>NC_140772.1:4883214-5502173 GCF_044657685.1 Stegodyphus dumicola
ATGAAATGTATTTCCAACTGCTCCACAGAGGATATCACAAACCTTTCGAAGAATCTACCCAATTATTATACAAACCCTTTTAGTTCGGGCGCCAGTGTTAGAGGCAGTAGGTTTTTGCTGTTCTGAAATATAGTTCCAACTGCTCCAGGGAGGACACCACAGAAGCTTTTCCGTTGAAGGTATTAGCCCAATTGTATCCACAACCTTTTAGTTCGGGCGCCAGTGTTAGAGTCAATAGGTATTTACTCTTTCGATATATGAAATGTATTTCCAACTGCTGTACAGAGGACATCACAAACCTTTCGAAGAAGCTACCCAATTATTGTACAAACCCTTTTAGTTCGGGCGCCAGTGTTACAGGCAATAGGTTTTTGCTGTTCTGAAATGTAGTTACAACTGCTCCAGGGAGGACACCACAGAGGCTTTTCCGTTGAAGGTATTAGCCCAATTGTATCCACAACCTTTTAGTTCGGGCGCCAGTGTTAGAGTCAATAGGTTCTTACTGTTTTGATATATGAAATGTATTTCCAACTGCTCCACAGAGGACATCACAAACCTTTCGAAAAAGCTACCCAATTATTAAACAAACCCTTTTAGTTCGGGCGCCAGTTTTAGAGGCAATAGGTTTTTGCTGTTCTGAAATGTAGTTCCAACTGCTCCAGGGAGGGCACCACAGAGGCGTTTCCGTTGAAGGTATTAGCTCAATTGTATCCACAACCTTTTAGTTCGGGCGCCAGTGTTAGAGTCAATAGGTTCTTACTGTTTTGATATATGAAATGTATTTCCAACTGCTCCACAGAGGACATCACAAACCTTTCGAAGAAGCTACCCAATTATTATACAAACCCTTTTAGTTCGGGCGCCAGTGTTAGAGTCAATAGGTTTTTTACTGTTTTGATATATGAAATGTATTTCCAACTGCTCCACAGAGGACATCACAAACCTTTCGAAGAAGCTACCCAATTATTAAACAAACCCTTTTAGTTCGGGCGCCAGTGTTAGAGGCAATAGATTTTTGCTGTTCTGAAATGTAGTTCCAACTGCTCTAGGGAGGACACCACAGAGGCTTTTCCGTTGAAGGTATTAGCCCAATTGTATCCACAACCTTTTAGTTCGGGCGCCAGTGTTAGAGTCAATAGTTTTTTACTGTTTTGATATATGAAATGTATTTCCAACTGCTCCACAGAGGACATCACAAACCTTTCGAAGAAGATACCCATTTATTATACAAACCCTTTTTGTTCGGGCGCCAGTGTTATATTCAATAGGTTTTTACTGTTTTGATACATGAAATGTATTTCCAACAGCTCCACAGAGAACATCAAAAACCTTTCGAAGATGCTACCCAATTATTATACAAACCCTTTTAGTTCGGGCGCCAGTGTTAGAGGTAATAGGTGTTTGCTGTTCTGAAATGTAGTTCCAACTGCTCCAGGGAGGACACCACAGAGGCTTTTCCGTTGAAGGTATTAGCCCAATTGTACACACAACCTTTTAGTTCGGGCGCCAGTGTTAGAGTCAATAGGTTTTTACTGTTTTGATATATGAAATGTATTTCCAACTGCTCCACAGAGGACATCACAAACCTTTCGAAGAATCTACCCAATTATTATACAAACCCTTTTAGTTCGGGCGCCAGTGTTAGAGGCAATAGGTTTTTTCTGTTCTGAAATATAGTTCCAACTTCTCCAGGGAGGACACCACAGAGGCTTTTCCGTTGAAGGTATTAGCTCAATTGTATCCACAACCTTTTAGTTCGGGCGCCAGTGTTAGAGTCAATAGGTTCTTACTGTTTTGATATATGAAATGTATTTCCAACTGCTCTACAGAGGACATCACAAACCTTTCGAAGAAGCTACCCAATTATTGTACAAACCCTTTTAGTTCGGGCGCCAGTGTTACAGGCAATAGGTTTTTGCTGTTCTGAAATGTAGTTACAACTGCTCCAGGGAGGACACCACAGAGGCTTTTCGGTTGAAGGTATTAGCCCAATTGTATCCACAACCTTTTAGATCGGGCGCCAGTGTCTCAAAAGATTTTTACTGTTTTGATATAATAAATGTATTTCCAACTGCTCCACACAGGACATCACAAACCTTTCGAAGAATCTACCCAATTATTATACAAACCCTTTTTGTTCGGGCGCTAGTGTTAGATTCAATTGGTTTTTACTGTTTTGATACAGGAAATGTATTTCCAACAGCTCCACAGAGAACATCAAAAACCTTTCGAAGATGCTACCCAATTATTATACAAACCCTTTTAGTTCGGGCGCCAGTGTTAGAGGTAATAGGTTTTTGCTGTTCTGAAATGTAGTTCCAACTGCTCCAGGGAGGACACCACAGAGGCTTTTCCGTTGAAGGTATTAGCCCAATTGTATCCACAACCTTTTAGTTCGGGCGCCAGTGTTAGAGTCAATAGGTTTTTACTGTTTTGATATATGAAATGTATTTGCAACTGCTCCACAGAGGACATCACAAAACTTTCGAAAAAGCTACCCAATTATTATACAAACCCTTTTAGTTCGGGCGCCAGTTTTAGAGTTAATATGTTTTTTACTGTTTTGATATATGAAATGTATTTCCAACTGCTCCACAGAGTACATCACAAAACTTTCGAAGAATCTACCCAATTATTATACAAACCCTTTTAGTTCGGGCGCCAGTGTTAGAGGCAATAGGTTTTTGCTGTTCTGAAATGTAGTTCCAACTGCTCCAGGGAGGACACCACAGAGGCTTTTCCGTTGAAGGTATTAGCCCAATTGTATCCACAACCTTTTAGTTCGGGCGCCAGTGTTAGAGTCAATAGGTTCCTACTGTTTTGATATACGAAATGTATTTCCAACTGCTCCACAGAGGACATCACAAACCTTTCGAAGATGCTACCCAATTATTATACAAACCCTTTTAGTTCGGGCGCCAGTGTTAGAGGCAATAGGTTTTTGCTGTTCTGAAATGTAGTTCCAACTGCTCCAGGGAGGACACCACAAAAGCTTTTCCGTTGAAGGTATTAGCCCAATTGTATCCACAACTTTTTAGTTCGGGCGCCAGTGTTAGAGTCAATAGATTTTTACTGTTTTGATATATGAAATGTATTTCCAACTGCTCCACAGAGGACATCACAAACCTTTCGAAGAATCTACCCAATTATTATACAAACCCTTTTAGTTCGGGCGCCAGTGTTAGAGGCAATAGGTTTTTGCTGTTCTGAAATGTTGTTCCAACTGCTCCAGGGAGGACACCACAGAGGCTTTTCCGTTGAAGGTATTAGCCCAATTGTATCCACAACCTTTTAGTTCGGGCGTCAGTGTTAGAGTCAATATGTTTTTACTGTTTTGATAGATGAAATATATATCCAACTGCTCCACAGAGGACATTACAAACCTTTCGAAGATGCTACCCAATTATTATACAAACCCTTTTAGTTCGGGCGCCAGTGTTAGAGGTAATAGGTTTTTGATGTTCTGAAATGTAGTTCCAACTGCTCCAGGGAGGACGCCACAGAGGCTTTTCCGTTGAAGGTATTAGCCCAATTGTATCCACAACCTCTTAGTTCGGGCGCCAGTGTTAGAGTCAATAGATTCTTACTGTTTTGATATATGAAATGCATTTCCAACTGCTCCACAGAGGACATCACAAACCTTTCGAAGAAGCTACCCAATTATTATACAAACCCTTTTAGTTCGGGGGCCAGTGTTAGAGGCAATAGATTTTTGCTGTTGTGATATGTAGTTCCAACTGCTCCAGGGAGGACACCACAGAGGCTTTTCCGTTGAAGGTATTAGCCCAATTGCATCCACAACCTTTTAATTCGGGCGCCAGTGTTAGAATCAATAGATTTTTACTGTTTTGATATATGAAATATATTTCCAACTGCTCCACAGAGGACATCACAAACCTTTCGAAGAAGCTACCCAATTATTATACAAACCCTTTTAGTTCGGGCGCCAGTGTTAGAGTCAATAGGTTTTTTACGTTTTTGATATATGAAATGTATTTCCAACTGCTCCACACAGGACATCACAAACCTTTCGAAGAAGCTACCCAATTATTAAACAAACCCTTTTAGTTCGGGCGCCAGTGTTAGAGGCAATAGATTTTTGCTGTTCTGAAATGTAGTTCCAACTGCTCTAGGGAGGACACCACAGAGGCTTTTCCGTTGAAGGTATTAGCCCAATTGTATCCACAACCTTTTAGTTCGGGCGCCAGTGTTAGATTCAATAGTTTTTTACTGTTTTGATATATGAAATGTATTTCCAACTGCTCCACAGAGGACATCACAAACCTTTCGAAGAAGATACCCATTTATTATACAAACCCTTTTTGTTCGGGCGCCAGTGTTAGATTCAATAGGTTTTTACTGTTTTGATACATGAAATGTATTTCCAACAGCTCCACAGAGAACATCAAAAACTTTTCGAAGATGCTACCCAATTATTATACAAACACTTTTAGTTCGGGCGCCAGTGTTAGAGGTAATAGGTGTTTGCTGTTCTGAAATGTAGTTCCAAATGCTCCAGGGAGGACACCACAGAGGCTTTTCCGTTGAAGGTATTAGCCCAATTGTATCCACAACCTTTTAGTTCGGGCGCCAGTGTTAGAGTCAAAAGGTTTTTACTGTTTTGATATATGAAATGTATTTCCAACTACTCTCCAGAGGACACCACAAACCTTTCGAAGAAGCTACCCAATTATTATACAAACCCTTTTAGTTCGGGCGCCAGTGTTACAGGCAATAGGTTTTTGCTGTTCTGAAATGTAGTTACAACTGCTCCAGGGAGGACACCACAGAGGCTTTTCCGTTGAAGGTATTAGCCCAATTGTATCCACAACCTTTTAGTTCGGGCGCCAGTGTCTCAAAAGATTTTTAATGTTTTGATATATGAAATGTATTTCCAACTGCTCCACACAGGACATCACAAACCTTTCGAAGAATCTACCCAATTATTATACAAAACCTTTTAGTTCGGGCGCCAGTGTTAGAGGCAATAGGTTTTTGCTGTTCTGAAATATAGTTCCAACTGCTCCAGGGAGGACACCACAGAAGCTTTTCCGTTGAAGGTATTAGCCCAATTGTATCCACAACCTTTTAGTTCGGGCGCCAGTGTTAGAGTCAATAGGTATTTACTCTTTCGATATATGAAATGTATTTCCAACTGCTCTACAGAGGACATCACAAACCTTTCGAAGAAGCTACCCAATTATTGTACAAACCCTTTTTGTTCGGGCGCCAGTGTTAGATTCAATAGGTTTTTACTGTTCTGAAATATAGTTCCAACTGCTCCAGGGAGGACACCACAGAAGCTTTTCCGTTGAAGGTATTAGCCCAATTGTATCCACAACCTTTTAGTTCGGGCGCCAGTGTCTCAAAAGATTTTTACTGTTTTGATATATGAAATGTATTTCCAACTGCTCCACACAGGACATCACAAACCTTTCGAAGAATCTACCCAATTATTATACAAACCCTTTTTGTTCGGGCGCCAGTGTTAGATTCAATAGGTTTTTACTGTTTTGATACATGAAATGTATTTCCAACAGCTCCACAGAGAACATCAAAAACCTTTCGAAGATGCTACCCAATTATTATACAAACCCTTTTAGTTCGGGCGCCAGTGTTAGATTCAATAGGTTTTTACTGTTTTCATACATGAAATGTATTTCCAACAGCTCCACAGAGAACATCAAAAACCTTTCGAAGATGCTACCCAATTATTATACAAACCCTTTTAGTTCGGGCGCCAGTGTTAGAGGTAATAGGTTTTTGCTGTTCTGAAATGTAGTTCCAACTGCTCCAGGGAGGACACCACAGAAGCTTTTTCGTTGAAGGTATTAGCCCAATTGTATCCACAACCTTTTAGTTCGGGCGCCAGTGTTAGAGTCAATGGGTTTTTACTGTTTTGATATATGAAATATATTTCCAACTGCTCCACAGATGACATCACAAACCTTTCGAAAAAGCTACCCAATTATTATACAAACCCTTTTAGTTCGGGCGCCAGTTTTAGAGGCAATAGGTTTTTGCTGTTCTGAAATGTAGTTCCAACTGCTCCAGGCAGGGCACCACAGAGGCTTTTCCGTTGAAGGTATTAGCCCAATTGTATCCACAACCTTTTAGTTCGGGCGCCAGTGTTAGAGTCAATAGATTTTTACTGTTTTGATATATGAAATGTATTTCCAACTGCTCCACAGAGGACATCACAAACCTTTCGAAGAAGCTACCCAATTATTATACAAACCCTTTTAGTTCGGGCGCCAGTGTTAGAGTCAATAGGTTTTTTACTGTTTTGATATATGAAATGTATTTCCAACTGCTCCACAGAGGACATCACAAACCTTTCGAAGAAGCTACCCAATTATTAAACAAACCCTTTTAGTTCGGGCGCCAGTGTTAGAGGCAATAGATTTTTGCTGTTCTGAAATGTAGTTCCAACTGCTCTAGGGAGGACACCACAGAGGCTTTTCCGTTGAAGGTATTAGCCCAATTGTATCCACAACCTTTGAGTTCGGGCGCTAGTGTTAGAGTCAATAGTTTTTTACTGTTTTGATATATGAAATGTATTTCCAACTGCTCCACAGAGGAGATCACAAACCTTTCGAAGAAGATACCCATTTATTATACAAACCCTTTTTGTTCGGGCGCCAGTGTTATATTCAATAGGTTTTTACTGTTTTGATACATGAAATGTATTTCCAACAGCTCCACAGAGAACATCAAAAACCTTTCGAAGATGCTACCCAATTATTATACAAACCCTTTTAGTTCGGGCGCCAGTGTTAGAGGTAATAGGTGTTTGCTGTTCTAAAATGTAGTTCCAACTGCTCCAGGGAGGACACCACAGAGGCTTTTCCGTTGAAGGTATTAGCCCAATTGTATCCACAACCTTTTAGTTCGGGCGCCAGTGTTAGAGTCAAAAGGTTTTTACTGTTTTGATATATGAAATGTATTTCCAACTACTCTCCAGAGGACACCACAAACCTTTCGAAGAAGCTACCCAATTATTATACAAACACTTTTAGTTCGGCCGCCAGTGTTAGACGCAGTAGGTTTTTGCTATTCTGGAATGTAGTTCCAACTGCTCCAGTGAGGACACCACAGAGGCTTTTCCGTTGAAGGTATTAGCCCAATTGTATCCACAACCTTTTAGTTCGGGCGCCAGTGTTAGAGTCAATAGGTTTTTACTGTTTTGATATATGAAATGTATTTCCAACTGCTCCACAGAGGACATCACAAACCTTTCGAATAATCTACCCAATTATTATACAAACCCTTTTAGTTCGGGCGCCAGTGTTAGAGGCAATAGGTTTTTGCTGTTCTGAAATATAGTTCCAACTGCTCCAGGGAGGACACCACAGAAGCTTTTCCGTTGAAGGTATTAGCCCAATTGTATCCACAACCTTTTAGTTCGGGCGCCAGTGTTAGAGTCAACAGGTATTTACACTTTCGATATATGAAATGTATTTCCAACTGCTCTACAGAGGACATCACAAACCTTTCGAAGAAGCTACCCAATTATTGTACAAACCCTTTTAGTTCGGGCGCCAGTGTTACAGGCAATAGGTTTTTGCTGTTCTGAAATGTGGTTACAACTGCTCCAGGGAGGACACCACAGAGGCTTTTCCGTTGAAGGTATTAGCCCAATTGTATCCACAACCTTTTAGTTCGGGCGCCAGTGTCTCAAAAGATTTTTACTGTTTTGATATATGAAATGTATTTCCAACTGCTCCACACAGGACATCACAAACCTTTCGAAGAATCTACCCAATTATTATACAAACCCTTTTTGTTCGGGCGCTAGTGTTAGATTCAATTGGTTTTTACTGTTTTGATACATGAAATGTATTTCCAACAGCTCCACAGAGAACATCAAAAACCTTTCGAAGATGCTACCCAATTATTATACAAACCCTTTTAGTTCGGGCGCCAGTGTTATATTCAATAGGTTTTTACTGTTTTGATACATGAAATGTATTTCCAACAGCTCCACAGAGAACATCAAAAACCTTTCGAAGATGCTACCCAATTATTATACAAACCCTTTTAGTTCGGGCGCCAGTGTTAGAGGTAATAGGTTTTTGCTGTTCTGAAATGTAGTTCCAACTGCTCCAGGGAGGACACCACAGAAGCTTTTTCGTTGAAGGTATTAGCCCAATTGTATCCACAACCTTTTAGTTCGGGCGCCAGTGTTAGAGTCAATAGGTTTTTACTGTTTTGGTATATGAAATGTATTTCCAACTGCTCCACAGATGACATCACAAACCTTTCGAAAAAGCTACCCAATTATTATACAAACCCTTTTAGTTCGGGCGCCAGTGTTAGAGGTAATAGGTTTTTGCTGTTCTGAAATGTAGTTCCAACTGCTCCAGGGAGGACACCACAGAAGCTTTTTCGTTGAAGGTATTAACCCAATTGTATCCACAACCTTTTAGTTCGGGCGCCAGTGTTAGAGTCAATAGGTTCTTACTGTTTTGATATATGAAATGTATTTCCAACTGCTCCGCAGAGGACATCACAAACCTTTCGAAAAAGCTACCCAATTATTATACAAACCCTTTTACTTCGGGCGCCAGTTTTAGAGGCAATAGGTTTTTGCTGTTCTGAAATGTAGTTCCAACTGCTCCAGGGAGGGCACCACAGAGGCTTTTCCGTTGAAGGTAGTAGCTCAATTGTATCCACAACCTTTTAGTTCGGGCGCCAGTGTTAGAGTCAATAGGTTCTTACTGTTTTGATATATGAAATGTATTTCCAACTGCTCCACAGAGGACATCACAAACATTTCGAAGATGCTACCCAATTATTATACGAACCCTTTTAGTTCGGGCGCCAGTTTTAGAGGCAATAGGTTTTTGCTGTTCTGAAATGTAGTTCCAACTGCTCCAGGGAGGGCACCACAGAGGCTTTTCCGTTGAAGGAATTAGCGCAATTGCATCCACAACCTTTTAGTTCGGGCGCCAGTGTTAGAGTCAATAGGTTCTTACTGTTTTGATATATGAAATGTATTTCCAACTGCTCCACAGAGGACATCACAAACCTTTCGAAGAAGATACCCAATTATTATACAAACCCTTTTTGTTCGGGCGCCAGTGTTAGATTCAATAGGTTTTTACTGTTTTGATACATGAAATGTATTTCCAACAGCTCCACAGAGGACATCAAAAAGCTTTCGAAGATGCTACCCAATAATTATACAAACCCTTTTAGTTCGGGCGCCAGTGTTACAGGCAATAGGTTTTTGCTGTTCTGAAATGTAGTTCCAACTGCTCCAGGGAGGACACCACAGAGGCTTTTCCGTTGAAGGTATTAGCCCAATTGTATCCACAACCTTTTAGTTCGGGCGCCAGTGTTAGAGTCAATAGGTTCTTACTGTTTTGATATATGAAATGTATTTCCAACTGCTCCACAGAGGACATCACAAACCTTTCGAAGAAGCTACCCAATTATTATACAAACCCTTTTCGTTCGGGCGCCAGTGTTAGAGGCAATAGATTTTTGCTGTTGTGATATGTAGTTCCAACTGCTCCAGGGAGGACACCACAGAGGCTTTTCCGTTGAAGGTATTAGCCCAATTGCAAACACAACCTTTTAGTTCGGGCGCCAGTGTTAGAGTCAATAGATTTTTACTGTTTTGTTATATGAAATATATTTCCAACTGCTCCACAGAGGACATCACAAACCTTTCGAAGAAGCTACCCAATTATTATACAAACCCTTTTAGTTCGGGCGCCAGTGTTAGAGTCAATAGGTTTTTTACTGTTTTGATATATGAAATGTATTTCCAACTGCTCCACAGAGGACATCACAAACCTTTCGAAGAAGCTACCCAATTATTAAACAAACCCTTTTAGTTCGGGCGCCAGTGTTAGAGGCAATAGATTTTTGCTGTTCTGAAATGTAGTTCCAACTGCTCTAGGGAGGACACCACAGAGGCTTTTCCGTTGAAGGTATTAGCCCAATTGTATCCACAACCTTTTAGTTCGGGCGCCAGTGTTAGATTCAATAGTTTTTTACTGTTTTGATATATGAAATGTATTTCCAACTGCTCCACAGAGGACATCACAAACCTTTCGAAGAAGATACCCATTTATTATACAAACCCTTTTTGTTCGGGCGCCAGTGTTAGATTCAATAGGTTTTTACTGTTTTGATACATGAAATGTATTTCCAACAGCTCCACAGAGAACATCAAAAACCTTTCGAAGATGCTACCCAATTATTATACAAACCCTTTTAGTTCGGGCGCCAGTGTTAGAGGTAATAGGTGTTTGCTGTTCTGAAATGTAGTTCCAAATGCTCCAGGGAGGACACCACAGAGGCTTTTCCGTTGAAGGTATTAGCCCAATTGTATCCACAACCTTTTAGTTCGGGCGCCAGTGTTAGAGTCAATACGTTTTTACTGTTTTGATATATGAAATGTATTTCCAACTGCTCCACAGAGGATATCACAAACCTTTCGAAGAATCTACCCAATTATTATACAAACCCTTTTAGTTCGGGCGCCAGTGTTAGAGGCAGTAGGTTTTTGCTGTTCTGAAATATAGTTCCAACTGCTCCAGGGAGGACACCACAGAAGCTTTTCCGTTGAAGGTATTAGCCCAATTGTATCCACAACCTTTTAGTTCGGGCGCCAGTGTTAGAGTCAATAGGTATTTACTCTTTCGATATATGAAATGTATTTCCAACTGCTGTACAGAGGACATCACAAACCTTTCGAAGAAGCTAGCCAATTATTGTACAAACCCTTTTAGTTCGGGCGCCAGTGTTACAGGCAATAGGTTTTTGCTGTTCTGAAATGTAGTTACAACTGCTCCAGGGAGGACACCACAGAGGCTTTTCCGTTGAAGGTATTAGCCCAATTGTATCCACAACCTTTTAGTTCGGGCGCCAGTGTTAGAGTCAATAGGTTCTTACTGTTTTGATATATGAAATGTATTTCCAACTGCTCCACACAGGACATCACAAACCTTTCGAAGAATCTACCCAATTATTATACAAACCCTTTTTGTTCGGGCGCTAGTGTTAGATTCAATTGGTTTTTACTGTTTTGATACATGAAATGTATTTCCAACAGCTCCACAGAGAACATCAAAAACCTTTCGAAGATGCTACCCAATTATTATACAAACCCTTTTAGTTCGGGCGCCAGTGTTATATTCAATAGGTTTTTACTGTTTTGATACATGAAATGTATTTCCAACAGCTCCACAGAGAACATCAAAAACCTTTCGAAGATGCTACCCAATTATTATACAAACCCTTTTAGTTCGGGCGCCAGTGTTAGAGGTAATAGGTTTTTGCTGTTCTGAAATGTAGTTCCAACTGCTCCAGGGAGGACACCACAGAAGCTTTTTCGTTGAAGGTATTAGCCCAATTGTATCCACAACCTTTTAGTTCGGGCGCCAGTGTTAGAGTCAATAGGTTTTTACTGTTTTGGTATATGAAATGTATTTCCAACTGCTCCACAGATGACATCACAAACCTTTCGAAAAAGCTACCCAATTATTATACAAACCCTTTTAGTTCGGGCGCCAGTGTTAGAGGTAATAGGTTTTTGCTGTTCTGAAATGTAGTTCCAACTGCTCCAGGGAGGACACCACAGAAGCTTTTTCGTTGAAGGTATTAACCCAATTGTATCCACAACCTTTTAGTTCGGGCGCCAGTGTTAGAGTCAATAGGTTCTTACTGTTTTGATATATGAAATGTATTTCCAACTGCTCCGCAGAGGACATCACAAACCTTTCGAAAAAGCTACCCAATTATTATACAAACCCTTTTACTTCGGGCGCCAGTTTTAGAGGCAATAGGTTTTTGCTGTTCTGAAATGTAGTTCCAACTGCTCCAGGGAGGGCACCACAGAGGCTTTTCCGTTGAAGGTAGTAGCTCAATTGTATCCACAACCTTTTAGTTCGGGCGCCAGTGTTAGAGTCAATAGGTTCTTACTGTTTTGATATATGAAATGTATTTCCAACTGCTCCACAGAGGACATCACAAACATTTCGAAGATGCTACCCAATTATTATACGAACCCTTTTAGTTCGGGCGCCAGTTTTAGAGGCAATAGGTTTTTGCTGTTCTGAAATGTAGTTCCAACTGCTCCAGGGAGGGCACCACAGAGGCTTTTCCGTTGAAGGAATTAGCGCAATTGCATCCACAACCTTTTAGTTCGGGCGCCAGTGTTAGAGTCAATAGGTTCTTACTGTTTTGATATATGAAATGTATTTCCAACTGCTCCACAGAGGACATCACAAACCTTTCGAAGAAGATACCCAATTATTATACAAACCCTTTTTGTTCGGGCGCCAGTGTTAGATTCAATAGGTTTTTACTGTTTTGATACATGAAATGTATTTCCAACAGCTCCACAGAGGACATCAAAAAGCTTTCGAAGATGCTACCCAATAATTATACAAACCCTTTTAGTTCGGGCGCCAGTGTTACAGGCAATAGGTTTTTGCTGTTCTGAAATGTAGTTCCAACTGCTCCAGGGAGGACACCACAGAGGCTTTTCCGTTGAAGGTATTAGCCCAATTGTATCCACAACCTTTTAGTTCGGGCGCCAGTGTTAGAGTCAATAGGTTCTTACTGTTTTGATATATGAAATGTATTTCCAACTGCTCCACAGAGGACATCACAAACCTTTCGAAGAAGCTACCCAATTATTATACAAACCCTTTTCGTTCGGGCGCCAGTGTTAGAGGCAATAGATTTTTGCTGTTGTGATATGTAGTTCCAACTGCTCCAGGGAGGACACCACAGAGGCTTTTCCGTTGAAGGTATTAGCCCAATTGCAAACACAACCTTTTAGTTCGGGCGCCAGTGTTAGAGTCAATAGATTTTTACTGTTTTGTTATATGAAATATATTTCCAACTGCTCCACAGAGGACATCACAAACCTTTCGAAGAAGCTACCCAATTATTATACAAACCCTTTTAGTTCGGGCGCCAGTGTTAGAGTCAATAGGTTTTTTACTGTTTTGATATATGAAATGTATTTCCAACTGCTCCACAGAGGACATCACAAACCTTTCGAAGAAGCTACCCAATTATTAAACAAACCCTTTTAGTTCGGGCGCCAGTGTTAGAGGCAATAGATTTTTGCTGTTCTGAAATGTAGTTCCAACTGCTCTAGGGAGGACACCACAGAGGCTTTTCCGTTGAAGGTATTAGCCCAATTGTATCCACAACCTTTTAGTTCGGGCGCCAGTGTTAGATTCAATAGTTTTTTACTGTTTTGATATATGAAATGTATTTCCAACTGCTCCACAGAGGACATCACAAACCTTTCGAAGAAGATACCCATTTATTATACAAACCCTTTTTGTTCGGGCGCCAGTGTTAGATTCAATAGGTTTTTACTGTTTTGATACATGAAATGTATTTCCAACAGCTCCACAGAGAACATCAAAAACCTTTCGAAGATGCTACCCAATTATTATACAAACCCTTTTAGTTCGGGCGCCAGTGTTAGAGGTAATAGGTGTTTGCTGTTCTGAAATGTAGTTCCAAATGCTCCAGGGAGGACACCACAGAGGCTTTTCCGTTGAAGGTATTAGCCCAATTGTATCCACAACCTTTTAGTTCGGGCGCCAGTGTTAGAGTCAATACGTTTTTACTGTTTTGATATATGAAATGTATTTCCAACTGCTCCACAGAGGATATCACAAACCTTTCGAAGAATCTACCCAATTATTATACAAACCCTTTTAGTTCGGGCGCCAGTGTTAGAGGCAGTAGGTTTTTGCTGTTCTGAAATATAGTTCCAACTGCTCCAGGGAGGACACCACAGAAGCTTTTCCGTTGAAGGTATTAGCCCAATTGTATCCACAACCTTTTAGTTCGGGCGCCAGTGTTAGAGTCAATAGGTATTTACTCTTTCGATATATGAAATGTATTTCCAACTGCTGTACAGAGGACATCACAAACCTTTCGAAGAAGCTAGCCAATTATTGTACAAACCCTTTTAGTTCGGGCGCCAGTGTTACAGGCAATAGGTTTTTGCTGTTCTGAAATGTAGTTACAACTGCTCCAGGGA
Source organism: Stegodyphus dumicola (assembly GCF_044657685.1). NCBI lineage: Eukaryota > Metazoa > Arthropoda > Arachnida > Araneae > Eresidae > Stegodyphus > Stegodyphus dumicola. Next base: position 4,897,244 of record NC_140772.1, read on the forward strand.
GGACACCACAGAGGCTTTTCCGTTGAAGGTATTAGCCCAATTGTATCCACAACCTTTTAGTTCGGGCGCCAGTGTTAGAGTCAATAGGTTCTTACTGTTTTGATATATGAAATGTATTTCCAACTGCTCCACAGAGGACATCACAAACCTTTCGAAAAAGCTACCCAATTATTAAACAAACCCTTTTAGTTCGGGCGCCAGTTTTAGAGGCAATAGGTTTTTGCTGTTCTGAAATGTAGTTCCAACTGCTCCAGGGAGGGCACCACAGAGGCTTTTCCGTTGAAGGTATTAGCTCAATTGTATCCACAACCTTTTAGTTCGGGCACCAGTGTTAGAGTCAATAGGTTCTTACTGTTTTGATATATGAAATGCATTTCCAACTGCTCCACAGAGGACATCACAAACATTTCGAAGATGCTACCCAATTATTATACGAACCCTTTTAGTTCGGGCGCCAGTTTTACAGGCAATAGGTTTTTGCTGTTCTGAAATGTAGTTCCAACTGCTCCAGGGAGGGCACCACAGAGGCTTTTCCGTTGAAGGAATTAGCCCAATTGCATCCACAACCTTTTAGTTCGGGCGCCAGTGTTAGAGTCAATAGATTTTTACTGTTTTGATATATGAAATGTATTTCCAACTGCTCCACAGAGGACATCACAAACCTTTCGAAGAAGCTACCCAATTATTATACAAACCCTTTTAGTTCGGGCGCCAGTGTTAGAGTCAATATGTTTTTTACTGTTTTGATATATGAAATGTATTTCCAACTGCTCCACAGAGGACATCACAAACCTTTCGAAGAAGCTACCCAATTATTATACAAACCCTTTTAGTTTGGGCGCCAGTGTTAGAGGCAATAGGTTTTTGCTGTTCTGAAATGTAGTTCCAACTGCACCAGGGAGGACACCACAGAGGCTTTTCCGTTGAAGGTATTAGCCCAATTGTATCCACAACCTTTTAGTTCGGGCGCCAGTGTTAGAGTCAATAGTTTTTTACTGTTTTGATATATGAAATGTATTTCCAACTGCTCCACAGAGGACATCACAAACCTTTCGAAGAAGATACCCAATTATTATACAAACCCTTTTTGTTCGGGCGCCAGTGTTAGATTCAATAGGTTTTTACTGTTTTGATACATGAAATGTATTTCCAACAGCTCCACAGAGGACATCAAAAAGCTTTCGAAGATGCTACCCAATAATTATACAAACCCTTTTAGTTCGGGCGCCAGTGTTAGAGGCAATAGGTTTTTGCTGTTCTGAAATGTAGTTCCAACTGCTCCAGGGAGGACACCACAGAGGCTTTTCCGTTGAAGGTATTAGCCCACTTGTATCCACAACCTTTTAGTTCGGGCGCCAGTGTTAGAGTCAATATGTTTTTACTGTTTTGATATATGAAATGTATTTCCAACTGCTCCACAGAGGACATCACAAACCTTTCGAAGATGCTACCCAATTATTATACAAACCCTTTTAGTTCGGGCGCCAGTGTTAGAGTCAATATGTTTTTTACTGTTTTGATATATGAAATGTATTTCCAACTGCTCCACAGAGGACATCACAAACCTTTCGAAGAAGCTACCCAATTATTATACAAACCCTTTTAGTTCGGGCGCCAGTGTTAGAGGCAATAGGTTTTTGCTGTTGTGATATGTAGTTCCAACTGCTCCAGGGAGGACACCACAGAGGCTTTTCCGTTGAAGGTATTAGCCCAATTGTATCCACAACCTTTTAGTTCGGGCGCCAGTGTTAGATTCAATAGTTTTTTACTGTTTTGATATATGAAATGTATTTCCAACTGCTCCACAGAGGACATCACAAACCTTTCGAAGAAGATACCCATTTATTATACAAACCCTTTTTGTTCGGGCGCCAGTGTTAGATTCAATAGGTTTTTACTGTTTCGATACATGAAATGTATTTCCAACAGCTCCACAGAGAACATCAAAAACCTTTCGAAGATGCTACCCAATTATTATACAAACCCTTTTAGTTCGGGCGCCAGTGTTAGAGGTAATAGGTGTTTGCTGTTCTGAAATGTAGTTCCAAATGCTCCAGGGAGGACACCACAGAGGCTTTTCCGTTGAAGGTATTAGCCCAATTGTATCCACAACCTTTTAGTTCGGGCGCCAGTGTTAGAGTCAATACGTTTTTACTGTTTTGATATAAGAAATGTATTTCCAACTGCTCCACAGAGGATATCACAAACCTTTCGAAGAATCTACCCAATTATTATACAAACCCTTTTAGTTCGGGCGCCAGTGTTAGAAGCAGTAGGTTTTTGCTGTTCTGAAATATAGTTCCAACTGCTCCAGGGAGGACACCACAGAGGCTTTTCCGTTGAAGGTATTAGCCCAATTGCAAACACAACCTTTTAGTTCGGGCGCCAGTGTTAGAGTCAATAGATTTTTACTGTTTTGTTATATGAAATATATTTCCAACTGCTCCACAGAGGACATCACAAACCTTTCGAAGAAGCTACCCAATTATTATACAAACCCTTTTAGTTCGGGCGCCAGTGTTAGAGTCAATAGGTTTTTTACTGTTTTGATATATGAAATGTATTTCCAACTGCTCCACAGAGGACATCACAAACCTTTCGAAGAAGCTACCCAATTATTAAACAAACCCTTTTAGTTCGGGCGCCAGTGTTAGAGGCAATAGATTTTTGCTGTTCTGAAATGTAGTTCCAACTGCTCTAGGGAGGACACCACAGAGGCTTTTCCGTTGAAGGTATTAGCCCAATTGTATCCACAACCTTTTAGTTCGGGCGCCAGTGTTAGATTCAATAGTTTTTTACTGTTTTGATATATGAAATGTATTTCCAACTGCTCCACAGAGGACATCACAAACCTTTCGAAGAAGATACCCATTTATTATACAAACCCTTTTTGTTCGGGCGCCAGTGTTAGATTCAATAGGTTTTTACTGTTTTGATACATGAAATGTATTTCCAACAGCTCCACAGAGAACATCAAAAACCTTTCGAAGATGCTACCCAATTATTATACAAACCCTTTTAGTTCGGGCGCCAGTGTTAGAGGTAATAGGTGTTTGCTGTTCTGAAATGTAGTTCCAAATGCTCCAGGGAGGACACCACAGAGGCTTTTCCGTTGAAGGTATTAGCCCAATTGTATCCACAACCTTTTAGTTCGGGCGCCAGTGTTAGAGTCAATACGTTTTTACTGTTTTGATATATGAAATGTATTTCCAACTGCTCCACAGAGGATATCACAAACCTTTCGAAGAATCTACCCAATTATTATACAAACCCTTTTAGTTCGGGCGCCAGTGTTAGAGGCAGTAGGTTTTTGCTGTTCTGAAATATAGTTCCAACTGCTCCAGGGAGGACACCACAGAAGCTTTTCCGTTGAAGGTATTAGCCCAATTGTATCCACAACCTTTTAGTTCGGGCGCCAGTGTTAGAGTCAATAGGTATTTACTCTTTCGATATATGAAATGTATTTCCAACTGCTGTACAGAGGACATCACAAACCTTTCGAAGAAGCTAGCCAATTATTGTACAAACCCTTTTAGTTCGGGCGCCAGTGTTACAGGCAATAGGTTTTTGCTGTTCTGAAATGTAGTTACAACTGCTCCAGGGAGGACACCACAGAGGCTTTTCCGTTGAAGGTATTAGCCCAATTGTATCCACAACCTTTTAGTTCGGGCGCCAGTGTTAGAGTCAATAGGTTCTTACTGTTTTGATATATGAAATGTATTTCCAACTGCTCCACAGAGGACATCACAAACCTTTCGAAAAAGCTACCCAATTATTAAACAAACCCTTTTAGTTCGGGCGCCAGTTTTAGAGGCAATAGGTTTTTGCTGTTCTGAAATGTAGTTCCAACTGCTCCAGGGAGGGCACCACAGAGGCTTTTCCGTTGAAGGTATTAGCTCAATTGTATCCACAACCTTTTAGTTCGGGCACCAGTGTTAGAGTCAATAGGTTCTTACTGTTTTGATATATGAAATGCATTTCCAACTGCTCCACAGAGGACATCACAAACATTTCGAAGATGCTACCCAATTATTATACGAACCCTTTTAGTTCGGGCGCCAGTTTTACAGGCAATAGGTTTTTGCTGTTCTGAAATGTAGTTCCAACTGCTCCAGGGAGGGCACCACAGAGGCTTTTCCGTTGAAGGAATTAGCCCAATTGCATCCACAACCTTTTAGTTCGGGCGCCAGTGTTAGAGTCAATAGATTTTTACTGTTTTGATATATGAAATGTATTTCCAACTGCTCCACAGAGGACATCACAAACCTTTCGAAGAAGCTACCCAATTATTATACAAACCCTTTTAGTTCGGGCGCCAGTGTTAGAGTCAATATGTTTTTTACTGTTTTGATATATGAAATGTATTTCCAACTGCTCCACAGAGGACATCACAAACCTTTCGAAGAAGCTACCCAATTATTATACAAACCCTTTTAGTTTGGGCGCCAGTGTTAGAGGCAATAGGTTTTTGCTGTTCTGAAATGTAGTTCCAACTGCACCAGGGAGGACACCACAGAGGCTTTTCCGTTGAAGGTATTAGCCCAATTGTATCCACAACCTTTTAGTTCGGGCGCCAGTGTTAGAGTCAATAGTTTTTTACTGTTTTGATATATGAAATGTATTTCCAACTGCTCCACAGAGGACATCACAAACCTTTCGAAGAAGATACCCAATTATTATACAAACCCTTTTTGTTCGGGCGCCAGTGTTAGATTCAATAGGTTTTTACTGTTTTGATACATGAAATGTATTTCCAACAGCTCCACAGAGGACATCAAAAAGCTTTCGAAGATGCTACCCAATAATTATACAAACCCTTTTAGTTCGGGCGCCAGTGTTACAGGCAATAGGTTTTTGCTGTTCTGAAATGTAGTTCCAACTGCTCCAGGGAGGACACCACAGAGGCTTTTCCGTTGAAGGTATTAGCCCACTTGTATCCACAACCTTTTAGTTCGGGCGCCAGTGTTAGAGTCAATATGTTTTTACTGTTTTGATATATGAAATGTATTTCCAACTGCTCCACAGAGGACATCACAAACCTTTCGAAGATGCTACCCAATTATTATACAAACCCTTTTAGTTCGGGCGCCAGTGTTAGAGTCAATATGTTTTTTACTGTTTTGATATATGAAATGTATTTCCAACTGCTCCACAGAGGACATCACAAACCTTTCGAAGAAGCTACCCAATTATTATACAAACCCTTTTAGTTCGGGCGCCAGTGTTAGAGGCAATAGGTTTTTGCTGTTCTGAAATGTAGTTCCAACTGCACCAGGGAGGACACCACAGAGGCTTTTCCGTTGAAGGTATTAGCCCAATTGTATCCACAACCTTTTAGTTCGGGCGCCAGTGTTAGAGTTAATAGATTTTTACTGTTTTGATATATGAAATGTATTTCCAACTGCTCCACAGAGGACATCACAAACCTTTCGAAGAATCTACCCAATTATTATACAAACCCTTTTCGTTCGGGCGCCAGTGTTAGAGGCAATAGATTTTTGCTGTTGTGATATGTAGTTCCAACTGCTCCAGGGAGGACACCACAGAGGCTTTTCCGTTGAAGGTATTAGCCCAATTGTATCCACAACCTTTTAGTTCGGGCGCCAGTGTTAGATTCAATAGTTTTTTACTGTTTTGATATATGAAATGTATTTCCAACTGCTCCACAGAGGACATCACAAACCTTTCGAAGAAGATACCCATTTATTATACAAACCCTTTTTGTTCGGGCGCCAGTGTTAGATTCAATAGGTTTTTACTGTTTCGATACATGAAATGTATTTCCAACAGCTCCACAGAGAACATCAAAAACCTTTCGAAGATGCTACCCAATTATTATACAAACCCTTTTAGTTCGGGCGCCAGTGTTAGAGGTAATAGGTGTTTGCTGTTCTGAAATGTAGTTCCAAATGCTCCAGGGAGGACACCACAGAGGCTTTTCCGTTGAAGGTATTAGCCCAATTGTATCCACAACCTTTTAGTTCGGGCGCCAGTGTTAGAGTCAATACGTTTTTACTGTTTTGATATAAGAAATGTATTTCCAACTGCTCCACAGAGGATATCACAAACCTTTCGAAGAATCTACCCAATTATTATACAAACCCTTTTAGTTCGGGCGCCAGTGTTAGAAGCAGTAGGTTTTTGCTGTTCTGAAATATAGTTCCAACTGCTCCAGGGAGGACACCACAGAAGCTTTTCCGTTGAAGGTATTAGCCCAATTGTATCCACAACCTTTTAGTTCGGGCGCCAGTGTTAGAGTCAATAGGTATTTACTCTTTCGATATATGAAATGTATTTCCAACTGCTGTACAGAGAACATCAAAAACCTTTCGAAGATGCTACCCAATTATTATACAAACCCTTTTAGTTCGCGCGCCAGTGTTAGAGGTAATAGGTTTTTGCTGTTCTGAAATGTAGTTCCAACTGCTCCAGGGAGGACACCACAGAAGCTTTTTCGTTGAAGGTATTAGCCCAATTGTATCCACAACCTTTTAGTTCGGGCGCCAGTGTTAGAGTCAATGGGTTTTTACTGTTTTGATATATGAAATATATTTCCAACTGCTCCACAGATGACATCACAAACCTTTCGAAAAAGCTACCCAATTATTATACAAACCCTTTTAGTTCGGGCGCCAGTTTTAGAGGCAATAGGTTTTTGCTGTTCTGAAATGTAGTTCCAACTGCTCCAGGCAGGGCACCACAGAGGCTTTTCCGTTGAAGGTATTAGCCCAATTGTATCCACAACCTTTTAGTTCGGGCGCCAGTGTTAGAGTCAATAGATTTTTACTGTTTTGATATATGAAATGTATTTCCAACTGCTCCACAGAGGACATCACAAACCTTTCGAAGAAGCTACCCAATTATTATACAAACCCTTTTAGTTCGGGCGCCAGTGTTAGAGTCAATAGGTTTTTTACTGTTTTGATATATGAAATGTATTTCCAACTGCTCCACAGAGGACATCACAAACCTTTCGAAGAAGCTACCCAATTATTAAACAAACCCTTTTAGTTCGGGCGCCAGTGTTAGAGGCAATAGATTTTTGCTGTTCTGAAATGTAGTTCCAACTGCTCTAGGGAGGACACCACAGAGGCTTTTCCGTTGAAGGTATTAGCCCAATTGTATCCACAACCTTTGAGTTCGGGCGCTAGTGTTAGAGTCAATAGTTTTTTACTGTTTTGATATATGAAATGTATTTCCAACTGCTCCACAGAGGAGATCACAAACCTTTCGAAGAAGATACCCATTTATTATACAAACCCTTTTTGTTCGGGCGCCAGTGTTATATTCAATAGGTTTTTACTGTTTTGATACATGAAATGTATTTCCAACAGCTCCACAGAGAACATCAAAAACCTTTCGAAGATGCTACCCAATTATTATACAAACCCTTTTAGTTCGGGCGCCAGTGTTAGAGGTAATAGGTGTTTGCTGTTCTAAAATGTAGTTCCAACTGCTCCAGGGAGGACACCACAGAGGCTTTTCCGTTGAAGGTATTAGCCCAATTGTATCCACAACCTTTTAGTTCGGGCGCCAGTGTTAGAGTCAAAAGGTTTTTACTGTTTTGATATATGAAATGTATTTCCAACTACTCTCCAGAGGACACCACAAACCTTTCGAAGAAGCTACCCAATTATTATACAAACACTTTTAGTTCGGCCGCCAGTGTTAGACGCAGTAGGTTTTTGCTATTCTGGAATGTAGTTCCAACTGCTCCAGTGAGGACACCACAGAGGCTTTTCCGTTGAAGGTATTAGCCCAATTGTATCCACAACCTTTTAGTTCGGGCGCCAGTGTTAGAGTCAATAGGTTTTTACTGTTTTGATATATGAAATGTATTTCCAACTGCTCCACAGAGGACATCACAAACCTTTCGAATAATCTACCCAATTATTATACAAACCCTTTTAGTTCGGGCGCCAGTGTTAGAGGCAATAGGTTTTTGCTGTTCTGAAATATAGTTCCAACTGCTCCAGGGAGGACACCACAGAAGCTTTTCCGTTGAAGGTATTAGCCCAATTGTATCCACAACCTTTTAGTTCGGGCGCCAGTGTTAGAGTCAACAGGTATTTACACTTTCGATATATGAAATGTATTTCCAACTGCTCTACAGAGGACATCACAAACCTTTCGAAGAAGCTACCCAATTATTGTACAAACCCTTTTAGTTCGGGCGCCAGTGTTACAGGCAATAGGTTTTTGCTGTTCTGAAATGTGGTTACAACTGCTCCAGGGAGGACACCACAGAGGCTTTTCCGTTGAAGGTATTAGCCCAATTGTATCCACAACCTTTTAGTTCGGGCGCCAGTGTCTCAAAAGATTTTTACTGTTTTGATATATGAAATGTATTTCCAACTGCTCCACACAGGACATCACAAACCTTTCGAAGAATCTACCCAATTATTATACAAACCCTTTTTGTTCGGGCGCTAGTGTTAGATTCAATTGGTTTTTACTGTTTTGATACATGAAATGTATTTCCAACAGCTCCACAGAGAACATCAAAAACCTTTCGAAGATGCTACCCAATTATTATACAAACCCTTTTAGTTCGGGCGCCAGTGTTATATTCAATAGGTTTTTACTGTTTTGATACATGAAATGTATTTCCAACAGCTCCACAGAGAACATCAAAAACCTTTCGAAGATGCTACCCAATTATTATACAAACCCTTTTAGTTCGGGCGCCAGTGTTAGAGGTAATAGGTTTTTGCTGTTCTGAAATGTAGTTCCAACTGCTCCAGGGAGGACACCACAGAAGCTTTTTCGTTGAAGGTATTAGCCCAATTGTATCCACAACCTTTTAGTTCGGGCGCCAGTGTTAGAGTCAATAGGTTTTTACTGTTTTGGTATATGAAATGTATTTCCAACTGCTCCACAGATGACATCACAAACCTTTCGAAAAAGCTACCCAATTATTATACAAACCCTTTTAGTTCGGGCGCCAGTGTTAGAGGTAATAGGTTTTTGCTGTTCTGAAATGTAGTTCCAACTGCTCCAGGGAGGACACCACAGAAGCTTTTTCGTTGAAGGTATTAACCCAATTGTATCCACAACCTTTTAGTTCGGACGCCAGTGTTAGAGTCAATAGGTTCTTACTGTTTTGATATATGAAATGTATTTCCAACTGCTCCGCAGAGGACATCACAAACCTTTCGAAAAAGCTACCCAATTATTATACAAACCCTTTTACTTCGGGCGCCAGTTTTAGAGGCAATAGGTTTTTGCTGTTCTGAAATGTAGTTCCAACTGCTCCAGGGAGGGCACCACAGAGGCTTTTCCGTTGAAGGTAGTAGCTCAATTGTATCCACAACCTTTTAGTTCGGGCGCCAGTGTTAGAGTCAATAGGTTCTTACTGTTTTGATATATGAAATGTATTTCCAACTGCTCCACAGAGGACATCACAAACATTTCGAAGATGCTACCCAATTATTATACGAACCCTTTTAGTTCGGGCGCCAGTTTTAGAGGCAATAGATTTTTGCTGTTCTGAAATGTAGTTCCAACTGCTCCAGGGAGGGCACCACAGAGGCTTTTCCGTTGAAGGAATTAGCGCAATTGCATCCACAACCTTTTAGTTCGGGCGCCAGTGTTAGAGTCAATAGGTTCTTACTGTTTTGATATATGAAATGTATTTCCAACTGCTCCACAGAGGACATCACAAACCTTTCGAAGAAGATACCCAATTATTATACAAACCCTTTTTGTTCGGGCGCCAGTGTTAGATTCAATAGGTTTTTACTGTTTTGATACATGAAATGTATTTCCAACAGCTCCACAGAGGACATCAAAAAGCTTTCGAAGATGCTACCCAATAATTATACAAACCCTTTTAGTTCGGGCGCCAGTGTTACAGGCAATAGGTTTTTGCTGTTCTGAAATGTAGTTCCAACTGCTCCAGGGAGGACACCACAGAGGCTTTTCCGTTGAAGGTATTAGCCCAATTGTATCCACAACCTTTTAGTTCGGGCGCCAGTGTTAGAGTCAATAGGTTCTTACTGTTTTGATATATGAAATGTATTTCCAACTGCTCCACAGAGGACATCACAAACCTTTCGAAGAAGCTACCCAATTATTATACAAACCCTTTTCGTTCGGGCGCCAGTGTTAGAGGCAATAGATTTTTGCTGTTGTGATATGTAGTTCCAACTGCTCCAGGGAGGACACCACAGAGGCTTTTCCGTTGAAGGTATTAGCCCAATTGCAAACACAACCTTTTAGTTCGGGCGCCAGTGTTAGAGTCAATAGATTTTTACTGTTTTGTTATATGAAATATATTTCCAACTGCTCCACAGAGGACATCACAAACCTTTCGAAGAAGCTACCCAATTATTATACAAACCCTTTTAGTTCGGGCGCCAGTGTTAGAGTCAATAGGTTTTTTACTGTTTTGATATATGAAATGTATTTCCAACTGCTCCACAGAGGACATCACAAACCTTTCGAAGAAGCTACCCAATTATTAAACAAACCCTTTTAGTTCGGGCGCCAGTGTTAGAGGCAATAGATTTTTGCTGTTCTGAAATGTAGTTCCAACTGCTCTAGGGAGGACACCACAGAGGCTTTTCCGTTGAAGGTATTAGCCCAATTGTATCCACAACCTTTTAGTTCGGGCGCCAGTGTTAGATTCAATAGTTTTTTACTGTTTTGATATATGAAATGTATTTCCAACTGCTCCACAGAGGACATCACAAACCTTTCGAAGAAGATACCCATTTATTATACAAACCCTTTTTGTTCGGGCGCCAGTGTTAGATTCAATAGGTTTTTACTGTTTTGATACATGAAATGTATTTCCAACAGCTCCACAGAGAACATCAAAAACCTTTCGAAGATGCTACCCAATTATTATACAAACCCTTTTAGTTCGGGCGCCAGTGTTAGAGGTAATAGGTGTTTGCTGTTCTGAAATGTAGTTCCAAATGCTCCAGGGAGGACACCACAGAGGCTTTTCCGTTGAAGGTATTAGCCCAATTGTATCCACAACCTTTTAGTTCGGGCGCCAGTGTTAGAGTCAATACGTTTTTACTGTTTTGATATATGAAATGTATTTCCAACTGCTCCACAGAGGATATCACAAACCTTTCGAAGAATCTACCCAATTATTATACAAACCCTTTTAGTTCGGGCGCCAGTGTTAGAGGCAGTAGGTTTTTGCTGTTCTGAAATATAGTTCCAACTGCTCCAGGGAGGACACCACAGAAGCTTTTCCGTTGAAGGTATTAGCCCAATTGTATCCACAACCTTTTAGTTCGGGCGCCAGTGTTAGAGTCAATAGGTATTTACTCTTTCGATATATGAAATGTATTTCCAACTGCTGTACAGAGGACATCACAAACCTTTCGAAGAAGCTAGCCAATTATTGTACAAACCCTTTTAGTTCGGGCGCCAGTGTTACAGGCAATAGGTTTTTGCTGTTCTGAAATGTAGTTACAACTGCTCCAGGGAGGACACCACAGAGGCTTTTCCGTTGAAGGTATTAGCCCAATTGTATCCACAACCTTTTAGTTCGGGCGCCAGTGTTAGAGTCAATAGGTTCTTACTGTTTTGATATATGAAATGTATTTCCAACTGCTCCACAGAGGACATCACAAACCTTTCGAAAAAGCTACCCAATTATTAAACAAACCCTTTTAGTTCGGGCGCCAGTTTTAGAGGCAATAGGTTTTTGCTGTTCTGAAATGTAGTTCCAACTGCTCCAGGGAGGGCACCACAGAGGCTTTTCCGTTGAAGGTATTAGCTCAATTGTATCCACAACCTTTTAGTTCGGGCACCAGTGTTAGAGTCAATAGGTTCTTACTGTTTTGATATATGAAATGTATTTCCAACTGCTCCACAGAGGACATCACAAACATTTCGAAGATGCTACCCAATTATTATACGAACCCTTTTAGTTCGGGCGCCAGTTTTAGAGGCAATAGGTTTTTGCTGTTCTGAAATGTAGTTCCAACTGCTCCAGGGAGGGCACCACAGAGGCTTTTCCGTTGAAGGAATTAGCCCAATTGCATCCACAACCTTTTAGTTCGGGCGCCAGTGTTAGAGTCAATAGATTTTTACTGTTTTGATATATGAAATGTATTTCCAACTGCTCCACAGAGGACATCACAAACCTTTCGAAGAAGCTACCCAATTATTATACAAACCCTTTTAGTTCGGGCGCCAGTGTTAGAGTCAATATGTTTTTTACTGTTTTGATATATGAAATGTATTTCCAACTGCTCCACAGAGGACATCACAAACCTTTCGAAGAAGCTACCCAATTATTATACAAACCCTTTTAGTTTGGGCGCCAGTGTTAGAGGCAATAGGTTTTTGCTGTTCTGAAATGTAGTTCCAACTGCACCAGGGAGGACACCACAGAGGCTTTTCCGTTGAAGGTATTAGCCCAATTGTATCCACAACCTTTTAGTTCGGGCGCCAGTGTTAGAGTCAATAGTTTTTTACTGTTTTGATATATGAAATGTATTTCCAACTGCTCCACAGAGGACATCACAAACCTTTCGAAGAAGATACCCAATTATTATACAAACCCTTTTTGTTCGGGCGCCAGTGTTAGATTCAATAGGTTTTTACTGTTTTGATACATGAAATGTATTTCCAACAGCTCCACAGAGAACATCAAAAACCTTTCGAAGATGCTACCCAATTATTATACAAACCCTTTTAGTTCGGGCGCCAGTGTTAGAGGTAATAGGTGTTTGCTGTTCTAAAATGTAGTTCCAACTGCTCCAGGGAGGACACCACAGAGGCTTTTCCGTTGAAGGTATTAGCCCAATTGTATCCACAACCTTTTAGTTCGGGCGCCAGTGTTAGAGTCAAAAGGTTTTTACTGTTTTGATATATGAAATGTATTTCCAACTACTCTCCAGAGGACACCACAAACCTTTCGAAGAAGCTACCCAATTATTATACAAACACTTTTAGTTCGGCCGCCAGTGTTAGACGCAGTAGGTTTTTGCTATTCTGGAATGTAGTTCCAACTGCTCCAGTGAGGACACCACAGAGGCTTTTCCGTTGAAGGTATTAGCCCAATTGTATCCACAACCTTTTAGTTCGGGCGCCAGTGTTAGAGTCAATAGGTTTTTACTGTTTTGATATATGAAATGTATTTCCAACTGCTCCACAGAGGACATCACAAACCTTTCGAATAATCTACCCAATTATTATACAAACCCTTTTAGTTCGGGCGCCAGTGTTAGAGGCAATAGGTTTTTGCTGTTCTGAAATATAGTTCCAACTGCTCCAGGGAGGACACCACAGAAGCTTTTCCGTTGAAGGTATTAGCCCAATTGTATCCACAACCTTTTAGTTCGGGCGCCAGTGTTAGAGTCAACAGGTATTTACACTTTCGATATATGAAATGTATTTCCAACTGCTCTACAGAGGACATCACAAACCTTTCGAAGAAGCTACCCAATTATTGTACAAACCCTTTTAGTTCGGGCGCCAGTGTTACAGGCAATAGGTTTTTGCTGTTCTGAAATGTGGTTACAACTGCTCCAGGGAGGACACCACAGAGGCTTTTCCGTTGAAGGTATTAGCCCAATTGTATCCACAACCTTTTAGTTCGGGCGCCAGTGTCTCAAAAGATTTTTACTGTTTTGATATATGAAATGTATTTCCAACTGCTCCACACAGGACATCACAAACCTTTCGAAGAATCTACCCAATTATTATACAAACCCTTTTTGTTCGGGCGCTAGTGTTAGATTCAATTGGTTTTTACTGTTTTGATACATGAAATGTATTTCCAACAGCTCCACAGAGAACATCAAAAACCTTTCGAAGATGCTACCCAATTATTATACAAACCCTTTTAGTTCGGGCGCCAGTGTTATATTCAATAGGTTTTTACTGTTTTGATACATGAAATGTATTTCCAACAGCTCCACAGAGAACATCAAAAACCTTTCGAAGATGCTACCCAATTATTATACAAACCCTTTTAGTTCGGGCGCCAGTGTTAGAGGTAATAGGTTTTTGCTGTTCTGAAATGTAGTTCCAACTGCTCCAGGGAGGACACCACAGAAGCTTTTTCGTTGAAGGTATTAGCCCAATTGTATCCACAACCTTTTAGTTCGGGCGCCAGTGTTAGAGTCAATAGGTTTTTACTGTTTTGGTATATGAAATGTATTTCCAACTGCTCCACAGATGACATCACAAACCTTTCGAAAAAGCTACCCAATTATTATACAAACCCTTTTAGTTCGGGCGCCAGTGTTAGAGGTAATAGGTTTTTGCTGTTCTGAAATGTAGTTCCAACTGCTCCAGGGAGGACACCACAGAAGCTTTTTCGTTGAAGGTATTAACCCAATTGTATCCACAACCTTTTAGTTCGGACGCCAGTGTTAGAGTCAATAGGTTCTTACTGTTTTGATATATGAAATGTATTTCCAACTGCTCCGCAGAGGACATCACAAACCTTTCGAAAAAGCTACCCAATTATTATACAAACCCTTTTACTTCGGGCGCCAGTTTTAGAGGCAATAGGTTTTTGCTGTTCTGAAATGTAGTTCCAACTGCTCCAGGGAGGGCACCACAGAGGCTTTTCCGTTGAAGGTAGTAGCTCAATTGTATCCACAACCTTTTAGTTCGGGCGCCAGTGTTAGAGTCAATAGGTTCTTACTGTTTTGATATATGAAATGTATTTCCAACTGCTCCACAGAGGACATCACAAACATTTCGAAGATGCTACCCAATTATTATACGAACCCTTTTAGTTCGGGCGCCAGTTTTAGAGGCAATAGATTTTTGCTGTTCTGAAATGTAGTTCCAACTGCTCCAGGGAGGGCACCACAGAGGCTTTTCCGTTGAAGGAATTAGCGCAATTGCATCCACAACCTTTTAGTTCGGGCGCCAGTGTTAGAGTCAATAGGTTCTTACTGTTTTGATATATGAAATGTATTTCCAACTGCTCCACAGAGGACATCACAAACCTTTCGAAGAAGATACCCAATTATTATACAAACCCTTTTTGTTCGGGCGCCAGTGTTAGATTCAATAGGTTTTTACTGTTTTGATACATGAAATGTATTTCCAACAGCTCCACAGAGGACATCAAAAAGCTTTCGAAGATGCTACCCAATAATTATACAAACCCTTTTAGTTCGGGCGCCAGTGTTACAGGCAATAGGTTTTTGCTGTTCTGAAATGTAGTTCCAACTGCTCCAGGGAGGACACCACAGAGGCTTTTCCGTTGAAGGTATTAGCCCAATTGTATCCACAACCTTTTAGTTCGGGCGCCAGTGTTAGAGTCAATAGGTTCTTACTGTTTTGATATATGAAATGTATTTCCAACTGCTCCACAGAGGACATCACAAACCTTTCGAAGAAGCTACCCAATTATTATACAAACCCTTTTCGTTCGGGCGCCAGTGTTAGAGGCAATAGATTTTTGCTGTTGTGATATGTAGTTCCAACTGCTCCAGGGAGGACACCACAGAGGCTTTTCCGTTGAAGGTATTAGCCCAATTGCAAACACAACCTTTTAGTTCGGGCGCCAGTGTTAGAGTCAATAGATTTTTACTGTTTTGTTATATGAAATATATTTCCAACTGCTCCACAGAGGACATCACAAACCTTTCGAAGAAGCTACCCAATTATTATACAAACCCTTTTAGTTCGGGCGCCAGTGTTAGAGTCAATAGGTTTTTTACTGTTTTGATATATGAAATGTATTTCCAACTGCTCCACAGAGGACATCACAAACCTTTCGAAGAAGCTACCCAATTATTAAACAAACCCTTTTAGTTCGGGCGCCAGTGTTAGAGGCAATAGATTTTTGCTGTTCTGAAATGTAGTTCCAACTGCTCTAGGGAGGACACCACAGAGGCTTTTCCGTTGAAGGTATTAGCCCAATTGTATCCACAACCTTTTAGTTCGGGCGCCAGTGTTAGATTCAATAGTTTTTTACTGTTTTGATATATGAAATGTATTTCCAACTGCTCCACAGAGGACATCACAAACCTTTCGAAGAAGATACCCATTTATTATACAAACCCTTTTTGTTCGGGCGCCAGTGTTAGATTCAATAGGTTTTTACTGTTTTGATACATGAAATGTATTTCCAACAGCTCCACAGAGAACATCAAAAACCTTTCGAAGATGCTACCCAATTATTATACAAACCCTTTTAGTTCGGGCGCCAGTGTTAGAGGTAATAGGTGTTTGCTGTTCTGAAATGTAGTTCCAAATGCTCCAGGGAGGACACCACAGAGGCTTTTCCGTTGAAGGTATTAGCCCAATTGTATCCACAACCTTTTAGTTCGGGCGCCAGTGTTAGAGTCAATACGTTTTTACTGTTTTGATATATGAAATGTATTTCCAACTGCTCCACAGAGGATATCACAAACCTTTCGAAGAATCTACCCAATTATTATACAAACCCTTTTAGTTCGGGCGCCAGTGTTAGAGGCAGTAGGTTTTTGCTGTTCTGAAATATAGTTCCAACTGCTCCAGGGAGGACACCACAGAAGCTTTTCCGTTGAAGGTATTAGCCCAATTGTATCCACAACCTTTTAGTTCGGGCGCCAGTGTTAGAGTCAATAGGTATTTACTCTTTCGATATATGAAATGTATTTCCAACTGCTGTACAGAGGACATCACAAACCTTTCGAAGAAGCTAGCCAATTATTGTACAAACCCTTTTAGTTCGGGCGCCAGTGTTACAGGCAATAGGTTTTTGCTGTTCTGAAATGTAGTTACAACTGCTCCAGGGAGGACACCACAGAGGCTTTTCCGTTGAAGGTATTAGCCCAATTGTATCCACAACCTTTTAGTTCGGGCGCCAGTGTTAGAGTCAATAGGTTCTTACTGTTTTGATATATGAAATGTATTTCCAACTGCTCCACAGAGGACATCACAAACCTTTCGAAAAAGCTACCCAATTATTAAACAAACCCTTTTAGTTCGGGCGCCAGTTTTAGAGGCAATAGGTTTTTGCTGTTCTGAAATGTAGTTCCAACTGCTCCAGGGAGGGCACCACAGAGGCTTTTCCGTTGAAGGTATTAGCTCAATTGTATCCACAACCTTTTAGTTCGGGCACCAGTGTTAGAGTCAATAGGTTCTTACTGTTTTGATATATGAAATGTATTTCCAACTGCTCCACAGAGGACATCACAAACATTTCGAAGATGCTACCCAATTATTATACGAACCCTTTTAGTTCGGGCGCCAGTTTTAGAGGCAATAGGTTTTTGCTGTTCTGAAATGTAGTTCCAACTGCTCCAGGGAGGGCACCACAGAGGCTTTTCCGTTGAAGGAATTAGCCCAATTGCATCCACAACCTTTTAGTTCGGGCGCCAGTGTTAGAGTCAATAGATTTTTACTGTTTTGATATATGAAATGTATTTCCAACTGCTCCACAGAGGACATCACAAACCTTTCGAAGAAGCTACCCAATTATTATACAAACCCTTTTAGTTCGGGCGCCAGTGTTAGAGTCAATATGTTTTTTACTGTTTTGATATATGAAATGTATTTCCAACTGCTCCACAGAGGACATCACAAACCTTTCGAAGAAGCTACCCAATTATTATACAAACCCTTTTAGTTTGGGCGCCAGTGTTAGAGGCAATAGGTTTTTGCTGTTCTGAAATGTAGTTCCAACTGCACCAGGGAGGACACCACAGAGGCTTTTCCGTTGAAGGTATTAGCCCAATTGTATCCACAACCTTTTAGTTCGGGCGCCAGTGTTAGAGTCAATAGTTTTTTACTGTTTTGATATATGAAATGTATTTCCAACTGCTCCACAGAGGACATCACAAACCTTTCGAAGAAGATACCCAATTATTATACAAACCCTTTTTGTTCGGGCGCCAGTGTTAGATTCAATAGGTTTTTACTGTTTTGATACATGAAATGTATTTCCAACAGCTCCACAGAGGACATCAAAAAGCTTTCGAAGATGCTACCCAATAATTATACAAACCCTTTTAGTTCGGGCGCCAGTGTTACAGGCAATAGGTTTTTGCTGTTCTGAAATGTAGTTCCAACTGCTCCAGGGAGGACACCACAGAGGCTTTTCCGTTGAAGGTATTAGCCCACTTGTATCCACAACCTTTTAGTTCGGGCGCCAGTGTTAGAGTCAATATGTTTTTACTGTTTTGATATATGAAATGTATTTCCAACTGCTCCACAGAGGACATCACAAACCTTTCGAAGATGCTACCCAATTATTATACAAACCCTTTTAGTTCGGGCGCCAGTGTTAGAGTCAATATGTTTTTTACTGTTTTGATATATGAAATGTATTTCCAACTGCTCCACAGAGGACATCACAAACCTTTCGAAGAAGCTACCCAATTATTATACAAACCCTTTTAGTTCGGGCGCCAGTGTTAGAGGCAATAGGTTTTTGCTGTTCTGAAATGTAGTTCCAACTGCACCAGGGAGGACACCACAGAGGCTTTTCCGTTGAAGGTATTAGCCCAATTGTATCCACAACCTTTTAGTTCGGGCGCCAGTGTTAGAGTTAATAGATTTTTACTGTTTTGATATATGAAATGTATTTCCAACTGCTCCACAGAGGACATCACAAACCTTTCGAAGAATCTACCCAATTATTATACAAACCCTTTTCGTTCGGGCGCCAGTGTTAGAGGCAATAGATTTTTGCTGTTGTGATATGTAGTTCCAACTGCTCCAGGGAGGACACCACAGAGGCTTTTCCGTTGAAGGTATTAGCCCAATTGTATCCACAACCTTTTAGTTCGGGCGACAGTGTTAGATTCAATAGTTTTTTCCTGTTTTGATATATGAAATGTATTTCCAACTGCTCCACAGAGGACATCACAAACCTTTCGAAGAAGATACCCATTTATTATACAAACCCTTTTTGTTCGGGCGCCAGTGTTAGATTCAATAGGTTTTTACTGTTTCGATACATGAAATGTATTTCCAACAGCTCCACAGAGAACATCAAAAACCTTTCGAAGATGCTACCCAATTATTATACAAACCCTTTTAGTTCGGGCGCCAGTGTTAGAGGTAATAGGTGTTTGCTGTTCTGAAATGTAGTTCCAAATGCTCCAGGGAGGACACCACAGAGGCTTTTCCGTTGAAGGTATTAGCCCAATTGTATCCACAACCTTTTAGTTCGGGCGCCAGTGTTAGAGTCAATACGTTTTTACTGTTTTGATATAAGAAATGTATTTCCAACTGCTCCACAGAGGATATCACAAACCTTTCGAAGAATCTACCCAATTATTATACAAACCCTTTTAGTTCGGGCGCCACTGTTAGAAGCAGTAGGTTTTTGCTGTTCTGAAATATAGTTCCAACTGCTCCAGGGAGGACACCACAGAAGCTTTTCCGTTGAAGGTATTAGCCCAATTGTATCCACAACCTTTTAGTTCGGGCGCCAGTGTTAGAGTCAATAGGTATTTACTCTTTCGATATATGAAATGTATTTCCAACTGCTGTACAGAGGACATCACAAACCTTTCGAAGAAGCTAGCCAATTATTGTACAAACCCTTTTAGTTCGGGCGCCAGTGTTACAGGCAATAGGTTTTTGCTGTTCTGAAATGTAGTTACAACTGCTCCAGGGAGGACACCACAGAGGCTTTTCCGTTGAAGGTATTAGCCCAATTGTATCCACAAGCTTTTAGTTCGGGCGCCAGTGTTAGAGTCAATAGGTTCTTACTGTTTTGATATATGAAATGTATTTCCAACTGCTCCACAGAGGACATCACAAACCTTTCGAAAAAGCTACCCAATTATTAAACAAACCCTTTTAGTTCGGGCGCCAGTTTTAGAGGCAATAGGTTTTTGCTGTTCTGAAATGTAGTTCCAACTGCTCCAGGGAGGGCACCACAGAGGCTTTTCCGTTGAAGGTATTAGCTCAATTGTATCCACAACCTTTTAGTTCGGGCGCCAGTGTTAGAGTCAATAGGTTCTTACTGTTTTGATATATGAAATGTATTTCCAACTGCTCCACAGAGGACATCACAAACATTTCGAAGATGCTACCCAATTATTATACGAACCCTTTTAGTTCGGGCGCCAGTTTTAGAGGCAATAGGTTTTTGCTGTTCTGAAATGTAGTTCCAACTGCTCTAGGGAGGACACCACAGAGGCTTTTCCGTTGAAGGTATTAGCCCAATTGTATCCACAACCTTTTAGTTCGGGCGCCAGTGTTAGAGTCAATAGGTTCTTACTGTTTTGATATATGAAATGTATTTCCAACTGCTCCACAGAGGACATCACAAACCTTTCGAAGAAGCTACCCAATTATTATACAAACCCTTTTAGTTCGGGCGCCAGTGTTAGAGTCAATAGGTTTTTTACTGTTTTGATATATGAAATGTATTTCCAACTGCTCCACAGAGGACATCACAAACCTTTCGAAGAAGCTACCCAATTATTAAACAAACCCTTTTAGTTCGGGCGCCAGTGTTAGAGGCAATAGATTTTTGCTGTTCTGAAATGTAGTTCCAACTGCTCTAGGGAGGACACCACAGAGGCTTTTCCGTTGAAGGTATTAGCCCAATTGTATCCACAACCTTTTAGTTCGGGCGCCAGTGTTAGAGTCAATAGTTTTTTACTGTTTTGATATATGAAATGTATTTCCAACTGCTCCACAGAGGACATCACAAACCTTTCGAAGAAGATACCCATTTATTATACAAACCCTTTTTGTTCGGGCGCCAGTGTTATATTCAATAGGTTTTTACTGTTTTGATACATGAAATGTATTTCCAACAGCTCCACAGAGAACATCAAAAACCTTTCGAAGATGCTACCCAATTATTATACAAACCCTTTTAGTTCGGGCGCCAGTTTTAGAGTTAATAAGTTTTTTACTGTTTTGATATATGAAATGTATTTCCAACTGCTCCACAGAGTACATCACAAAACTTTCGAAGAATCTACCCAATTATTATACAAACCCTTTTAGTTCGGGCGCCAGTGTTAGAGGCAATAGGTTTTTGCTGTTCTGAAATGTAGTTCCAACTGCACCAGGGAGGACACCACAGAGGCTTTTCCGTTGAAGGTATTAGCCCAATTGTATCCACAACCTTTTAGTTCGGGCGCCAGTGTTAGAGTCAATATGTTTTTTACTGTTTTGATATATGAAATGTATTTCCAACTGCTCCACAGAGGACATCACAAACCTTTCGAAGAAGCTACCCAATTATTATACAAACCCTTTTAGTTCGGGCGCCAGTGTTAGAGGCAATAGGTTTTTGCTGTTCTGAAATGTAGTTCCAACTGCACCAGGGAGGACACCACAGAGGCTTTTCCGTTGAAGGTATTAGCCCAATTGTATCCACAACCTTTTAGTTCTGGCGCCAGTGTTAGAGTTAATAGATTTTTACTGTTTTGATATATGAAATGTATTTCCAACTGCTCAACAGAGGACATCACAAACCTTTCGAAGAATCTACCCAATTATTATACAAACCCTTTTAGTTCGGGCGCCAGTGTTAGAGGCAATAGGATTTTGCTGTTCTGAAATGTAGTTCCAACTGCTCCAGGGAGGACACCACAGAGGCTTTTCCGTTGAAGGTATTAGCCCAATTGCAACCACAACCTTTTAGTTCGGGCGCCAGTGTTAGAGTCAATAGATTTTTACTGTTTTGTTATATGAAATATATTTCCAACTGCTCCTCAGAGGACATCACAAACCATTCGAAGAAGCTACCCAATTATTATACAAACCCTTTTAGTTCGGGCGCCAGTGTTAGAGTCAATAGGTTTTTTACTGTTTTGATATATGAAATGTATTTCCAACTGCTCCACAGAGGACATCACAAACCTTTCGAAGAAGCTACCCAATTATTAAACAAACCCTTTTAGTTCGGGCGCCAGTGTTAGAGGCAATAGATTTTTGCTGTTCTGAAATGTAGTTCCAACTGCTCTAGGGAGGACACCACAGAGGCTTTTCCGTTGAAGGTATTAGCCCAATTGTACCCACAACCTTTTAGTTCGGGCGCCAGTGTTAGAGTCAATACGTTTTTACTGTTTTGATATATGAAATGTATTTCCAACTGCTCCACAGAGGATATCACAAACCTTTCGAAGAATCTACCCAATTATTATACAAACCCTTTTAGTTCGGGCGCCAGTGTTAGAGGCAGTAGGTTTTTGCTGTTCTGAAATATAGTTCCAACTGCTCCAGAGAGGACACCACAGAAGCTTTTCCGTTGAAGGTATTAGCCCAATTGTATCCACAACCTTTTAGTTCGGGCGCCAGTGTTAGAGTCAATAGGTATTTACTCTTTCGATATATGAAATGTATTTCCAACTGCTGTACAGAAGACATCACAAACCTTTCGAAGAAGCTAGCCAATTATTGTACAAACCCTTTTAGTTCGTGCGCCAGTGTTACAGGCAATAGGTTTTTGCTGTTCTGAAATGTAGTTACAACTGCTCCAGGGAGGACACCACAGAGGCTTTTCCGTTGAAGGTATTAGCCCAATTGTATCCACAACCTTTTAGTTCGGGCGCCAGTGTTAGAGTCAATAGGTTCTTACTGTTTTGTTATATGAAATGTATTTCCAACTGCTCCACAGAGGACATCACAAACCTTTCGAAAAAGCTACCCAATTATTAAACAAACCCTTTTAGTTCGGGCGCCAGTTTTAGAGGCAATAGGTTTTTGCTGTTCTGAAATGTAGTTCCAACTGCTCCAGGGAGGGCACCACAGAGGCTTTTCCGTTGAAGGAATTAGCCCAATTGCATCCACAACCTTTTAGTTCGGGCGCCAGTGTTAGAGTCAATAGATTTTTACTGTTTTGATATATGAAATGTATTTCCAACTGCTCCACAGAGGACATCACAAACCTTTCGAAGAAGCTACCCAATTATAATACAAACCCTTTTAGTTCGGGCGCCAGTGTTAGAGTCAATAGGTTCCTACTGTTTTGATATATGAAATGTATTTCCAACTGCTCCACAGAGGACATCACAAACCTTTCGAAGATGCTACCCAATTATTATACAAACCCTTTTAGTTCGGGCGCCAGTGTTAGAGGCAATAGGTTTTTGCTGTTCTGAAATGTTGTTCCAACTGCTCCAGGGAGGACACCACAGAGGCTTTTCCGTTGAAGGTATTAGCCCAATTGTATCCACAACCTTTTAGTTCGGGCGTCAGTGTTAGAGTCAATATGTTTTTACTGTTTTGATATATGAAATATATATCCAACTGCTCCACAGAGGACATTACAAACCTTTCGAAGATGCTACCCAATTATTATACAAACCCTTTTAGTTCGGGCGCCAGTCTTAGAGTCAATAGGTTTTTTACGTTTTTGATATATGAAATGTATTTCCAACTGCTCCACACAGGACATCACAAACCTTTCGAAGAAGCTACCCAATTATTAAACAAACCCTTTTAGTTCGGGCGCCAGTGTTAGAGGCAATAGATTTTTGCTGTTCTGAAATGTAGTTCCAACTGCTCTAGGGAGGACACCACAGAGGCTTTTCCGTTGAAGGTATTAGCCCAATTGTATCCACAACCTTTTAGTTCGGGCGCCAGTGTTAGATTCAATAGGTTTTTACTGTTTTGATATATGAAATGTATTTCCAACTGCTCCACAGAGGACATCACAAACCTTTCGAAGAAGATACCCATTTATTATACAAACCCTTTTTGTTCGGGCGCCAGTGTTAGATTCAATAGGTTTTTACTGTTTTGATACATGAAATGTATTTCCAACAGCTCCACAGAGAACATCAAAAACCTTTCGAAGATGCTACCCAATTATTATACAAACACTTTTAGTTCGGGCGCCAGTGTTAGAGGTAATAGATTTTTGCTGTTCTGAAATGTAGTTCCAACTGCTCTAGGGAGGACACCACAGAGGCTTTTCCGTTGAAGGTATTAGCCCAATTGTATCCACAACCTTTTAGTTCGGGCGCCAGTGTTAGAGTCAAAAGGTTTTTACTGTTTTGATATATGAAATGTATTTCCAACTACTCTCCAGAGGACACCACAAACCTTTCGAAGAAGCTACCCAATTATTAAACAAACCCTTTTAGTTCGGGCGCCAGTGTTACAGGCAATAGGTTTTCGCTGTTCTGAAATGTAGTTACAACTGCTCCAGGGAGGACACCACAGAGGCTTTTCCGTTGAAGGTATTAGCCCAATTGTATCCACAACCTTTTAGTTCGGGCGCCAGTGTCTCAAAAGATTTTTAATGTTTTGATATATGAAATGTATTTCCAACTGCTCCACACAGGACATCACAAACCTTTCGAAGAATCTACCCAATTATTATACAAAACCTTTTAGTTCGGGCGCCAGTGTTAGAGGCAATAGGTTTTTGCTGTTCTGAAATATAGTTCCAACTGCTCCAGGGAGGACACCACAGAAGCTTTTCCGTTGAAGGTATTAGCCCAATTGTATCCACAACCTTTTAGTTCGGGCGCCAGTGTTAGAGTATATAGGTATTTACTCTTTCGATATATGAAATGTATTTCCAACTGCTCTACAGAGGACATCACAAACCTTTCGAAGAAGCTACCCAATTATTGTACAAACCCTTTTAGTTCGGGCGCCAGTGTTACAGGCAATAGGTTTTTGCTGTTCTGAAATGTATTTACAACTGCTCCAGGGAGGACACCACAGAGGCTTTTCCGTTGAAGGTATTAGCCCAATTGTATCCACAACATTTTAGTTCGGGCGCCAGTGTCTCAAAAGATTTTTACTGTTTTGATATATGAAATGTATTTCCAACTGCTCCACACAGGACATCACAAACATTTCGAAGATGCTACCCAATTATTATACGAACCCTTTTAGTTCGGGCGCCAGTTTTAGAGGCAATAGGTTTTTGCTGTTCTGAAATGTAGTTCCAACTGCTCCAGGGAGGGCACCACAGAGGCTTTTCCGTTGAAGGAATTAGCCCAATTGCATCCACAACCTTTTAGTTCGGGCGCCAGTGTTAGAGTCAATAGATTTTTACTGTTTTGATATATGAAATGTATTTCCAACTGCTCCACAGAGGACATCACAAACCTTTCGAAGAATCTACCCAATTATTATACAAACCCTTTTAGTTCGGGCGCCAGTGTTAGAGGCAATAGGTTTTTGCTGTTCTGAAATGTAGTTCCAACTGCACCAGGGAGGACACCACAGAGGCTTTTCCGTTGAAGGTATTAGCCCAATTGTATCCACAACCTTTTAGTTCGGGCGCCAGTGTTAGAGTCAATAGTTTTTTACTGTTTTGATATATGAAATGTATTTCCAACTGCTCCACAGAGGACATCACAAACCTTTCGAAGAAGATACCCAATTATTATACAAACCCTTTTTGTTCGGGCGCCAGTGTTAGATTCAATAGGTTTTTACTGTTTTGATACATGAAATGTATTTCCAACAGCTCCACAGAGGACATCAAAAAGCTTTCGAAGATGCTACCCAATAATTATACAAACCCTTTTAGTTCGGGCGCCAGTGTTACAGGCAATAGGTTTTTGCTGTTCTGAAATGTAGTTCCAACTGCTCCAGGGAGGACACCACAGAGGCTTTTCCGTTGAAGGTATTAGCCCACTTGTATCCACAACCTTTTAGTTCGGGCGCCAGTGTTAGAGTCAATATGTTTTTACTGTTTTGATATATGAAATGTATTTCCAACTGCTCCACAGAGGACATCACAAACCTTTCGAAGATGTTACCCAATTATTATACAAACCCTTTTAGTTCGGGCGCCAGTGTTAGAGTCAATAGGTTTTTACTGTTTTGATATATGAAATGTATTTCCAACAGCTCCACAGAGAACATCAAAAACCTTTCGAAGATGCTACCCAATTATTATACAAACCCTTTTAGTTCGGGCGCCAGTGTTAGAGGTAATAGGTGTTTGCTGTTCTGAAATGTAGTTCCAACTGCTCCAGGGAGGACACCACAGAGGCTTTTCCGTTGAAGGTATTAGCCCAATTGTATCCACAACCTTTTAGTTCGGGCGCCAGTGTTAGAGTCAAAAGGTTTTTACTGTTTTCATATATGAAATGTATTTGCAACTGCTCCACAGAGGACATCACAAAACTTTCGAAAAAGCTACCCAAATATTATACAAACCCTTTTAGTTCGGGCGCCAGTTTTAGAGTTAATAAGTTTTTTACTGTTTTGATATATGAAATGTATTTCCAACTGCTCCACAGAGTACATCACAAAACTTTCGAAGAATCTACCCAATTATTATACAAACCCTTTTAGTTCGGGCGCCAGTGTTAGAGGCAATAGGTTTTTGCTGTTCTGAAATGTAGTTCCAACTGCACCAGGGAGGACACCACAGAGGCTTTTCCGTTGAAGGTATTAGCCCAATTGTATCCACAACCTTTTAGTTCGGGCGCCAGTGTTAGAGTCAATATGTTTTTTACTGTTTTGATATATGAAATGTATTTCCAACTGCTCCACAGAGGACATCACAAACCTTTCGAAGAAGCTACCCAATTATTATACAAACCCTTTTAGTTCGGGCGCCAGTGTTAGAGGCAATAGGTTTTTGCTGTTCTGAAATGTAGTTCCAACTGCACCAGGGAGGACACCACAGAGGCTTTTCCGTTGAAGGTATTAGCCCAATTGTATCCACAACCTTTTAGTTCTGGCGCCAGTGTTAGAGTTAATAGATTTTTACTGTTTTGATATATGAAATGTATTTCCAACTGCTCCACAGAGGACATCACAAACCTTTCGAAGAATCTACCCAATTATTATACAAACCCTTTTAGTTCGGGCGCCAGTGTTAGAGGCAATAGGATTTTGCTGTTCTGAAATGTAGTTCCAACTGCTCCAGGGAGGACACCACAGAGGCTTTTCCGTTGAAGGTATTAGCCCAATTGCAACCACAACCTTTTAGTTCGGGCGCCAGTGTTAGAGTCAATAGATTTTTACTGTTTTGTTATATGAAATATATTTCCAACTGCTCCTCAGAGGACATCACAAACCATTCGAAGAAGCTACCCAATTATTATACAAACCCTTTTAGTTCGGGCGCCAGTGTTAGAGTCAATAGGTTTTTTACTGTTTTGATATATGAAATGTATTTCCAACTGCTCCACAGAGGACATCACAAACCTTTCGAAGAAGCTACCCAATTATTAAACAAACCCTTTTAGTTCGGGCGCCAGTGTTAGAGGCAATAGATTTTTGCTGTTCTGAAATGTAGTTCCAACTGCTCTAGGGAGGACACCACAGAGGCTTTTCCGTTGAAGGTATTAGCCCAATTGTACCCACAACCTTTTAGTTCGGGCGCCAGTGTTAGATTCAATAGTTTTTTACTGTTTTGATATATGAAATGTATTTCCAACTGCTCCACAGAGGACATCACAAACCTTTCGAAGAAGATACCCATTTATTATACAAACCCTTTTTGTTCGGGCGCCAGTGTTAGATTCAATAGGTTTTTACTGTTTTGATACATGAAATGTATTTCCAACAGCTCCACAGAGAACATCAAAAACCTTTCGAAGATGCTACCCAATTATTATACAAACCCTTTTAGTTCGGGCGCCAGTGTTAGAGGTAATAGGTGTTTGCTGTTCTGAAATGTAGTTCCAAATGCTCCAGGGAGGACACCACAGAGGCTTTTCCGTTGAAGGTATTAGCCCAATTGTATCCACAACCTTTTAGTTCGGGCGCCAGTGTTAGAGTCAATACGTTTTTACTGTTTTGATATATGAAATGTATTTCCAACTGCTCCACAGAGGATATCACAAACCTTTCGAAGAATCTACCCAATTATTATACAAACCCTTTTAGTTCGGGCGCCAGTGTTAGAGGCAGTAGGTTTTTGCTGTTCTGAAATATAGTTCCAACTGCTCCAGAGAGGACACCACAGAAGCTTTTCCGTTGAAGGTATTAGCCCAATTGTATCCACAACCTTTTAGTTCGGGCGCCAGTGTTAGAGTCAATAGGTATTTACTCTTTCGATATATGAAATGTATTTCCAACTGCTGTACAGAAGACATCACAAACCTTTCGAAGAAGCTAGCCAATTATTGTACAAACCCTTTTAGTTCGGGCGCCAGTGTTACAGGCAATAGGTTTTTGCTGTTCTGAAATGTAGTTACAACTGCTCCAGGGAGGACACCACAGAGGCTTTTCCGTTGAAGGTATTAGCCCAATTGTATCCACAACCTTTTAGTTCGGGCGCCAGTGTTAGAGTCAATAGGTTCTTACTGTTTTGTTATATGAAATGTATTTCCAACTGCTCCACAGAGGACATCACAAACCTTTCGAAAAAGCTACCCAATTATTAAACAAACCCTTTTAGTTCGGGCGCCAGTTTTAGAGGCAATAGGTTTTTGCTGTTCTGAAATGTAGTTCCAACTGCTCCAGGGAGGGCACCACAGAGGCTTTTCCGTTGAAGGTATTAGCTCAATTGTATCCACAACCTTTTAGTTCGGGCGCCAGTGTTAGAGTCAATAGGTTCTTACTGTTTTGATATATGAAATGTATTTCCAACTGCTCCACAGAGGACATCACAAACATTTCGAAGATGCTACCCAATTATTATACGAACCCTTTTAGTTCGGGCGCCAGTTTTAGAGGCAATAGGTTTTTGCTGTTCTGAAATGTAGTTCCAACTGCTCCAGGGAGGGCACCACAGAGGCTTTTCCGTTGAAGGAATTAGCCCAATTGCATCCACAACCTTTTAGTTCGGGCGCCAGTGTTAGAGTCAATAGATTTTTACTGTTTTGATATATGAAATGTATTTCCAACTGCTCCACAGAGGACATCACAAACCTTTCGAAGAAGCTACCCAATTATTATACAAACCCTTTTAGTTCGGGCGCCAGTGTTAGAGTCAATAGGTTCCTACTGTTTTGATATATGAAATGTATTTCCAACTGCTCCACAGAGGACATCACAAACCTTTCGAAGATGCTACCCAATTATTATACAAACCCTTTTAGTTCGGGCGCCAGTGTTAGAGGCAATAGGTTTTTGCTGTTCTGAAATGTTGTTCCAACTGCTCCAGGGAGGACACCACAGAGGCTTTTCCGTTGAAGGTATTAGCCCAATTGTATCCACAACCTTTTAGTTCGGGCGTCAGTGTTAGAGTCAATATGTTTTTACTGTTTTGATATATGAAATATATATCCAACTGCTCCACAGAGGACATTACAAACCTTTCGAAGATGCTACCCAATTATTATACAAACCCTTTTAGTTCGGGCGCCAGTGTTAGAGGTTATAGGTTTTTGATGTTCTGAAATGTAGTTCCAACTGCTCCAGGGAGGACACCACAGAGGCTTTTCCGTTGAAGGTATTAGCCCAATTGCATCCACAACCTTTTAGTTCGGGCGCCAGTGTTAGAATCAATAGATTTTTACTGTTTTGATATATGAAATATATTTCCAACTGCTCCACAGAGGACATCACAAACCTTTCGAAGAAGCTACCCAATTATTATACAAACCCTTTTAGTTCGGGCGCCAGTGTTAGAGTCAATAGGTTTTTTACGTTTTTGATATATGAAATGTATTTCCAACTGCTCCACACAGGACATCACAAACCTTTCGAAGAAGCTACCCAATTATTAAACAAACCCTTTTAGTTCGGGCGCCAGTGTTAGAGGCAATAGATTTTTGCTGTTCTGAAATGTAGTTCCAACTGCTCTAGGGAGGACACCACAGAGGCTTTTCCGTTGAAGGTATTAGCCCAATTGTATCCACAACCTTTTAGTTCGGGCGCCAGTGTTAGATTCAATAGGTTTTTACTGTTTTGATATATGAAATGTATTTCCAACTGCTCCACAGAGGACATCACAAACCTTTCGAAGAAGATACCCATTTATTATACAAACCCTTTTTGTTCGGGCGCCAGTGTTAGATTCAATAGGTTTTTACTGTTTTGATACATGAAATGTATTTCCAACAGCTCCACAGAGAACATCAAAAACCTTTCGAAGATGCTACCCAATTATTATACAAACACTTTTAGTTCGGGCGCCAGTGTTAGAGGTAATAGATTTTTGCTGTTCTGAAATGTAGTTCCAACTGCTCTAGGGAGGACACCACAGAGGCTTTTCCGTTGAAGGTATTAGCCCAATTGTATCCACAACCTTTTAGTTCGGGCGCCAGTGTTAGAGTCAAAAGGTTTTTACTGTTTTGATATATGAAATGTATTTCCAACTACTCTCCAGAGGACACCACAAACCTTTCGAAGAAGCTACCCAATTATTAAACAAACCCTTTTAGTTCGGGCGCCAGTGTTACAGGCAATAGGTTTTCGCTGTTCTGAAATGTAGTTACAACTGCTCCAGGGAGGACACCACAGAGGCTTTTCCGTTGAAGGTATTAGCCCAATTGTATCCACAACCTTTTAGTTCGGGCGCCAGTGTCTCAAAAGATTTTTAATGTTTTGATATATGAAATGTATTTCCAACTGCTCCACACAGGACATCACAAACCTTTCGAAGAATCTACCCAATTATTATACAAAACCTTTTAGTTCGGGCGCCAGTGTTAGAGGCAATAGGTTTTTGCTGTTCTGAAATATAGTTCCAACTGCTCCAGGGAGGACACCACAGAAGCTTTTCCGTTGAAGGTATTAGCCCAATTGTATCCACAACCTTTTAGTTCGGGCGCCAGTGTTAGAGTATATAGGTATTTACTCTTTCGATATATGAAATGTATTTCCAACTGCTCTACAGAGGACATCACAAACCTTTCGAAGAAGCTACCCAATTATTGTACAAACCCTTTTAGTTCGGGCGCCAGTGTTACAGGCAATAGGTTTTTGCTGTTCTGAAATGTATTTACAACTGCTCCAGGGAGGACACCACAGAGGCTTTTCCGTTGAAGGTATTAGCCCAATTGTATCCACAACATTTTAGTTCGGGCGCCAGTGTCTCAAAAGATTTTTACTGTTTTGATATATGAAATGTATTTCCAACTGCTCCACACAGGACATCACAAACATTTCGAAGATGCTACCCAATTATTATAAGAACCCTTTTAGTTCGGGCGCCAGTTTTAGAGGCAATAGGTTTTTGCTGTTCTGAAATGTAGTTCCAACTGCTCCAGGGAGGGCACCACAGAGGCTTTTCCGTTGAAGGAATTAGCCCAATTGCATCCACAACCTTTTAGTTCGGGCGCCAGTGTTAGAGTCAATAGATTTTTACTGTTTTGATATATGAAATGTATTTCCAACTGCTCCACAGAGGACATCACAAACCTTTCGAAGAATCTACCCAATTATTATACAAACCCTTTTAGTTCGGGCGCCAGTGTTAGAGGCAATAGGTTTTTGCTGTTCTGAAATGTAGTTCCAACTGCACCAGGGAGGACACCACAGAGGCTTTTCCGTTGAAGGTATTAGCCCAATTGTATCCACAACCTTTTAGTTCGGGCGCCAGTGTTAGAGTTAATAGTTTTTTACTGTTTTGATATATGAAATGTATTTCCAACTGCTCCACAGAGGACATCACAAACCTTTCGAAGAAGATACCCAATTATTATACAAACCCTTTTTGTTCGGGCGCCAGTGTTAGATTCAATAGGTTTTTACTGTTTTGATACATGAAATGTATTTCCAACAGCTCCACAGAGGACATCAAAAAGCTTTCGAAGATGCTACCCAATAATTATACAAACCCTTTTAGTTCGGGCGCCAGTGTTACAGGCAATAGGTTTTTGCTGTTCTGAAATGTAGTTCCAACTGCTCCAGGGAGGACACCACAGAGGCTTTTCCGTTGAAGGTATTAGCCCACTTGTATCCACAACCTTTTAGTTCGGGCGCCAGTGTTAGAGTCAATATGTTTTTACTGTTTTGATATATCAAATGTATTTCCAACTGCTCCACAGAGGACATCACAAACCTTTCGAAGATGCTACCCAATTATTATACAAACCCTTTTAGTTCGGGCGCCAGTGTTAGAGTCAATATGTTTTTTACTGTTTTGATATATGAAATGTATTTCCAACTGCTCCACAGAGGACACCACAAACCTTTCGAAGAAGCTACCCAATTATTATACAAACCCTTTTAGTTCGGGCGCCAGTGTTAGAGGCAATAGGTTTTTGCTGTTCTGAAATGTAGTTCCAACTGCACCAGGGAGGACACCACAGAGGCTTTTCCGTTGAAGGTATTAGCCCAATTGTATCCACAACCTTTTAGTTCGGGCGCCAGTGTTAGAGTTAATAGATTTTTACTGTTTTGATATATGAAATGTATTTCCAACTGCTCCACAGAGGACATCACAAACCTTTCGAAGAATCTACCCAATTATTATACAAACCCTTTTAGTTCGGGCGCCAGTGTTAGAGGCAATAGGATTTTGCTGTTCTGAAATGTAGTTCCAACTGCTCCAGGGAGGACACCACAGAGGCTTTTCCGTTGAAGGTATTAGCCCAATTGTATCCACAACCTTTTAGTTCGGGCGCCAGTGTTAGAGTCAATAGGTTTTTTACGTTTTTGATATATGAAATGTATTTCCAACTGCTCCACAGAGGACATCACAAACCTTTCGAAGAAGCTACCCAATTATTATACAAACCCTTTTCGTTCGGGCGCCAGTGTTAGAGGCAATAGATTTTTGCTGTTGTGATATGTAGTTCCAACTGCTCCAGGGAGGACACCACAGAGGCTTTTCCGTTGAAGGTATTAGCCCAATTGCAAACACAACCTTTTAGTTCGGGCGCCAGTGTTAGAGTCAATAGATTTTTACTGTTTTGTTATATGAAATATATTTCCAACTGCTCCACAGAGGACATCACAAACCTTTCGAAGAAGGTACCCAATTATTATACAAACCCTTTTAGTTCGGGCGCCAGTGTTAGAGGCAATAGATTTTTGCTGTTCTGAAATGTAGTTCCAACTGCTCTAGGGAGGACACCACAGAGGCTTTTCCGTTGAAGGTATTAGCCCAATTGTATCCACAACCTTTTAGTTCGGGCGCCAGTGTTAGATTCAATAGTTTTTTACTGTTTTGATATATGAAATGTATTTCCAACTGCTCCACAGAGGACATCACAAACCTTTCGAAGAAGATACCCATTTATTATACAAACCCTTTTTGTTCGGGCGCCAGTGTTAGATTCAATAGGTTTTTACTGTTTTGATACATGAAATGTATTTCCAACAGCTCCACAGAGAACATCAAAAACCTTTCGAAGATGCTACCCAATTATTATACAAACCCTTTTAGTTCGGGCGCCAGTGTTAGAGGTAATAGGTGTTTGCTGTTCTGAAATGTAGTTCCAAATGCTCCAGGGAGGACACCACAGAGGCTTTTACGTTGAAGGTATTAGCCCAATTGTATCCACAACCTTTTAGTTCGGGCGCCAGTGTTAGAGTCAATACGTTTTTACTGTTTTGATATATGAAATGTATTTCCAACTGCTCCACAGAGGATATCACAAACCTTTCGAAGAATCTACCCAATTATTATACAAACCCTTTTAGTTCGGGCGCCAGTGTTAGAGGCAGTAGGTTTTTGCTGTTCTGAAATATAGTTCCAACTGCTCCAGGGAGGACACCACAGAAGCTTTTCCGTTGAAGGTATTAGCCCAATTGTATCCACAACCTTTTAGTTCGGGCGCCAGTGTTAGAGTCAATAGGTATTTACTCTTTCGATATATGAAATGTATTTCCAACTGCTGTACAGAGGACATCACAAACCTTTCGAAGAAGCTAGCCAATTATTGTACAAACCCTTTTAGTTCGGGCGCCAGTGTTACAGGCAATAGGTTTTTGCTGTTCTGAAATGTAGTTACAACTGCTCCAGGGAGGACACCACAGAGGCTTTTCCGTTGAAGGTATTAGCCCAATTGTATCCACAACCTTTTAGTTCGGGCGCCAGTGTTAGAGTCAATAGGTTCTTACTGTTTTGATATATGAAATGTATTTCCAACTGCTCCACAGAGGACATCACAAACCTTTCGAAAAAGCTACCCAATTATTAAACAAACCCTTTTAGTTCGGGCGCCAGTTTTAGAGGCAATAGGTTTTTGCTGTTCTGAAATGTAGTTCCAACTGCTCCAGGGAGGGCACCACAGAGGCTTTTCCGTTGAAGGTATTAGCTCAATTGTACCACAACCTTTTAGTTCGGGCGCCAGTGTTAGAGTCAATAGGTTCTTACTGTTTTGATATATGAAATGTACTTCCAACTGCTCCACAGAGGACATCACAAACATTTCGAAGATGCTACCCAATTATTATACAAACCCTTTTCGTTCGGGCGCCAGTGTTAGAGGCAATAGATTTTTGCTGTTGTGATATGTAGTTCCAACTGCTCCAGGGAGGACACCACAGAGGCTTTTCCGTTGAAGGTATTAGCCCAATTGCAACCACAACCTTTTAGTTCGGGCGCCAGTGTTAGAGTCAATAGATTTTTACTGTTTTGTTATATGAAATATATTTCCAACTGCTCCACAGAGGACATCACAAACCTTTCGAAGAAGCTACCCAATTATTAAACAAACCCTTTTAGTTCGGGCGCCAGTGTTAGAGGCAATAGATTTTTGCTGTTCTGAAATGTAGTTCCAACTGCTCTAGGGAGGACACCACAGAGGCTTTTCCGTTGAAGGTATTAGCCCAATTGTATCCACAACCTTTTAGTTCGGGCGCCAGTGTTAGATTCAATAGTTTTTTACTGTTTTGATATATGAAATGTATTTCCAACTGCTCCACAGAGGACATCACAAACCTTTCGAAGAAGATACCCATTTATTATACAAACCCTTTTTGTTCGGGCGCCAGTGTTAGATTCAATAGGTTTTTACTGTTTTGTTACATGAAATGTATTTCCAACAGCTCCACAGAGAACATCAAAAACCTTTCGAAGATGCTACCCAATTATTATACAAACCCTTTTAGTTCGGGCGCCAGTGTTAGAGGTAATAGGTGTTTGCTGTTCTGAAATGTATTTCCAAATGCTCCAGGGAGGACACCAGAGAGGCTTTTCCGTTGAAGGTATTAGCCCAATTGTATCCACAACCTTTTAGTTCGGGCGCCAGTGTTAGAGTCAATACGTTTTTACTGTTTTGATATATGAAATGTATTTCCAACTGCTCCACAGAGGATATCACAAACCTTTCGAAGAATCTACCCAATTATTATACAAACCCTTTTAGTTCGGGCGCCAGTGTTAGAGGCAGTAGGTTTTTGCTGTTCTGAAATATAGTTCCAACTGCTCCAGGGAGGACACCACAGAAGCTTTTCCGTTGAAGGTATTAGCCCAATTGTGTCCACAACCTTTTAGTTCGGGCGCCAGTGTTAGAGTCAATAGGTATTTACTCTTTCGATATATGAAATGTATTTCCAACTGCTGTACAGAGGACATCACAAACCTTTCGAAGAAGCTAGCCAATTATTGTACAAACCCTTTTAGTTCGGGCGCCAGTGTTACAGGCAATAGGTTTTTGCTGTTCTGAAATGTAGTTACAACTGCTCCAGGGAGGACACCACAGAGGCTTTTCCGTTGAAGGTATTAGCCCAATTGTATCCACAACCTTTTAGTTCGGGCGCCAGTGTTAGAGTCAATAGGTTCTTACTGTTTTGATATATGAAATGTATTTCCAACTGCTCCACAGAGGACATCACAAACCTTTCGAAAAAGCTACCCAATTATTATTCAAACCCTTTTAGTTCGGGCGCCAGTTTTAGAGGCAATAGGTTTTTGCTGTTCTGAAATGTAGTTCCAACTGCTCCAGGGAGGGCACCACAGAGGCTTTTCCGTTGAAGGTATTAGCTCAATTGTATCCACAACCTTTTAGTTCGGGCGCCAGTGTTAGAGTCAATAGGTTCTTACTGTTTTGATATATGAAATGTATTTCCAACTGCTCCACAGAGGACATCACAAACATTTCGAAGATGCTACCCAATTATTATACGAACCCTTTTAGTTCGGGCGCCAGTTTTAGAGGCAATAGGTTTTTGCTGTTCTGAAATGTAGTTCCAACTGCTCCAGGGAGGGCACCACAGAGGCTTTTCCGTTGAAGGAATTAGCCCAATTGCATCCACAACCTTTTAGTTCGGGCGCCAGTGTTAGAGTCAATAGATTTTTACTGTTTTGATATATGAAATGTATTTCCAACTGCTCCACAGAGGACATCACAAACCTTTCGAAGAAGCTACCCAATTATTATACAAACACTTTTAGTTCGGGCGCCAGTGTTAGAGTCAATAGGTTTTTTACTGTTTTGATATATGAAATGTATTTCCAACTGCTCCACAGAGGACATCACAAACCTTTCGAAGAAGCTACCCAATTATTAAACAAACCCTTTTAGTTCGGGCGCCAGTGTTAGAGGCAATAGATTTTTGCTGTTCTGAAATGTAGTTCCAACTGCTCTAGGGAGGACACCACAGAGGCTTTTCCGTTGAAGGTATTAGCCCAATTGTATCCACAACATTTTAGTTCGGGCGCCAGTGTTAGAGTCAATAGTTTTTTACTGTTTTGATATATGAAATGTATTTCCAACTGCTCCACAGACGACATCACAAACCTTTCGAAGAAGATATCCATTTATTATACAAACCCTTTTTGTTCGGGCGCCAGTGTTATATTCAATAGGTTTTTACTGTTTTGATACATGAAATGTATTTCCAACAGCTCCACAGAGAACATCAAAAACCTTTCGAAGATGCTACCCAATTATTATACAAACCCTTTTAGTTCGGGCGCCAGTGTCAGAGGTAATAGGTGTTTGCTGTTCTGAAATGTAGTTCCAACTGCTCCAGGGAGGACACCACAGAGGCTTTTCCGTTGAAGGTATTAGCCCAATTGTATCCACAACCTTTTAGTTCGGGCGCCAGTGTTAGAGTCAAAAGGTTTTTACTGTTTTGATATATGAAATGTATTTGCAACTGCTCCACAGAGGACATCACAAAACTTTCGAAAAAGCTACCCAATTATTATACAAACCCTTTTAGTTCGGGCGCCAGTTTTAGAGTTAATATGTTTTTTACTGTTTTGATATATGAAATGTATTTCCAACTGCTCCACAGAGTACATCACAAAACTTTCGAAGAATCTACCCAATTATTATACAAACCCTTTTAGTTCGGGCGCCAGTGTTAGAGGCAATAGGTTTTTGCTGTTCTGAAATGTAGTTCCAACTGCTCCAGGGAGGGCACCACAGAGGCTTTTCCGTTGAAGGTATTAGCTCAATTGTATCCACAACCTTTTAGTTCGGGCGCCAGTGTTAGAGTCAATAGGTTCTTACTGTTTTGATATATGAAATGTATTTCCAACTGCTCCACAGAGGACATCACAAAGCTTTCGAAAAAGCTACCCAATTATTAAACAAACCCTTTTAGTTCGGGCGCCAGTTTTAGAGGCAATAGGTTTTTGCTGTTCTGAAATGTAGTTCCAACTGCTCCAGGGAGGGCACCACAGAGGCTTTTCCGTTGAAGGTATTAGCTCAATTGTATCCACAACCTTTTAGTTCGGGCGCCAGTGTTAGAGTCAATAGGTTCTTACTGTTTTGATATATGAAATGTATTTCCAACTGCTCCACAGAGGACATCACAAACCTTTCGAAAAAGCTACCCAATTATTAAACAAACCCTTTTAGTTCGGGCGCCAGTTTTAGAGGCAATAGGTTTTTGCTGTTCTGAAATGTAGTTCCAACTGCTCCAGGGAGGGCACCACAGAGGCTTTTCCGTTGAAGGTATTAGCTCAATTGTATCCACAACCTTTTAGTTCGGGCGCCAGTGTTAGAGTCAATAGGTTCTTACTGTTTTGATATATGAAATGTATTTCCAACTGCTCCACAGAGGACATCACAAACATTTCGAAGATGCTACCCAATTATTATACAAACCCTTTTCGTTCGGGCGCCAGTGTTAGAGGCAATAGATTTTTGCTGTTGTGATATGTAGTTCCAACTGCTCCAGGGAGGACACCACAGAGGCTTTTCCGTTGAAGGTATTAGCCCAATTGCAACCACAACCTTTTAGTTCGGGCGCCAGTGTTAGAGTCAATAGATTTTTACTGTTTTGTTATATGAAATATATTTCCAACTGCTCCACAGAGGACATCACAAACCTTTCGAAGAAGCTACCCAATTATTATACAAACCCTTTTAGTTCGGGCGCCAGTGTTAGAGTCAATAGGTTTTTTACTGTTTTGATATATGAAATGTATTTCCAACTGCTCCACAGAGGACATCACAAACCTTTCGAAGAAGCTACCCAATTATTAAACAAACCCTTTTAGTTCGGGCGCCAGTGTTAGAGGCAATAGATTTTTGCTGTTCTGAAATGTAGTTCCAACTGCTCTAGGGAGGACACCACAGAGGCTTTTCCGTTGAAGGTATTAGCCCAATTGTATCCACAACCTTTTAGTTCGGGCGACAGTGTTAGATTCAATAGTTTTTTACTGTTTTGATATATGAAATGTATTTCCAACTGCTCCACAGAGGACATCACAAACCTTTCGAAGAAGATACCCATTTATTATACAAACCCTTTTTGTTCGGGCGCCAGTGTTAGATTCAATAGGTTTTTACTGTTTTGTTACATGAAATGTATTTCCAACAGCTCCACAGAGAACATCAAAAACCTTTCGAAGATGCTACCCAATTATTATACAAACCCTTTTAGTTCGGGCGCCAGTGTTAGAGGTAATAGGTGTTTGCTGTTCTGAAATGTAGTTCCAAATGCTCCAGGGAGGACACCACAGAGGCTTTTCCGTTGAAGGTATTAGCCCAATTGTATCCACAACCTTTTAGTTCGGGCGCCAGTGTTAGAGTCAATACGTTTTTACTGTTTTGATATATGAAATGTATTTCCAACTGCGCCACAGAGGATATCACAAACCTTTCGAAGAATCTACCCAATTATTATACAAACCCTTTTAGTTCGGGCGCCAGTGTTAGAGGCAGTAGGTTTTTGCTGTTCTGAAATATAGTTCCAACTGCTCCAGGGAGGACACCACAGAAGCTTTTCCGTTGAAGGTATTAGCCCAATTGTATCCACAACCTTTTAGTTCGGGCGCCAGTGTTAGAGTCAATAGGTATTTACTCTTTCGATATATGAAATGTATTTCCAACTGCTGTACAGAGGACATCACAAACCTTTCGAAGAAGCTAGCCAATTATTGTACAAACCCTTTTAGTTCGGGCGCCAGTGTTACAGGCAATAGGTTTTTGCTGTTCTGAAATGTAGTTACAACTGCTCCAGGGAGGACACCACAGAGGCTTTTCCGTTGAAGGTATTAGCCCAATTGTATCCACAACCTTTTAGTTCGGGCGCCAGTGTTAGAGTCAATAGGTTCTTACTGTTTTGATATATGAAATGTATTTCCAACTGCTCCACAGAGGACATCACAAACCTTTCGAAAAAGCTACCCAATTATTATTCAAACCCTTTTAGTTCGGGCGCCAGTTTTAGAGGCAATAGGTTTTTGCTGTTCTGAAATGTAGTTCCAACTGCTCCAGGGAGGGCACCACAGAGGCTTTTCCGTTGAAGGTATTAGCTCAATTGTATCCACAACCTTTTAGTTCGGGCGCCAGTGTTAGAGTCAATAGGTTCTTACTGTTTTGATATATGAAATGTATTTCCAACTGCTCCACAGAGGACATCACAAACATTTCGAAGATGCTACCCAATTATTATACGAACCCTTTTAGTTCGGGCGCCAGTTTTAGAGGCAATAGGTTTTTGCTGTTCTGAAATGTAGTTCCAACTGCTCCAGGGAGGGCACCACAGAGGCTTTTCCGTTGAAGGAATTAGCCCAATTGCATCCACAACCTTTTAGTTCGGGCGCCAGTGTTAGAGTCAATAGATTTTTACTGTTTTGATATATGAAATGTATTTCCAACTGCTCCACAGAGGACATCACAAACCTTTCGAAGAAGCTACCCAATTATTATACAAACCCTTTTAGTTCGGGCGCCAGTGTTAGAGTCAATAGGTTTTTTACTGTTTTGATATATGAAATGTATTTCCAACTGCTCCACAGAGGACATCACAAACCTTTCGAAGAAGCTACCCAATTATTAAACAAACCCTTTTAGTTCGGGCGCCAGTGTTAGAGGCAATAGATTTTTGCTGTTCTGAAATGTAGTTCCAACTGCTCTAGGGAGGACACCACAGAGGCTTTTCCGTTGAAGGTATTAGCCCAATTGTATCCACAACATTTTAGTTCGGGCGCCAGTGTTAGAGTCAATAGTTTTTTACTGTTTTGATATATGAAATGTATTTCCAACTGCTCCACAGACGACATCACAAACCTTTCGAAGAAGATATCCATTTATTATACAAACCCTTTTTGTTCGGGCGCCAGTGTTATATTCAATAGGTTTTTACTGTTTTGATACATGAAATGTATTTCCAACAGCTCCACAGAGAACATCAAAAACCTTTCGAAGATGCTACCCAATTATTATACAAACCCTTTTAGTTCGGGCGCCAGTGTTAGAGGTAATAGGTGTTTGCTGTTCTGAAATGTAGTTCCAACTGCTCCAGGGAGGACACCACAGAGGCTTTTCCGTTGAAGGTATTAGCCCAATTGTATCCACAACCTTTTAGTTCGGGCGCCAGTGTTAGAGTCAAAAGGTTTTTACTGTTTTGATATATGAAATGTATTTGCAACTGCTCCACAGAGGACATCACAAAACTTTCGAAAAAGCTACCCAATTATTATACAAACCCTTTTAGTTCGGGCGCCAGTTTTAGAGTTAATATGTTTTTTACTGTTTTGATATATGAAATGTATTTCCAACTGCTCCACAGAGTACATCACAAAACTTTCGAAGAATCTACCCAATTATTATACAAACCCTTTTAGTTCGGGCGCCAGTGTTAGAGGCAATAGGTTTTTGCTGTTCTGAAATGTAGTTCCAACTGCTCCAGGGAGGACACCACAGAGGCTTTTCCGTTGAAGGTATTAGCCCAATTGTATCCACAACCTTTTAGTTCGGGCGCCAGTGTTAGAGTCAATAGGTTCCTACTGTTTTGATATATGAAATGTATTTCCAACTGCTCCACAGAGGACATCACAAACCTTTCGAAGATGCTACCCAATTATTATACAAACCCTTTTAGTTCGGGCGCCAGTGTTAGAGGCAATATGTTTTTGCTGTTCTGAAATGTAGTTCCAACTGCTCCAGGGAGGACACCACAAAAGCTTTTCCGTTGAAGGTATTAGCCCAATTGTATCCACAACTTTTTAGTTCGGGCGCCAGTGTTAGAGTCAATAGATTTTTACTGTTTTGATATATGAAATGTATTTCCAACTGCTCCACAGAGGACATCACAAACCTTTCGAAGAATCTACCCAATTATTATACAAACCCTTTTAGTTCGGGCGCCAGTGTTAGAGGCAATAGGTTTTTGCTGTTCTGAAATGTTGTTCCAACTGCTCCAGGGAGGACACCACAGAGGCTTTTCCGTTGAAGGTATTAGCCCAATTGTATCCACAACCTTTTAGTTCGGGCGTCAGTGTTAGAGTCAATATGTTTTTACTGTTTTGATATATGAAATATATATCCAACTGCTCCACAGAGGACATTACAAACCTTTCGAAGATGCTACCCAATTATTATACAAACCCTTTTAGTTCGGGCGCCAGAGTTAGAGGTTATAGGTTTTTGATGTTCTGAAATGTAGTTCCAACTGCTCCAGGGAGGACACCACACAGGCTTTTCCGTTGAAGGTATTAGCCCAATTGTATCCACAACCTTTTAGTTCGGGCGCCAGTGTTAGAGTCAATAGGTTCTTACTGTTTTGATATATGAAATGTATTTCCAACTGCTCCACAGAGGACATCACAAACCTTTCGAAGAAGCTACCCAATTATTATACAAACCCTTTTAGTTCGGGCGCCAGTGTTAGAGGCAATAGATTTTTGCTGTTGTGATATGTAGTTCCAACTGCTCCAGGGAGGACACCACAGAGGCTTTTCCGTTGAAGGTATTAGCCCAAATGCATCCACAACCTTTTAGTTCGGGCGCCAGTGTTAGAATCAATAGATTTTTACTGTTTTGATATATGAAATATATTTCCAACTGCTCCACAGAGGACATCACAAACCTTTCGAAGAAGCTACCCAATTATTATACAAACCCTTTTAGTTCGGGCGCCAGTGTTAGAGTCAATAGGTTTTTTACGTTTTTCATATATGAAATGTATTTCCAACTACTCTCCAGAGGACACCACAAACCTTTCGAAGAAGCTACCCAATTATTATACAAACCCTTTTAGTTCGGGCGCCAGTGTTACAGGCAATAGGTTTTCGCTGTTCTGAAATGTAGTACAACTGCTCCAGGGAGGACACCACAGAGGCTTTTCCGTTGAAGGTATTAGCCCAATTGTATCCACAACCTTTTAGTTCGGGCGCCAGTGTCTCAAAAGATTTTTAATGTTTTGATATATGAAATGTATTTCCAACTGCTCCACACAGGACATCACAAACCTTTCGAAGAATCTACCCAATTATTATACAAAACCTTTTAGTTCGGGCGCCAGTGTTAGAGGCAATAGGTTTTTGCTGTTCTGAAATATAGTTCCAACTGCTCCAGGGAGGACACCACAGAAGCTTTTCCGTTGAAGGTATTAGCCCAATTGTATCCACAACCTTTTAGTTCGGGCGCCAGTGTTAGAGTCAATAGGTATTTACTCTTTCGATATATGAAATGTATTTCCAACTGCTCTACAGAGGACATCACAAACCTTTCGAAGAAGCTACCCAATTATTGTACAAACCCTTTTAGTTCGGGCGCCAGTGTTACAGGCAATAGGTTTTTGCTGTTCTGAAATGTAGTTACAACTGCTCCAGGGAGGACACCACAGAGGCTTTTCCGTTGAAGGTATTAGCCCAGTTGTATCCACAACATTTTAGTTCGGGCGCCAGTGTCTCAAAAGATTTTTACTGTTTTGATATATGAAATGTATTTCCAACTGCTCCACACAGGACATCACAAACCTTTCGAAGAATCTACCCAATTATTATACAAACCCTTTTTGTTCGGGCGCCAGTGTTAGATTCAATAGGTTTTTACTCTTTTGATACATGAAATGTATTTCCAACAGCTCCACAGAGAACATCAAAAACCTTTCGAAGATGCTACCCAATTATTATACAAACCCTTTTAGTTCGGGCGCCAGTGTTAGATTCAATAGGTTTTTACTGTTTTGATACATGAAATATATTTCCAACAGCTCCACAGAGAACATCAAAAACCTTTCGAAGATGCTACCCAATTATTATACAAACCCTTTTAGTTCGGGCGCCAGTGTTAGAGGTAATAGGTTTTTGCTGTTCTGAAATGTAGTTCCAACTGCTCCAGGGAGGACACCACAGAAGCTTTTTCGTTGAAGGTATTAGCCCAATTGTATCCACAACCTTTTAGTTCGGGCGCCAGTGTTAGAGTCAATAGGTTTTTACTGTTTTGATATATGAAATGTATTTCCAACTGCTCCACAGATGACATCACAAACCTTTCGAAAAAGCTACCCAATTATTATACAAACCCTTTTAGTTCGGGCGCCAGTTTTAGAGGCAATAGGTTTTTGCTGTTCTGAAATGTAGTTCCAACTGCTCCAGGCAGGGCACCACAGAGGCTTTTCCGTTGAAGGTATTAGCCCAATTGTATCCACAACCTTTTAGTTCGGGCGCCAGTGTTAGAGTCAATAGGTTCTTACTGTTTTGATATATGAAATGTATTTCCAACTGCTCCACAGAGGACATCACAAAACTTTCGAAGATGCTACCCAATTATTATACGAACCTTTTTAGTTCGGGCGCCAGTTTTAGAGGCAATAGGTTTTTGCTGTTCTGAAATGTAGTTCCAACTGCTCCAGGGAGGGCACCACAGAGGCTTTTCCGTTGAAGGAATTAGCCCAATTGCATCCACAACCTTTTAGTTCGGGCGCCAGTGTTAGAGTCAATAGATTTTTACTGTTTTGATATATGAAATGTATTTCCAACTGCTCCACAGAGGACATCACAAACCTTTCGAAGAAGCTACCCAATTATTATACAAACCCTTTTAGTTCGGGCGCCAGTGTTAGAGTCAATAGGTTTTTTACTGTTTTGATATATGAAATGTATTTCCAACTGCTCCACAGAGGACATCACAAACCTTTCGAAGAAGCTACCCAATTATTAAACAAACCCTTTTAGTTCGGGCGCCAGTGTTAGAGGCAATAGATTTTTGCTGTTCTGAAATGTAGTTCCAACTGCTCTAGGGAGGACACCACAGAGGCTTTTCCGTTGAAGGTATTAGCCCAATTGTATCCACAACCTTTGAGTTCGGGCGCCAGTGTTAGAGTCAATAGTTTTTTACTGTTTTGATATATGAAATGTATTTCCAACTGCTCCACAGAGATCACAAACCTTTCGAAGAAGATACCCATTTATTATACAAACCCTTTTTGTTCGGGCGCCAGTGTTATATTCAATAGGTTTTTACTGTTTTGATACATGAAATGTATTTCCAACAGCTCCACAGAGAACAACAAAAACCTTTCGAAGATGCTACCCAATTATTATACAAACCCTTTTAGTTCGGGCGCCAGTGTTAGAGGTAATAGGTGTTTGCTGTTCTGAAATGTAGTTCCAACTGCTCCAGGGAGGACACCACAGAGGCTTTTCCGTTGAAGGTATTAGCCCAATTGTATCCAGAACCTTTTAGTTCGGGCGCCAGTGTTAGAGTCAAAAGGTTTTTACTGTTTTGATATATGAAATGTATTTCCAACTACTCTCCAGAGGACACCACAAACCTTTCGAAGAAGCTACCCAATTATTATACAAACACTTTTAGTTCGGGCGCCAGTGTTAGAGGCAATAGGTTTTTGCTGTTCTGAAATATAGTTCCAACTGCTCCAGGGAGGACACCACAGAAGCTTTTCCGTTGAAGGTATTAGCCCAATTGTATCCACAACCTTTTAGTTCGGGCGCCAGTGTTAGAGT
This sequence comes from Stegodyphus dumicola, assembly GCF_044657685.1. Classification (NCBI taxonomy): domain Eukaryota; kingdom Metazoa; phylum Arthropoda; class Arachnida; order Araneae; family Eresidae; genus Stegodyphus; species Stegodyphus dumicola. The sequence goes on from NC_140772.1 coordinate 4,942,065, forward strand.
CAACAGGTATTTACACTTTCGATATATGAAATGTATTTCCAACTGCTCTACAGAGGACATCACAAACCTTTCGAAGAAGCTACCCAATTATTGTACAAACCCTTTTAGTTCGGGCGCCAGTGTTAGAGGCAATATGTTTTTGCTGTTCTGAAATGTAGTTCCAACTGCTCCAGGGAGGACACCACAAAAGCTTTTCCGTTGAAGGTATTAGCCCAATTGTATCCACAACTTTTTAGTTCGGGCGCCAGTGTTAGAGTCAATAGATTTTTACTGTTTTGATATATGAAATGTATTTCCAACTGCTCCACAGAGGACATCACAAACCTTTCGAAGAATCTACCCAATTATTATACAAACCCTTTTAGTTCGGGCGCCAGTGTTAGAGGCAATAGGTTTTTGCTGTTCTGAAATGTTGTTCCAACTGCTCCAGGGAGGACACCACAGAGGCTTTTCCGTTGAAGGTATTAGCCCAATTGTATCCACAACCTTTTAGTTCGGGCGTCAGTGTTAGAGTCAATATGTTTTTACTGTTTTGATATATGAAATATATATCCAACTGCTCCACAGAGGACATTACAAACCTTTCGAAGATGCTACCCAATTATTATACAAACCCTTTTAGTTCGGGCGCCAGAGTTAGAGGTTATAGGTTTTTGATGTTCTGAAATGTAGTTCCAACTGCTCCAGGGAGGACACCACACAGGCTTTTCCGTTGAAGGTATTAGCCCAATTGTATCCACAACCTTTTAGTTCGGGCGCCAGTGTTAGAGTCAATAGGTTCTTACTGTTTTGATATATGAAATGTATTTCCAACTGCTCCACAGAGGACATCACAAACCTTTCGAAGAAGCTACCCAATTATTATACAAACCCTTTTAGTTCGGGCGCCAGTGTTAGAGGCAATAGATTTTTGCTGTTGTGATATGTAGTTCCAACTGCTCCAGGGAGGACACCACAGAGGCTTTTCCGTTGAAGGTATTAGCCCAAATGCATCCACAACCTTTTAGTTCGGGCGCCAGTGTTAGAATCAATAGATTTTTACTGTTTTGATATATGAAATATATTTCCAACTGCTCCACAGAGGACATCACAAACCTTTCGAAGAAGCTACCCAATTATTATACAAACCCTTTTAGTTCGGGCGCCAGTGTTAGAGTCAATAGGTTTTTTACGTTTTTCATATATGAAATGTATTTCCAACTACTCTCCAGAGGACACCACAAACCTTTCGAAGAAGCTACCCAATTATTATACAAACCCTTTTAGTTCGGGCGCCAGTGTTACAGGCAATAGGTTTTCGCTGTTCTGAAATGTAGTACAACTGCTCCAGGGAGGACACCACAGAGGCTTTTCCGTTGAAGGTATTAGCCCAATTGTATCCACAACCTTTTAGTTCGGGCGCCAGTGTCTCAAAAGATTTTTAATGTTTTGATATATGAAATGTATTTCCAACTGCTCCACACAGGACATCACAAACCTTTCGAAGAATCTACCCAATTATTATACAAAACCTTTTAGTTCGGGCGCCAGTGTTAGAGGCAATAGGTTTTTGCTGTTCTGAAATATAGTTCCAACTGCTCCAGGGAGGACACCACAGAAGCTTTTCCGTTGAAGGTATTAGCCCAATTGTATCCACAACCTTTTAGTTCGGGCGCCAGTGTTAGAGTCAATAGGTATTTACTCTTTCGATATATGAAATGTATTTCCAACTGCTCTACAGAGGACATCACAAACCTTTCGAAGAAGCTACCCAATTATTGTACAAACCCTTTTAGTTCGGGCGCCAGTGTTACAGGCAATAGGTTTTTGCTGTTCTGAAATGTAGTTACAACTGCTCCAGGGAGGACACCACAGAGGCTTTTCCGTTGAAGGTATTAGCCCAGTTGTATCCACAACATTTTAGTTCGGGCGCCAGTGTCTCAAAAGATTTTTACTGTTTTGATATATGAAATGTATTTCCAACTGCTCCACACAGGACATCACAAACCTTTCGAAGAATCTACCCAATTATTATACAAACCCTTTTTGTTCGGGCGCCAGTGTTAGATTCAATAGGTTTTTACTCTTTTGATACATGAAATGTATTTCCAACAGCTCCACAGAGAACATCAAAAACCTTTCGAAGATGCTACCCAATTATTATACAAACCCTTTTAGTTCGGGCGCCAGTGTTAGATTCAATAGGTTTTTACTGTTTTGATACATGAAATATATTTCCAACAGCTCCACAGAGAACATCAAAAACCTTTCGAAGATGCTACCCAATTATTATACAAACCCTTTTAGTTCGGGCGCCAGTGTTAGAGGTAATAGGTTTTTGCTGTTCTGAAATGTAGTTCCAACTGCTCCAGGGAGGACACCACAGAAGCTTTTTCGTTGAAGGTATTAGCCCAATTGTATCCACAACCTTTTAGTTCGGGCGCCAGTGTTAGAGTCAATAGGTTTTTACTGTTTTGATATATGAAATGTATTTCCAACTGCTCCACAGATGACATCACAAACCTTTCGAAAAAGCTACCCAATTATTATACAAACCCTTTTAGTTCGGGCGCCAGTTTTAGAGGCAATAGGTTTTTGCTGTTCTGAAATGTAGTTCCAACTGCTCCAGGCAGGGCACCACAGAGGCTTTTCCGTTGAAGGTATTAGCCCAATTGTATCCACAACCTTTTAGTTCGGGCGCCAGTGTTAGAGTCAATAGGTTCTTACTGTTTTGATATATGAAATGTATTTCCAACTGCTCCACAGAGGACATCACAAAACTTTCGAAGATGCTACCCAATTATTATACGAACCTTTTTAGTTCGGGCGCCAGTTTTAGAGGCAATAGGTTTTTGCTGTTCTGAAATGTAGTTCCAACTGCTCCAGGGAGGGCACCACAGAGGCTTTTCCGTTGAAGGAATTAGCCCAATTGCATCCACAACCTTTTAGTTCGGGCGCCAGTGTTAGAGTCAATAGATTTTTACTGTTTTGATATATGAAATGTATTTCCAACTGCTCCACAGAGGACATCACAAACCTTTCGAAGAAGCTACCCAATTATTAAACAAACCCTTTTAGTTCGGGCGCCAGTGTTAGAGGCAATAGATTTTTGCTGTTCTGAAATGTAGTTCCAACTGCTCTAGGGAGGACACCACAGAGGCTTTTCCGTTGAAGGTATTAGCCCAATTGTATCCACAACCTTTGAGTTCGGGCGCCAGTGTTAGAGTCAATAGTTTTTTACTGTTTTGATATATGAAATGTATTTCCAACTGCTCCACAGAGATCACAAACCTTTCGAAGAAGATACCCATTTATTATACAAACCCTTTTTGTTCGGGCGCCAGTGTTATATTCAATAGGTTTTTACTGTTTTGATACATGAAATGTATTTCCAACAGCTCCACAGAGAACAACAAAAACCTTTCGAAGATGCTACCCAATTATTATACAAACCCTTTTAGTTCGGGCGCCAGTGTTAGAGGTAATAGGTGTTTGCTGTTCTGAAATGTAGTTCCAACTGCTCCAGGGAGGACACCACAGAGGCTTTTCCGTTGAAGGTATTAGCCCAATTGTATCCAGAACCTTTTAGTTCGGGCGCCAGTGTTAGAGTCAAAAGGTTTTTACTGTTTTGATATATGAAATGTATTTCCAACTACTCTCCAGAGGACACCACAAACCTTTCGAAGAAGCTACCCAATTATTATACAAACACTTTTAGTTCGGGCGCCAGTGTTAGAGGCAATAGGTTTTTGCTGTTCTGAAATATAGTTCCAACTGCTCCAGGGAGGACACCACAGAAGCTTTTCCGTTGAAGGTATTAGCCCAATTGTATCCACAACCTTTTAGTTCGGGCGCCAGTGTTAGAGTCAACAGGTATTTACACTTTCGATATATGAAATGTATTTCCAACTGCTCTACAGAGGACATCACAAACCTTTCGAAGAAGCTACCCAATTATTGTACAAACCCTTTTAGTTCGGGCGCCAGTGTTACAGGCAATAGGTTTTTGCTGTTCTGAAATGTGGTTACAACTGCTCCAGGGAGGACACCACAGAGGCTTTTCCGTTGAAGGTATTAGCCCAATTGTATCCACAACCTTTTAGTTCGGGCGCCAGTGTCTCAAAAGATTTTTACTGTTTTGATATATGAAATGTATTTCCAACTGCTCCACACAGGACATCACAAACCTTTCGAAGAATCTACCCAATTATTATACAAACCCTTTTTGTTCGGGCGCTAGTGTTAGATTCAATTGGTTTTTACTGTTTTGATACATGAAATGTATTTCCAACAGCTCCACAGAGAACATCAAAAACCTTTCGAAGATGCTACCCAATTATTATACAAACCCTTTTAGTTCGGGCGCCAGTGTTATATTCAATAGGTTTTTACTGTTTTGATACATGAAATGTATTTCCAACAGCTCCACAGAGAACATCAAAAACCTTTCGAAGATGCTACCCAATTATTATACAAACCCTTTTAGTTCGGGCGCCAGTGTTAGAGGTAATAGGTTTTTGCTGTTCTGAAATGTAGTTCCAACTGCTCCAGGGAGGACACCACAGAAGCTTTTTCGTTGAAGGTATTAGCCCAATTGTATCCACAACCTTTTAGTTCGGGCGCCAGTGTTAGAGTCAATAGGTTTTTACTGTTTTGATATATGAAATGTATTTCCAACTGCTCCACAGAGGACATCACAAACATTTCGAAGATGCTACCCAATTATTATACGAACCCTTTTAGTTCGGGCGCCAGTTTTAGAGGCAATAGGTTTTTGCTGTTCTGAAATGTAGTTCCAACTGCTCCAGGGAGGGCACCACAGAGGCTTTTCCGTTGAAGGAATTAGCCCAATTGCATCCACAACCTTTTAGTTCGGGCGCCAGTGTTAGAGTCAATAGATTTTTACTGTTTTGATATATGAAATGTATTTCCAACTGCTCCACAGAGGACATCACAAACCTTTCGAAGAATCTACCCAATTATTATACAAACCCTTTTAGTTCGGGCGCCAGTGTTAGAGGCAATAGGTTTTTGCTGTTCTGAAATGTAGTTCCAACTGCTCCAGGGAGGACACCACAGAGGCTTTTCCGTTGAAGGTATTAGCCCAATTGTATCCACAAGCTTTTAGTTCGGGCGCCAGTGTTAGAGTCAAAAGGTTTTTACTGTTTTGATATATGAAATGTATTTCCAACTACTCTACAGAGGACATCACAAACCTTTCGAAGAAGCTACCCAATTATTATACAAACCCTTTTAGTTCGGGCGCCAGTGTTAGAGTCAATAGATTTTTACTGTTTTGATATATGAAATGTATTTCCAACTGCTCCACAGAGGACATCACAAACCTTTCGAAGAATCTACCCAATTATTATACAAACCCTTTTAGTTCGGGCGCCAGTGTTAGAGGCAATAGGTTTTTGCTGTTCTGAAATGTAGTTCCAACTGCACCAGGGAGGACACCACAGAGGCTTTTCCGTTGAAGGTATTAGCCCAATTGTATCCACAACCTTTTAGTTCGGGCGCCAGTGTTAGAGTCAATAGTTTTTTACTGTTTTGATATATGAAATGTATTTCCAACTGCTCCACAGAGGACATCAAAAAGCTTTCGAAGATGCTACCCAATAATTATACAAACCCTTTTAGTTCGGGCGCCAGTGTTACAGGCAATAGGTTTTTGCTGTTCTGAAATGTAGTTCCAACTGCTCCAGGGAGGACACCACAGAGGCTTTTCCGTTGAAGGTATTAGCCCACTTGTATCCACAACCTTTTAGTTCGGGCGCCAGTGTTAGAGTCAATATGTTTTTACTGTTTTGATATATGAAATGTATTTCCAACTGCTCCACAGAGGACATCACAAACCTTTCGAAGATGCTACCCAATTATTTTACAAACCCTTTTAGTTCGGGCGCCAGTGTTAGAGTCAATATGTTTTTTACTGTTTTGATATATGAAATGTATTTCCAACTGCTCCACAGAGGACATCACAAACCTTTCGAAGAAGCTACCCAATTATTATACAAACCCTTTTAGTTCGGGCGCCAGTGTTAGAGGCAATAGGTTTTTGCTGTTCTGAAATGTAGTTCCAACTGCACCAGGGAGGACACCACAGAGGCTTTTCCGTTGAAGGTATTAGCCCAATTGTATCCACAACCTTTTAGTTCGGGCGCCAGTGTTAGAGTTAATAGATTTTTACTGTTTTGATATATGAAATGTATTTCCAACTGCTCCACAGAGGACATCACAAACCTTTCGAAGAATCTACCCAATTATTATACAAACCCTTTTAGTTCGGGCGCCAGTGTTAGAGGCAATAGGATTTTGCTGTTCTGAAATGTAGTTCCAACTGCTCCAGGGAGGACACCACAGAGGCTTTTCCGTTGAAGGTATTAGCCCAATTGTATCCACAACCTTTTAGTTCGGGCGCCAGTGTTAGAGTCAATAGGCTCTTACTGTTTTGATATATGAAATGTATTTCCAACTGCTCCACAGAGGACATCACAAACCTTTCGAAGAAGCTACCCAATTATTATACAAACCCTTTTAGTTCGGGCGCCAGTGTTAGAGGCAATAGATTTTTGCTGTTGTGATATGTAGTTCCAGCTGCTCCAGGGAGGACACCACAGAGGCTTTTCCGTTGAAGGTATTAGCCCAATTGCAACCACAACCTTTTAGTTCGGGCGCCAGTGTTAGAGTCAATAGATTTTTACTGTTTTGTTATATGAAATATATTTCCAACTGCTCCACAGAGGACATCACAAACCTTTCGAAGAAGCTACCCAATTATTATACAAACCCTTTTTGTTCGGGCGCCAGTGTTAGATTCAATAGGTTTTTACTGTTTTGATACATGAAATGTATTTCCAACAGCTCCACAGAGGACATCAAAAAGCTTTCGAAGATGCTACCCAATAATTATACAAACCCTTTTAGTTCGGGCGCCAGTGTTACAGGCAATAGGTTTTTGCTGTTCTGAAATGTAGTTCCAACTGCTCCAGGGAGGACACCACAGAGGCTTTTCCGTTGAAGGTATTAGCCCACTTGTATCCACAACCTTTTAGTTCGGGCGCCAGTGTTAGAGTCAATATGTTTTTACTGCTTTGATATATGAAATGTATTTCCAACTGCTCCACAGAGGACATCACAAACCTTTCGAAGATGCTACCCAATTATTATACAAACCCTTTTAGTTCGGGCGCCAGTGTTAGAGTCAATATGTTTTTTACTGTTTTGATATATGAAATGTATTTCCAACTGCTCCACAGAGGACATCACAAACCTTTCGAAGAAGCTACCCAATTATTATACAAACCCTTTTAGTTCGGGCGCCAGTGTTAGAGGCAATATGTTTTTGCTGTTCTGAAATGTAGTTCCAACTGCACCAGGGAGGACACCACAGAGGCTTTTCCGTTGAAGGTATTAGCCCAATTGTATCCACAACCTTTTAGTTCGGGCGCCAGTGTTAGAGTTAATAGATTTTTACTGTTTTGATATATGAAATGTATTTCCAACTGCTCCACAGAGGACATCACAAACCTTTCGAAGAATCTACCCAATTATTATACAAACCCTTTTAGTTCGGGCGCCAGTGTTAGAGGCAATAGGATTTTGCTGTTCTGAAATGTAGTTCCAACTGCTCCAGGGAGGACACCACAGAGGCTTTTCCGTTGAAGGTATTAGCCCAATTGTATCCACAACCTTTTAGTTCGGGCGCCAGTGTTAGAGTCAATAGGTTCTTACTGTTTTGATATATGAAATGTATTTCCAACTGCTCCACAGAGGACATCACAAACCTTTCGAAGAAGCTACCCAATTATTATACAAACCCTTTTCGTTCGGGCGCCAGTGTTAGAGGCAATAGATTTTTGCTGTTGTGATATGTAGTTCCAGCTGCTCCAGGGAGGACACCACAGAGGCTTTTCCGTTGAAGGTATTAGCCCAATTGCAACCACAACCTTTTAGTTCGGGCGCCAGTGTTAGAGTCAATAGGTTTTTTACTGTTTTGATATATGAAATGTATTTCCAACTGCTCCACAGAGGACATCACAAACCTTTCGAAGAAGCTACCCAATTATTAAACAAACCCTTTTAGTTCGGGCGCCAGTGTTAGAGGCAATAGATTTTTGCTGTTCTGAAATGTAGTTCCAACTGCTCTAGGGAGGACACCACAGAGGCTTTTCCGTTGAAGGTATTAGCCCAATTGTATCCACAACCTTTGAGTTCGGGCGCCAGTGTTAGAGTCAATAGTTTTTTACTGTTTTGATATATGAAATGTATTTCCAACTGCTCCACAGAGATCACAAACCTTTCGAAGAAGATACCCATTTATTATACAAACCCTTTTTGTTCGGGCGCCAGTGTTATATTCAATAGGTTTTTACTGTTTTGATACATGAAATGTATTTCCAACAGCTCCACAGAGAACAACAAAAACCTTTCGAAGATGCTACCCAATTATTATACAAACCCTTTTAGTTCGGGCGCCAGTGTTAGAGGTAATAGGTGTTTGCTGTTCTGAAATGTAGTTCCAACTGCTCCAGGGAGGACACCACAGAGGCTTTTCCGTTGAAGGTATTAGCCCAATTGTATCCACAACCTTTTAGTTCGGGCGCCAGTGTTAGAGTCAAAAGGTTTTTACTGTTTTGATATATGAAATGTATTTCCAACTACTCTCCAGAGGACACCACAAACCTTTCGAAGAAGCTACCCAATTATTATACAAACACTTTTAGTTCGGGCGCCAGTGTTAGAGGCAATAGGTTTTTGCTGTTCTGAAATATAGTTCCAACTGCTCCAGGGAGGACACCACAGAAGCTTTTCCGTTGAAGGTATTAGCCCAATTGTATCCACAACCTTTTAGTTCGGGCGCCAGTGTTAGAGTCAACAGGTATTTACACTTTCGATATATGAAATGTATTTCCAACTGCTCTACAGAGGACATCACAAACCTTTCGAAGAAGCTACCCAATTATTGTACAAACCCTTTTAGTTCGGGCGCCAGTGTTACAGGCAATAGGTTTTTGCTGTTCTGAAATGTGGTTACAACTGCTCCAGGGAGGACACCACAGAGGCTTTTCCGTTGAAGGTATTAGCCCAATTGTATCCACAACCTTTTAGTTCGGGCGCCAGTGTCTCAAAAGATTTTTACTGTTTTGATATATGAAATGTATTTCCAACTGCTCCACACAGGACATCACAAACCTTTCGAAGAATCTACCCAATTATTATACAAACCCTTTTTGTTCGGGCGCTAGTGTTAGATTCAATTGGTTTTTACTGTTTTGATACATGAAATGTATTTCCAACAGCTCCACAGAGAACATCAAAAACCTTTCGAAGATGCTACCCAATTATTATACAAACCCTTTTAGTTCGGGCGCCAGTGTTATATTCAATAGGTTTTTACTGTTTTGATACATGAAATGTATTTCCAACAGCTCCACAGAGAACATCAAAAACCTTTCGAAGATGCTACCCAATTATTATACAAACCCTTTTAGTTCGGGCGCCAGTGTTAGAGGTAATAGGTTTTTGCTGTTCTGAAATGTAGTTCCAACTGCTCCAGGGAGGACACCACAGAAGCTTTTTCGTTGAAGGTATTAGCCCAATTGTATCCACAACCTTTTAGTTCGGGCGCCAGTGTTAGAGTCAATAGGTTTTTACTGTTTTGATATATGAAATGTATTTCCAACTGCTCCACAGAGGACATCACAAACATTTCGAAGATGCTACCCAATTATTATACGAACCCTTTTAGTTCGGGCGCCAGTTTTAGAGGCAATAGGTTTTTGCTGTTCTGAAATGTAGTTCCAACTGCTCCAGGGAGGGCACCACAGAGGCTTTTCCGTTGAAGGAATTAGCCCAATTGCATCCACAACCTTTTAGTTCGGGCGCCAGTGTTAGAGTCAATAGATTTTTACTGTTTTGATATATGAAATGTATTTCCAACTGCTCCACAGAGGACATCACAAACCTTTCGAAGAATCTACCCAATTATTATACAAACCCTTTTAGTTCGGGCGCCAGTGTTAGAGGCAATAGGTTTTTGCTGTTCTGAAATGTAGTTCCAACTGCTCCAGGGAGGACACCACAGAGGCTTTTCCGTTGAAGGTATTAGCCCAATTGTATCCACAACCTTTTAGTTCGGGCGCCAGTGTTAGAGTCAATATGTTCTTACTGTTTTGATATATGAAATGGTTTTCCAACTGCTCCACAGAGGACACCACAAACCTTTCGAAGAAGCTACCCGATTATTATACAAACCCTTTTAGTTCGGGCGCCAGTGTTAGAGTCAATATGTTTTTTACTGTTTTGATATATGAAATGTATTTCCAACTGCTCCACAGAGGACATCACAAACCTTTCGAAGAAGCTACCCAATTATTATACAAACCCTTTTAGTTCGGGCGCCAGTGTTAGAGGCAATAGGTTTTTGCTGTTCTGAAATGTAGTTCCAACTGCACCAGGGAGGACACCACAGAGGCTTTTCCGTTGAAGGTATTAGCCCAATTGTATCCACAACCTTTTAGTTCGGGCGCCAGTGTTAGAGTCAATAGTTTTTTACTGTTTTGATATATGAAATGTATTTCCAACTGCTCCACAGAGGACATCAAAAAGCTTTCGAAGATGCTACCCAATAATTATACAAACCCTTTTAGTTCGGGCGCCAGTGTTACAGGCAATAGGTTTTTGCTGTTCTGAAATGTAGTTCCAACTGCTCCAGGGAGGACACCACAGAGGCTTTTCCGTTGAAGGTATTAGCCCACTTGTATCCACAACCTTTTAGTTCGGGCGCCAGTGTTAGAGTCAATATGTTTTTACTGTTTTGATATATGAAATGTATTTCCAACTGCTCCACAGAGGACATCACAAACCTTTCGAAGATGCTACCCAATTATTATACAAACCCTTTTAGTTCGGGCGCCAGTGTTAGAGTCAATATGTTTTTTACTGTTTTGATATATGAAATGTATTTCCAACTGCTCCACAGAGGACATCACAAACCTTTCGAAGAAGCTACCCAATTATTATACAAACCCTTTTAGTTCGGGCGCCAGTGTTAGAGGCAATAGGTTTTTGCTGTTCTGAAATGTAGTTCCAACTGCACCAGGGAGGACACCACAGAGGCTTTTCCGTTGAAGGTATTAGCCCAATTGTATCCACAACCTTTTAGTTCGGGCGCCAGTGTTAGAGTTAATAGATTTTTACTGTTTTGATATATGAAATGTATTTCCAACTGCTCCACAGAGGACATCACAAACCTTTCGAAGAATCTACCCAATTATTATACAAACCCTTTTAGTTCGGGCGCCAGTGTTAGAGGCAATAGGATTTTGCTGTTCTGAAATGTAGTTCCAACTGCTCCAGGGAGGACACCACAGAGGCTTTTCCGTTGAAGGTATTAGCCCAATTGTATCCACAACCTTTTAGTTCGGGCGCCAGTGTTAGAGTCAATAGGCTCTTACTGTTTTGATATATGAAATGTATTTCCAACTGCTCCACAGAGGACATCACAAACCTTTCGAAGAAGCTACCCAATTATTATACAAACCCTTTTAGTTCGGGCGCCAGTGTTAGAGGCAATAGATTTTTGCTGTTGTGATATGTAGTTCCAACTGCTCCAGGGAGGACACCACAGAGGCTTTTCCGTTGAAGGTATTAGCCCAATTGCAACCACAACCTTTTAGTTCGGGCGCCAGTGTTAGAGTCAATAGATTTTTACTGTTTTGTTATATGAAATATATTTCCAACTGCTCCACAGAGGACATCACAAACCTTTCGAAGAAGCTACCCAATTATTATACAAACCCTTTTTGTTCGGGCGCCAGTGTTAGATTCAATAGGTTTTTACTGTTTTGATACATGAAATGTATTTCCAACAGCTCCACAGAGGACATCAAAAAGCTTTCGAAGATGCTACCCAATAATTATACAAACCCTTTTAGTTCGGGCGCCAGTGTTACAGGCAATAGGTTTTTGCTGTTCTGAAATGTAGTTCCAACTGCTCCAGGGAGGACACCACAGAGGCTTTTCCGTTGAAGGTATTAGCCCACTTGTATCCACAACCTTTTAGTTCGGGCGCCAGTGTTAGAGTCAATATGTTTTTACTGCTTTGATATATGAAATGTATTTCCAACTGCTCCACAGAGGACATCACAAACCTTTCGAAGATGCTACCCAATTATTATACAAACCCTTTTAGTTCGGGCGCCAGTATTAGAGTCAATATGTTTTTTACTGTTTTGATATATGAAATGTATTTCCAACTGCTCCACAGAGGACATCACAAACCTTTCGAAGAAGCTACCCAATTATTATACAAACCCTTTTAGTTCGGGCGCCAGTGTTAGAGGCAATATGTTTTTGCTGTTCTGAAATGTAGTTCCAACTGCACCAGGGAGGACACCACAGAGGCTTTTCCGTTGAAGGTATTAGCCCAATTGTATCCACAACCTTTTAGTTCGGGCGCCAGTGTTAGAGTTAATAGATTTTTACTGTTTTGATATATGAAATGTATTTCCAACTGCTCCACAGAGGACATCACAAACCTTTCGAAGAATCTACCCAATTATTATACAAACCCTTTTAGTTCTGGCGCCAGTGTTAGAGGCAATAGGATTTTGCTGTTCTGAAATGTAGTTCCAACTGCTCCAGGGAGGACACCACAGAGGCTTTTCCGTTGAAGGTATTAGCCCAATTGTATCCACAACCTTTTAGTTCGGGCGCCAGTGTTAGAGTCAATAGGTTCTTACTGTTTTGATATATGAAATGTATTTCCAACTGCTCCACAGAGGACATCACAAACCTTTCGAAGAAGCTACCCAATTATTATACAAACCCTTTTCGTTCGGGCGCCAGTGTTAGAGGCAATAGATTTTTGCTGTTGTGATATGTAGTTCCAACTGCTCCAGGGAGGACACCACAGAGGCTTTTCCGTTGAAGGTATTAGCCCAATTGCAACCACAACCTTTTAGTTCGGGCGCCAGTGTTAGAGTCAATAGATTTTTACTGTTTTCTTATATGAAATATATTTCCAACTGCTCCACAGAGGACATCACAAACCTTTCGAAGAAGCTACCCAATTATTATACAAACCCTTTTAGTTCGGGCGCCAGTGTTAGAGTCGATAGGTTTTTTACTGTTTTGATATATGAAATGTATTTCCAACTGCTCCACAGAGGACATCACAAACCTTTCGAAGAAGCTACCCAATTATTAAACAAACCCTTTTAGTTCGGGCGCCAGTGTTAGAGGCAATAGATTTTTGCTGTTCTGAAATGTAGTTCCAACTGCTCTAGGGAGGACACCACAGAGGCTTTTCCGTTGAAGGTATTAGCCCAATTGTATCCACAACCTTTTTGTTCGGGCGCTAGTGTTAGATTCAATTGGTTTTTACTGTTTTGATACATGAAATGTATTTCCAACAGCTCCACAGAGAACATCAAAAACCTTTCGAAGATGCTACCCAATTATTATACAAACCCTTTTAGTTCGGGCGCCAGTGTTATATTCAATAGGTTTTTACTGTTTTGATACATGAAATGTATTTCCAACAGCTCCACAGAGAACATCAAAAACCTTTCGAAGATGCTACCCAATTATTATACAAACCCTTTTAGTTCGGGCGCCAGTGTTAGAGGTAATAGGTTTTTGCTGTTCTGAAATGTAGTTCCAACTGCTCCAGGGAGGACACCACAGAAGCTTTTTCGTTGAAGGTATTAGCCCAATTGTATCCACAACCTTTTAGTTCGGGCGCCAGTGTTAGAGTCAATAGGTTTTTACTGTTTTGATATATGAAATGTATTTCCAACTGCTCCACAGAGGACATCACAAACATTTCGAAGATGCTACCCAATTATTATACGAACCCTTTTAGTTCGGGCGCCAGTTTTAGAGGCAATAGGTTTTTGCTGTTCTGAAATGTAGTTCCAACTGCTCCAGGGAGGGCACCACAGAGGCTTTTCCGTTGAAGGAATTAGCCCAATTGCATCCACAACCTTTTAGTTCGGGCGCCAGTGTTAGAGTCAATAGATTTTTACTGTTTTGATATATGAAATGTATTTCCAACTGCTCCACAGAGGACATCACAAACCTTTCGAAGAATCTACCCAATTATTATACAAACCCTTTTAGTTCGGGCGCCAGTGTTAGAGGCAATAGGTTTTTGCTGTTCTGAAATGTAGTTCCAACTGCTCCAGGGAGGACACCACAGAGGCTTTTCCGTTGAAGGTATTAGCCCAATTGTATCCACAACCTTTTAGTTCGGGCGCCAGTGTTAGAGACAATATGTTCTTACTGTTTTGATATATGAAATGGTTTTCCAACTGCTCCACAGAGGACACCACAAACCTTTCGAAGAAGCTACCCGATTATTATACAAACCCTTTTAGTTCGGGCGCCAGTGTTAGAGTCAATATGTTTTTTAGTGTTTTGATATATGAAATGTATTTCCAACTGCTCCACAGAGGACATCACAAACCTTTCGAAGAAGCTACCCAATTATTATACAAACCCTTTTAGTTCGGGCGCCAGTGTTAGAGGCAATAGGTTTTTGCTGTTCTGAAATGTAGTTCCAACTGCACCAGGGAGGACACCACAGAGGCTTTTCCGTTGAAGGTATTAGCCCAATTGTATCCACAACCTTTTAGTTCGGGCGCCAGTGTTAGAGTCAATAGTTTTTTACTGTTTTGATATATGAAATGTATTTCCAACTGCTCCACAGAGGACATCAAAAAGCTTTCGAAGATGCTACCCAATAATTATACAAACCCTTTTAGTTCGGGCGCCAGTGTTACAGGCAATAGGTTTTTGCTGTTCTGAAATGTAGTTCCAACTGCTCCAGGGAGGACACCACAGAGGCTTTTCCGTTGAAGGTATTAGCCCACTTGTATCCACAACCTTTTAGTTCGGGCGCCAGTGTTAGAGTCAATATGTTTTTACTGTTTTGATATATGAAATGTATTTCCAACTGCTCCACAGAGGACATCACAAACCTTTCGAAGATGCTACCCAATTATTATACAAACCCTTTTAGTTCGGGCGCCAGTGTTAGAGTCAATATGTTTTTTACTGTTTTGATATATGAAATGTATTTCCAACTGCTCCACAGAGGACATCACAAACCTTTCGAAGAAGCTACCCAATTATTATACAAACCCTTTTAGTTCGGGCGCCAGTGTTAGAGGCAATAGGTTTTTGCTGTTCTGAAATGTAGTTCCAACTGCACCAGGGAGGACACCACAGAGGCTTTTCCGTTGAAGGTATTAGCCCAATTGTATCCACAACCTTTTAGTTCGGGCGCCAGTGTTAGAGTTAATAGATTTTTACTGTTTTGATATATGAAATGTATTTCCAACTGCTCCACAGAGGACATCACAAACCTTTCGAAGAATCTACCCAATTATTATACAAACCCTTTTAGTTCGGGCGCCAGTGTTAGAGGCAATAGGATTTTGCTGTTCTGAAATGTAGTTCCAACTGCTCCAGGGAGGACACCACAGAGGCTTTTCCGTTGAAGGTATTAGCCCAATTGTATCCACAACCTTTTAGTTCGGGCGCCAGTGTTAGAGTCAATAGGTTCTTACTGTTTTGATATATGAAATGTATTTCCAACTGCTCCACAGAGGACATCACAAACCTTTCGAAGAAGCTACCCAATTATTATACAAACCATTTTAGTTCGGGCGCCAGTGTTAGAGGCAATAGATTTTTGCTGTTGTGATATGTAGTTCCAACTGCTCCAGGGAGGACACCACAGAGGCTTTTCCGTTGAAGGTATTAGCCCACTTGTATCCACAACCTTTTAGTTCGGGCGCCAGTGTTAGAGTCAATATGTTTTTACTGCTTTGATATATGAAATGTATTTCCAACTGCTCCACAGAGGACATCACAAACCTTTCGAAGATGCTACCCAATTATTATACAAACCCTTTTAGTTCGGGCGCCAGTGTTAGAGTCAATATGTTTTTTACTGTTTTGATATATGAAATGTATTTCCAACTGCTCCACAGAGGACATCACAAACCTTTCGAAGAAGCTACCCAATTATTATACAAACCCTTTTAGTTCGGGCGCCAGTGTTAGAGGCAATATGTTTTTGCTGTTCTGAAATGTAGTTCCAACTGCACCAGGGAGGACACCACAGAGGCTTTTCCGTTGAAGGTATTAGCCCAATTGTATCCACAACCTTTTAGTTCGGGCGCCAGTGTTAGAGTTAATAGATTTTTACTGTTTTGATATATGAAATGTATTTCCAACTGCTCCACAGAGGACATCACAAACCTTTCGAAGAATCTACCCAATTATTATACAAACCCTTTTAGTTCGGGCGCCAGTGTTAGAGGCAATAGGATTTTGCTGTTCTGAAATGTAGTTCCAACTGCTCCAGGGAGGACACCACAGAGGCTTTTCCGTTGAAGGTATTAGCCCAATTGTATCCACAACCTTTTAGTTCGGGCGCCAGTGTTAGAGTCAATAGGTTCTTACTGTTTTGATATATGAAATGTATTTCCAACTGCTCCACAGAGGACATCACAAACCTTTCGAAGAAGCTACCCAATTATTATACAAACCCTTTTCGTTCGGGCGCCAGTGTTAGAGGCAATAGATTTTTGCTGTTGTGATATGTAGTTCCAACTGCTCCAGGGAGGACACCACAGAGGCTTTTCCGTTGAAGGTATTAGCCCAATTGCAACCACAACCTTTTAGTTCGGGCGCCAGTGTTAGAGTCAATAGATTTTTACTGTTTTCTTATACGAAATATATTTCCAACTGCTCCACAGAGGACATCACAAACCTTTCGAAGAAGCTACCCAATTATTATACAAACCCTTTTAGTTCGGGCGCCAGTGTTAGAGTCGATAGGTTTTTTACTGTTTTGATATATGAAATGTATTTCCAACTGCTCCACAGAGGACATCACAAACCTTTCGAAGAAGCTACCCAATTATTAAACAAACCCTTTTAGTTCGGGCGCCAGTGTTAGAGGCAATAGATTTTTGCTGTTCTGAAATGTAGTTCCAACTGCTCTAGGGAGGACACCACAGAGGCTTTTCCGTTGAAGGTATTAGCCCAATTGTATCCACAACCTTTTAGTTCGGGCGCCAGTGTTAGATTCAATAGTTTTTTACTGTTTTGATATATGAAATGTATTTCCAACTGCTCCACAGAGGACATCACAAACCTTTCGAAGAAGATACCCATTTATTATACAAACCCTTTTTGTTCGGGCGCCAGTGTTAGATTCAATAGGTTTTTACTGTTTTGATACATGAAATGTATTTCCAACAGCTCCACAGAGAACATCAAAAACCTTTCGAAGATGCTACCCAATTATTATACAAACCCTTTTAGTTCGGGCGCCAGTGTTAGAGGTAATAGGTGTTTGCTGTTCTGAAATGTAGTTCCAAATGCTCCAGGGAGGACACCACAGAGGCTTTTCCGTTGAAGGTATTAGCCCAATTGTATCCACAACCTTTTAGTTCGGGCGCCAGTGTTAGAGTCAAAAGGTTTTTACTGTTTTGATATATGAAATGTATTTCCAACTACTCTCCAGAGGACACCACAAACCTTTCGAAGAAGCTACCCAATTATTTTACAAACACTTTTACTTCGGGCGCCAGTGTTAGACGCAGTAGGTTTTTGCTATTCTGAAATGTAGTTCCAACTGCTCCAGTGAGGACACCACAGAGGCTTTTCCGTTGAAGGTATTAGCCCAATTGTACACACAACCTTTTAGTTCGGGCGCCAGTGTTAGAGTCAATACGTTTTTACTGTTTTGATATATGAAATGTATTTCCAACTGCTCCACAGAGGATATCACAAACCTTTCGAAGAATCTACCCAATTATTATACAAACCCTTTTAGTTCGGGCGCCAGTGTTAGAGGCAATAGGTTTTTGCTGTTCTGAAATATAGTTCCAACTGCTCCAGGGAGGACACCACAGAAGCTTTTCCGTTGAAGGTATTAGCCCAATTGTATCCACAACCTTTTAGTTCGGGCGCCAGTGTTAGAGTCAATAGGTATTTACTCTTTCGATATATGAAATGTATTTCCAACTGCTGTACAGAGGACATCACAAACCTTTCGAAGAAGCTACCCAATTATTGTACAAACCCTTTTAGTTCGGGCGCCAGTGTTACAGGCAATAGGTTTTTGCTGTTCTGAAATGTAGTTACAACTGCTCCAGGGAGGACACCACAGAGGCTTTTCCGTTGAAGGTATTAGCCCAATTGTATCCACAACCTTTTAGTTCGGGCGCCAGTGTTAGAGTCAATAGGTTCTTACTGTTTTGATATATGAAATGTATTTCCAACTGCTCCACAGAGGACATCACAAACCTTTCGAAAAAGCTACCCAATTATTAAACAAACCCTTTTAGTTCGGGCGCCAGTTTTAGAGGCAATAGGTTTTTGCTGTTCTGAAATGTAGTTCCAACTGCTCCAGGGAGGGCACCACAGAGGCTTTTCCGTTGAAGGAATTAGCCCAATTGCATCCACAACCTTTTAGTTCGGGCGCCAGTGTTAGAGTCAATAGATTTTTACTGTTTTGATATATGAAATGTATTTCCAACTGCTCCACAGAGGACATCACAAACCTTTCGAAGAAGCTACCCAATTATTATACAAACCCTTTTAGTTCGGGCGCCAGTGTTAGAGTCAATAGGTTTTTTACTGTTTTGATATATGAAATGTATTTCCAACTGCTCCACAGAGGACATCACAAACCTTTCGAAGAAGCTACCCAATTATTAAACAAACTATTTTAGTTCGGGCGCCAGTGTTAGAGGCAATAGATTTTTGCTGTTCTGAAATGTAGTTCCAACTGCTCTAGGGAGGACACCACAGAGGCTTTTCCGTTGAAGGTATTAGCCCAATTGTATCCACAACCTTTTAGTTCGGGCGCCAGTGTTAGAGTCAATAGTTTTTTACTGTTTTGATATATGAAATGTATTTCCAACTGCTCCACAGAGGACATCACAAACCTTTCGAAGAAGATACCCATTTATTATACAAACCCTTTTTGTTCGGGCGCCAGTGTTATATTCAATAGGTTTTTACTGTTTTGATACATGAAATGTATTTCCAACAGCTCCACAGAGAACATCAAAAACCTTTCGAAGATGCTACCCAATTATTATACAAACCCTTTTAGTTCGGGCGCCAGTGTTAGAGGTAATAGGTGTTTGCTGTTCTGAAATGTAGTTCCAACTGCTCCAGGGAGGACACCACAGAGGCTTTTCCGTTGAAGGTATTAGCCCAATTGTATCCACAACCTTTTAGTTCGGGCGCCAGTGTTAGAGTCAAAAGGTTTTTACTGTTTTGATATATGAAATGTATTTGCAACTGCTCCACAGAGGACATCACAAAACTTTCGAAAAAGCTACCCAATTATTATACAAACCCTTTTAGTTCGGGCGCCAGTTTTAGAGTTAATATGTTTTTTACTGTTTTGATATATGAAATGTATTTCCAACTGCTCCACAGAGTACATCACAAAACTTTCGAAGAATCTACCCAATTATTATACAAACCCTTTTAGTTCGGGCGCCAGTGTTAGAGGCAATAGGTTTTTGCTGTTCTGAAATGTAGTTCCAACTGCTCCAGGGAGGACACCACAGAGGCTTTTCCGTTGAAGGTATTAGCCCAATTGTATCCACAACCTTTTAGTTCGGGCGCCAGTGTTAGAGTCAATAGGTTCCTACTGTTTTGATATATGAAATGTATTTCCAACTGCTCCACAGAGGACATCACAAACCTTTCGAAGATGCTACCCAATTATTATACAAACCCTTTTAGTTCGGGCGCCAGTGTTAGAGGCAATAGGTTTTTGCTGTTCTGAAATGTAGTTCCAACTGCTCCAGGGAGGACACCACAAAAGCTTTTCCGTTGAAGGTATTAGCCCAATTGTATCCACAACTTTTTAGTTCGGGCGCCAGTGTTAGAGTCAATAGATTTTTACTGTTTTGATATATGAAATGTATTTCCAACTGCTCCACAGAGGACATCACAAACCTTTCGAAGAATCTACCCAATTATTATACAAACCCTTTTAGTTCGGGCGCCAGTGTTAGAGGCAATAGGTTTTTGCTGTTCTGAAATGTTGTTCCAACTGCTCCAGGGAGGACACCACAGAGGCTTTTCCGTTGAAGGTATTAGCCCAATTGTATCCACAACCTTTTAGTTCGGGCGTCAGTGTTAGAGTCAATATGTTTTTACTGTTTTGATATATGAAATATATATCCAACTGCTCCACAGAGGACATCACAAACCTTTCGAAGAAGCTACCCAATTATTATACAAACCCTTTTAGTTCGGGCGCCAGTGTTAGAGGCAATAGATTTTTGCTGTTGTGATATGTAGTTCCAACTGCTCCAGGGAGGACACCACAGAGGCTTTTCCGTTGAAGGTATTAGCCCAATTGCATCCACAACCTTTTAGTTCGGGCGCCAGTGTTAGAATCAATAGATTTTTACTGTTTTGATATATGAAATATATTTCCAACTGCTCCACAGAGGACATCACAAACCTTTCGAAGAAGCTACCCAATTATTATACAAACCCTTTTAGTTCGGGCGCCAGTGTTAGAGTCAATAGGTTTTTTACGTTTTTGATATATGAAATGTATTTCCAACTGCTCCACACAGGACATCACAAACCTTTCGAAGAAGCTACCCAATTATTAAACAAACCCTTTTAGTTCGGGCGCCAGTGTTAGAGGTAATAGGTGTTTGCTGTTTTGAAATGTAGTTCCAACTGCTCCAGGGAGGACACCACAGAGGCTTTTCCGTTGAAGGTATTAGCCCAATTGTATCCACAACCTTTTAGTTCGGGCGCCAGTGTTAGAGTCAAAAGGTTTTTACTGTTTTGATATATGAAATGTATTTGCAACTGCTCCACAGAGGACATCACAAAACTTTCGAAAAAGCTACCCAATTATTATACAAACCCTTTTAGTTCGGGCGCCAGTTTTAGAGTTAATATGTTTTTTACTGTTTTGATATATGAAATGTATTTCCAACTGCTCCACAGAGTACATCACAAAACTTTCGAAGAATCTACCCAATTATTATACAAACCCTTTTAGTTCGGGCGCCAGTGTTAGAGGCAATAGGTTTTTGCTGTTCTGAAATGTAGTTCCAACTGCTCCAGGGAGGACACCACAGAGGCTTTTCCGTTGAAGGTATTAGCCCAATTGTATCCACAACCTTTTAGTTCGGGCGCCAGTGTTAGAGTCAATAGGTTCCTACTGTTTTGATATATGAAATGTATTTCCAACTGCTCCACAGAGGACATCACAAACCTTTCGAAGATGCTACCCAATTATTACACAAACCCTTTTAGTTCGGGCGCCAGTGTTAGAGGCAATAGGTTTTTGCTGTTCTGAAATGTAGTTCCAACTGCTCCAGGGAGGACACCACAAAAGCTTTTCCGTTGAAGGTATTAGCCCAATTGTATCCACAACTTTTTAGTTCGGGCGCCAGTGTTAGAGTCAATAGATTTTTACTGTTTTGATATATGAAATGTATTTCCAACTGCTCCACAGAGGACATCACAAACCTTTCGAAGAATCTACCCAATTATTATACAAACCCTTTTAGTTCGGGCGCCAGTGTTAGAGGCAATAGGTTTTTGCTGTTCTGAAATGTTGTTCCAACTGCTCCAGGGAGGACACCACAGAGGCTTTTCCGTTGAAGGTATTAGCCCAATTGTATCCACAACCTTTTAGTTCGGGCGTCAGTGTTAGAGTCAATATGTTTTTACTGTTTTGATATATGAAATATATATCCAACTGCTCCACAGAGGACATCACAAACCTTTCGAAGAAGCTACCCAATTATTATACAAACCCTTTTAGTTCGGGCGCCAGTGTTAGAGGCAATAGATTTTTGCTGTTGTGATATGTAGTTCCAACTGCTCCAGGGAGGACACCACAGAGGCTTTTCCGTTGAAGGTATTAGCCCAATTGCATCCACAACCTTTTAGTTCGGGCGCCAGTGTTAGAATCAATAGATTTTTACTGTTTTGATATATGAAATATATTTCCAACTGCTCCACAGAGGACATCACAAACCTTTCGAAGAAGCTACCCAATTATTATACAAACCCTTTTAGTTCGGGCGCCAGTGTTAGAGTCAATAGGTTTTTTACGTTTTTGATATATGAAATGTATTTCCAACTGCTCCACACAGGACATCACAAACCTTTCGAAGAAGCTACCCAATTATTAAACAAACCTTTTAGTTCGGGCGCCAGTGTTAAAAGCAATAGATTTTTGCTGTTCTGAAATGTAGTTCCAACTGCTCTAGGGAGGACACCACAGAGGCTTTTCCGTTGAAGGTATTAGCCCAATTGTATCCACAACCTTTTAGTTCGGGCGCCAGTGTTAGATTCAATAGTTTTTTACTGTTTTGATATATGAAATGTATTTCCAACTGCTCCACAGAGGACATCACAAACCTTTCGAAGAAGATACCCATTTATTATACAAACCCTTTTTGTTCGGGCGCCAGTGTTAGATTCAATAGGTTTTTACTGTTTTGATACATGAAATGTATTTCCAACAGCTCCACAGAGAACATCAAAAACCTTTCGAAGATGCTACCCAATTATTATACAAACACTTTTAGTTCGGGCGCCAGTGTTAGAGGTAATATGTGTTTGCTGTTCTGAAATGTAGTTCCAAATGCTCCAGGGAGGACACCACAGAGGCTTTTCCGTTGAAGGTATTAGCCCAATTGTATCCACAACCTTTTAGTTCGGGCGCCAGTGTTAGAGTCAAAAGGTTTTTAATGTTTTGATATATGAAATGTATTTCCAACTGCTCCACACAGGACATCACAAACCTTTCGAAGAATCTACCCAATTATTATACAAAACCTTTTAGTTCGGGCGCCAGTGTTAGAGGCAATAGGTTTTTGCTGTTCTGAAATATATTTCCAACTGCTCCAGGGAGGACACCACAGAGGCTTTTCCGTTGAAGGTATTAGCCCAATTGTATCCACAACCTTTTAGTTCGGGCGCCAGTGTTAGAGTCAATAGGTATTTACTCTTTCGATATATGAAATGTATTTCCAACTGCTCTACAGAGGACATCACAAACCTTTCGAAGAAGCTACCCAATTATTGTACAAACCCTTTTAGTTCGGGCGCCAGTGTTACAGGCAATAGGTTTTTGCTGTTCTGAAATGTAGTTACAACTGCTCCAGGGAGGACACCACAGAGGCTTTTCCGTTGAAGGTATTAGCCCAATTGTATCCAAAAAATTTTAGTTCGGGCGCCAGAGTCTCAAAAGATTTTTACTGTTTTGATATATGAAATGTATTTCCAACTGCTCCACACAGGACATCACAAACCTTTCGAAGAATCTACCCAATTATTATACAAACCCTTTTTGTTCGGGCGCCAGTGTTAGATTCAATAGGTTTTTACTGTTTTGATACATGAAATGTATTTCCAACAGCTCCACAGAGAACATCAAAAACCTTTCGAAGATGCTACCCAATTATTATACAAACCCTTTTAGTTCGGGCGCCAGTGTTAGATTCAATAGGTTTTTACTGTTTTGATACATGAAATGTATTTCCAACAGCTCCACAGAGAACATCAAAAACCTTTCGAAGATGCTACCCAATTATTATACAAACCCTTTTAGTTCGGGCGCCA
Organism: Stegodyphus dumicola; assembly: GCF_044657685.1. Taxonomy (NCBI): domain Eukaryota; kingdom Metazoa; phylum Arthropoda; class Arachnida; order Araneae; family Eresidae; genus Stegodyphus; species Stegodyphus dumicola. The sequence goes on from NC_140772.1 coordinate 4,965,705, forward strand.
GTGTTAGAGGTAATAGGTTTTTGCTGTTCTGAAATGTAGTTCCAACTGCTCCAGGGAGGACACCACAGAAGCTTTTTCGTTGAAGGTATTAGCCCAATTGTATCCACAACCTTTTAGTTCGGGCGCCAGTGTTAGAGTCAATAGGTTTTTACTGTTTTGATATATGAAATATATTTCCAACTGCTCCACAGATGACATCACAAACCTTTCGAAAAAGCTACCCAATTATTGTACAAACCCTTTTAGTTCGGGCGCCAGTTTTAGAGGCAATAGGTTTTTGCTGTTCTGAAATGTAGTTCCAACTGCTCCAGGCAGGGCACCACAGAGGCTTTTCCGTTGAAGGTATTAGCCCAATTGTATCCACAACCTTTTAGTTCGGGAGCCAGTGTTAGAGTCAATAGGTTCTTACTGTTTTGATATATGAAATGTATTTCCAACTGCTCCACAGAGGACATCACAAACCTTTCGAAGATGCTACCCAATTATTATACGAACCTTTTTAGTTCGGGCGCCAGTTTTAGAGGCAATAGGTTTTTGCTGTTCTGAAATGTAGTTCCAACTGCTCCAGGGAGGGCACCACAGAGGCTTTTCCGTTGAAGGAATTAGCCCAATTGCATCCACAACCTTTTCGTTCGGGCGCCAGTGTTAGAGTCAATAGATTTTTACTGTTTTGATATATGAAATATATTTCCAACTGCTCCACAGAGGACATCACAAACCTTTCGAAGAAGCTACCCAATTATTATACAAACCCTTTTAGTTCGGGCGCCAGTGTTAGAGTCAATAGGTTTTTTACTGTTTTGATATATGAAATGTATTTCCAACTGCTCCACAGAGGACATCACAAACCTTTCGAAGAAGCTACCCAATTATTAAACAAACCCTTTTAGTTCGGGCGCCAGTGTTAGAGGCAATAGATTTTTGCTGTTCTGAAATGTAGTTCCAACTGCTCTAGGGAGGACACCACAGAGGCTTTTCCGTTGAAGGTATTAGCCCAATTGTATCCACAACCTTTGAGTTCGGGCGCAAGTGTTAGAGTCAATAGTTTTTTACTGTTTTGATATATGAAATGTATTTCCAACTGCTCCACAGAGGAGATCACAAACCTTTCGAAGAAGATACCCATTTATTATACAAACCCTTTTTGTTCGGGCGCCAGTGTTATATTCAATAGGTTTTTATTGTTTTGATACATGAAATGTATTTCCAACAGCTCCACAGAGAACATCAAAAACCTTTCGAAGATGCTACCAAATTATTATACAAACCCTTTTAGTTCGGGCGCCAGTGTTAGTGGTAATAGGTTTTTGCTGTTCTGAAATGTAGTTCCAACTGCTCCAGGGAGGACACCACAGAAGCTTTTTCGTTGAAGGTATTAGCCCAATTGTATCCACAACCTTTTAGTTCGGGCGCCAGTGTTAGAGTCAATAGGTTTTTACTGTTTTGATATATGAAATATATTTCCAACTGCTCCACAGATGACATCACAAACCTTTCGAAAAAGCTACCCAATTATTGTACAAACCCTTTTAGTTCGGGCGCCAGTTTTAGAGGCAATAGGTTTTTGCTGTTCTGAAATGTAGTTCCAACTGCTCCAGGCAGGGCACCACAGAGGCTTTTCCGTTGAAGGTATTAGCCCAATTGTATCCACAACCTTTTAGTTCGGGCGCCAGTGTTAGAGTCAATAGGTTCCTACTGTTTTGATATATGAAATGTATTTCCAACTGCTCCACAGAGGACATCACAAACCTTTCGAAGATGCTACCCAATTATTATACAAACCCTTTTAGTTCGGGCGCCAGTGTTAGAGGCAATAGGTTTTTGCTGTTCTGAAATGTAGTTCCAACTGCTCCAGGGAGGACACCACAAAAGCTTTTCCGTTGAAGGTATTAGCCCAATTGTATCCACAACTTTTTAGTTCGGGCGCCAGTGTTAGAGTCAATAGATTTTTACTGTTTTGATATATGAAATGTATTTCCAACTGCTCCACAGAGGACATCACAAACCTTTCGAAGAATCTACCCAATTATTATACAAACCCTTTTAGTTCGGGCGCCAGTGTTAGAGGCAATAGGTTTTTGCTGTTCTGAAATGTTGTTCCAACTGCTCCAGGGAGGACACCACAGAGGCTTTTCCGTTGAAGGTATTAGCCCAATTGTATCCACAACCTTTTAGTTCGGGCGTCAGTGTTAGAGTCAATATGTTTTTACTGTTTTGATATATGAAATATATATCCAACTGCTCCACAGAGGACATCACAAACCTTTCGAAGAAGCTACCCAATTATTATACAAACCCTTTTAGTTCGGGCGCCAGTGTTAGAGGCAATAGATTTTTGCTGTTGTGATATGTAGTTCCAACTGCTCCAGGGAGGACACCACAGAGGCTTTTCCGTTGAAGGTATTAGCCCAATTGCATCCACAACCTTTTAGTTCGGGCGCCAGTGTTAGAATCAATAGATTTTTACTGTTTTGATATATGAAATATATTTCCAACTGCTCCACAGAGGACATCACAAACCTTTCGAAGAAGCTACCCAATTATTATACAAACCCTTTTAGTTCGGGCGCCAGTGTTAGAGTCAATAGGTTTTTTACGTTTTTGATATATGAAATGTATTTCCAACTGCTCCACACAGGACATCACAAACCTTTCGAAGAAGCTACCCAATTATTAAACAAACCCTTTTAGTTCGGGCGCCAGTGTTAGAGGTAATAGGTGTTTGCTGTTTTGAAATGTAGTTCCAACTGCTCCAGGGAGGACACCACAGAGGCTTTTCCGTTGAAGGTATTAGCCCAATTGTATCCACAACCTTTTAGTTCGGGCGCCAGTGTTAGAGTCAAAAGGTTTTTACTGTTTTGATATATGAAATGTATTTGCAACTGCTCCACAGAGGACATCACAAAACTTTCGAAAAAGCTACCCAATTATTATACAAACCCTTTTAGTTCGGGCGCCAGTTTTAGAGTTAATATGTTTTTTACTGTTTTGATATATGAAATGTATTTCCAACTGCTCCACAGAGTACATCACAAAACTTTCGAAGAATCTACCCAATTATTATACAAACCCTTTTAGTTCGGGCGCCAGTGTTAGAGGCAATAGGTTTTTGCTGTTCTGAAATGTAGTTCCAACTGCTCCAGGGAGGACACCACAGAGGCTTTTCCGTTGAAGGTATTAGCCCAATTGTATCCACAACCTTTTAGTTCGGGCGCCAGTGTTAGAGTCAATAGGTTCCTACTGTTTTGATATATGAAATGTATTTCCAACTGCTCCACAGAGGACATCACAAACCTTTCGAAGATGCTACCCAATTATTACACAAACCCTTTTAGTTCGGGCGCCAGTGTTAGAGGCAATAGGTTTTTGCTGTTCTGAAATGTAGTTCCAACTGCTCCAGGGAGGACACCACAAAAGCTTTTCCGTTGAAGGTATTAGCCCAATTGTATCCACAACTTTTTAGTTCGGGCGCCAGTGTTAGAGTCAATAGATTTTTACTGTTTTGATATATGAAATGTATTTCCAACTGCTCCACAGAGGACATCACAAACCTTTCGAAGAATCTACCCAATTATTATACAAACCCTTTTAGTTCGGGCGCCAGTGTTAGAGGCAATAGATTTTTGCTGTTGTGATATGTAGTTCCAACTGCTCCAGGGAGGACACCACAGAGGCTTTTCCGTTGAAGGTATTAGCCCAATTGCATCCACAACCTTTTAGTTCGGGCGCCAGTGTTAGAATCAATAGATTTTTACTGTTTTGATATATGAAATATATTTCCAACTGCTCCACAGAGGACATCACAAACCTTTCGAAGAAGCTACCCAATTATTATACAAACCCTTTTAGTTCGGGCGCCAGTGTTAGAGTCAATAGGTTTTTTACGTTTTTGATATATGAAATGTATTTCCAACTGCTCCACACAGGACATCACAAAACTTTCGAAGAAGCTACCCAATTATTAAACAAACCTTTTAGTTCGGGCGCCAGTGTTAGAAGCAATAGATTTTTGCTGTTCTGAAATGTAGTTCCAACTGCTCTAGGGAGGACACCACAGAGGCTTTTCCGTTGAAGGTATTAGCCCAATTGTATCCACAACCTTTTAGTTCGGGCGCCAGTGTTAGATTCAATAGTTTTTTACTGTTTTGATATATGAAATGTATTTCCAACTGCTCCACAGAGGACATCACAAACCTTTCGAAGAAGATACCCATTTATTATACAAACCCTTTTTGTTCGGGCGCCAGTGTTAGATTCAATAGGTTTTTACTGTTTTGATACATGAAATGTATTTCCAACAGCTCCACAGAGAACATCAAAAACCTTTCGAAGATGCTACCCAATTATTATACAAACACTTTTAGTTCGGGCGCCAGTGTTAGAGGTAATATGTGTTTGCTGTTCTGAAATGTAGTTCCAAATGCTCCAGGGAGGACACCACAGAGGCTTTTCCGTTGAAGGTATTAGCCCAATTGTATCCACAACCTTTTAGTTCGGGCGCCAGTGTTAGAGTCAAAAGGTTTTTACTGTTTTGATATATGAAATGTATTTCCAACTACTCTCCAGAGGACACCACAAACCTTTCGAAGAAGCTACCCAATTATTATACAAACCCTTTTAGTTCGGGCGCCAGTGTTACAGGCAATAGGTTTTTGCTGTTCTGAAATGTAGTTACAACTGCTCCAGGGAGGACACCACAGAGGCTTTTCAGTTGAAGGTATTAGCCCAATTGTATCCGCAACCTTTTAGTTCGGGCGCCAGTGTCTCAAAAGGTTTTTAATGTTTTGATATATGAAATGTATTTCCAACTGCTCCACACAGGACATCACAAACCTTTCGAAGAATCTACCCAATTATTATACAAAACCTTTTAGTTCGGGCGCCAGTGTTAGAGGCAATAGGTTTTTGCTGTTCTGAAATATATTTCCAACTGCTCCAGGGAGGACACCACAGAGGCTTTTCCGTTGAAGGTATTAGCCCAATTGTATCCACAACCTTTTAGTTCGGGCGCCAGTGTTAGAGTCAATAGGTATTTACTCTTTCGATATATGAAATGTATTTCCAACTGCTCTACAGAGGACATCACACACCTTTCGAAGAAGCTACCCAATTATTGTACAAACCCTTTTAGTTCGGGCGCCAGTGTTACAGGCAATAGGTTTTTGCTGTTCTGAAATGTAGTTACAACTGCTCCAGGGAGGACACCACAGAGGCTTTTCCGTTGAAGGTATTAGCCCAATTGTATCCACAAAATTTTAGTTCGGGCGCCAGAGTCTCAAAAGATTTTTACTGTTTTGATATATGAAATGTATTTCCAACTGCTCCACACAGGACATCACAAACCTTTCGAAGAATCTACCCAATTATTATACAAACCCTTTTTGTTCGGGCGCCAGTGTTAGATTCAATAGGTTTTTACTGTTTTGATACATGAAATGTATTTCCAACAGCTCCACAGAGAACATCAAAAACCTTTCGAAGATGCTACCCAATTATTATACAAACCCTTTTAGTTCGGGCGCCAGTGTTAGATTCAATAGGTTTTTACTGTTTTGATACATGAAATGTATTTCCAACAGCTCCACAGAGAACATCAAAAACCTTTCGAAGATGCTACCCAATTATTATACAAACCCTTTTAGTTCGGGCGCCAGTGTTAGAGGTAATAGGTTTTTGCTGTTCTGAAATGTAGTTCCAACTGCTCCAGGGAGGACACCACAGAAGCTTTTTCGTTGAAGGTATTAGCCCAATTGTATCCACAACCTTTTAGTTCGGGCGCCAGTGTTAGAGTCAATAGGTTTTTACTGTTTTGATATATGAAATGTATTTCCAACTGCTCCACAGATGACATCACAAACCTTTCGAAAAAGCTACCCAATTATTATACAAACCCTTTTAGTTCGGGCGCCAGTTTTAGAGGCAATAGGTTTTTGCTGTTCTGAAATGTAGTTCCAACTGCTCCAGGCAGGGCACCACAGAGGCTTTTCCGTTGAAGGTATTAGCCCAATTGTATCCACAACCTTTTACTTCGGGAGCCAGTGTTAGAGTCAATAGGTTCTTACTGTTTTGATATATGAAATGTATTTCCAACTGCTCCACAGAGGACATCACAAACCTTTCGAAGATGCTACCCAATTATTATACGAACCTTTTTAGTTCGGGCGCCAGTTTTAGAGGCAATAGGTTTTTGCTGTTCTGAAATGTAGTTCCAACTGCTCCAGGGAGGGCACCACAGAGGCTTTTCCGTTGAAGGAATTAGCCCAATTGCATCCACAACCTTTTCGTTCGGGCGCCAGTGTTAGAGTCAATAGATTTTTACTGTTTTGATATATGAAATATATTTCCAACTGCTCCACAGAGGACATCACAAACCTTTCGAAGAAGCTACCCAATTATTATACAAACCCTTTTAGTTCGGGCGCCAGTGTTAGAATCAATAGGTTTTTTACGTTTTTGATATATGAAATGTATTTCCAACTGCTCCACACAGGACATCACAAAACTTTCGAAGAAGCTACCCAATTATTAAACAAACCTTTTAGTTCGGGCGCCAGTGTTAGAAGCAATAGATTTTTGCTGTTCTGAAATGTAGTTCCAACTGCTCTAGGGAGGACACCACAGAGGCTTTTCCGTTGAAGGTATTAGCCCAATTGTATCCACAACCTTTTAGTTCGGGCGCCAGTGTTAGATTCAATAGTTTTTTACTGTTTTGATATATGAAATGTATTTCCAACTGCTCCACAGAGGACATCACAAACCTTTCGAAGAAGATACCCATTTATTATACAAACCCTTTTTTTCGGGCGCCAGTGTTAGATTCAATAGGTTTTTACTGTTTTGATACATGAAATGTATTTCCAACAGCTCCACAGAGAACATCAAAAACCTTTCGAAGATGCTACCCAATTATTATACAAACACTTTTAGTTCGGGCGCCAGTGTTAGAGGTAATATGTGTTTGCTGTTCTGAAATGTAGTTCCAAATGCTCCAGGGAGGACACCACAGAGGCTTTTCCGTTGAAGGTATTAGCCCAATTGTATCCACAACCTTTTAGTTCGGGCGCCAGTGTTAGAGTCAAAAGGTTTTTACTGTTTTGATATATGAAATGTATTTCCAACTACTCTCCAGAGGACACCACAAACCTTTCGAAGAAGCTACCCAATTATTATACAAACCCTTTTAGTTCGGGCGCCAGTGTTACAGGCAATAGGTTTTTGCTGTTCTGAAATGTAGTTACAACTGCTCCAGGGAGGACACCACAGAGGCTTTTCAGTTGAAGGTATTAGCCCAATTGTATCCGCAACCTTTTAGTTCGGGCGCCAGTGTCTCAAAAGGTTTTTAATGTTTTGATATATGAAATGTATTTCCAACTGCTCCACACAGGACATCACAAACCTTTCGAAGAATCTACCCAATTATTATACAAAACCTTTTAGTTCGGGCGCCAGTGTTAGAGGCAATAGGTTTTTGCTGTTCTGAAATATATTTCCAACTGCTCCAGGGAGGACACCACAGAGGCTTTTCCGTTGAAGGTATTAGCCCAATTGTATCCACAACCTTTTAGTTCGGGCGCCAGTGTTAGAGTCAATAGGTATTTACTCTTTCGATATATGAAATGTATTTCCAACTGCTCTACAGAGGACATCACAAACCTTTCGAAGAAGCTACCCAATTATTGTACAAACCCTTTTAGTTCGGGCGCCAGTGTTACAGGCAATAGGTTTTTGCTGTTCTGAAATGTAGTTACAACTGCTCCAGGGAGGACACCACAGAGGCTTTTCCGTTGAAGGTATTAGCCCAATTGTATCCACAACCTTTTAGTTCGGGCGCCAGTGTTAGAATCAAAAGGTTTTTACTGTTTTGATATATGAAATGTATTTCCAACTACTCTCCAGAGGACACCACAAACCTTTCGAAGAAGCTACCGAATTATTATACAAACACTTTTAGTTCGGGCGCCAGTGTTAGACGCAGTAGGTTCTTGCTATTCTGAAATGTAGTTCCAACTGCTCCAGTGAGGACACCACAGAGGCTTTTCCGTTGAAGGTATTAGCCCAATTGTACACACAACCTTTTAGTTCGGGCGCCAGTGTTAGAGTCAATACGTTTTTACTGTTTTGATATATGAAATGTATTTCCAACTGCTCCACAGAGGACATCACAAACCTTTCGAATAATCTACCCAATTATTATACAAACCCTTTTAGTTCGGGCGCCAGTGTTAGAGGCAATAGGTTTTTGCTGTTCTGAAATATAGTTCCAACTGCTCCAGTGAGGACACCACAGAGGCTTTTCCGTTGAAGGTATTAGCCCAATTGTACACACAACCTTTTAGTTCGGGCGCCAGTGTTAGAGTCAATACGTTTTTACTGTTTTGATATATGAAATGTATTTCCAACTGCTCCACAGAGGACATCACAAACCTTTCGAATAATCTACCCAATTATTATACAAACCCTTTTAGTTCGGGCGCCAGTTTTAGAGGCAATAGGTTTTTGCTGTTCTGAAATGTAGTTCCAACTGCTCCAGGCAGGGCACCACAGAGGCTTTTCCGTTGAAGGTATTAGCCCAATTGTATCCACAACCTTTTAGTTCGGGAGCCAGTGTTAGAGTCAATAGGTTCTTACTGTTTTGATATATGAAATGTATTTCCAACTGCTCCACAGAGGACATCACAAACCTTTCGAAGATGCTACCCAATTATTATACGAACCTTTTTAGTTCGGGCGCCAGTTTTAGAGGCAATAGGTTTTTGCTGTTCTGAAATGTAGTTCCAACTGCTCCAGGGAGGGCACCACAGAGGCTTTTCCGTTGAAGGAATTAGCCCAATTGCATCCACAACCTTTTCGTTCGGGCGCCAGTGTTAGAGTCAATAGATTTTTACTGTTTTGATATATGAAATATATTTCCAACTGCTCCACAGAGGACATCACAAACCTTTCGAAGAAGCTACCCAATTATTATACAAACCCTTTTAGTTCGGGCGCCAGTGTTAGAGTCAATAGGTTTTTTACTGTTTTGATATATGAAATGTATTTCCAACTGCTCCACAGAGGACATCACAAACCTTTCGAAGAAGCTACCCAATTATTAAACAAACCCTTTTAGTTCGGGCGCCAGTGTTAGAGGCAATAGATTTTTGCTGTTCTGAAATGTAGTTCCAACTGCTCTAGGGAGGACACCACAGAGGCTTTTCCGTTGAAGGTATTAGCCCAATTGTATCCACAACCTTTGAGTTCGGGCGCAAGTGTTAGAGTCAATAGTTTTTTACTGTTTTGATATATGAAATGTATTTCCAACTGCTCCACAGAGGAGATCACAAACCTTTCGAAGAAGATACCCATTTATTATACAAACCCTTTTTGTTCGGGCGCCAGTGTTATATTCAATAGGTTTTTATTGTTTTGATACATGAAATGTATTTCCAACAGCTCCACAGAGAACATCAAAAACCTTTCGAAGATGCTACCCAATTATTATACAAACCCTTTTAGTTCGTGCGCCAGTGTTAGAGGTAATAGGTGTTTGCTGTTCTGAAATGTAGTTCCAACTGCTCCAGGGAGGACACCACAGAGGCTTTTCCGTTGAAGGTATTAGCCCAATTGTATCCACAACCTTTTAGTTCGGGCGCCAGTGTTAGAATCAAAAGGTTTTTACTGTTTTGATATATGAAATGTATTTCCAACTACTCTCCAGAGGACACCACAAACCTTTCGAAGAAGCTACCGAATTATTATACAAACACTTTTAGTTCGGGCGCCAGTGTTAGACGCAGTAGGTTCTTGCTATTCTGAAATGTAGTTCCAACTGCTCCAGTGAGGACACCACAGAGGCTTTTCCGTTGAAGGTATTAGCCCAATTGTACACACAACCTTTTAGTTCGGGCGCCAGTGTTAGAGTCAATACGTTTTTACTGTTTTGATATATGAAATGTATTTCCAACTGCTCCACAGAGGACATCACAAACCTTTCGAATAATCTACCCAATTATTATACAAACCCTTTTAGTTCGGGCGCCAGTGTTAGAGGCAATAGGTTTTTGCTGTTCTGAAATATAGTTCCAACTGCTCCAGGGAGGACACCACAGAAGCTTTTCCGTTGAAGGTATTAGCCCAATTGTATCCACAACCTTTTATTTCGGGCGCCAGTGTTAGAGTCAACAGGTATTTACACTTTCGATATATGAAATGTATTTCCAACTGCTCTACAGAGGACATCACAAACCTTTCGAAGAAGCTACCCAATTATTGTACAAACCCTTTTAGTTCGGGCGCCAGTGTTACAGGCAATAGGTTTTTGCTGTTCTGAAATGTGGTTACAACTGCTCCAGGGAGGACACCACAGAGGCTTTTCCGTTGAAGGTATTAGCCCAATTGTATCCACAACCTTTTAGTTCGGGCGCCAGTGTCTCAAAAGATTTTTACTGTTTTGATATATGAAATGTATTTCCAACTGCTCCACACAGGACATCACAAACCTTTCGAAGAATCTACCCAATTATTATACAAACCCTTTTTGTTCGGGCGCTAGTGTTACATTCAATTGGTTTTTACTGTTTTGATACATGAAATGTATTTCCAACAGCTCCACAGAGAACATCAAAAACCTTTCGAAGATGCTACCCAATTATTATACAAACCCTTTTAGTTCGGGCGCCAGTGTTAGATTCAATAGGTTTTTACTGTTTTGATACATGAAATGTATTTCCAACAGCTCCACAGAGAACATCAAAAACCTTTCGAAGATGCTACCCAATTATTATACAAACCCTTTTAGTTCGGGCGCCAGTGTTAGAGGTAATAGGTTTTTGCTGTTCTGAAATGTAGTTCCAACTGCTCCAGGGAGGACACCACAGAAGCTTTTTCGTTGAAGGTATTAGCCCAATTGTATCCACAACCTTTTAGTTCGGGCGCCAGTGTTAGAGTCAATAGGTTTTTACTGTTTTGATATATGAAATGTATTTCCAACTGCTCCACAGATGACATCACAAACCTTTCGAAAAAGCTACCCAATTATTATACAAACCCTTTTAGTTCGGGCGCCAGTTTTAGAGGCAATAGGTTTTTGCTGTTCTGAAATGTAGTTCCAACTGCTCCAGGCAGGGCACCACAGAGGCTTTTCCGTTGAAGGTATTAGCCCAATTGTATCCACAACCTTTTAGTTCGGGAGCCAGTGTTAGAGTCAATAGGTTCTTACTGTTTTGATATATGAAATGTATTTCCAACTGCTCCACAGAGGACATCACAAACCTTTCGAAGATGCTACCCAATTATTATACGAACCTTTTTAGTTCGGGCGCCAGTTTTAGAGGCAATAGGTTTTTGCTGTTCTGAAATGTAGTTCCAACTGCTCCAGGGAGGGCACCACAGAGGCTTTTCCGTTGAAGGAATTAGCCCAATTGCATCCACAACCTTTTCGTTCGGGCGCCAGTGTTAGAGTCAATAGATTTTTACTGTTTTGATATATGAAATATATTTCCAACTGCTCCACAGAGGACATCACAAACCTTTCGAAGAAGCTACCCAATTATTATACAAACCCTTTTAGTTCGGGCGCCAGTGTTAGAGTCAATAGGTTTTTTACTGTTTTGATATATGAAATGTATTTCCAACTGCTCCACAGAGGACATCACAAACCTTTCGAAGAAGCTACCCAATTATTAAACAAACCCTTTTAGTTCGGGCGCCAGTGTTAGAGGCAATAGATTTTTGCTGTTCTGAAATGTAGTTCCAACTGCTCTAGGGAGGACACCACAGAGGCTTTTCCGTTGAAGGTATTAGCCCAATTGTATCCACAACCTTTGAGTTCGGGCGCAAGTGTTAGAGTCAATAGTTTTTTACTGTTTTGATATATGAAATGTATTTCCAACTGCTCCACAGAGGAGATCACAAACCTTTCGAAGAAGATACCCATTTATTATACAAACCCTTTTTGTTCGGGCGCCAGTGTTATATTCAATAGGTTTTTATTGTTTTGATACATGAAATGTATTTCCAACAGCTCCACAGAGAACATCAAATACCTTTCGAACATGCTACCTAATTATTATACAAACCCTTTTAGTTCGTGCGCCAGTGTTAGAGGTAATAGGTGTTTGCTGTTCTGAAATGTAGTTCCAACTGCTCCAGGGAGGACACCACAGAGGCTTTTCCGTTGAAGGTATTAGCCCAATTGTATCCACAACCTTTTAGTTCGGGCGCCAGTGTTAGAATCAAAAGGTTTTTACTGTTTTGATATATGAAATGTATTTCCAACTGCTCCACAGAGGACATCACAAACCTTTCGAATAATCTACCCAATTATTATACAAACCCTTTTAGTTCGGGCGCCAGTGTTAGAGGCAATAGGTTTTTGCTGTTCTGAAATATAGTTCCAACTGCTCCAGGGAGGACACCACAGAAGCTTTTCCGTTGAAGGTATTAGCCCAATTGTATCCACAACCTTTTATTTCGGGCGCCAGTGTTAGAGTCAACAGGTATTTACACTTTCGATATATGAAATGTATTTCCAACTGCTCTACAGAGGACATCACAAACCTTTCGAAGAAGCTACCCAATTATTGTACAAACCCTTTTAGTTCGGGCGCCAGTGTTACAGGCAATAGGTTTTTGCTGTTCTGAAATGTGGTTACAACTGCTCCAGGGAGGACACCACAGAGGCTTTTCCGTTGAAGGTATTAGCCCAATTGTATCCACAACCTTTTAGTTCGGGCGCCAGTGTCTCAAAAGATTTTTACTGTTTTGATATATGAAATGTATTTCCAACTGCTCCACACAGGACATCACAAACCTTTCGAAGAATCTACCCAATTATTATACAAACCCTTTTTGTTCGGGCGCTAGTGTTACATTCAATTGGTTTTTACTGTTTTGATACATGAAATGTATTTCCAACAGCTCCACAGAGAACATCAAAAACCTTTCGAAGATGCTACCCAATTATTATACAAACCCTTTTAGTTCGGGCGCCAATGTTATATTCAATAGGTTTTTACTGTTTTGATACATGAAATGTATTTCCAACAGCTCCACAGAGAACATCAAAAACCTTTCGAAGATGCTACCCAATTATTATACAAACCCTTTTAGTTCGGGCGCCAGTGTTAGAGGTAATAGGTTTTTGCTGTTCTGAAATGTAGTTCCAACTGCTCCAGGGAGGACACCACAGAAGCTTTTTCGTTGAAGGTATTAGCCCAATTGTATCCACAACCTTTTAGTTCGGGCGCCAGTGTTAGAGTCAATAGGTTTTTACTGTTTTGGTATATGAAATGTATTTCCAACTGCTCCACAGATGACATCACAAACCTTTCGAAAAAGCTACCCAATTATTATACAAACCCTTTTAGTTCGGGCGCCACTTTTAGAGGCAATAGGTTTTTGCTGTTCTGAAATGTAGTTCCAACTGCTCCAGGGAGGGCACCACAAAGGCTTTTCCGTTGAAGGTATTAGCCCAATTGTATCCACAACCTTTTAGTTCGGGCGCCAGTGTTAGAGTCAATAGGTTCTTACTGTTTTGATATATGAAATGTATTTCCAACTGCTCCGCAGAGGACATCACAAACCTTTCGAAAAAGCTACCCAATTATTATACAAACCCTTTTACTTCGGGCGCCAGTTTTAGAGGCAATAGGTTTTTGCTGTTCTGAAATGTAGTTCCAACTGCTCCAGGGAGGGCACCACAGAGGCTTTTCCGTTGAAGGTAGTAGCTCAATTGTATCCACAACCTTTTAGTTCGGGCGCCAGTGTTAGAGTCAATAGGCTCTTACTGTTTTGATATATGAAATGTATTTCCAACTGCTCCACAGAGGACATCACAAACATTTCGAAGAATCTACCCAATTATTATACAAACCCTTTTAGTTCGGGCGCCAGTGTTAGAGGCAATAGGTTTTTGCTGTTCTGAAATGTAGTTCCAACTGCTCCAGGGAGGGCACCACAGAGGCTTTTCCGTTGAAGGAATTAGCCCAATTGCATCCACAACCTTTTAGTTCGGGCGCCAGTGTTAGAGTCAATAGATTTTTACTGTTTTGATATATGAAATGTATTTCCAACTGCTCCACAGAGGACATCACAAACCTTTCGAAGAATCTACCCAATTATTATACAAACCCTTTTAGTTCGGGTGCCAGTGTTAGAGGCAATAGGTTTTTGCTTTTCTGAAATGTAGTTCCAACTGCTCCAGGGAGGACACCACAGAGGCTTTTCCGTTGAAGGTATTAGCCCAATTGTATCCACAACCTTTTAGTTCGGGCGCCAGTGTTAGAGTCAATATGTTCTTACTGTTTTGATATATGAAATGGTTTTCCAACTGCTCCACAGAGGACACCACAAACCTTTCGAAGAAGCTACCCGATTATTATACAAACCCTTTTAGTTCGGGCGCCAGTGTTAGAGTCAATATGTTTTTTACTGTTTTGATATATGAAATGTATTTCCAACTGCTCCACAGAGGACATCACAAACCTTTCGAGGAAGCTACCCAATTATTATACAAACCCTTTTAGTTCGGGCGCCAGTGTTAGAGGCAATAGGTTTTTGCTGTTCTGAAATGTAGTTCCAACTGCACCAGGGAGGACACCACAGAGGCTTTTCCGTTGAAGGTATTAGCCCAATTGTATCCACAACCTTTTAGTTCGGGCGCCAGTGTTAGAGTCAATAGTTTTTTACTGTTTTGATATATGAAATGTATTTCCAACTGCTCCACAGAGGACATCACAAACCTTTCGAAGAAGATACCCAATTATTATACAAACCCTTTTTGTTCGGGCGCCAGTGTTAGATTCAATAGGTTTTTACTGTTTTGATACATGAAATGTATTTCCAACAGCTCCACAGAGGACATAAAAAAGCTTTCGAAGATGCTACCCAATAATTATACAAACCCTTTTAGTTCGGGCGCCAGTGTTACAGGCAATAGGTTTTTGCTGTTCTGAAATGTAGTTCCAACTGCTCCAGGGAGGACACCACAGAGGCTTTTCCGTTGAAGGTATCAGCCCACTTGTATCCACAACCTTTTAGTTCGGGCGCCAGTGTTAGAGTCAATATGTTTTTACTGTTTTGATATATGAAATATATTTCCAACTGCTCCACAGAGGACATCACAAACCTTTCGAAGAAGCCACCCAATTATTATACAAACCCTTTTAGTTCGGGCGCCAGTGTTAGAGTCAATAGGTTTTTTACGTTTTTGATATATGAAATGTATTTCCAACTGCTCCACACAGGACATCACAAACCTTTCGAAGAAGCTACCCAATTATTAAACAAACCCTTTTAGTTCGGGCGCCAGTGTTAGAGGCAATAGATTTTTGCTGTTCTGAAATGTAGTTCCAACTGCTCTAGGGAGGACACCACAGAGGCTTTTCCGTTGAAGGTATTAGCCCAATTGTATCCACAACCTTTTAGTTCGGGCGCCAGTGTTAGAGTCAATAGTTTTTTACTGTTTTGATATATGAAATGTATTTCCAACTGCTCCACAGAGGACATCACAAACCTTTCGAAGAAGATACCCATTTATTATACAAACCCTTTTTGTTCGGGCGCCAGTGTTATATTCAATAGGTTTTTACTGTTTTGATACATGAAATGTATTTCCAACAGCTCCACAGAGAACATCAAAAACCTTTCGAAGATGCTACCCAATTATTATACAAACCCTTTTAGTTCGGGCGCCAGTGTTAGAGGTAATAGGTGTTTGCTGTTCTGAAATGTAGTTCCAACTGCTCCAGGGAGGACACCACAGAAGCTTTTTCGTTGAAGGTATTAGCCCAATTGTATCCACAACCTTTTAGTTCGGGCGCCAGTGTTAGAGTCAATAGGTTTTTACTGTTTTGGTATATGAAATGTATTTCCAACTGCTCCACAGATGACATCACAAACCTTTCGAAAAAGCTACCCAATTATTATACAAACCCTTTTAGTTCGGGCGCCACTTTTAGAGGCAATAGGTTTTTGCTGTTCTGAAATGTAGTTCCAACTGCTCCAGGGAGGGCACCACAAAGGCTTTTCCGTTGAAGGTATTAGCCCAATTGTATCCACAACCTTTTAGTTCGGGCGCC
Source organism: Stegodyphus dumicola (assembly GCF_044657685.1). Taxonomy (NCBI): domain Eukaryota; kingdom Metazoa; phylum Arthropoda; class Arachnida; order Araneae; family Eresidae; genus Stegodyphus; species Stegodyphus dumicola. The sequence goes on from NC_140772.1 coordinate 4,981,763, forward strand.
AGTGTTAGAGTCAATAGGTTCTTACTGTTTTGATATATGAAATGTATTTCCAACTGCTCCGCAGAGGACATCACAAACCTTTCGAAAAAGCTACCCAATTATTATACAAACCCTTTTACTTCGGGCGCCAGTTTTAGAGGCAATAGGTTTTTGCTGTTCTGAAATGTAGTTCCAACTGCTCCAGGGAGGGCACCACAGAGGCTTTTCCGTTGAAGGTAGTAGCTCAATTGTATCCACAACCTTTTAGTTCGGGCGCCAGTGTTAGAGTCAATAGGTTCTTACTGTTTTGATATATGAAATGTATTTCCAACTGCTCCACAGAGGACATCACAAACATTTCGAAGATGCTACCCAATTATTATACGAACCCTTTTAGTTCGGGCGCCAGTTTTAGAGGCAATAGGTTTTTGCTGTTCTGAAATGTAGTTCCAACTGCTCCAGGGAGGGCACCACAGAGGCTTTTCCGTTGAAGGAATTAGCCCAATTGCATCCACAACCTTTTAGTTCGGGCGCCAGTGTTAGAGTCAATAGATTTTTACTGTTTTGATATATGAAATGTATTTCCAACTGCTCCACAGAGGACATCACAAACCTTTCGAAGAATCTACCCAATTATTATACAAACCCTTTTAGTTCGGGCGCCAGTGTTAGAGGCAATAGGTTTTTGCTGTTCTGAAATGTAGTTCCAACTGCTCCAGGGAGGACACCACAGAGGCTTTTCCGTTGAAGGTATTAGCCCAATTGTATCCACAACCTTTTAGTTCGGGCGCCAGTGTTAGAGTCAATATGTTCTTACTGTTTTGATATATGAAATGGTTTTCCAACTGCTCCACAGAGGACACCACAAACCTTTCGAAGAAGCTACCCGATTATTATACAAACCCTTTTAGTTCGGGCGCCAGTGTTAGAGTCAATATGTTTTTTACTGTTTTGATATATGAAATGTATTTCCAACTGCTCCACAGAGGACATCACAAAACTTTCGAGGAAGCTACCCAATTATTATACAAACCCTTTTAGTTCGGGCGCCAGTGTTAGAGGCAATAGGTTTTTGCTGTTCTGAAATGTAGTTCCAACTGCACCAGGGAGGACACCACAGAGGCTTTTGCGTTGAAGGTATTAGCCCAATTGTATCCACAACCCTTTAGTTCGGGCGCCAGTGTTAGAGTCAATAGTTTTTTACTGTTTTGATATATGAAATGTATTTCCAACTGCTCCACAGAGGACATCACAAACCTTTCGAAGAAGATACCCAATTATTATACAAACCCTTTTTGTTCGGGCGCCAGTGTTAGATTCAATAGGTTTTTACTGTTTTGATACATGAAATGTATTTCCAACAGCTCCACAGAGGACATCAAAAAGCTTTCGAAGATGCTACCCAATAATTATACAAACCCTTTTAGTTCGGGCGCCAGTGTTACAGGCAATAGGTTTTTGCTGTTCTGAAATGTAGTTCCAACTGCTCCAGGGAGGACACCACAGAGGCTTTTCCGTTGAAGGTATTAGCCCACTTGTATCCACAACCTTTTAGTTCGGGCGCCAGTGTTAGAGTCAATATGTTTTTACTGTTTTGATATATGAAATATATTTCCAACTGCTCCACAGAGGACATCACAAACCTTTCGAAGAAGCTACCCAATTATTATACAAACCCTTTTAGTTCGGGCGCCAGTGTTAGAGTCAATAGGTTTTTTACGTTTTTGATATATGAAATGTATTTCCAACTGCTCCACACAGGACATCACAAACCTTTCGAAGAAGCTACCCAATTATTAAACAAACCCTTTTAGTTCGGGCGCCAGTGTTAGAGGCAATAGATTTTTGCTGTTCTGAAATGTCGTTCCAACTGCTCTAGTGAGGACACCACAGAGGCTTTTCCGTTGAAGGTATTAGCCCAATTGTATCCACAACCTTTTAGTTCGGGCGCCAGTGTTAGAGTCAATAGTTTTTTACTGTTTTGATATATGAAATGTATTTCCAACTGCTCCACAGAGGACATCACAAACCTTTCGAAGAAGATACCCATTTATTATACAAACCCTTTTTGTTCGGGCGCCAGTGTTATATTCAATAGGTTTTTACTGTTTTGATACATGAAATGTATTTCCAACAGCTCCACAGAGAACATCAAAAACCTTTCGAAGATGCTACCCAATTATTATACAAACCCTTTTAGTTCGGGCGCCAGTGTTAGAGGTAATAGGTGTTTGCTGTTCTGAAATGTAGTTCCAACTGCTCCAGGGAGGACACCACAGAGGCTTTTCCGTTGAAGGTATTAGCCCAATTGTATCCACAACCTTTTAGTTCGGGCGCCAGTGTTAGAGTCAAAATGTTTTTACTGTTTTGATATATGAAATGTATTTGCAACTGCTCCACAGAGGACATCACAAAACTTTCGAAAAAGCTACCCAATTATTATACAAACCCTTTTAGTTCGGGCGCCAGTTTTAGAGTTAATATGTTTTTTACTGTTTTGATATATGAAATGTATTTCCAACTGCTCCACAGAGTACATCACAAAACTTTCGAAGAATCTACCCAATTATTATACAAACCCTTTTAGTTCGGGCGCCAGTGTTAGAGGCAATAGGTTTTTGCTGTTCTGAAATGTAGTTCCAACTGCTCCAGGGAGGACACCACAGAGGCTTTTCCGTTGAAGGTATCAGCCCAATTGTATCCACAACCTTTTAGTTCGGGCGCCAGTGTTAGAGTCAATAGGTTCCTACTGTTTTGATATATGAAATGTATTTCCAACTGCTCCACAGAGGACATCACAATCCTTTCGAAGATGCTACCCAATTATTATACAAACCCTTTTAGTTCGGGCGCCAGTTTTAGAGGCAATAGGTTTTTGCTGTTCTGAAATGTAGTTCCAACTGCTCCAGGGAGGACACCACAAAAGCTTTTCCGTTGAAGGTATTAGCCCAATTGTATCCACAACTTTTTAGTTCGGGCGCCAGTGTTAGAGTCAATAGATTTTTACTGTTTTGATATATGAAATGTATTTCCACCTGCTCCACAGAGGACATCACAAACCTTTCGAAGAATCTACCCAATTATTATACAAACCCTTTTAGTTCGGGCGCCAGTGTTAGAGGCAATAGGTTTTTGCTGTTCTGAAATGTTGTTCCAACTGCTCCAGGGAGGACACCACAGAGGCTTTTCCGTTGAAGGTATTAGCCCAATTGTATCCACAACCTTTTAGTTCGGGCGTCAGTGTTAGAGTCAATATGTTTTTACTGTTTTGATATATGAAATATATATCCAACTGCTCCACAGAGGACATCACAAACCTTTCGAAGAAGCTACCCAATTATTATACAAACCCTTTTAGTTCGGGCGCCAGTGTTAGAGGCAATAGATTTTTGCTGTTGTGATATGTAGTTCCAACTGCTCCAGGGAGGACACCACAGAGGCTTTTCCGTTGAAGGTATTAGCCCAATTGCATCCACAACCTTTTAGTTCGGGCGCCAGTGTTAGAATCAATAGATTTTTACTGTTTTGATATATGAAATATATTTCCAACTGCTCCACAGAGGACATCACAAACCTTTCGAAGAAGCTACCCAATTATTATACAAACCCTTTTAGTTCGGGCGCCAGTGTTAGAGTCAATAGGTTTTTTACGTTTTTGATATATGAAATGTATTTCCAACTGCTCCACACAGGACATCACAAACCTTTCGAAGAAGCTACCCAATTATTAAACAAACCTTTTAGTTCGGGCGCCAGTGTTAGAATCAATAGATTTTTGCTGTTCTGAAATGTAGTTCCAACTGCTCTAGGGAGGACACCACAGAGGCTTTTCCGTTGAAGGTATTAGCCCAATTGTATCCACAACCTTTTAGTTCGGGCGCCAGTGTTAGATTCAATAGTTTTTTACTGTTTTGATATATGAAATGTATTTCCAACTGCTCCACAGAGGACATCACAAACCTTTCGAAGAAGATACCCATTTATTATACAAACCCTTTTTGTTCGGGCGCCAGTGTTAGATTCAATAGGTTTTTACTGTTTTGATACATGAAATGTATTTCCAACAGCTCCACAGAGAACATCAAAAACCTTTCGAAGATGCTACCCAATTATTATACAAACACTTTTAGTTCGGGCGCCAGTGTTAGAGGTAATATGTGTTTGCTGTTCTGAAATGTAGTTCCAAATGCTCCAGGGAGGACACCACAGAGGCTTTTCCGTTGAAGGTATTAGCCCAAACTTATCCACAACCTTTTAGTTCGGGCGCCAGTGTTAGAGTCAAAAGGTTTTTACTGTTTTGATATATGAAATGTATTTCCAACTACTCTCCAGAGGACACCACAAACCTTTCGAAGAAGCTACCCAATTATTATACAAACCCTTTTAGTTCGGGCGCCAGTGTTACAGGCAATAGGTTTTTGCTGTTCTGAAATGTAGTTACAACTGCTCCAGGGAGGACACCACAGAGGCTTTTCAGTTGAAGGTATTAGCCCAATTGTATCCGCAACCTTTTAGTTCGGGCGCCAGTGTCTCAAAAGGTTTTTAATGTTTTGATATATGAAATGTATTTCCAACTGCTCCACACAGGACATCACAAACCTTTCGAAGAATCTACCCAATTATTATACAAAACCTTTTAGTTCGGGCGCCAGTGTTAGAGGCAATAGGTTTTTGCTGTTCTGAAATATATTTCCAACTGCTCCAGGGAGGACACCACAGAAGCTTTTCCGTTGAAGGTATTAGCCCAATTGTATCCACAACCTTTTAGTTCGGGCGCCAGTGTTAGAGTCAATAGGTATTTACTCTTTCGATATATGAAATGTATTTCCAACTGCTCTACAGAGGACATCACAAACCTTTCGAAGAAGCTACCCAATTATTGTACAAACCCTTTTAGTTCGGGCGCCAGTGTTACAGGCAATAGGTTTTTGCTGTTCTGAAATGTAGTTACAACTGCTCCAGGGACGACACCACAGAGGCTTTTCCGTTGAAGGTATTAGCCCAATTGTATCCACAAAATTTTAGTTCGGGCGCCAGAGTCTCAAAAGATTTTTACTGTTTTGATATATGAAATGTATTTCCAACTGCTCCACAGATGACATCACAAACCTTTCGAAGAATCTACCCAATTATTATACAAACCCTTTTTGTTCGGGCGCCAGTGTTAGATTCAATAGGTTTTTACTGTTTTGATACATGAAATGTATTTCCAACAGCTCCACAGAGAACATCAAAAACCTTTCGAAGATTCTACCCAATTATTATACAAACCCTTTTAGTTCGGGCGCCAGTGTTAGATTCAATAGGTTTTTACTGTTTTGATACATGAAATGTATTTCCAACAGCTCCACAGAGAACATCAAAAACCTTTCGAAGATGCTACCCAATTATTATACAAACCCTTTTAGTTCGGGCGCCAGTGTTAGAGGTAATAGGTTTTTGCTGTTCTGAAATGTAGTTCCAACTGCTCCAGGGAGGACACCACAGAAGCTTTTTCGTTGAAGGTATTAGCCCAATTGTATCCACAACCTTTTAGTTCGGGCGCCAGTGCTAGAGTCAATAGGTTTTTACTGTTTTGATATATGAAATGTATTTCCAACTGCTCCACAGATGACATCACAAACCTTTCGAAAAAGCTACCAAATTATTATACAAACCCTTTTAGTTCGGGCGCCAGTTTTAGAGGCAATAGGTTTTTGCTGTTCTGAAATGTAGTTCCAACTGCTCAAGGCAGGGCACCACAGAGGCTTTTCCGTTGAAGGTATTAGCCCAATTGTATCCACAACCTTTTAGTTCGGGCGCCAGTGTTAGAGTCAATAGGTTCTTACTGTTTTGATATATGAAATGTATTTCCAACTGCTCCACAGAGGACATCACAAACCTTTCGAAGATGCTACCCAATTATTATACGAACCTTTTTAGTTCGGGCGCCAGTTTTAGAGGCAATAGGTTTTTGCTGTTCTGAAATGTAGTTCCAACTGCTCCAGGGAGGGCACCACAGAGGCTTTTCCGTTGAAGGAATTAGCCCAATTGCATCCACAACCTTTTCGTTCGGGCGCCAGTGTTAGAGTCAATAGATTTTTACTGTTTTGATATATGAAATATATTTCCAACTGCTCCACAGAGGACATCACAAACCTTTCGAAGAAGCTACCCAATTATTATACAAACCCTTTTAGTTCGGGCGCCAGTGTTAGAGTCAATAGGTTTTTTACTGTTTTGATATATGAAATGTATTTCCAACTGCTCCACAGAGGACATCACAAACCTTTCGAAGAAGCTACCCAATTATTAAACAAACCCTTTTAGTTCGGGCGCCAGTGTTAGAGGCAATAGATTTTTGCTGTTCTGAAATGTAGTTCCAACTGCTCTAGGGAGGACACCACAGAGGCTTTTCCGTTGAAGGTATTAGCCCAATTGTATCCACAACCTTTGAGTTCGGGCGCAAGTGTTAGAGTCAATAGTTTTTTACTGTTTTGATATATGAAATGTATTTCCAACTGCTCCACAGAGGAGATCACAAACCTTTCGAAGAAGATACCCATTTATTATACAAACCCTTTTTGTTCGGGCGCCAGTGTTATATTCAATAGGTTTTTATTGTTTTGATACATGAAATGTATTTCCAACAGCTCCACAGAGAACATCAAAAACCTTTCGAAGATGCTACCCAATTATTATACAAACCCTTTTAGTTCGGGCGCCAGTGTTAGAGGTAATAGGTGTTTGCTGTTCTGAAATGTAGTTCCAACTGCTCCAGGGAGGACACCACAGAGGCTTTTCCGTTGAAGGTATTAGCCCAATTGTATCCACAACCTTTTAGTTCGGGCGCCAGTGTTAGAGTCAAAAGGTTTTTACTGTTTTGATATATGAAATGTATTTCCAACTACTCTCCAGAGGACACCACAAACCTTTCGAAGAAGCTACCCAATTATTATAAAACACTTTTAGTTCGGGCGCCAGTGTTAGACGCAGTAGGTTCTTGCTATTCTGAAATGTAGTTCCAACTGCTCCAGTGAGGACACCACAGAGGCTTTTCCGTTGAAGGTATTAGCCCAATTGTACACACAACCTTTTAGTTCGGGCGCCAGTGTTAGAGTCAATACGTTTTTACTGTTTTGATATATGAAATGTATTTCCAACTGCTCCACAGAGGACATCACAAACCTTTCGAATAATCTACCCAATTATTATACAAACCCTTTTAGTTCGGGCGCCAGTGTTAGAGGCAATAGGTTTTTGCTGTTCTGAAATATAGTTCCAACTGCTCCAGGGAGGACACCACAGAAGCTTTTCCGTTGAAGGTATTAGCCCAATTGTATCCACAACCTTTTATTTCGGGCGCCAGTGTTAGAGTCAACAGGTATTTACACTTTCGATATATGAAATGTATTTCCAACTGCTCTACAGAGGACATCACAAACCTTTCGAAGAAGCTACCCAATTATTGTACAAACCCTTTTAGTTCGGGCGCCAGTGTTACAGGCAATAGGTTTTTGCTGTTCTGAAATGTGGTTACAACTGCTCCAGGGAGGACACCACAGAGGCTTTTCCGTTGAAGGTATTAGCCCAATTGTATCCACAACCTTTTAGTTCGGGCGCCAGTGTCTCAAAAGATTTTTACTGTTTTGATATATGAAATGTATTTCCAACTGCTCCACACAGGACATCACAAACCTTTCGAAGAATCTACCCAATTATTATACAAACCCTTTTTGTTCGGGCGCTAGTGTTAGATTCAATTGGTTTTTACTGTTTTGATACATGAAATGTATTTCCAACAGCTCCACAGAGAACATCAAAAACCTTTCGAAGATGCTACCCAATTATTATACAAACCCTTTTAGTTCGGGCGCCAATGTTATATTCAATAGGTTTTTACTGTTTTGATACATGAAATGTATTTCCAACAGCTCCACAGAGAACATCAAAAACCTTTCGAAGATGCTACCCAATTATTATACAAACCCTTTTAGTTCGGGCGCCAGTGTTAGAGGTAATAGGTTTTTGCTGTTCTGAAATGTAGTTCCAACTGCTCCAGGGAGGACACCACAGAAGCTTTTTCGTTGAAGGTATTAGCCCAATTGTATCCACAACCTTTTAATTCGGGCGCCAGTGTTAGAGTCAATAGGTTTTTACTGTTTTGGTATATGAAATGTATTTCCAACTGCTCCACAGATGACATCACAAACCTTTCGAAAAAGCTACCCAATTATTATACAAACCCTTTTAGTTCGGGCGCCACTTTTAGAGGCAATAGGTTTTTGCTGTTCTGAAATGTAGTTCCAACTGCTCCAGGGAGGGCACCACAAAGGCTTTTCCGTTGAAGGTATTAGCCCAATTGTATCCACAACCTTTTAGTTCGGGCGCCAGTGTTAGAGTCAATAGGTTCTTACTGTTTTGATATATGAAATGTATTTCCAACTGCTCCGCAGAGGACATCACAAACCTTTCGAAAAAGCTACCCAATTATTATACAAACCCTTTTACTTCGGGCGCCAGTTTTAGAGGCAATAGGTTTTTGCTGTTCTGAAATGTAGTTCCAACTGCTCCAGGGAGGGCACCACAGAGGCTTTTCCGTTGAAGGTAGTAGCTCAATTGTATCCACAACCTTTTAGTTCGGGCGCCAGTGTTAGAGTCAATAGGTTCTTACTGTTTTGATATATGAAATGTATTTCCAACTGCTCCACAGAGGACATCACAAACATTTCGAAGATGCTACCCAATTATTATACGAACCCTTTTAGTTCGGGCGCCAGTTTTAGAGGCAATAGGTTTTTGCTGTTCTGAAATGTAGTTCCAACTGCTCCAGGGAGGGCACCACAGAGGCTTTTCCGTTGAAGGAATTAGCCCAATTGCATCCACAACCTTTTAGTTCGGGCGCCAGTGTTAGAGTCAATAGATTTTTACTGTTTTGATATATGAAATGTATTTCCAACTGCTCCACAGAGGACATCACAAACCTTTCGAAGAATCTACCCAATTATTATACAAACCCTTTTAGTTCGGGCGCCAGTGTTAGAGGCAATAGGTTTTTGCTGTTCTGAAATGTAGTTCCAACTGCTCCAGGGAGGACACCACAGAGGCTTTTCCGTTGAAGGTATTAGCCCAATTGTATCCACAACCTTTTAGTTCGGGCGCCAGTGTTAGAGTCAATATGTTCTTACTGTTTTGATATATGAAATGGTTTTCCAACTGCTCCACAGAGGACACCACAAACCTTTCGAAGAAGCTACCCGATTATTATACAAACCCTTTTAGTTCGGGCGCCAGTGTTAGAGTCAATATGTTTTTTACTGTTTTGATATATGAAATGTATTTCCAACTGCTCCACAGAGGACATCACAAACCTTTCGAGGAAGCTACCCAATTATTATACAAACCCTTTTAGTTCGGGCGCCAGTGTTAGAGGCAATAGGTGTTTGCTGTTCTGAAATGTAGTTCCAACTGCACCAGGGAGGACACCACAGAGGCTTTTCCGTTGAAGGTATTAGCCCAATTGTATCCACAACCTTTTAGTTCGGGCGCCAGTGTTAGAGTCAATAGTTTTTTACTGTTTTGATATATGAAATGTATTTCCAACTGCTCCACAGAGGACATCACAAACCTTTCGAAGAAGATACCCAATTATTATACAAACCCTTTTTGTTCGGGCGCCAGTGTTAGATTCAATAGGTTTTTACTGTTTTGATACATGAAATGTATTTCCAACAGCTCCACAGAGGACATCAAAAAGCTTTCGAAGATGCTACCCAATAATTATACAAACCCTTTTAGTTCGGGCGCCAGTGTTACAGGCAATAGGTTTTTGCTGTTCTGAAATGTAGTTCCAACTGCTCCAGGGAGGACACCACAGAGGCTTTTCCGTTGAAGGTATTAGCCCACTTGTATCCACAACCTTTTAGTTCGGGCGCCAGTGTTAGAGTCAATATGTTTTTACTGTTTTGATATATGAAATATATTTCCAACTGCTCCACAGAGGACATCACAAACCTTTCGAAGATGCTACCCAATTATTATACAAACCCTTTTAGTTCGGGCGCCAGTGTTAGAGGCAATAGGATTTTGCTGTTCTGAAATGTAGTTCCAACTGCTCCAGGGAGGACACCACAGAGGCTTTTCCGTTGAAGGTATTAGCCCAATTGTATCCACAACCTTTTAGTTCGGGCGCCAGTGTTAGAGTTAATAGATTTTTACTGTTTTGATATATGAAATGTATTTCCAACTGCTCCACAGAGGACATCACAAACCTTTCGAAGAATCTACCCAATTATTATACAAACCCTTTTAGTTCGGGCGCCAGTGTTAGAGGCAATAGGATTTTGCTGTTCTGAAATGTAGTTCCAACTGCTCCAGGGAGGACACCATAGAGGCTTTTCCGTTGAAGGTATTAGCCCAATTGTATCCACAACCTTTTAGTTCGGGCGCCAGTGTTAGAGTCAATAGGTTCTTACTGTTTTGATATATGAAATGTATTTCCAACTGCTCCACAGAGGACATCACAAACCTTTCGAAGAAGCTACCCAATTATTATACAAACCCTTTTCGTTCGGGCGCCAGTGTTAGAGGCAATAGATTTTTGCTGTTGTGATATGTAGTTCCAACTGCTCCAGGGAGGACACCACAGAGGCTTTTCCGTTGAAGGTATTAGCCCAATTGCAACCACAACCTTTTAGTTCGGGCGCCAGTGTTAGAGTCAATAGATTTTTACTGTTTTGTTATATGAAATATATTTCCAACTGCTCCACAGAGGACATCACAAACCTTTCGAAGAAGCTACCCAATTATTATACAAACCCTTTTAGTTCGGGCGCCAGTGTTAGAGTCAATAGGTTTTTTACTGTTTTGATATATGAAATGTATTTCCAACTGCTCCACAGAGGACATCACAAACCTTTCGAAGAAGCTACCCAATTATTAAACAAACCCTTTTAGTTCGGGCGCCAGTGTTAGAGGCAATAGATTTTTGCTGTTCTGAAATGTAGTTCCAACTGCTCTAGGGAGGACACCACAGAGGCTTTTCCGTTGAAGGTATTAGCCCAATTGTATCCACAACCTTTTAGTTCGGGCGCCAGTGTTAGATTCAATAGTTTTTTACTGTTTTGATATATGAAATGTATTTCCAACTGCTCCACAGAGGACATCACAAACCTTTCGAAGAAGATACCCATTTATTATACAAACCCTTTTTGTTCGGGCGCCAGTGTTAGATTCAATAGGTTTTTTACTGTTTTGATATATGAAATGTATTTCCAACTGCTCCACAGAGGACATCACAAACCTTTCGAAGAAGTTACCCAATTATTAAACAAACCCTTTTAGTTCGGGCGCCAGTGTTAGAGGCAATAGATTTTTGCTGTTCTGAAATGTAGTTCCAACTGCTCTAGGGAGGACACCACAGAGGCTTTTCCGTTGAAGGTATTAGCCCAATTGTATCCACAACCTTTTAGTTCGGGCGCCAGTGTTAGATTCAATAGTTTTTTACTGTTTTGATATATGAAATGTATTTCCAACTGCTCCACAGAGGACATCACAAACTTTTCGAAGAAGATACCCATTTATTATACAAACCCTTTTTGTTCGGGCGCCAGTGTTAGATTCAATAGGTTTTTACTGTTTTGATACATGAAATGTATTTCCAACAGCTCCACAGAGAACATCAAAAACCTTTCGAAGATGCTACCCAATTATTATACAAACCCTTTTAGTTCGGGCGCCAGTGTTAGAGGTAATAGGTGTTTGCTGTTCTGAAATGTAGTTCCAAATGCTCCAGGGAGGACACCACAGAGGCTTTTCCGTTGAAGGTATTAGCCCAATTGTATCCACAACCTTTTAGTTCGGGCGCCAGTGTTAGAGTCAAAAGGTTTTTACTGTTTTGATATATGAAATGTATTTCCATCTACTCTCCAGAGGACACCACAAACCTTTCGAAGAAGCTACCCAATTATTATACAAACACTTTTACTTCGGGCGCCAGTGTTAGACGCAGTAGGTTTTTGCTATTCTGAAATGTAGTTCCAACTGCTCCAGTGAGGACACCACAGAGGCTTTTCCGTTGAAGGTATTAGCCCAATTGTACACACAACCTTTTAGTTCGGGCGCCAGTGTTAGAGTCAATACGTTTTTACTGTTTTGATATATGAAATGTATTTCCAACTGCTCCACAGAGGATATCACAAACCTTTCGAAGAATCTACCCAATTATTATACAAACCCTTTTAGTTCGGGCGCCAGTGTTAGAGGCAATAGGTTTTTGCTGTTCTGAAATATAGTTCCAACTGCTCCAGGGAGGACACCACAGAAGCTTTTCCGTTGAAGGTATTAGCCCAATTGTATCCACAACCTTTTAGTTCGGGCGCCAGTGTTAGAGTCAATAGGTATTTACTCTTTCGATATATGAAATGTATTTCCAACTGCTGTACAGAGGACATCACAAACCTTTCGAAGAAGCTACCCAATTATTGTACAAACCCTTTTAGTTCGGGCGCCAGTGTTACAGGCAATAGGTTTTTGCTGTTCTGAAATGTAGTTACAACTGCTCCAGGGAGGACACCACAGAGGCTTTTCCGTTGAAGGTATTAGCCCAATTGTATCCACAACCTTTTAGTTCGGGCGCCAGTGTTAGAGTCAATAGGTTCTTACTGTTTTGATATATGAAATGTATTTCCAAATGCTCCACAGAGGACATCACAAACCTTTCGAAAAAGCTACCCAATTATTAAACAAACCCTTTTAGTTCGGGCGCCAGTTTTAGAGGCAATAGGTTTTTGCTGTTCTGAAATGTAGTTCCAACTGCTCCAGGGAGGGCACCACAGAGGCTTTTCCGTTGAAGGTATTAGCTCAATTGTATCCACAACCTTTTAGTTCGGGCGCCAGTGTTAGAGTCAATAGGTTCTTACTGTTTTGATATATGAAATGTATTTCCAACTGCTCCACAGAGGACATCACAAACATTTCGAAGATGCTACCCAATTATTATACGAACCCTTTTAGTTCGGGCGCCAGTTTTAGAGGCAATAGGTTTTTGCTGTTCTGAAATGTAGTTCCAACTGCTCCAGGGAGGGCACCACAGAGGCTTTTCCGTTGAAGGAATTAGCCCAATTGCATCCACAACCTTTTAGTTCGGGCGCCAGTGTTAGAGTCAATAGATTTTTACTGTTTTGATATATGAAATGTATTTCCAACTGCTCCACAGAAGACATCACAAACCTTTCGAAGAAGCTACCCAATTATTATACAAACCCTTTTAGTTCGGGCGCCAGTGTTAGAGTCAATAGGTTTTTTACTGTTTTGATATATGAAATGTATTTCCAACTGCTCCACAGAGGATATCACAAACCTTTCGAAGAAGCTACCCAATTATTAAACAAACCCTTTTAGTTCGGGCGCCAGTGTTAGAGGCAATAGATTTTTGCTGTTCTGAAATGTAGTTCCAACTGCTCTAGGGAGGACACCACAGAGGCTTTTCCGTTGAAGGTATTAGCCCAATTGTATCCACAACCTTTTAGTTCGGGCGCCAGTGTTAGAGTCAATAGTTTTTTACTGTTTTGATATATGAAATGTATTTCCAACTGCTCCACAGAGGACATCACAAACCTTTCGAAGAAGATACCCATTTATTATACAAACCCTTTTTGTTCGGGCGCCAGTGTTATATTCAATAGGTTTTTACTGTTTTGATACATGAAATGTATTTCCAACAGCTCCACAGAGAACATCAAAAACCTTTCGAAGATGCTACCCAATTATTATACAAACCCTTTTAGTTCGGGCGCCAGTGTTAGAGGTAATAGGTGTTTGCTGTTCTGAAATGTAGTTCCAACTGCTCCAGGGAGGACACCACAGAGGCTTTTCCGTTGAAGGTATTAGCCCAATTGTATCCACAACCTTTTAGTTCGGGCGCCAGTGTTAGAGTCAAAAGGTTTTTACTGTTTTGATATATGAAATGTATTTCCAACTACTCTCCAGAGGACACCACAAACCTTTCGAAGAAGCTACCCAATTATTATACAAACCCTTTTAGTTCGGGCGCCAGTGTTAGACGCAGTAGGTTTTTGCTATTCTGAAATGTAGTTCCAACTGCTCCAGTGAGGACACCACAGAGGCTTTTCCGTTGAAGGTATTAGCCCAATTGTACACACAACCTTTTAGTTCGGGCGCCAGTGTTAGAGTCAATAGGTTTTTACTGTTTTGATATATGAAATGTATTTCCAACTGCTCCACAGAGGACATCACAAACCTTTCGAAGAATCTACCCAATTATTATACAAACCCTTTTAGTTCGGGCGCCAGTGTTAGAGGCAATAGGTTTTTTCTGTTCTGAAATATAGTTCCAACTGCTCCAGGGAGGACACCACAGAGGCTTTTCCGTTGAAGGTATTAGCTCAATTGTATCCACAACCTTTTAGTTCGGGCGCCAGTGTTAGAGTCAATAGGTTCTTACTGTTTTGATATATGAAATGTATTTCCAACTGCTCTACAGAGGACATCACAAACCTTTCGAAGAAGCTACCCAATTATTGTACAAACCCTTTTAGTTCGGGCGCCAGTGTTACAGGCAATAGGTTTTTGCTGTTCTGAAATGTAGTTACAACTGCTCCAGGGAGGACACCACAGAGGCTTTTTGGTTGAAGGTATTAGCCCAATTGTATCCACAACCTTTTAGATCGGGCGCCAGTGTCTCAAAAGATTTTTACTGTTTTGATATAATAAATGTATTTCCAACTGCTCCACACAGGACATCACAAACCTTTCGAAGAATCTACCCAACAAACCCTTTTTGTTCGGGCGCTAGTGTTAGATTCAATTGGTTTTTACTGTTTTGATACATGAAATGTATTTCCAACAGCTCCACAGAGAACATCAAAAACCTTTCGAAGATGCTACCCAATTATTATACAAACCCTTTTAGTTCGGGCGCCAGTGTTAGAGGTAATAGGTTTTTGCTGTTCTGAAATGTAGTTCCAACTGCTCCAGGGAGGGCACCACAGAGGCTTTTCCGTTGAAGGTAGTAGCTCAATTGTATCCACAACCTTTTAGTTCGGGCGCCAGTGTTAGAGTCAATAGGTTCTTACTGTTTTGATATATGAAATGTATTTCCAACTGCTCCGCAGAGGACATCACAAACCTTTCGAAAAAGCTACCCAATTATTATACAAACCCTTTTACTTCGGGCGCCAGTTTTAGAGGCAATAGGTTTTTGCTGTTCTGAAATGTAGTTCCAACTGCTCCAGGGAGGGCACCACAGAGGCTTTTCCGTTGAAGGTAGTAGCTCAATTGTATCCACAACCTTTTAGTTCGGGCGCCAGTGTTAGAGTCAATAGGTTCTTACTGTTTTGATATATGAAATGTATTTCCAACTGCTCCACAGAGGACATCACAAACATTTCGAAGATGCTACCCAATTATTATACGAACCCTTTTAGTTCGGGCGCCAGTTTTAGAGGCAATAGGTTTTTGCTGTTCTGAAATGTAGTTCCAACTGCTCCAGGGAGGGCACCACAGAGGCTTTTCCGTTGAAGGAATTAGCCCAATTGCATCCACAACCTTTTAGTTCGGGCGCCAGTGTTAGAGTCAATAGATTTTTACTGTTTTGATATATGAAATGTATTTCCAACTGCTCCACAGAGGACATCACAAACCTTTCGAAGAATCTACCCAATTATTATACAAACCCTTTTAGTTCGGGCGCCAGTGTTAGAGGCAATAGGTTTTTGCTGTTCTGAAATGTAGTTCCAACTGCTCCAGGGAGGACACCACAGAGGCTTTTCCGTTGAAGGTATTAGCCCAATTGTATCCACAACCTTTTAGTTCGGGCGCCAGTGTTAGAGTCAATATGTTCTTACTGTTTTGATATATGAAATGGTTTTCCAACTGCTCCACAGAGGACACCACAAACCTTTCGAAGAAGCTACCCGATTATTATACAAACCCTTTTAGTTCGGGCGCCAGTGTTAGAGTCAATATGTTTTTTACTGTTTTGATATATGAAATGTATTTCCAACTGCTCCACAGAGGACATCACAAACCTTTCGAGGAAGCTACCCAATTATTATACAAACCCTTTTAGTTCGGGCGCCAGTGTTAGAGGCAATAGGTTTTTGCTGTTCTGAAATGTAGTTCCAACTGCACCAGGGAGGACACCACAGAGGCTTTTCCGTTGAAGGTATTAGCCCAATTGTATCCACAACCTTTTAGTTCGGGCGCCAGTGTTAGAGTCAATAGTTTTTTACTGTTTTGATATATGAAATGTATTTCCAACTGCTCCACAGAGGACATCACAAACCTTTCGAAGAAGATACCCAATTATTATACAAACCCTTTTTGTTCGGGCGCCAGTGTTAGATTCAATAGGTTTTTACTGTTTTGATACATGAAATGTATTTCCAACAGCTCCACAGAGGACATCAAAAAGCTTTCGAAGATGCTACCCAATAATTATACAAACCCTTTTAGTTCGGGCGCCAGTGTTACAGGCAATAGGTTTTTGCTGTTCTGAAATGTAGTTCCAACTGCTCCAGGGAGGACACCACAGAGGCTTTTCCGTTGAAGGTATTAGCCCACTTGTATCCACAACCTTTTAGTTCGGGCGCCAGTGTTAGAGTCAATATGTTTTTACTGTTTTGATATATGAAATATATTTCCAACTGCTCCACAGAGGACATCACAAACCTTTCGAAGATGCTACCCAATTATTATACAAACCCTTTTAGTTCGGGCGCCAGTGTTAGAGGCAATAGGATTTTGCTGTTCTGAAATGTAGTTCCAACTGCTCCAGGGAGGACACCACAGAGGCTTTTCCGTTGAAGGTATTAGCCCAATTGTATCCACAACCTTTTAGTTCGGGCGCCAGTGTTAGAGTTAATAGATTTTTACTGTTTTGATATATGAAATGTATTTCCAACTGCTCCACAGAGGACATCACAAACCTTTCGAAGAATCTACCCAATTATTATACAAACCCTTTTAGTTCGGGCGCCAGTGTTAGAGGCAATAGGATTTTGCTGTTCTGAAATGTAGTTCCAACTGCTCCAGGGAGGACACCACAGAGGCTTTTCCGTTGAAGGTATTAGCCCAATTGTATCCACAACCTTTTAGTTCGGGCGCCAGTGTTAGAGTCAATAGGTTCTTACTGTTTTGATATATGAAATGTATTTCCAACTGCTCCACAGAGGACATCACAAACCTTTCGAAGAAGCTACCCAATTATTATACAAACCCTTTTCGTTCGGGCGCCAGTGTTAGAGGCAATAGATTTTTGCTGTTGTGATATGTAGTTCCAACTGCTCCAGGGAGGACACCACAGAGGCTTTTCCGTTGAAGGTATTAGCCCAATTGCAACCACAACCTTTTAGTTCGGGCGACAGTGTTAGAGTCAATAGATTTTTACTGTTTTGTTATATGAAATATATTTCCAACTGCTCCACAGAGGACATCACAAACCTTTCGAAGAAGCTACCCAATTATTATACAAACCCTTTTAGTTCGGGCGCCAGTGTTAGAGTCAATAGGTTTTTTACTGTTTTGATATATGAAATGTATTTCCAACTGCTCCACAGAGGACATCACAAACCTTTCGAAGAAGCTACCCAATTATTAAACAAACCCTTTTAGTTCGGGCGCCAGTGTTAGAGGCAATAGATTTTTGCTGTTCTGAAATGTAGTTCCAACTGCTCTAGGGAGGACACCACAGAGGCTTTTCCGTTGAAGGTATTAGCCCAATTGTATCCACAACCTTTTAGTTCGGGCGCCAGTGTTAGATTCAATAGTTTTTTACTGTTTTGATATATGAAATGTATTTCCAACTGCTCCACAGAGGACATCACAAACCTTTCGAAGAAGATACCCATTTATTATACAAACCCTTTTTGTTCGGGCGCCAGTGTTAGATTCAATAGGTTTTTTACTGTTTTGATATATGAAATGTATTTCCAACTGCTCCACAGAGGACATCACAAACCTTTCGAAGAAGCTACCCAATTATTAAACAAACCCTTTTAGTTCGGGCGCCAGTGTTAGAGGCAATAGATTTTTGCTGTTCTGAAATGTAGTTCCAACTGCTCTAGGGAGGACACCACAGAGGCTTTTCCGTTGAAGGTATTAGCCCAATTGTATCCACAACCTTTTAGTTCGGGCGCCAGTGTTAGATTCAATAGTTTTTTACTGTTTTGATATATGAAATGTATTTCCAACTGCTCCACAGAGGACATCACAAACTTTTCGAAGAAGATACCCATTTATTATACAAACCCTTTTTGTTCGGGCGCCAGTGTTAGATTCAATAGGTTTTTACTGTTTTGATACATGAAATGTATTTCCAACAGC
Source organism: Stegodyphus dumicola (assembly GCF_044657685.1). NCBI lineage: Eukaryota > Metazoa > Arthropoda > Arachnida > Araneae > Eresidae > Stegodyphus > Stegodyphus dumicola. The sequence continues at coordinate 5,000,066 of NC_140772.1, forward strand.
TCCACAGAGAACATCAAAAACCTTTCGAAGATGCTACCCAATTATTATACAAACCCTTTTAGTTCGGGCGCCAGTGTTAGAGGTAATAGGTGTTTGCTGTTCTGAAATGTAGTTCCAAATGCTCCAGGGAGGACACCACAGAGGCTTTTCCGTTGAAGGTATTAGCCCAATTGTATCCACAACCTTTTAGTTCGGGCGCCAGTGTTAGAGTCAAAAGGTTTTTACTGTTTTGATATATGAAATGTATTTCCAACTACTCTCCAGAGGACACCACAAACCTTTCGAAGAAGCTACCCAATTATTATACAAACACTTTTACTTCGGGCGCCAGTGTTAGACGCAGTAGGTTTTTGCTATTCTGAAATGTAGTTCCAACTGCTCCAGTGAGGACACCACAGAGGCTTTTCCGTTGAAGGTATTAGCCCAATTGTACACACAACCTTTTAGTTCGGGCGCCAGTGTTAGAGTCAATACGTTTTTACTGTTTTGATATATGAAATGTATTTCCAACTGCTCCACAGAGGATATCACAAACCTTTCGAAGAATCTACCCAATTATTATACAAACCCTTTTAGTTCGGGCGCCAGTGTTAGAGGCAAAAGGTTTTTGCTGTTCTGAAATATAGTTCCAACTGCTCCAGGGAGGACACCACAGAAGCTTTTCCGTTGAAGGTATTAGCCCAATTGTATCCACAACCTTTTAGTTCGGGCGCCAGTGTTAGAGTCAATAGGTATTTACTCTTTCGATATATGAAATGTATTTCCAACTGCTGTACAGAGGACATCACAAACCTTTCGAAGAAGCTACCCAATTATTGTACAAACCCTTTTAGTTCGGGCGCCAGTGTTACAGCCAATAGGTTTTTGCTGTTCTGAAATGTAGTTACAACTGCTCCAGGGAGGACACCACAGAGGCTTTTCCGTTGAAGGTATTAGCCCAATTGTATCCACAACCTTTTAGTTCGGGCGCCAGTGTTAGAGTCAATAGGTTCTTACTGTTTTGATATATGAAATGTATTTCCAAATGCTCCACAGAGGACATCACAAACCTTTCGAAAAAGCTACCCAATTATTATACGAACCCTTTTAGTTCGGGCGCCAGTTTTAGAGGCAATAGGTTTTTGCTGTTCTGAAATGTAGTTCCAACTGCTCCAGGGAGGGCACCACAGAGGCTTTTCCGTTGAAGGAATTAGCCCAATTGCATCCACAACCTTTTAGTTCGGGCGCCAGTGTTAGAGTCAATAGATTTTTACTGTTTTGATATATGAAATGTATTTCCAACTGCTCCACAGAAGACATCACAAACCTTTCGAAGAAGCTACCCAATTATTATACAAACCCTTTTAGTTCGGGCGCCAGTGTTAGAGTCAATAGGTTTTTTACTGTTTTGATATATGAAATGTATTTCCAACTGCTCCACAGAGGACATCACAAACCTTTCGAAGAAGCTACCCAATTATTAAACAAACCCTTTTAGTTCGGGCGCCAGTGTTAGAGGCAATAGATTTTTGCTGTTCTGAAATGTAGTTCCAACTGCTCTAGGGAGGACACCACAGAGGCTTTTCCGTTGAAGGTATTAGCCCAATTGTATCCACAACCTTTTAGTTCGGGCGCCAGTGTTAGAGTCAATAGTTTTTTACTGTTTTGATATATGAAATGTATTTCCAACTGCTCCACAGAGGACATCACAAACCTTTCGAAGAAGATACCCATTTATTATACAAACCCTTTTTGTTCGGGCGCCAGTGTTATATTCAATAGGTTTTTACTGTTTTGATACATGAAATGTATTTCCAACAGCTCCACAGAGAACATCAAAAACCTTTCGAAGATGCTACCCAATTATTATACAAACCCTTTTAGTTCGGGCGCCAGTGTTAGAGGTAATAGGTGTTTGCTGTTCTGAAATGTAGTTCCAACTGCTCCAGGGAGGACACCACAGAGGCTTTTCCGTTGAAGGTATTAGCCCAATTGTATCCACAACCTTTTAGTTCGGGCGCCAGTGTTAGAGTCAAAAGGTTTTTACTGTTTTGATATATGAAATGTATTTCCAACTACTCTCCAGAGGACACCACAAACCTTTCGAAGAAGCTACCCAATTATTATACAAACCCTTTTAGTTCGGGCGCCAGTGTTAGACGCAGTAGGTTTTTGCTATTCTGAAATGTAGTTCCAACTGCTCCAGTGAGGACACCACAGAGGCTTTTCCGTTGAAGGTATTAGCCCAATTGTACACACAACCTTTTAGTTCGGGCGCCAGTGTTAGAGTCAATAGGTTTTTACTGTTTTGATATATGAAATGTATTTCCAACTGCTCCACAGAGGACATCACAAACCTTTCGAAGAATCTACCCAATTATTATACAAACCCTTTTAGTTCGGGCGCCAGTGTTAGAGGCAATAGGTTTTTTCTGTTCTGAAATATAGTTCCAACTGCTCCAGGGAGGACACCACAGAGGCTTTTCCGTTGAAGGTATTAGCTCAATTGTATCCACAACCTTTTAGTTCGGGCGCCAGTGTTAGAGTCAATAGGTTCTTACTGTTTTGATATATGAAATGTATTTCCAACTGCTCTACAGAGGACATCACAAACCTTTCGAAGAAGCTACCCAATTATTGTACAAACCCTTTTAGTTCGGGCGCCAGTGTTACAGGCAATAGGTTTTTGCTGTTCTGAAATGTAGTTACAACTGCTCCAGGGAGGACACCACAGAGGCTTTTTGGTTGAAGGTATTAGCCCAATTGTATCCACAACCTTTTAGATCGGGCGCCAGTGTCTCAAAAGATTTTTACTGTTTTGATATAATAAATGTATTTCCAACTGCTCCACACAGGACATCACAAACCTTTCGAAGAATCTACCCAATTATTATACAAACCCTTTTTGTTCGGGCGCTAGTGTTAGATTCAATTGGTTTTTACTGTTTTGATACATGAAATGTATTTCCAACAGCTCCACAGAGAACATCAAAAACCTTTCGAAGATGCTACCCAATTATTATACAAACCCTTTTAGTTCGGGCGCCAGTGTTAGAGGTAATAGGTTTTTGCTGTTCTGAAATGTAGTTCCAACTGCTCCAGGGAGGACACCACAGAGGCTTTTCCGTTGAAGGTATTAGCCCAATCGTATCCACAACCTTTTAGTTCGGGCGCCAGTGTTAGAGTCAATAGGTTTTTACTGTTTTGATATATGAAATGTATTTGCAACTGCTCCACAGAGGACATCACAAAACTTTCGAAAAAGCTACCCAATTATTATACAAACCCTTTTAGTTCGGGCGCCAGTTTTAGAGTTAATATGTTTTTTACTGTTTTGATATATGAAATGTATTTCCAACTGCTCCACAGAGTACATCACAAATCTTTCGAAGAATCTACCCAATTATTATACAAACCCTTTTAGTTCGGGCGCCAGTGTTAGAGGCAATAGGTTTTTGCTGTTCTGAAATGTAGTTTTAACTGCTCCAGGGAGGACACCACAGAGGCTTTTCCGTTGAAGGTATTAGCCCAATTGTATCCACAACCTTTTAGTTCGGGCGCCAGTGTTAGAGTCAATAGGTTCCTACTGTTTTGATATATGAAATGTATTTCCAACTGCTCCACAGAGGACATCACAAACCTTTCGAAGATGCTACCCAATTATTATACAAACCCTTTTAGTTCGGGCGCCAGTGTTAGAGGCAATAGGTTTTTGCTGTTCTGAAATGTAGTTCCAACTGCTCCAGGGAGGACACCACAAAAGCTTTTCCGTTGAAGGTATTAGCCCAATTGTATCCACAACTTTTTAGTTCGGGCGCCAGTGTTAGAGTCAATAGATTTTTACTGTTTTGATATATGAAATGTATTTCCAACTGCTCCACAGAGGACATCACAAACCTTTCGAAGAATCTACCCAATTATTATACAAACCCTTTTCGTTCGGGCGCCAGTGTTAGAGGCAATAGGTTTTTGCTGTTCTGAAATGTTGTTCCAACTGCTCCAGGGAGGACACCACAGAGGCTTTTCCGTTGAAGGTATTAGCCCAATTGCATCCACAACCTTTTAGTTCGGGCGTCAGTGTTAGAGTCAATATGTTTTTACTGTTTTGATATATGAAATATATATCCAACTGCTCCATAGAGGACATTACAAACCTTTCGAAGATGCTACCCAATTATTATACAAACCCTTTTAGTTCGGGCGCCAGTGTTAGAGGTAATAGGTTTTTGATGTTCTGAAATGTAGTTCCAACTGCTCCAGGGAGGACACCACAGAGGCTTTTCCGTTGAAGGTATTAGCCCAATTGCATCCACAACCTTTTAGTTCGGGCGCCAGTGTTAGAATCAATAGATTTTTACTGTTTTGATATATGAAATATATTTCCAACTGCTCCACAGAGGACATCACAAACCTTTCGAAGAAGCTACCCAATTATTATACAAACCCTTTTAGTTCGGGCGCCAGTGTTAGAGTCAATAGGTTTTTTACGTTTTTGATATATGAAATGTATTTCCAACTGCTCCACACAGGACATCACAAACCTTTCGAAGAAGCTACCCAATTATTAAACAAACCCTTTTAGTTCGGGCGCCAGTGTTAGAGGCAATAGATTTTTGCTGTTCTGAAATGTAGTTCCAACTGCTCTAGGGAGGACACCACAGAGGCTTTTCCGTTGAAGGTATTAGCCCAATTGTATCCACAACCTTTTAGTTCGGGCGCCAGTGTTAGATTCAATAGTTTTTTACTGTTTTGATATATGAAATGTATTTCCAACTGCTCCACAGAGGACATCACAAACCTTTCGAAGAAGATACCCATTTATTATACAAACCCTTTTTGTTCGGGCGCCAGTGTTAGATTCAATAGGTTTTTACTGTTTTGATACATGAAATGTATTTCCAACAGCTCCACAGAGAACATCAAAAACCTTTCGAAGATGCTACCCAATTATTATACAAACCCTTTTAGTTCGGGCGCCAGTGTTAGAGGTAATAGGTTTTTGCTGTTCTGAAATGTAGTTCCAACTGCTCTAGGGAGGACACCACAGAGGCTTTTCCGTTGAAGGTATTAGCCCAATTGTATCCACAACCTTTTAGTTCGGGCGCCAGTGTTAGATTCAATAGTTTTTTACTGTTTTGATATATGAAATGTATTTCCAACTGCTCCACAGAGGACATCACAAACCTTTCGAAGAAGATACCCAATTATTATACAAACCCTTTTTGTTCGGGCGCTAGTGTTAGATTCAATTGGTTTTTACTGTTTTGATACATGAAATGTATTTCCAACAGCTCCACAGAGAACATCAAAAACCTTTCGAAGATGCTACCCAATTATTATACAAACCCTTTTAGTTCGGGCGCCAGTGTTAGAGGTAATAGGTTTTTGCTGTTCTGAAATGTAGTTCCAACTGCTCCAGGGAGGACACCACAGAGGCTTTTCCGTTGAAGGTATTAGCCCAATTGTATCCACAACCTTTTAGTTCGGGCGCCAGTGTTAGAGTCAATAGGTTTTTACTGTTTTGATATATGAAATGTATTTGCAACTGCTCCACAGAGGACATCACAAAATTTTCGAAAAAGCTACCCAATTATTATACAAACCCTTTTAGTTCGGGCGCCAGTTTTAGAGTTAATATGTTTTTTACTGTTTTGATATATGAAATGTATTTCCAACTGCTCCACAGAGTACATCACAAAACTTTCGAAGAATCTACCCAATTATTATACAAACCCTTTTAGTTCGGGCGCCAGTGTTAGAGGCAATAGGTTTTTGCTGTTCTGAAATGTAGTTCCAACTGCTCCAGGGAGGACACCACAGAGGCTTTTCCGTTGAAGGTATTAGCCCAATTGTATCCACAACCTTTTAGTTCGGGCGCCAGTGTTAGAGTCAATAGGTTCCTACTGTTTTGATATATGAAATGTATTTCCAACTGCTCCACAGAGGACATCACAAACCTTTCGAAGATGCTACCCAATTATTATACAAACCCTTTTAGTTCGGGCGCCAGTGTTAGAGGCAATAGGTTTTTGCTGTTCTGAAATGTAGTTCCAACTGCTCCAGGGAGGACACCACAAAAGCTTTTCCGTTGAAGGTATTAGCCCAATTGTATCCACAACTTTTTAGTTCGGGCGCCAGTGTTAGAGTCAATAGATTTTTACTGTTTTGATATATGAAATGTATTTCCAACTGCTCCACAGAGGACATCACAAACCTTTCGAAGAATCTACCCAATTATTATACAAACCATTTTCGTTCGGGCGCCAGTGTTAGAGGCAATAGGTTTTTGCTGTTCTGAAATGTTGTTCCAACTGCTCCAGGGAGGACACCACAGAGGCTTTTCCGTTGAAGGTATTAGCCCAATTGCATCCACAACCTTTTAGTTCGGGCGTCAGTGTTAGAGTCAATATGTTTTTACTGTTTTGATATATGAAATATATATCCAACTGCTCCACAGAGGACATTACAAACCTTTCGAAGATGCTACCCAATTATTATACAAACCCTTTTAGTTCGGGCGCCAGTGTTAGAGGTAATAGGTTTTTGATGTTCTGAAATGTAGTTCCAACTGCTCCAGGGAGGACACCACAGAGGCTTTTCCGTTGAAGGTATTAGCCCAATTGCATCCACAACCTTTTAGTTCGGGCGCCAGTGTTAGAATCAATAGATTTTTACTGTTTTGATACATGAAATGTATTTCCAACTGCTCCACAGAGGACATCACAAACCTTTCGAAGAAGCTACCCAATTATTATACAAACCCTTTTAGTTCGGGCGCCAGTGTTAGAGTCAATAGGTTTTTTACGTTTTTGATATATGAAATGTATTTCCAACTGCTCCACACAGGACATCACAAACCTTTCGAAGAAGCTACCCAATTATTAAACAAACCCTTTTAGTTCGGGCGCCAGTGTTAGAGGCAATAGATTTTTGCTGTTCTGAAATGTAGTTCCAACTGCTCTAGGGAGGACACCACAGAGGCTTTTCCGTTTAAGGTATTAGCCCAATTGTATCCACAACCTTTTAGTTCGGGCGCCAGTGTTAGAGTCAAAAGGTTTTTACTGTTTTGATATATGAAATGTATTTCCAACTACTCTCCAAAGGACACCACAAACCTTTCGAAGAAGCTACCCAATTATTATACAAACCCTTTTAGTTCGGGCGCCAGTGTTACAGGCAATAGGTTTTTGCTGTTCTGAAATGTAGTTACAACTGCTCCAGGGAGGACACCACAGAGGCTTTTCCGTTGAAGGTATTAGCCGAATTGTATCCACAACCTTTTAGTTCGGGCGCCAGTGTCTCAAAAGATTTTTAATGTTTTGATATATGAAATGTATTTCCAACTGCTCCACACAGGACATCACAAACCTTTCGAAGAATCTACCCAATTATTATACAAAACCTTTTAGTTCGGGCGCCAGTGTTAGAGGCAATAGGTTTTTGCTGTTCTGAAATATAGTTCCAACTGCTCCAGGGAGGACACCACAGAAGCTTTTCCGTTGAAGGTATTAGCCCAATTGTATCCACAACCTTTTAGTTCGGGCGCCAGTGTTAGAGTCAATAGGTATTTACTCTTTCGATATATGAAATGTATTTCCAACTGCTCTACAGAGGACATCACAAACCTTTCGAAGAAGCTACCCAATTATTGTACAAACCCTTTTAGTTCGGGCGGCAGTGTTACAGGCAATAGGTTTTTGCTGTTCTGAAATGTAGTTCCAACTGCTCCAGGGAGGACACCACAGAGGCTTTTCCGTTGAAGGTATTAGCCCAATTGTATCCACAACATTTTAGTTCGGGCGCCAGTGTCTCAAAAGATTTTTACTGTTTTGATATATGAAATGTATTTCCAACTGCTCCACACAGGACATCACAAACCTTTCGAAGAATCTACCCAATTATTATACAAACCCTTTTTGTTCGGGCGCCAGTGTTAGATTCAATAGGTTTTTACTGTTTTGATACATGAAATGTATTTCCAACAGCTCCACAGAGAACATCAAAAACCTTTCGAAGATGCTACCCAATAATTATACAAACCCTTTTAGTTCGGGCGCCAGTGTTAGATTCAATAGGTTTTTACTGTTTTGATACATGAAATGTATTTCCAACAGCTCCACAGAGAACATCAAAAACCTTTCGAAGATGCTACCCAATTATTATACAAACCCTTTTAGTTCGGGCGCCAGTGTTAGAGGTAATAGGTTTTTGCTGTTCTGAAATGTAGTTCCAACTGCTCCAGGGAGGACACCACAGAAACTTTTTCGTTGAAGGTATTAGCCCAATTGTATCCACAACCTTTTAGTTCGGGCGCCAGTGTTAGAGTCAATAGGTTTTTACTGTTTTGATATATGAAATGTATTTCCAACTGCTCCACAGATGACATCACAAACCTTTCGAAAAAGCTACCCAATTATTATACAAACCCTTTTAGTTCGGGCGCCAGTTTTAGAGGCAATAGGTTTTTGCTGTTCTGAAATGTAGTTCCAACTGCTCCAGGCAGGGCACCACAGAGGCTTTTCCGTTGAAGGTATTAGCCCGATTGTATCCACAACCTTTTAGTTCGGGCGCCAGTGTTAGAGTCAATAGGTTCTTACTGTTTTGATATATGAAATGTATTTCCAACTGCTCCACAGAGGACATCACAAACCTTTCGAAGATGCTACCCAATTATTATACGAACCTTTTTAGTTCGGGCGCCAGTTTTAGAGGCAATAGGTTTTTGCTGTTCTGAAATGTAGTTCCAACTGCTCCAGGGAGGGCACCACAGAGGCTTTTCCGTTGAAGGAATTAGCCCAATTGCATCCACAACCTTTTAGTTCGGGCGCCAGTGTTAGAGTCAATAGATTTTTACTGTTTTGATATATGAAATGTATTTCCAACTGCTCCACAGAGGACATCACAAACCTTTCGAAGAAGCTACCCAATTATTATACAAACCCTTTTAGTTCGGGCGCCAGTGTTAGAGTCAATAGGTTTTTTACTGTTTTGATATATGAAATGTATTTCCAACTGCTCCACAGAGGACATCACAAACCTTTCGAAGAAGCTACCCAATTATTAAACAAACCCTTTTAGTTCGGGCGCCAGTGTTAGAGGCAATAGATTTTTGCTGTTCTGAAATGTAGTTCCAACTGCTCTAGGGAGGACACCACAGAGGCTTTTCCGTTGAAGGTATTAGCCCAATTGTATCCACAACCTTTTAGTTCGGGCGCCAGTGTTAGAGTCAATAGTTTTTTACTGTTTTGATATATGAAATGTATTTCCAACTGCTCCACAGAGGACATCACAAACCTTTCGAAGAAGATACCCATTTATTATACAAACCCTTTTTGTTCGGGCGCCAGTGTTATATTCAATAGGTTTTTACTGTTTTGATACATGAAATGTATTTCCAACAGCTCCACAGAGAACATCAAAAACCTTTCGAAGATGCTACCCAATTATTATACAAACCCTTTTAGTTCGGGCGCCAGTGTTAGACGCAGTAGGTTTTTGCTATTCTGAAATGTAGTTCCAACTGCTCCAGTGAGGACACCACAGAGGCTTTTCCGTTGAAGGTATTAGCCCAATTGTACACACAACCTTTTAGTTCGGGCGCCAGTGTTAGAGTCAATAGGTTTTTACTGTTTTGATATATGAAATGTATTTCCAACTGCTCCACAGAGGACATCACAAACCTTTCGAAGAATCTACCCAATTATTATACAAACCCTTTTAGTTCGGGCGCCAGTGTTAGAGGCAATAGGTTTTTTCTGTTCTGAAATATAGTTCCAACTGCTCCAGGGAGGACACCACAGAGGCTTTTCCGTTGAAGGTATTAGCTCAATTGTATCCACAACCTTTTAGTTCGGGCGCCAGTGTTAGAGTCAATAGGTTCTTACTGTTTTGATATATGAAATGTATTTCCAACTGCTCTACAGAGGACATCACAAACCTTTCGAAGAAGCTACCCAATTATTGTACAAACCCTTTTAGTTCGGGCGCCAGTGTTACAGGCAATAGGTTTTTGCTGTTCTGAAATGTAGTTACAACTGCTCCAGGGAGGACACCACAGAGGCTTTTTGGTTGAAGGTATTAGCCCAATTGTATCCACAACCTTTTAGATCGGGCGCCAGTGTCTCAAAAGATTTTTACTGTTTTGATATAATAAATGTATTTCCAACTGCTCCACACAGGACATCACAAACCTTTCGAAGAATCTACCCAATTATTATACAAACCCTTTTTGTTCGGGCGCTAGTGTTAGATTCAATTGGTTTTTACTGTTTTGATACATGAAATGTATTTCCAACAGCTCCACAGAGAACATCAAAAACCTTTCGAAGATGCTACCCAATTATTATACAAACCCTTTTAGTTCGGGCGCCAGTGTTAGAGGTAATAGGTTTTTGCTGTTCTGAAATGTAGTTCCAACTGCTCCAGGGAGGATACCACAGAGGCTTTTCCGTTGAAGGTATTAGCCCAATCGTATCCACAACCTTTTAGTTCGGGCGCCAGTGTTAGAGTCAATAGGTTTTTACTGTTTTGATATATGAAATGTATTTGCAACTGCTCCACAGAGGACATCACAAAACTTTCGAAAAAGCTACCCAATTATTATACAAACCCTTTTAGTTCGGGCGCCAGTTTTAGAGTTAATATGTTTTTTACTGTTTTGATATATGAAATGTATTTCCAACTGCTCCACAGAGTACATCACAAATCTTTCGAAGAATCTACCCAATTATTATACAAACCCTTTTAGTTCGGGCGCCAGTGTTAGAGGCAATAGGTTTTTGCTGTTCTGAAATGTAGTTCCAACTGCTCCAGGGAGGACACCACAGAGGCTTTTCCGTTGAAGGTATTAGCCCAATTGTATCCACAACCTTTTAGTTCGGGCGCCAGTGTTAGAGTCAATAGGTTCCTACTGTTTTGATATATGAAATGTATTTCCAACTGCTCCACAGAGGACATCACAAACCTTTCGAAGATGCTACCCAATTATTATACAAACCCTTTTAGTTCGGGCGCCAGTGTTAGAGGCAATAGGTTTTTGCTGTTCTGAAATGTAGTTCCAACTGCTCCAGGGAGGACACCACAAAAGCTTTTCCGTTGAAGGTATTAGCCCAATTGTATCCACAACTTTTTAGTTCGGGCGCCAGTGTTAGAGTCAATAGATTTTTACTGTTTTGATATATGAAATGTATTTCCAACTGCTCCACAGAGGACATCACAAACCTTTCGAAGAATCTACCCAATTATTATACAAACCCTTTTCGTTCGGGCGCCAGTGTTAGAGGCAATAGGTTTTTGCTGTTCTGAAATGTTGTTCCAACTGCTCCAGGGAGGACACCACAGAGGCTTTTCCGTTGAAGGTATTAGCCCAATTGCATCCACAACCTTTTAGTTCGGGCGTCAGTGTTAGAGTCAATATGTTTTTACTGTTTTGATATATGAAATATATATCCAACTGCTCCACAGAGGACATTACAAACCTTTCGAAGATGCTACCCAATTATTATACAAACCCTTTTAGTTCGGGCGCCAGTGTTAGAGGTAATAGGTTTTTGATGTTCTGAAATGTAGTTCCAACTGCTCCAGGGAGGACACCACAGAGGCTTTTCCGTTGAAGGTATTAGCCCAATTGCATCCACAACCTTTTAGTTCGGGCGCCAGTGTTAGAATCAATAGATTTTTACTGTTTTGATATATGAAATATATTTCCAACTGCTCCACAGAGGACATCACAAACCTTTCGAAGAAGCTACCCAATTATTATACAAACCCTTTTAGTTCGGGCGCCAGTGTTAGACTCAATAGGTTTTTTACGTTTTTGATATATGAAATGTATTTCCAACTGCTCCACACAGGACATCACAAACCTTTCGAAGAAGCTACCCAATTATTAAACAAACCCTTTTAGTTCGGGCGCCAGTGTTAGAGGCAATAGATTTTTGCTGTTCTGAAATGTAGTTCCAACTGCTCTAGGGAGGACACCACAGAGGCTTTTCCGTTGAAGGTATTAGCCCAATTGTATCCACAACCTTTTAGTTCGGGCGCCAGTGTTAGATTCAATAGTTTTTTACTGTTTTGATATATGAAATGTATTTCCAACTGCTCCACAGAGGACATCACAAACCTTTCGAAGAAGATACCCATTTATTATACAAACCCTTTTTGTTCGGGCGCCAGTGTTAGATTCAATAGGTTTTTACTGTTTTGATACATGAAATGTATTTCCAACAGCTCCACAGAGAACATCAAAAACCTTTCGAAGATGCTACCCAATTATTATACAAACCCTTTTAGTTCGGGCGCCAGTGTTAGAGGTAATAGGTTTTTGCTGTTCTGAAATGTAGTTCCAACTGCTCTAGGGAGGACACCACAGAGGCTTTTCCGTTGAAGGTATTAGCCCAATTGTATCCACAACCTTTTAGTTCGGGCGCCAGTGTTAGATTCAATAGTTTTTTACTGTTTTGATATATGAAATGTATTTCCAACTGCTCCACAGAGGACATCACAAACCTTTCGAAGAAGATACCCAATTATTATACAAACCCTTTTTGTTCGGGCGCTAGTGTTAGATTCAATTGGTTTTTACTGTTTTGATACATGAAATGTATTTCCAACAGCTCCACAGAGAACATCAAAAACCTTTCGAAGATGCTACCCAATTATTATACAAACCCTTTTAGTTCGGGCGCCAGTGTTAGAGGTAATAGGTTTTTGCTGTTCTGAAATGTAGTTCCAACTGCTCCAGGGAGGACACCACAGAGGCTTTTCCGTTGAAGGTATTAGCCCAATTGTATCCACAACCTTTTAGTTCGGGCGCCAGTGTTAGAGTCAATAGGTTTTTACTGTTTTGATATATGAAATGTATTTGCAACTGCTCCACAGAGGACATCACAAAATTTTCGAAAAAGCTACCCAATTATTATACAAACCCTTTTAGTTCGGGCGCCAGTTTTAGAGTTAATATGTTTTTTACTGTTTTGATATATGAAATGTATTTCCAACTGCTCCACAGAGTACATCACAAAACTTTCGAAGAATCTACCCAATTATTATACAAACCCTTTTAGTTCGGGCGCCAGTGTTAGAGGCAATAGGTTTTTGCTGTTCTGAAATGTAGTTCCAACTGCTCCAGGGAGGACACCACAGAGGCTTTTCCGTTGAAGGTATTAGCCCAATTGTATCCACAACCTTTTAGTTCGGGCGCCAGTGTTAGAGTCAATAGGTTCCTACTGTTTTGATATATGAAATGTATTTCCAACTGCTCCACAGAGGACATCACAAACCTTTCGAAGATGCTACCCAATTATTATACAAACCCTTTTAGTTCGGGCGCCAGTGTTAGAGGCAATAGGTTTTTGCTGTTCTGAAATGTAGTTCCAACTGCTCCAGGGAGGACACCACAAAAGCTTTTCCGTTGAAGGTATTAGCCCAATTGTATCCACAACTTTTTAGTTCGGGCGCCAGTGTTAGAGTCAATAGATTTTTACTGTTTTGATATATGAAATGTATTTCCAACTGCTCCACAGAGGACATCACAAACCTTTCGAAGAATCTACCCAATTATTATACAAACCATTTTCGTTCGGGCGCCAGTGTTAGAGGCAATAGGTTTTTGCTGTTCTGAAATGTTGTTCCAACTGCTCCAGGGAGGACACCACAGAGGCTTTTCCGTTGAAGGTATTAGCCCAATTGCATCCACAACCTTTTAGTTCGGGCGTCAGTGTTAGAGTCAATATGTTTTTACTGTTTTGATATATGAAATATATATCCAACTGCTCCACAGAGGACATTACAAACCTTTCGAAGATGCTACCCAATTATTATACAAACCCTTTTAGTTCGGGCGCCAGTGTTAGAGGTAATAGGTTTTTGATGTTCTGAAATGTTGTTCCAACTGCTCCAGGGAGGACACCACAGAGGCTTTTCCGTTGAAGGTATTAGCCCAATTGCATCCACAACCTTTTAGTTCGGGCGCCAGTGTTAGAATCAATAGATTTTTACTGTTTTGATATATGAAATATATTTCCAACTGCTCCACAGAGGACATCACAAACCTTTCGAAGAAGCTACCCAATTATTATACAAACCCTTTTAGTTCGGGCGCCAGTGTTAGAGTCAATAGGTTTTTTACGTTTTTGATATATGAAATGTATTTCCAACTGCTCCACACAGGACATCACAAACCTTTCGAAGAAGCTACCCAATTATTAAACAAACCCTTTTAGTTCGGGCGCCAGTGTTAGAGGCAATAGATTTTTGCTGTTCTGAAATGTAGTTCCAACTGCTCTAGGGAGGACACCACAGAGGCTTTTCCGTTTAAGGTATTAGCCCAATTGTATCCACAACCTTTTAGTTCGGGCGCCAGTGTTAGATTCAATAGTTTTTTACTGTTTTGATATATGAAATGTATTTCCAACTGCTCCACAGAGGACATCACAAACCTTTCGAAGAAGATACCCATTTATTATACAAACCCTTTTTGTTCGGGCGCCAGTGTTAGATTCAATAGGTTTTTACTGTTTTGATACATGAAATGTATTTCCAACAGCTCCACAGAGAACATCAAAAACCTTTCGAAGATGCTACCCAATTATTATACAAACACTTTTAGTTCGGGCGCCAGTGTTAGAGGTAATAGGTGTTTGCTGTTCTGAAATGTAGTTCCAAATGCTCCAGGGAGGACACCACAGAGGCTTTTCCGTTGAAGGTATTAGCCCAATTGTATCCACAACCTTTTAGTTCGGGCGCCAGTGTTAGAGTCAAAAGGTTTTTACTGTTTTGATATATGAAATGTATTTCCAACTACTCTCCAAAGGACACCACAAACCTTTCGAAGAAGCTACCCAATTATTATACAAACCCTTTTAGTTCGGGCGCCAGTGTTACAGGCAATAGGTTTTTGCTGTTCTGAAATGTAGTTACAACTGCTCCAGGGAGGACACCACAGAGGCTTTTCCGTTGAAGGTATTAGCCGAATTGTATCCACAACCTTTTAGTTCGGGCGCCAGTGTCTCAAAAGATTTTTAATGTTTTGATATATGAAATGTATTTCCAACTGCTCCACACAGGACATCACAAACCTTTCGAAGAATCTACCCAATTATTATACAAAACCTTTTAGTTCGGGCGCCAGTGTTAGAGGCAATAGGTTTTTGCTGTTCTGAAATATAGTTCCAACTGCTCCAGGGAGGACACCACAGAAGCTTTTCCGTTGAAGGTATTAGCCCAATTGTATCCACAACCTTTTAGTTCGGGCGCCAGTGTTAGAGTCAATAGGTATTTACTCTTTCGATATATGAAATGTATTTCCAACTGCTCTACAGAGGACATCACAAACCTTTCGAAGAAGCTACCCAATTATTGTACAAACCCTTTTAGTTCGGGCGGCAGTGTTACAGGCAATAGGTTTTTGCTGTTCTGAAATGTAGTTACAACTGCTCCAGGGAGGACACCACAGAGGCTTTTCCGTTGAAGGTATTAGCCCAATTGTATCCACAACATTTTAGTTCGGGCGCCAGTGTCTCAAAAGATTTTTACTGTTTTGATATATGAAATGTATTTCCAACTGCTCCACACAGGACATCACAAACCTTTCGAAGAATCTACCCAATTATTATACAAACCCTTTTTGTTCGGGCGCCAGTGTTAGATTCAATAGGTTTTTACTGTTTTGATACATGAAATGTATTTCCAACAGCTCCACAGAGAACATCAAAAACCTTTCGAAGATGCTACCCAATAATTATACAAACCCTTTTAGTTCGGGCGCCAGTGTTAGATTCAATAGGTTTTTACTGTTTTGATACATGAAATGTATTTCCAACAGCTCCACAGAGAACATCAAAAACCTTTCGAAGATGCTACCCAATTATTATACAAACCCTTTTAGTTCGCGCGCCAGTGTTAGAGTTAATAGGTTTTTGCTGTTCTGAAATGTAGTTCCAACTGCTCCAGGGAGGACACCACAGAAACTTTTTCGTTGAAGGTATTAGCCCAATTGTATCCACAACCTTTTAGTTCGGGCGCCAGTGTTAGAGTCAATAGGTTTTTACTGTTTTGATATATGAAATGTATTTCCAACTGCTCCACAGATGACATCACAAACCTTTCGAAAAAGCTACCCAATTATTATACAAACCCTTTTAGTTCGGGCGCCAGTTTTAGAGGCAATAGGTTTTTGCTGTTCTGAAATGTAGTTCCAACTGCTCCAGGCAGGGCACCACAGAGGCTTTTCCGTTGAAGGTATTAGCCCGATTGTATCCACAACCTTTTAGTTCGGGCGCCAGTGTTAGAGTCAATAGGTTCTTACTGTTTTGATATATGAAATGTATTTCCAACTGCTCCACAGAGGACATCACAAACCTTTCGAAGATGCTACCCAATTATTATACGAACCTTTTTAGTTCGGGCGCCAGTTTTAGAGGCAATAGGTTTTTGCTGTTCTGAAATGTAGTTCCAACTGCTCCAGGGAGGGCACCACAGAGGCTTTTCCGTTGAAGGAATTAGCCCAATTGCATCCACAACCTTTTAGTTCGGGCGCCAGTGTTAGAGTCAATAGATTTTTACTGTTTTGATATATGAAATGTATTTCCAACTGCTCCACAGAAGACATCACAAACCTTTCGAAGAAGCTACCCAATTATTATACAAACCCTTTTAGTTCGGGCGCCAGTGTTAGAGTCAATTGTTTTTTTACTGTTTTGATATATGAAATGTATTTCCAACTGCTCCACAGAGGACATCACAAACCTTTCGAAGAAGCTACCCAATTATTAAACAAACCCTTTTAGTTCGGGCGCCAGTGTTAGAGGCAATAGATTTTTGCTGTTCTGAAATGTAGTTCCAACTGCTCTAGGGAGGACACCACAGAGGCTTTTCCGTTGAAGGTATTAGCCCAATTGTATCCACAACCTTTTAGTTCGGGCGCCAGTGTTAGAGTCAATAGTTTTTTACTGTTTTGATATATGAAATGTATTTCCAACTGCTCCACAGAGGACATCACAAACCTTTCGAAGAAGATACCCATTTATTATACAAACCCTTTTTGTTCGGGCGCCAGTGTTATATTCAATAGGTTTTTACTGTTTTGATACATGAAATGTATTTCCAACAGCTCCACAGAGAACATCAAAAACCTTTCGAAGATGCTACCCAATTATTATACAAACCCTTTTAGTTCGGGCGCCAGTGTTAGAGGTAATAGGTGTTTGCTGTTCTGAAATGTAGTTCCAACTGCTCCAGGGAGGACACCACAGAGGCTTTTCCGTTGAAGGTATTAGCCCAATTGTATCCACAACCTTTTAGTTCGGGCGCCAGTGTTAGAGTCAAAAGGTTTTTACTGTTTTGATATATGAAATGTATTTCCAACTACTCTCCAGAGGACACCACAAACCTTTCGAAGAAGCTACCCAATTATTATACAAACCCTTTTAGTTCGGGCGCCAGTGTTAGACGCAGTAGGTTTTTGCTATTCTGAAATGTAGTTCCAACTGCTCCAGTGAGGACACCACAGAGGCTTTTCCGTTGAAGGTATTAGCCCAATTGTACACACAACCTTTTAGTTCGGGCGCCAGTGTTAGAGTCAATAGGTTTTTACTGTTTTGATATATGAAATGTATTTCCAACTGCTCCACAGAGGACATCACAAACCTTTCGAAGAATCTACCCAATTATTATACAAACCCTTTTAGTTCGGGCGCCAGTGTTAGAGGCAATAGGTTTTTTCTGTTCTGAAATATAGTTCCAACTGCTCCAGGGAGGACACCACAGAGGCTTTTCCGTTGAAGGTATTAGCTCAATTGTATCCACAACCTTTTAGTTCGGGCGCCAGTGTTAGAGTCAATAGGTTCTTACTGTTTTGATATATGAAATGTATTTCCAACTGCTCTACAGAGGACATCACAAACCTTTCGAAGAAGCTACCCAATTATTGTACAAACCCTTTTAGTTCGGGCGCCAGTGTTACAGGCAATAGGTTTTTGCTGTTCTGAAATGTAGTTACAACTGCTCCAGGGAGGACACCACAGAGGCTTTTTGGTTGAAGGTATTAGCCCAATTGTATCCACAACCTTTTAGATCGGGCGCCAGTGTCTCAAAAGATTTTTACTGTTTTGATATAATAAATGTATTTCCAACTGCTCCACACAGGACATCACAAACCTTTCGAAGAATCTACCCAATTATTATACAAACCCTTTTTGTTCGGGCGCTAGTGTTAGATTCAATTGGTTTTTACTGTTTTGATACATGAAATGTATTTCCAACAGCTCCACAGAGAACATCAAAAACCTTTCGAAGATGCTACCCAATTATTATACAAACCCTTTTAGTTCGGGCGCCAGTGTTAGAGGTAATAGGTTTTTGCTGTTCTGAAATGTAGTTCCAACTGCTCCAGGGAGGACACCACAGAGGCTTTTCCGTTGAAGGTATTAGCCCAATCGTATCCACAACCTTTTAGTTCGGGCGCCAGTGTTAGAGTCAATAGGTTTTTACTGTTTTGATATATGAAATGTATTTGCAACTGCTCCACAGAGGACATCACAAAACTTTCGAAAAAGCTACCCAATTATTATACAAACCCTTTTAGTTCGGGCGCCAGTTTTAGAGTTAATATGTTTTTTACTGTTTTGATATATGAAATGTATTTCCAACTGCTCCACAGAGTACATCACAAATCTTTCGAAGAATCTACCCAATTATTATACAAACCCTTTTAGTTCGGGCGCCAGTGTTAGAGGCAATAGGTTTTTGCTGTTCTGAAATGTAGTTCCAACTGCTCCAGGGAGGACACCACAGAGGCTTTTCCGTTGAAGGTATTAGCCCAATTGTATCCACAACCTTTTAGTTCGGGCGCCAGTGTTAGAGTCAATAGGTTCCTACTGTTTTGATATATGAAATGTATTTCCAACTGCTCCACAGAGGACATCACAAACCTTTCGAAGATGCTACCCAATTATTATACAAACCCTTTTAGTTCGGGCGCCAGTGTTAGAGGCAATAGGTTTTTGCTGTTCTGAAATGTAGTTCCAACTGCTCCAGGGAGGACACCACAAAAGCTTTTCCGTTGAAGGTATTAGCCCAATTGTATCCACAACTTTTTAGTTCGGGCGCCAGTGTTAGAGTCAATAGATTTTTACTGTTTTGATATATGAAATGTATTTCCAACTGCTCCACAGAGGACATCACAAACCTTTCGAAGAATCTACCCAATTATTATACAAACCCTTTTCGTTCGGGCGCCAGTGTTAGAGGCAATAGGTTTTTGCTGTTCTGAAATGTTGTTCCAACTGCTCCAGGGAGGACACCACAGAGGCTTTTCCGTTGAAGGTATTAGCCCAATTGCATCCACAACCTTTTAGTTCGGGCGTCAGTGTTAGAGTCAATATGTTTTTACTGTTTTGATATATGAAATATATATCCAACTGCTCCACAGAGGACATTACAAACCTTTCGAAGATGCTACCCAATTATTATACAAACCCTTTTAGTTCGGGCGCCAGTGTTAGAGGTAATAGGTTTTTGATGTTCTGAAATGTAGTTCCAACTGCTCCAGGGAGGACACCACAGAGGCTTTTCCGTTGAAGGTATTAGCCCAATTGCATCCACAACCTTTTAGTTCGGGCGCCAGTGTTAGAATCAATAGATTTTTACTGTTTTGATATATGAAATATATTTCCAACTGCTCCACAGAGGACATCACAAACCTTTCGAAGAAGCTACCCAATTATTATACAAACCCTTTTAGTTCGGGCGCCAGTGTTAGAGTCAATAGGTTTTTTACGTTTTTGATATATGAAATGTATTTCCAACTGCTCCACACAGGACATCACAAACCTTTCGAAGAAGCTACCCAATTATTAAACAAACCCTTTTAGTTCGGGCGCCAGTGTTAGAGGCAATAGATTTTTGCTGTTCTGAAATGTAGTTCCAACTGCTCTAGGGAGGACACCACAGAGGCTTTTCCGTTGAAGGTATTAGCCCAATTGTATCCACAACCTTTTAGTTCGGGCGCCAGTGTTAGATTCAATAGTTTTTTACTGTTTTGATATATGAAATGTATTTCCAACTGCTCCACAGAGGACATCACAAACCTTTCGAAGAAGATACCCATTTATTATACAAACCCTTTTTGTTCGGGCGCCAGTGTTAGATTCAATAGGTTTTTACTGTTTTGATACATGAAATGTATTTCCAACAGCTCCACAGAGAACATCAAAAACCTTTCGAAGATGCTACCCAATTATTATACAAACCCTTTTAGTTCGGGCGCCAGTGTTAGAGGTAATAGGTTTTTGCTGTTCTGAAATGTAGTTCCAACTGCTCTAGGGAGGACACCACAGAGGCTTTTCCGTTGAAGGTATTAGCCCAATTGTATCCACAACCTTTTAGTTCGGGCGCCAGTGTTAGATTCAATAGTTTTTTACTGTTTTGATATATGAAATGTATTTCCAACTGCTCCACAGAGGACATCACAAACCTTTCGAAGAAGATACCCAATTATTATACAAACCCTTTTTGTTCGGGCGCTAGTGTTAGATTCAATTGGTTTTTACTGTTTTGATACATGAAATGTATTTCCAACAGCTCCACAGAGAACATCAAAAACCTTTCGAAGATGCTACCCAATTATTATACAAACCCTTTTAGTTCGGGCGCCAGTGTTAGAGGTAATAGGTTTTTGCTGTTCTGAAATGTAGTTCCAACTGCTCCAGGGAGGACACCACAGAGGCTTTTCCGTTGAAGGTATTAGCCCAATTGTATCCACAACCTTTTAGTTCGGGCGCCAGTGTTAGAGTCAATAGGTTTTTACTGTTTTGATATATGAAATGTATTTGCAACTGCTCCACAGAGGACATCACAAAATTTTCGAAAAAGCTACCCAATTATTATACAAACCCTTTTAGTTCGGGCGCCAGTTTTAGAGTTAATATGTTTTTTACTGTTTTGATATATGAAATGTATTTCCAACTGCTCCACAGAGTACATCACAAAACTTTCGAAGAATCTACCCAATTATTATACAAACCCTTTTAGTTCGGGCGCCAGTGTTAGAGGCAATAGGTTTTTGCTGTTCTGAAATGTAGTTCCAACTGCTCCAGGGAGGACACCACAGAGGCTTTTCCGTTGAAGGTATTAGCCCAATTGTATCCACAACCTTTTAGTTCGGGCGCCAGTGTTAGAGTCAATAGGTTCCTACTGTTTTGATATATGAAATGTATTTCCAACTGCTCCACAGAGGACATCACAAACCTTTCGAAGATGCTACCCAATTATTATACAAACCCTTTTAGTTCGGGCGCCAGTGTTAGAGGCAATAGGTTTTTGCTGTTCTGAAATGTAGTTCCAACTGCTCCAGGGAGGACACCACAAAAGCTTTTCCGTTGAAGGTATTAGCCCAATTGTATCCACAACTTTTTAGTTCGGGCGCCAGTGTTAGAGTCAATAGATTTTTACTGTTTTGATATATGAAATGTATTTCCAACTGCTCCACAGAGGACATCACAAACCTTTCGAAGAATCTACCCAATTATTATACAAACCATTTTCGTTCGGGCGCCAGTGTTAGAGGCAATAGGTTTTTGCTGTTCTGAAATGTTGTTCCAAATGCTCCAGGGAGGACACCACAGAGGCTTTTCCCTTGAAGGTATTAGCCCAATTGTATCCACAACCTTTTAGTTCGGGCGCCAGTGTTAGAGTCAAAAGGTTTTTACTGTTTTGATATATGAAATGTATTTCCAACTACTCTCCAAAGGACACCACAAACCTTTCGAAGAAGCTACCCAATTATTATACAAACCCTTTTAGTTCGGGCGCCAGTGTTACAGGCAATAGGTTTTTGCTGTTCTGAAATGTAGTTACAACTGCTCCAGGGAGGACACCACAGAGGCTTTTCCGTTGAAGGTATTAGCCGAATTGTATCCACAACCTTTTAGTTCGGGCGCCAGTGTCTCAAAAGATTTTTAATGTTTTGATATATGAAATGTATTTCCAACTGCTCCACACAGGACATCACAAACCTTTCGAAGAATCTACCCAATTATTATACAAAACCTTTTAGTTCGGGCGCCAGTGTTAGAGGCAATAGGTTTTTGCTGTTCTGAAATATAGTTCCAACTGCTCCAGGGAGGACACCACAGAAGCTTTTCCGTTGAAGGTATTAGCCCAATTGTATCCACAACCTTTTAGTTCGGGCGCCAGTGTTAGAGTCAATAGGTATTTACTCTTTCGATATATGAAATGTATTTCCAACTGCTCTACAGAGGACATCACAAACCTTTCGAAGAAGCTACCCAATTATTGTACAAACCCTTTTAATTCGGGCGGCAGTGTTACAGGCAATAGGTTTTTGCTGTTCTGAAATGTAGTTCCAACTGCTCCAGGGAGGACACCACAAAAGCTTTTCCGTTGAAGGTATTAGCCCAATTGTATCCACAACTTTTTAGTTCGGGCGCCAGTGTTAGAGTCAATAGATTTTTACTGTTTTGATATATGAAATGTATTTCCAACTGCTCCACAGAGGACATCACAAACCTTTCGAAGAATCTACCCAATTATTATACAAACCATTTTCGTTCGGGCGCCAGTGTTAGAGGCAATAGGTTTTTGCTGTTCTGAAATGTTGTTCCAAATGCTCCAGGGAGGACACCACAGAGGCTTTTCCCTTGAAGGTATTAGCCCAATTGTATCCACAACCTTTTAGTTCGGGCGCCAGTGTTAGAGTCAAAAGGTTTTTACTGTTTTGATATATGAAATGTATTTCCAACTACTCTCCAAAGGACACCACAAACCTTTCGAAGAAGCTACCCAATTATTATACAAACCCTTTTAGTTCGGGCGCCAGTGTTACAGGCAATAGGTTTTTGCTGTTCTGAAATGTAGTTACAACTGCTCCAGGGAGGACACCACAGAGGCTTTTCCGTTGAAGGTATTAGCCGAATTGTATCCACAACCTTTTAGTTCGGGCGCCAGTGTCTCAAAAGATTTTTACTGTTTTGATATATGAAATGTATTTCCAACTGCTCCACACAGGACATCACAAACCTTTCGAAGAATCTACCCAATTATTATACAAACCCTTTTTGTTCGGGCGCCAGTGTTAGATTCAATAGGTTTTTACTGTTTTGATACATGAAATGTATTTCCAACAGCTCCACAGAGAACATCAAAAACCTTTCGAAGATGCTACCCAATAATTATACAAACCCTTTTAGTTCGGGCGCCAGTGTTAGATTCAATAGGTTTTTACTGTTTTGATACATGAAATGTATTTCCAACAGCTCCACAGAGAACATCAAAAACCTTTCGAAGATGCTACCCAATTATTATACAAACCCTTTTAGTTCGGGCGCCAGTGTTAGAGGTAATAGGTTTTTGCTGTTCTGAAATGTAGTTCCAACTGCTCCAGGGAGGACACCACAGAAACTTTTTCGTTGAAGGTATTAGCCCAATTGTATCCACAACCTTTTAGTTCGGGCGCCAGTGTTAGAGTCAATAGGTTTTTACTGTTTTGATATATGAAATGTATTTCCAACTGCTCCACAGATGACATCACAAACCTTTCGAAAAAGCTACCCAATTATTATACAAACCCTTTTAGTTCGGGCGCCAGTTTTAGAGGCAATAGGTTTTTGCTGTTCTGAAATGTAGTTCCAACTGCTCCAGGCAGGGCACCACAGAGGCTTTTCCGTTGAAGGTATTAGCCCGATTGTATCCACAACCTTTTAGTTCGGGCGCCAGTGTTAGAGTCAATAGGTTCTTACTGTTTTGATATATGAAATGTATTTCCAACTGCTCCACAGAGGACATCACAAACCTTTCGAAGATGCTACCCAATTATTATACGAACCTTTTTAGTTCGGGCGCCAGTTTTAGAGGCAATAGGTTTTTGCTGTTCTGAAATGTAGTTCCAACTGCTCCAGGGAGGGCACCACAGAGGCTTTTCCGTTGAAGGAATTAGCCCAATTGCATCCACAACCTTTTAGTTCGGGCGCCAGTGTTAGAGTCAATAGATTTTTACTGTTTTGATATATGAAATGTATTTCCAACTGCTCCACAGAGGACATCACAAACCTTTCGAAGAAGCTACCCAATTATTATACAAACCCTTTTAGTTCGGGCGCCAGTGTTAGAGTCAATAGGTTTTTTACTGTTTTGATATATGAAATGTATTTCCAACTGCTCCACAGAGGACATCACAAACCTTTCGAAGAAGCTACCCAATTATTAAACAAACCCTTTTAGTTCGGGCGCCAGTGTTAGAGGCAATAGATTTTTGCTGTTCTGAAATGTAGTTCCAACTGCTCTAGGGAGGACACCACAGAGGCTTTTCCGTTGAAGGTATTAGCCCAATTGTATCCACAACCTTTTAGTTCGGGCGCCAGTGTTAGAGTCAATAGTTTTTTACTGTTTTGATATATGAAATGTATTTCCAACTGCTCCACAGAGGACATCACAAACCTTTCGAAGAAGATACCCATTTATTATACAAACCCTTTTTGTTCGGGCGCCAGTGTTATATTCAATAGGTTTTTACTGTTTTGATACATGAAATGTATTTCCAACAGCTCCACAGAGAACATCAAAAACCTTTCGAAGATGCTACCCAATTATTATACAAACCCTTTTAGTTCGGGCGCCAGTGTTAGACGCAGTAGGTTTTTGCTATTCTGAAATGTAGTTCCAACTGCTCCAGTGAGGACACCACAGAGGCTTTTCCGTTGAAGGTATTAGCCCAATTGTACACACAACCTTTTAGTTCGGGCGCCAGTGTTAGAGTCAATAGGTTTTTACTGTTTTGATATATGAAATGTATTTCCAACTGCTCCACAGAGGACATCACAAACCTTTCGAAGAATCTACCCAATTATTATACAAACCCTTTTAGTTCGGGCGCCAGTGTTAGAGGCAATAGGTTTTTTCTGTTCTGAAATATAGTTCCAACTGCTCCAGGGAGGACACCACAGAGGCTTTTCCGTTGAAGGTATTAGCTCAATTGTATCCACAACCTTTTAGTTCGGGCGCCAGTGTTAGAGTCAATAGGTTCTTACTGTTTTGATATATGAAATGTATTTCCAACTGCTCTACAGAGGACATCACAAACCTTTCGAAGAAGCTACCCAATTATTGTACAAACCCTTTTAGTTCGGGCGCCAGTGTTACAGGCAATAGGTTTTTGCTGTTCTGAAATGTAGTTACAACTGCTCCAGGGAGGACACCACAGAGGCTTTTTGGTTGAAGGTATTAGCCCAATTGTATCCACAACCTTTTAGATCGGGCGCCAGTGTCTCAAAAGATTTTTCCTGTTTTGATATAATAAATGTATTTCCAACTGCTCCACACAGGACATCACAAACCTTTCGAAGAATCTACCCAATTATTATACAAACCCTTTTTGTTCGGGCGCTAGTGTTAGATTCAATTGGTTTTTACTGTTTTGATACATGAAATGTATTTCCAACAGCTCCACAGAGAACATCAAACCCTTTCGAAGATGCTACCCAATTATTATACAAACCCTTTTAGTTCGGGCGCCAGTGTTAGAGGTAATAGGTTTTTGCTGTTCTGAAATGTAGTTCCAACTGCTCCAGGGAGGATACCACAGAGGCTTTTCCGTTGAAGGTATTAGCCCAATCGTATCCACAACCTTTTAGTTCGGGCGCCAGTGTTAGAGTCAATAGGTTTTTACTGTTTTGATATATGAAATGTATTTGCAACTGCTCCACAGAGGACATCACAAAACTTTCGAAAAAGCTACCCAATTATTATACAAACCCTTTTAGTTCGGGCGCCAGTTTTAGAGTTAATATGTTTTTTACTGTTTTGATATATGAAATGTATTTCCAACTGCTCCACAGAGTACATCACAAATCTTTCGAAGAATCTACCCAATTATTATACAAACCCTTTTAGTTCGGGCGCCAGTGTTAGAGGCAATAGGTTTTTGCTGTTCTGAAATGTAGTTCCAACTGCTCCAGGGAGGACACCACAGAGGCTTTTCCGTTGAAGGTATTAGCCCAATTGTATCCACAACCTTTTAGTTCGGGCGCCAGTGTTAGAGTCAATAGGTTCCTACTGTTTTGATATATGAAATGTATTTACAACTGCTCCACAGAGGACATCACAAACCTTTCGAAGATGCTACCCAATTATTATACAAACCCTTTTAGTTCGGGCGCCAGTGTTAGAGGCAATAGGTTTTTGCTGTTCTGAAATGTAGTTCCAACTGCTCCAGGGAGGACACCACAAAAGCTTTTCCGTTGAAGGTATTAGCCCAATTGTATCCACAACTTTTTAGTTCGGGCGCCAGTGTTAGAGTCAATAGATTTTTACTGTTTTGATATATGAAATGTATTTCCAACTGCTCCACAGAGGACATCACAAACCTTTCGAAGAATCTACCCAATTATTATACAAACCCTTTTCGTTCGGGCGCCAGTGTTAGAGGCAATAGGTTTTTGCTGTTCTGAAATGTTGTTCCAACTGCTCCAGGGAGGACACCACAGAGGCTTTTCCGTTGAAGGTATTAGCCCAATTGCATCCACAACCTTTTAGTTCGGGCGTCAGTGTTAGAGTCAATATGTTTTTACTGTTTTGATATATGAAATATATATCCAACTGCTCCACAGAGGACATTACAAACCTTTCGAAGATGCTACCCAATTATTATACAAACCCTTTTAGTTCGGGCGCCAGTGTTAGAGGTAATAGGTTTTTGATGTTCTGAAATGTAGTTCCAACTGCTCCAGGGAGGACACCACAGAGGCTTTTCCGTTGAAGGTATTAGCCCAATTGCATCCACAACCTTTTAGTTCGGGCGCCAGTGTTAGAATCAATAGATTTTTACTGTTTTGATATATGAAATATATTTCCAACTGCTCCACAGAGGACATCACAAACCTTTCGAAGAAGCTACCCAATTATTATACAAACCCTTTTAGTTCGGGCGCCAGTGTTAGAGTCAATAGGTTTTTTACGTTTTTGATATATGAAATGTATTTCCAACTGCTCCACACAGGACATCACAAACCTTTCGAAGAAGCTACCCAATTATTAAACAAACCCTTTTAGTTCGGGCGCCAGTGTTAGAGGCAATAGATTTTTGCTGTTCTGAAATGTAGTTCCAACTGCTCTAGGGAGGACACCACAGAGGCTTTTCCGTTGAAGGTATTAGCCCAATTGTATCCACAACCTTTTAGTTCGGGCGCCAGTGTTAGATTCAATAGTTTTTTACTGTTTTGATATATGAAATGTATTTCCAACTGCTCCACAGAGGACATCACAAACCTTTCGAAGAAGATACCCATTTATTATACAAACCCTTTTTGTTCGGGCGCCAGTGTTAGATTCAATAGGTTTTTACTGTTTTGATACATGAAATGTATTTCCAACAGCTCCACAGAGAACATCAAAAACCTTTCGAAGATGCTACCCAATTATTATACAAACCCTTTTAGTTCGGGCGCCAGTGTTAGAGGTAATAGGTTTTTGCTGTTCTGAAATGTAGTTCCAACTGCTCTAGGGAGGACACCACAGAGGCTTTTCCGTTGAAGGTATTAGCCCAATTGTATCCACAACCTTTTAGTTCGGGCGCCAGTGTTAGATTCAATAGTTTTTTACTGTTTTGATATATGAAATGTATTTCCAACTGCTCCACAGAGGACATCACAAACCTTTCGAAGAAGATACCCAATTATTATACAAACCCTTTTTGTTCGGGCGCTAGTGTTAGATTCAATTGGTTTTTACTGTTTTGATACATGAAATGTATTTCCAACAGCTCCACAGAGAACATCAAAAACCTTTCGAAGATGCTACCCAATTATTATACAAACCCTTTTAGTTCGGGCGCCAGTGTTAGAGGTAATAGGTTTTTGCTGTTCTGAAATGTAGTTCCAACTGCTCCAGGGAGGACACCACAGAGGCTTTTCCGTTGAAGGTATTAGCCCAATTGTATCCACAACCTTTTAGTTCGGGCGCCAGTGTTAGAGTCAATAGGTTTTTACTGTTTTGATATATGAAATGTATTTGCAACTGCTCCACAGAGGACATCACAAAATTTTCGAAAAAGCTACCCAATTATTATACAAACCCTTTTAGTTCGGGCGCCAGTTTTAGAGTTAATATGTTTTTTACTGTTTTGATATATGAAATGTATTTCCAACTGCTCCACAGAGTACATCACAAAACTTTCGAAGAATCTACCCAATTATTATACAAACCCTTTTAGTTCGGGCGCCAGTGTTAGAGGCAATAGGTTTTTGCTGTTCTGAAATGTAGTTCCAACTGCTCCAGGGAGGACACCACAGAGGCTTTTCCGTTGAAGGTATTAGCCCAATTGTATCCACAACCTTTTAGTTCGGGCGCCAGTGTTAGAGTCAATAGGTTCCTACTGTTTTGATATATGAAATGTATTTCCAACTGCTCCACAGAGGACATCACAAACCTTTCGAAGATGCTACCCAATTATTATACAAACCCTTTTAGTTCGGGCGCCAGTGTTAGAGGCAATAGGTTTTTGCTGTTCTGAAATGTAGTTCCAACTGCTCCAGGGAGGACACCACAAAAGCTTTTCCGTTGAAGGTATTAGCCCAATTGTATCCACAACTTTTTAGTTCGGGCGCCAGTGTTAGAGTCAATAGATTTTTACTGTTTTGATATATGAAATGTATTTCCAACTGCTCCACAGAGGACATCACAAACCTTTCGAAGAATCTACCCAATTATTATACAAACCATTTTCGTTCGGGCGCCAGTGTTAGAGGCAATTAGTTTTTGCTGTTCTGAAATGTTGTTCCAACTGCTCCAGGAAGGACACCACAGAGGCTTTTCCGTTGAAGGTATTAGCCCAATTGCATCCACAACCTTTTAGTTTGGGCGTCAGTGTTAGAGTCAATATGTTTTTACTGTTTTGATATATGAAATATATATCCAACTGCTCCACAGAGGACATTACAAACCTTTCGAAGAAGCTACCCAATTATTATACAAACCCTTTTAGTTCGGGCGCCAGTGTTAGAGTCAATAGGTTTTTTACGTTTTTGATATATGAAATGTATTTCCAACTGCTCCACACAGGACATCACAAACCTTTCGAAGAAGCTACCCAATTATTAAACAAACCCTTTTAGTTCGGGCGCCAGTGTTAGAGGCAATAGATTTTTGCTGTTCTGAAATGTAGTTCCAACTGCTCTAGGGAGGACACCACAGAGGCTTTTCCGTTTAAGGTATTAGCCCAATTGTATCCACAACCTTTTAGTTCGGGCGCCAGTGTTAGATTCAATAGTTTTTTACTGTTTTGATATATGAAATGTATTTCCAACTGCTCCACAGAGGACATCACAAACCTTTCGAAGAAGATACCCATTTATTATACAAACCCTTTTTGTTCGGGCGCCAGTGTTAGATTCAATAGGTTTTTACTGTTTTGATACATGAAATGTATTTCCAACAGCTCCACAGAGAACATCAAAAACCTTTCGAAGATGCTACCCAATTATTATACAAACACTTTTAGTTCGGGCGCCAGTGTTAGAGGTAATAGGTGTTTGCTGTTCTGAAATGTAGTTCCAAATGCTCCAGGGAGGACACCACAGAGGCTTTTCCGTTGAAGGTATTAGCCCAATTGTATCCACAACCTTTTAGTTCGGGCGCCAGTGTTAGAGTCAAAAGGTTTTTACTGTTTTGATATATGAAATGTATTTCCAACTACTCTCCAAAGGACACCACAAACCTTTCGAAGAAGCTACCCAATTATTATACAAACCCTTTTAGTTCGGGCGCCAGTGTTACAGGCAATAGGTTTTTGCTGTTCTGAAATGTAGTTACAACTGCTCCAGGGAGGACACCACAGAGGCTTTTCCGTTGAAGGTATTAGCCGAATTGTATCCACAACCTTTTAGTTCGGGCGCCAGTGTCTCAAAAGATTTTTAATGTTTTGATATATGAAATGTATTTCCAACTGCTCCACACAGGACATCACAAACCTTTCGAAGAATCTACCCAATTATTATACAAAACCTTTTAGTTCCGGCGCCAGTGTTAGAGGCAATAGGTTTTTGCTGTTCTGAAATATAGTTCCAACTGCTCCAGGGAGGACACCACAGAAGCTTTTCCGTTGAAGGTATTAGCCCAATTGTATCCACAACCTTTTAGTTCGGGCGCCAGTGTTAGAGTCAATAGGTATTTACTCTTTCGATATATGAAATGTATTTCCAACTGCTCTACAGAGGACATCACAAACCTTTCGAAGAAGCTACCCAATTATTATACAAACCCTTTTAGTTCGGGCGGCAGTGTTACAGGCAATAGGTTTTTGCTGTTCTGAAATGTAGTTACAACTGCTCCAGGGAGGACACCACAGAGGCTTTTCCGTTGAAGGTATTAGCCCAATTGTATCCACAACATTTTAGTTCGGGCGCCAGTGTCTCAAAAGATTTTTACTGTTTTGATATATGAAATGTATTTCCAACTGCTCCACACAGGACATCACAAACCTTTCGAAGAATCTACCCAATTATTATACAAACCCTTTTAGTTCGGGCGGCAGTGTTACAGGCAATAGGTTTTTGCTGTTCTGAAATGTAGTTACAACTGCTCCAGGGAGGACACCACAGAGGCTTTTCCGTTGAAGGTATTAGCCCAATTGTATCCACAACATTTTAGTTCGGGCGCCAGTGTCTCAAAAGATTTTTACTGTTTTGATATATGAAATGTATTTCCAACTGCTCCACACAGGACATCACAAACCTTTCGAAGAATCTACCCAATTATTATACAAACCCTTTTTGTTCGGGCGCCAGTGTTAGATTCAATAGGTTTTTACTGTTTTGATACATGAAATGTATTTCCAACAGCTCACAGAGAACATCAAAAACCTTTCGAAGATGCTACCCAATAATTATACAAACCCTTTTAGTTCGGGCGCCAGTGTTAGATTCAATAGGTTTTTACTGTTTTGATACATGAAATGTATTTCCAACAGCTCCACAGAGAACATCAAAAACCTTTCGAAGATGCTACCCAATTATTATACAAACCCTTTTAGTTCGGGCGCCAGTGTTAGAGGTAATAGGTTTTTGCTGTTCTGAAATGTAGTTCCAACTGCTCCAGGGAGGACACCACAGAAACTTTTTCGTTGAAGGTATTAGCCCAATTGTATCCACAACCTTTTAGTTCGGGCGCCAGTGTTAGAGTCAATAGGTTTTTACTGTTTTGATATATGAAATATATTTCCAACTGCTCCACAGATGACATCACAAACCTTTCGAAAAAGCTACCCAATTATTATACAAACCCTTTTAGTTCGGGCGCCAGTTTTAGAGGCAATAGGTTTTTGCTGTTCTGAAATGTAGTTCCAACTGCTCCAGGCAGGGCACCACAGAGGCTTTTCCGTTGAAGGTATTAGCCCGATTGTATCCACAACCTTTTAGTTCGGGCGCCAGTGTTAGAGTCAATAGGTTCTTACTGTTTTGATATATGAAATGTATTTCCAACTGCTCCACAGAGGACATCACAAACCTTTCGAAGATGCTACCCAATTATTATACGAACCTTTTTAGTTCGGGCGCCAGTTTTAGAGGCAATAGGTTTTTGCTGTTCTGAAATGTAGTTCCAACTGCTCCAGGGAGGGCACCACAGAGGCTTTTCCGTTGAAGGAATTAGCCCAATTGCATCCACAACCTTTTAGTTCGGGCGCCAGTGTTAGAGTCAATAGATTTTTACTGTTTTGATATATGAAATGTATTTCCAACTGCTCCACAGAGGACATCACAAACCTTTCGAAGAAGCTACCCAATTATTATACAAACCCTTTTAGTTCGGGCGCCAGTGTTAGAGTCAATAGGTTTTTTACTGTTTTGATATATGAAATGTATTTCCAACTGCTCCACAGAGGACATCACAAACCTTTCGAAGAAGCTACCCAATTATTAAACAAACCCTTTTAGTTCGGGCGCCAGTGTTAGAGGCAATACATTTTTGCTGTTCTGAAATGTAGTTCCAACTGCTCTAGGGAGGACACCACAGAGGCTTTTCCGTTGAAGGTATTAGCCCAATTGTATCCACAACCTTTGAGTTCGGGCGCCAGTGTTAGAGTCAATAGTTTTTTACTGTTTTGATATATGAAATGTATTTCCAACTGCTCCACAGAGGAGATCACAAACCTTTCGAAGAAGATACCCATTTATTATACAAACCCTTTTTGTTCGGGCGCCAGTGTTATATTCAATAGGTTTTTACTGTTTTGATACATGAAATGTATTTCCAACAGCTCCACAGAGAACATCAAAAACCTTTCGAAGATGCTACCCAATTATTATACAAACCCTTTTAGTTCGGGCGCCAGTGTTAGAGGTAATAGGTGTTTGCTGTTCTGAAATGTAGTTCCAACTGCTCCAGGGAGGACACCACAGAGGCTTTTCCGTTGAAGGTATTAGCCCAATTGTATCCACAACCTTTTAGTTCGGGCGCCAGTGTTAGAGTCAAAAGGTTTTTACTGTTTTGATATATGAAATGTATTTCCAACTACTCTCCAGAGGACACCACAAACCTTTCGAAGAAGCTACCCAATTATTATACAAACACTTTTAGTTCGGGCGCCAGTGTTAGACGCAGTAGGTTTTTGCTATTCTGAAATGTAGTTCCAACTGCTCCAGTGAGGACACCACAGAGGCTTTTCCGTTGAAGGTATTAGCCCAATTGTACACACAACCTTTTAGTTCGGGCGCCAGTGTTAGAGTCAATAGGTTTTTACTGTTTTGATATATGAAATGTATTTCCAACTGCTCCACAGAGGACATCACAAACCTTTCGAATAATCTACCCAATTATTATACAAACCCTTTTAGTTCGGGCGCCAGTGTTAGAGGCAATAGGTTTTTGCTGTTCTGAAATATAGTTCCAACTGCTCCAGGGAGGACACCACAGAAGCTTTTCCGTTGAAGGTATTAGCCCAATTGTATCCACAACCTTTTAGTTCGGGCGCCAGTGTTAGAGTCAACAGGTATTTACACTTTCGATATATGAAATGTATTTCCAACTGCTCTACAGAGGACATCACAAACCTTTCGAAGAAGCTACCCAATTATTGTACAAACCCTTTTAGTTCGGGCGCCAGTGTTACAGGCAATAGGTTTTTCCTGTTCTGAAATGTGGTTACAACTGCTCCAGGGAGGACACCACAGAGGCTTTTCCGTTCAAGGTATTAGCCCAATTGTATCCACAACCTTTTAGTTTGGGCGCCAGTGTCTCAAAAGATTTTTACTGTTTTGATATATGAAATGTATTTCCAACTGCTCCACACAGGACATCACAAACCTTTCGAAGAATCTACCCAATTATTATACAAACCCTTTTTGTTCGGGCGCTAGTGTTAGATTCAATTGGTTTTTCCTGTTTTGATACATGAAATGTATTTCCAACAGCTCCACAGAGAACATCAAAAACCTTTCGAAGATGCTACCCAATTATTATACAAACCCTTTTAGTTCATGCGCCAGTGTTATATTCAATAGGTTTTTACTGTTTTGATACATGAAATGTATTTCCAACAGCTCCACAGAGAACATCAAAAACCTTTCGAAGATGCTACCCAATTATTATACAAACCCTTTTAGTTCGGGCGCCAGTGTTAGAGGTAATAGGTTTTTGCTGTTCTGAAATGTAGTTCCAACTGCTCCAGGGAGGACACCACAGAAGCTTTTTCGTTGAAGGTATTAGCCCAATTGTATCCACAACCTTTTAGTTCGGGCGCCAGTGTTAGAGTCAATAGGTTTTTACTGTTTTGGTATATGAAATGTATTTCCAACTGATCCACAGATGACATCACAAACCTTTCGAAAAAGCTACCCAATTATTATACAAACCCTTTTAGTTCGGGCGCCACTTTTAGAGGCAATAGGTTTTTGCTGTTCTGAAATGTAGTTCCAACTGCTCCAGGGAGGGCACCACAAAGGCTTTTCCGTTGAAGGAATTAGCCCAATTGCATCCCCAACCTTTTAGTTCGGGCGCCAGTGTTAGACTCAATAGATTTTTACTGTTTTGATATATGAAATGTATTTCCAACTGCTCCACAGAGGACATCACAAACCTTTCGAAGAATCTACCCAATAATTATACAAACCCTTTTAGTTCGGGCGCCAGTGTTAGAGGCAATAGGTTTTTGCTGTTCTGAAATGTAGTTCCAACTGCTCCAGGGAGGACACCACAGAGGCTTTTCCGTTGAAGGTATTAGCCCAATTGTATCCACAACCTTTTAGTTCGGGCGCCAGTGTTAGAGTCAATATGTTCTTACTGTTTTGATATATGAAATGGATTTCCAACTGCTCCACAGAGGACACCACAAACCTTTCGAAGAAGCTACCCGATTATTATACAAACCCTTTTAGTTCGGGCGCCAGTGTTAGAGTCAATATGATTTTTACTGTTTTGATATATGAAATGTATTTCCAACTGCTCCACAGAGGACATCACAAACCTTTCGAAGATGCTACCCAATTATTATACAAACCCTTTTAGTTCGGGCGCCAGTGTTAGAGGCAATAGGTTTTTGCTGTTCTGAAATGTAGTTCCAACTGCTCCAGGGAGGGCACCACAGAGGCTTTTCCGTTGAAGGTAGTAGCTCAATTCTATCCACAACCTTTTAGTTCGGGCGCCAGTGTTTGAGTCAATAGGTTCTTACTGTTTTGATATATGAAATGTATTTCCAACTGCTCCACAGAGGACATCACAAACCTTTCGAAGATGCTACCCAATTATTATACAAACCCTTTTAGTTCGGGCGCCAGTGTTAGAGGCAATAGGATTTTGCTGTTCTGAAATGTAGTTCCAACTGCTCCAGGGAGGACACCACAGAGGCTTTTCCGTTGAAGGTATTAGCCCAATTGTATCCACAACCTTTTAGTTCGGGCGCCAGTGTTAGAGTTAATAGATTTTTACTGTTTTGATATATGAAATGTATTTCCAACTGCTCCACAGAGGACATCACAAACCTTTCGAAGAATCTACCCAATTATTATACAAACCCTTTTAGTTCGGGCGCCAGTGTTAGAGGCAATAGGATTTTGCTGTTCTGAAATGTAGTTCCAACTGCTCCAGGGAGGACACCACAGAGGCTTTTCCGTTGAAGGTATTAGCCCAATTGTATCCACAACCTTTTAGTTCGGGCGCCAGTGTTAGAGTCAATAGGTTCTTACTGTTTTGATATATGAAATGTATTTCCAACTGCTCCACAGAGGACATCACAAACCTTTCGAAGAAGCTACCCAATTATTATACAAACCCTTTTCGTTCGGGCGCCAGTGTTAGAGGCAATAGATTTTTGCTGTTGTGATATGTAGTTCCAACTGCTCCAGGGAGGACACCACAGAGGCTTTTCCGTTGAAGGTATTAGCCCAATTGCAACCACAACCTTTTAGTTCGGGCGCCAGTGTTAGAGTCAATAGATTTTTACTGTTTTGTTATATGAAATATATTTCCAACTGCTCCACAGAGGACATCACAAACCTTTCGAAGAAGTTACCCAATTATTATACAAACCCTTTTAGTTCGGGCGCCAGTGTTAGAGTCAATAGGTTTTTTACTGTTTTGATATATGAAATGTATTTCCAACTGCTCCACAGAGGACATCACAAACCTTTCGAAGAAGCTACCCAATTATTAAACAAACCCTTTTAGTTCGGGCGCCAGTGTTAGAGGCAATAGATTTTTGCTGTTCTGAAATGTAGTTCCAACTGCTCTAGGGAGGACACCACAGAGGCTTTTCCGTTGAAGGTATTAGCCCAATTGTATCCACAACCTTTTAGTTCGGGCGCCAGTGTTAGATTCAATAGTTTTTTACTGTTTTGATATATGAAATGTATTTCCAACTGCTCCACAGAGGACATCACAAACCTTTCTAAGAAGATACCCATTTATTATACAAACCCTTTTTGTTCGGGCGCCAGTGTTAGATTCAATAGGTTTTTTACTGTTTTGATATATGAAATGTATTTCCAACTGCTCCACAGAGGACATCACAAACCTTTCGAAGAAGCTACCCAATTATTAAACAAACCCTTTTAGTTCGGGCGCCAGTGTTAGAGGCAATAGATTTTTGCTGTTCTGAAATGTAGTTCCAACTGCTCTAGGGAGGACACCACAGAGGCTTTTCCGTTGAAGGTATTAGCCCAATTGTATCCACAACCTTTTAGTTCGGGCGCCAGTGTTAGATTCAATAGTTTTTTACTGTTTTGATATATGAAATGTATTTCCAACTGCTCCACAGAGGACATCACAAACTTTTCGAAGAAGATACCCATTTATTATACAAACCCTTTTTGTTCGGGCGCCAGTGTTAGATTCAATAGGTTTTTACTGTTTTGATACATGAAATGTATTTCCAACAGCTCCACAGAGAACATCAAAAACCTTTCGAAGATGCTACCCAATTATTATACAAACCCTTTTAGTTCGGGCGCCAGTGTTAGAGGTAATAGGTGTTTGCTGTTCTGAAATGTAGTTCCAAATGCTCCAGGGAGGACACCACAGAGGCTTTTCCGTTGAAGGTATTAGCCCAATTGTATCCACAACCTTTTAGTTCGGGCGCCAGTGTTAGAGTCAAAAGGTTTTTACTGTTTTGATATATGAAATGTATTTCCAACTACTCTCCAGAGGACACCACAAACCTTTCGAAGAAGCAACCCAATTATTATACAAACACTTTTACTTCGGGCGCCAGTGTTAGACGCAGTAGGTTTTTGCTATTCTGAAATGTAGTTCCAACTGCTCCAGTGAGGACACCACAGAGGCTTTTCCGTTGAAGGTATTAGCCCAATTGTACACACAACCTTTTAGTTCGGGCGCCAGTGTTAGAGTCAATACGTTTTTACTGTTTTGATATATGAAATGTATTTCCAACTGCTCCACAGAGGATATCACAAACCTTTCGAAGAATCTACCCAATTATTATACAAACCCTTTTAGTTCGGGCGCCAGTGTTAGAGGCAATAGGTTTTTGCTGTTCTGAAATATAGTTCCAACTGCTCCAGGGAGGACACCACAGAAGCTTTTCCGTTGAAGGTATTAGCCCAATTGTATCCACAACCTTTTAGTTCGGGCGCCAGTGTTAGAGTCAATAGGTATTTACTCTTTCGATATATGAAATGTATTTCCAACTGCTGTACAGAGGACATCACAAACCTTTCGAAGAAGCTACCCAATTATTGTACAAACCCTTTTAGTTCGGGCGCCAGTGTTACAGCCAATAGGTTTTTGCTGTTCTGAAATGTAGTTACAACTGCTCCAGGGAGGACACCACAGAGGCTTTTCCGTTGAAGGTATTAGCCCAATTGTATCCACAACCTTTTAGTTCGGGCGCCAGTGTTACAGTCAATAGGTTCTTACTGTTTTGATATATGAAATGTATTTCCAAATGCTCCACAGAGGACATCACAAACCTTTCGCAAAAGCTACCCAATTATTAAACAAACCCTTTTAGTTCGGGCGCCAGTTTTAGAGGCAATAGGTTTTTGCTGTTCTGAAATGTAGTTCCAACTGCTCCAGGGAGGGCACCACAGAGGCTTTTCCGTTGAAGGTATTAGCTCAATTGTATCCACAACCTTTTAGTTCGGGCGCCAGTGTTAGAGTCAATAGGTTCTTACTGTTTTGATATATGAAATGTATTTCCAACTGCTCCACAGAGGACATCACAAACATTTCGAAGATGCTACCCAATTATTATACGAACCCTTTTAGTTCGGGCGCCAGTTTTAGAGGCAATAGGTTTTTGCTGTTCTGAAATGTAGTTCCAACTGCTCCAGGGAGGGCACCACAGAGGCTTTTCCGTTGAAGGAATTAGCCCAATTGCATCCACAACCTTTTAGTTCGGGCGCCAGTGTTAGAGTCAATAGATTTTTACTGTTTTGATATATGAAATGTATTTCCAACTGCTCCACAGAAGACATCACAAACCTTTCGAAGAAGCTACCCAATTATTATACAAACCCTTTTAGTTCGGGCGCCAGTGTTAGAGTCAATAGGTTTTTTACTGTTTTGATATATGAAATGTATTTCCAACTGCTCCACAGAGGACATCACAAACCTTTCGAAGAAGCTACCCAATTATTAAACAAACCCTTTTAGTTCGGGCGCCAGTGTTAGAGGCAATAGATTTTTGCTGTTCTGAAATGTAGTTCCAACTGCTCTAGGGAGGACACCACAGAGGCTTTTCCGTTGAAGGTATTAGCCCAATTGTATCCACAACCTTTTAGTTCGGGCGCCAGTGTTAGAGTCAATAGTTTTTTACTGTTTTGATATATGAAATGTATTTCCAACTGCTCCACAGAGGACATCACAAACCTTTCGAAGAAGATACCCATTTATTATACAAACCCTTTTTGTTCGGGCGCCAGTGTTATATTCAATAGGTTTTTACTGTTTTGATACATGAAATGTATTTCCAACAGCTCCACAGAGAACATCAAAAACCTTTCGAAGATGCTACCCAATTATTATACAAACCCTTTTAGTTCGGGCGCCAGTGTTAGAGGTAATAGGTGTTTGCTGTTCTGAAATGTAGTTCCAACTGCTCCAGGGAGGACACCACAGAGGCTTTTCCGTTGAAGGTATTAGCCCAATTGTATCCACAACCTTTTAGTTCGGGCGCCAGTGTTAGAGTCAAAAGGTTTTTACTGTTTTGATATATGAAATGTATTTCCAACTACTCTCCAGAGGACACCACAAACCTTTCGAAGAAGCTACCCAATTATTATACAAACCCTTTTAGTTCGGGCGCCAGTGTTAGACGCAGTAGGTTTTTGCTATTCTGAAATGTAGTTCCAACTGCTCCAGTGAGGACACCACAGAGGCTTTTCCGTTGAAGGTATTAGCCCAATTGTACACACAACCTTTTAGTTCGGGCGCCAGTGTTAGAGTCAATAGGTTTTTACTGTTTTGATATATGAAATGTATTTCCAACTGCTCCACAGAGGACATCACAAACCTTTCGAAGAATCTACCCAATTATTATACAAACCCTTTTAGTTCGGGCGCCAGTGTTAGAGGCAATAGGTTTTTTCTGTTCTGAAATATAGTTCCAACTGCTCCAGGGAGGACACCACAGAGGCTTTTCCGTTGAAGGTATTAGCTCAATTGTATCCACAACCTTTTAGTTCGGGCGCCAGTGTTAGAGTCAATAGGTTCTTACTGTTTTGATATATGAAATGTATTTCCAACTGCTCTACAGAGGACATCACAAACCTTTCGAAGAAGCTACCCAATTATTGTACAAACCCTTTTAGTTCGGGCGCCAGTGTTACAGGCAATAGGTTTTTGCTGTTCTGAAATGTAGTTACAACTGCTCCAGGGAGGACACCACAGAGGCTTTTTGGTTGAAGGTATTAGCCCAATTGTATCCACAACCTT
Organism: Stegodyphus dumicola; assembly: GCF_044657685.1. Lineage (NCBI taxonomy): Eukaryota > Metazoa > Arthropoda > Arachnida > Araneae > Eresidae > Stegodyphus > Stegodyphus dumicola. The sequence continues at coordinate 5,039,438 of NC_140772.1, forward strand.
TTAGATCGGGCGCCAGTGTCTCAAAAGATTTTTACTGTTTTGATATAATAAATGTATTTCCAACTGCTCCACACAGGACATCACAAACCTTTCGAAGAATCTACCCAATTATTATACAAACCCTTTTTGTTCGGGCGCTAGTGTTAGATTCAATTGGTTTTTACTGTTTTGATACATGAAATGTATTTCCAACAGCTCCACAGAGAACATCAAAAACCTTTCGAAGATGCTACCCAATTATTATACAAACCCTTTTAGTTCGGGCGCCAGTGTTAGAGGTAATAGGTTTTTGCTGTTCTGAAATGTAGTTCCAACTGCTCCAGGGAGGACACCACAGAGGCTTTTCCGTTGAAGGTATTAGCCCAATCGTATCCACAACCTTTTAGTTCGGGCGCCAGTGTTAGAGTCAATAGGTTTTTACTGTTTTGATATATGAAATGTATTTGCAACTGCTCCACAGAGGACATCACAAAACTTTCGAAAAAGCTACCCAATTATTATACAAACCCTTTTAGTTCGGGCGCCAGTTTTAGAGTTAATATGTTTTTTACTGTTTTGATATATGAAATGTATTTCCAACTGCTCCACAGAGTACATCACAAATCTTTCGAAGAATCTACCCAATTATTATACAAACCCTTTTAGTTCGGGCGCCAGTGTTAGAGGCAATAGGTTTTTGCTGTTCTGAAATGTAGTTCCAACTGCTCCAGGGAGGACACCACAGAGGCTTTTCCGTTGAAGGTATTAGCCCAATTGTATCCACAACCTTTTAGTTCGGGCGCCAGTGTTAGAGTCAATAGGTTCCTACTGTTTTGATATATGAAATGTATTTCCAACTGCTCCACAGAGGACATCACAAACCTTTCGAAGATGCTACCCAATTATTATACAAACCCTTTTAGTTCGGGCGCCAGTGTTAGAGGCAATAGGTTTTTGCTGTTCTGAAATGTAGTTCCAACTGCTCCAGGGAGGACACCACAAAAGCTTTTCCGTTGAAGGTATTAGCCCAATTGTATCCACAACTTTTTAGTTCGGGCGCCAGTGTTAGAGTCAATAGATTTTTACTGTTTTGATATATGAAATGTATTTCCAACTGCTCCACAGAGGACATCACAAACCTTTCGAAGAATCTACCCAATTATTATACAAACCCTTTTCGTTCGGGCGCCAGTGTTAGAGGCAATAGGTTTTTGCTGTTCTGAAATGTTGTTCCAACTGCTCCAGGGAGGACACCACAGAGGCTTTTCCGTTGAAGGTATTAGCCCAATTGCATCCACAACCTTTTAGTTCGGGCGTCAGTGTTAGAGTCAATATGTTTTTACTGTTTTGATATATGAAATATATATCCAACTGCTCCACAGAGGACATTACAAACCTTTCGAAGATGCTACCCAATTATTATACAAACCCTTTTAGTTCGGGCGCCAGTGTTAGAGGTAATAGGTTTTTGATGTTCTGAAATGTAGTTCCAACTGCTCCAGGGAGGACACCACAGAGGCTTTTCCGTTGAAGGTATTAGCCCAATTGCATCCACAACCTTTTAGTTCGGGCGCCAGTGTTAGAATCAATAGATTTTTACTGTTTTGATATATGAAATATATTTCCAACTGCTCCACAGAGGACATCACAAACCTTTCGAAGAAGCTACCCAATTATTATACAAACCCTTTTAGTTCGGGCGCCAGTGTTAGAGTCAATAGGTTTTTTACGTTTTTGATATATGAAATGTATTTCCAACTGCTCCACACAGGACATCACAAACCTTTCGAAGAAGCTACCCAATTATTAAACAAACCCTTTTAGTTCGGGCGCCAGTGTTAGAGGCAATAGATTTTTGCTGTTCTGAAATGTAGTTCCAACTGCTCTAGGGAGGACACCACAGAGGCTTTTCCGTTGAAGGTATTAGCCCAATTGTATCCACAACCTTTTAGTTCGGGCGCCAGTGTTAGATTCAATAGTTTTTTACTGTTTTGATATATGAAATGTATTTCCAACTGCTCCACAGAGGACATCACAAACCTTTCGAAGAAGATACCCATTTATTATACAAACCCTTTTTGTTCGGGCGCCAGTGTTAGATTCAATAGGTTTTTACTGTTTTGATACATGAAATGTATTTCCAACAGCTCCACAGAGAACATCAAAAACCTTTCGAAGATGCTACCCAATTATTATACAAACCCTTTTAGTTCGGGCGCCAGTGTTAGAGGTAATAGGATTTTGCTGTTCTGAAATGTAGTTCCAACTGCTCTAGGAAGGACACCACAGAGGCTTTTCCGTTGAAGGTATTAGCCCAATTGTATCCACAACCTTTTAGTTCGGGCGCCAGTGTTAGATTCAATAGTTTTTTACTGTTTTGATATATGAAATGTATTTCCAACTGCTCCACAGAGGACATCACAAACCTTTCGAAGAAGATACCCAATTATTATACAAACCCTTTTTGTTCGGGCGCTAGTGTTAGATTCAATTGGTTTTTACTGTTTTGATACATGAAATGTATTTCCAACAGCTCCACAGAGAACATCAAAAACCTTTCGAAGATGCTACCCAATTATTATACAAACCCTTTTAGTTCGGGCGCCAGTGTTAGAGGTAATAGGTTTTTGCTGTTCTGAAATGTAGTTCCAACTGCTCCAGGGAGGACACCACAGAGGCTTTTCCGTTGAAGGTATTAGCCCAATTGTATCCACAACCTTTTAGTTCGGGCGCCAGTGTTAGAGTCAATAGGTTTTTACTGTTTTGATATATGAAATGTATTTGCAACTGCTCCACAGAGGACATCACAAAATTTTCGAAAAAGCTACCCAATTATTATACAAACCCTTTTAGTTCGGGCGCCAGTTTTAGAGTTAATATGTTTTTTACTGTTTTGATATATGAAATGTATTTCCAACTGCTCCACAGAGTACATCACAAAACTTTCGAAGAATCTACCCAATTATTATACAAACCCTTTTAGTTCGGGCGCCAGTGTTAGAGGCAATAGGTTTTTGCTGTTCTGAAATGTAGTTCCAACTGCTCCAGGGAGGACACCACAGAGGCTTTTCCGTTGAAGGTATTAGCCCAATTGTATCCACAACCTTTTAGTTCGGGCGCCAGTGTTAGAGTCAATAGGTTCCTACTGTTTTGATATATGAAATGTATTTCCAACTGCTCCACAGAGGACATCACAAACCTTTCGAAGATGCTACCCAATTATTATACAAACCCTTTTAGTTCGGGCGCCAGTGTTAGAGGCAATAGGTTTTTGCTGTTCTGAAATGTAGTTCCAACTGCTCCAGGGAGGACACCACAAAAGCTTTTCCGTTGAAGGTATTAGCCCAATTGTATCCACAACTTTTTAGTTCGGGCGCCAGTGTTAGAGTCAATAGATTTTTACTGTTTTGATATATGAAATGTATTTCCAACTGCTCCACAGAGGACATCACAAACCTTTCGAAGAATCTACCCAATTATTATACAAACCATTTTCGTTCGGGCGCCAGTGTTAGAGGCAATAGGTTTTTGCTGTTCTGAAATGTTGTTCCAACTGCTCCAGGGAGGACACCACAGAGGCTTTTCCTTTGAAGGTATTAGCCCAATTGCATCCACAACCTTTTAGTTCGGGCGTCAGTGTTAGAGTCAATATGTTTTTACTGTTTTGATATATGAAATATATATCCAACTGCTCCACAGAGGACATTACAAACCTTTCGAAGATGCTACCCAATTATTATACAAACCCTTTTAGTTCGGGCGCCAGTGTTAGAGGTAATAGGTTTTTGATGTTCTGAAATGTAGTTCCAACTGCTCCAGGGAGGACACCACAGAGGCTTTTCCGTTGAAGGTATTAGCCCAATTGCATCCACAACCTTTTAGTTCGGGCGCCAGTGTTAGAATCAATAGATTTTTACTGTTTTGATATATGAAATATATTTCCAACTGCTCCACAGAGGACATTACAAACCTTTCGAAGAAGCTACCCAATTATTATACAAACCCTTTTAGTTCGGGCGCCAGTGTTAGAGTCAATAGGTTTTTTACGTTTTTGATATATGAAATGTATTTCCAACTGCTCCACACAGGACATCACAAACCTTTCGAAGAAGCTACCCAATTATTAAACAAACCCTTTTAGTTCGGGCGCCAGTGTTAGAGGCAATAGATTTTTGCTGTTCTGAAATGTAGTTCCAACTGCTCTAGGGAGGACACCACAGAGGCTTTTCCGTTTAAGGTATTAGCCCAATTGTATCCACAACCTTTTAGTTCGGGCGCCAGTGTTAGATTCAATAGTTTTTTACTGTTTTGATATATGAAATGTATTTCCAACTGCTCCACAGAGGACATCACAAACCTTTCGAAGAAGATACCCATTTATTATACAAACCCTTTTTGTTCGGGCGCCAGTGTTAGATTCAATAGGTTTTTACTGTTTTGATACATGAAATGTATTTCCAACAGCTCCACAGAGAACATCAAAAACCTTTCGAAGATGCTACCCAATTATTATACAAACACTTTTAGTTCGGGCGCCAGTGTTAGAGGTAATAGGTGTTTGCTGTTCTGAAATGTAGTTCCAAATGCTCCAGGGAGGACACCACAGAGGCTTTTCCGTTGAAGGTATTAGCCGAATTGTATCCACAACCTTTTAGTTCGGGCGCCAGTGTCTCAAAAGATTTTTAATGTTTTGATATATGAAATGTATTTCCAACTGCTCCACACAGGACATCACAAACCTTTCGAAGAATCTACCCAATTATTATACAAAACCTTTTAGTTCGGGCGCCAGTGTTAGAGGCAATAGGTTTTTGCTGTTCTGAAATATAGTTCCAACTGCTCCAGGGAGGACACCACAGAAGCTTTTCCGTTGAAGGTATTAGCCCAATTGTATCCACAACCTTTTAGTTCGGGCGCCAGTGTTAGAGTCAATAGGTATTTACTCTTTCGATATATGAAATGTATTTCCAACTGCTCTACAGAGGACATCACAAACCTTTCGAAGAAGCTACCCAATTATTGTACAAACCCTTTTAGTTCGGGCGGCAGTGTTACAGGCAATAGGTTTTTGCTGTTCTGAAATGTAGTTCCAACTGCTCCAGGGAGGACACCACAGAGGCTTTTCCGTTGAAGGTATTAGCCCAATTGTATCCACAACATTTTAGTTCGGGCGCCAGTGTCTCAAAAGATTTTTACTGTTTTGATATATGAAATGTATTTCCAACTGCTCCACACAGGACATCACAAACCTTTCGAAGAATCTACCCAATTATTATACAAACCCTTTTTGTTCGGGCGCCAGTGTTAGATTCAATAGGTTTTTACTGTTTTGATACATGAAATGTATTTCCAACAGCTCCACAGAGAACATCAAAAACCTTTCGAAGATGCTACCCAATAATTATACAAACCCTTTTAGTTCGGGCGCCAGTGTTAGATTCAATAGGTTTTTACTGTTTTGATACATGAAATGTATTTCCAACAGCTCCACAGAGAACATCAAAAACCTTTCGAAGATGCTACCCAATTATTATACAAACCCTTTTAGTTCGGGCGCCAGTGTTAGAGGTAATAGGTTTTTGCTGTTCTGAAATGTAGTTCCAACTGCTCCAGGGAGGACACCACAGAAACTTTTTCGTTGAAGGTATTAGCCCAATTGTATCCACAACCTTTTAGTTCGGGCGCCAGTGTTAGAGTCAATAGGTTTTTACTGTTTTGATATATGAAATGTATTTCCAACTGCTCCACAGATGACATCACAAACCTTTCGAAAAAGCTACCCAATTATTATACAAACCCTTTTAGTTCGGGCGCCAGTTTTAGAGGCAATAGGTTTTTGCTGTTCTGAAATGTAGTTCCAACTGCTCCAGGCAGGGCACCACAGAGGCTTTTCCGTTGAAGGTATTAGCCCGATTGTATCCACAACCTTTTAGTTCGGGCGCCAGTGTTAGAGTCAATAGGTTCTTACTGTTTTGATATATGAAATGTATTTCCAACTGCTCCACAGAGGACATCACAAACCTTTCGAAGATGCTACCCAATTATTATACGAACCTTTTTAGTTCGGGCGCCAGTTTTAGAGGCAATAGGTTTTTGCTGTTCTGAAATGTAGTTCCAACTGCTCCAGGGAGGGCACCACAGAGGCTTTTCCGTTGAAGGAATTAGCCCAATTGCATCCACAACCTTTTAGTTCGGGCGCCAGTGTTAGAGTCAATAGATTTTTACTGTTTTGATATATGAAATGTATTTCCAACTGCTCCACAGAGGACATCACAAACCTTTCGAAGAAGCTACCCAATTATTATACAAACCCTTTTAGTTCGGGCGCCAGTGTTAGAGTCAATAGGTTTTTTACTGTTTTGATATATGAAATGTATTTCCAACTGCTCCACAGAGGACATCACAAACCTTTCGAAGAAGCTACCCAATTATTAAACAAACCCTTTTAGTTCGGGCGCCAGTGTTAGAGGCAATAGATTTTTGCTGTTCTGAAATGTAGTTCCAACTGCTCTAGGGAGGACACCACAGAGGCTTTTCCGTTGAAGGTATTAGCCCAATTGTATCCACAACCTTTTAGTTCGGGCGCCAGTGTTAGAGTCAATAGTTTTTTACTGTTTTGATATATGAAATGTATTTCCAACTGCTCCACAGAGGACATCACAAACCTTTCGAAGAAGATACCCATTTATTATACAAACCCTTTTTGTTCGGGCGCCAGTGTTATATTCAATAGGTTTTTACTGTTTTGATACATGAAATGTATTTCCAACAGCTCCACAGAGAACATCAAAAACCTTTCGAAGATGCTACCCAATTATTATACAAACCCTTTTAGTTCGGGCGCCAGTGTTAGAGGTAATAGGTGTTTGCTGTTCTGAAATGTAGTTCCAACTGCTCCAGGGAGGACACCACAGAGGCTTTTCCGTTGAAGGTATTAGCCCAATTGTATCCACAACCTTTTAGTTCGGGCGCCAGTGTTAGAGTCAAAAGGTTTTTACTGTTTTGATATATGAAATGTATTTCCAACTACTCTCCAGAGGACACCACAAACCTTTCGAAGAAGCTACCCAATTATTATACAAACCCTTTTAGTTCGGGCGCCAGTGTTAGACGCAGTAGGTTTTTGCTATTCTGAAATGTAGTTCCAACTGCTCCAGTGAGGACACCACAGAGGCTTTTCCGTTGAAGGTATTAGCCCAATTGTACACACAACCTTTTAGTTCGGGCGCCAGTGTTAGAGTCAATAGGTTTTTACTGTTTTGATATATGAAATGTATTTCCAACTGCTCCACAGAGGACATCACAAACCTTTCGAAGAATCTACCCAATTATTATACAAACCCTTTTAGTTCGGGCGCCAGTGTTAGAGGCAATAGGTTTTTTCTGTTCTGAAATATAGTTCCAACTGCTCCAGGGAGGACACCACAGAGGCTTTTCCGTTGAAGGTATTAGCTCAATTGTATCCACAACCTTTTAGTTCGGGCGCCAGTGTTAGAGTCAATAGGTTCTTACTGTTTTGATATATGAAATGTATTTCCAACTGCTCTACAGAGGACATCACAAACCTTTCGAAGAAGCTACCCAATTATTGTACAAACCCTTTTAGTTCGGGCGCCAGTGTTACAGGCAATAGGTTTTTGCTGTTCTGAAATGTAGTTACAACTGCTCCAGGGAGGACACCACAGAGGCTTTTTGGTTGAAGGTATTAGCCCAATTGTATCCACAACCTTTTAGATCGGGCGCCAGTGTCTCAAAAGATTTTTACTGTTTTGATATAATAAATGTATTTCCAACTGCTCCACACAGGACATCACAAACCTTTCGAAGAATCTACCCAATTATTATACAAACCCTTTTTGTTCGGGCGCTAGTGTTAGATTCAATTGGTTTTTACTGTTTTGATACATGAAATGTATTTCCAACAGCTAAACAGAGAACATCAAAAACCTTTCGAAGATGCTACCCAATTATTATACAAACCCTTTTAGTTCGGGCGCCAGTGTTAGAGGTAATAGGTTTTTGCTGTTCTGAAATGTAGTTCCAACTGCTCCAGGGAGGACACCACAGAGGCTTTTCCGTTGAAGGTATTAGCCCAATCGTATCCACAACCTTTTAGTTCGGGCGCCAGTGTTAGAGTCAATAGGTTTTTACTGTTTTGATATATGAAATGTATTTGCAACTGCTCCACAGAGGACATCACAAAACTTTCGAAAAAGCTACCCAATTATTATACAAACCCTTTTAGTTCGGGCGCCAGTTTTAGAGTTAATATGTTTTTTACTGTTTTGATATATGAAATGTATTTCCAACTGCTCCACAGAGTACATCACAAATCTTTCGAAGAATCTACCCAATTATTATACAAACCCTTTTAGTTCGGGCGCCAGTGTTAGAGGCAATAGGTTTTTGCTGTTCTGAAATGTAGTTCCAACTGCTCCAGGGAGGACACCACAGAGGCTTTTCCGTTGAAGGTATTAGCCCAATTGTATCCACAACCTTTTAGTTCGGGCGCCAGTGTTAGAGTCAATAGGTTCCTACTGTTTTGATATATGAAATGTATTTCCAACTGCTCCACAGAGGACATCACAAACCTTTCGAAGATGCTACCCAATTATTATACAAACCCTTTTAGTTCGGGCGCCAGTGTTAGAGGCAATAGGTTTTTGCTGTTCTGAAATGTAGTTCCAACTGCTCCAGGGAGGACACCACAAAAGCTTTTCCGTTGAAGGTATTAGCCCAATTGTATCCACAACTTTTTAGTTCGGGCGCCAGTGTTAGAGTCAATAGATTTTTACTGTTTTGATATATGAAATGTATTTCCAACTGCTCCACAGAGGACATCACAAACCTTTCGAAGAATCTACCCAATTATTATACAAACCCTTTTCGTTCGGGCGCCAGTGTTAGAGGCAATAGGTTTTTGCTGTTCTGAAATGTTGTTCCAACTGCTCCAGGGAGGACACCACAGAGGCTTTTCCGTTGAAGGTATTAGCCCAATTGCATCCACAACCTTTTAGTTCGGGCGTCAGTGTTAGAGTCAATATGTTTTTACTGTTTTGATATATGAAATATATATCCAACTGCTCCACAGAGGACATTACAAACCTTTCGAAGATGCTACCCAATTATTATACAAACCCTTTTAGTTCGGGCGCCAGTGTTAGAGGTAATAGGTTTTTGATGTTCTGAAATGTAGTTCCAACTGCTCCAGGGAGGACACCACAGAGGCTTTTCCGTTGAAGGTATTAGCCCAATTGCATCCACAACCTTTTAGTTCGGGCGCCAGTGTTAGAATCAATAGATTTTTACTGTTTTGATATATGAAATATATTTCCAACTGCTCCACAGAGGACATCACAAACCTTTCGAAGAAGCTACCCAATTATTATACAAACCCTTTTAGTTCGGGCGCCAGTGTTAGAGTCAATAGGTTTTTTACGTTTTTGATATATGAAATGTATTTCCAACTGCTCCACACAGGACATCACAAACCTTTCGAAGAAGCTACCCAATTATTAAACAAACCCTTTTAGTTCGGGCGCCAGTGTTAGAGGCAATAGATTTTTGCTGTTCTGAAATGTAGTTCCAACTGCTCTAGGGAGGACACCACAGAGGCTTTTCCGTTGAAGGTATTAGCCCAATTGTATCCACAACCTTTTAGTTCGGGCGCCAGTGTTAGATTCAATAGTTTTTTACTGTTTTGATATATGAAATGTATTTCCAACTGCTCCACAGAGGACATCACAAACCTTTCGAAGAAGATACCCATTTATTATACAAACCCTTTTTGTTCGGGCGCCAGTGTTAGATTCAATAGGTTTTTACTGTTTTGATACATGAAATGTATTTCCAACAGCTCCACAGAGAACATCAAAAACCTTTCGAAGATGCTACCCAATTATTATACAAACCCTTTTAGTTCGGGCGCCAGTGTTAGAGGTAATAGGTTTTTGCTGTTCTGAAATGTAGTTCCAACTGCTCTAGGGAGGACACCACAGAGGCTTTTCCGTTGAAGGTATTAGCCCAATTGTATCCACAACCTTTTAGTTCGGGCGCCAGTGTTAGATTCAATAGTTTTTTACTGTTTTGATATATGAAATGTATTTCCAACTGCTCCACAGAGGACATCACAAACCTTTCGAAGAAGATACCCAATTATTATACAAACCCTTTTTGTTCGGGCGCTAGTGTTAGATTCAATTGGTTTTTACTGTTTTGATACATGAAATGTATTTCCAACAGCTCCACAGAGAACATCAAAAACCTTTCGAAGATGCTACCCAATTATTATACAAACCCTTTTAGTTCGGGCGCCAGTGTTAGAGGTAATAGGTTTTTGCTGTTCTGAAATGTAGTTCCAACTGCTCCAGGGAGGACACCACAGAGGCTTTTCCGTTGAAGGTATTAGCCCAATTGTATCCACAACCTTTTAGTTCGGGCGCCAGTGTTAGAGTCAATAGGTTTTTACTGTTTTGATATATGAAATGTATTTGCAACTGCTCCACAGAGGACATCACAAAATTTTCGAAGATGCTACCCAATTATTATACAAACCCTTTTAGTTCGGGCGCCAGTGTTAGAGGCAATAGGTTTTTGCTGTTCTGAAATGTAGTTCCAACTGCTCCAGGGAGGACACCACAAAAGCTTTTCCGTTGAAGGTATTAGCCCAATTGTATCCACAACTTTTTAGTTCGGGCGCCAGTGTTAGAGTCAATAGATTTTTACTGTTTTGATATATGAAATGTATTTCCAACTGCTCCACAGAGGACATCACAAACCTTTCGAAGAATCTACCCAATTATTATACAAACCATTTTCGTTCGGGCGCCAGTGTTAGAGGCAATAGGTTTTTGCTGTTCTGAAATGTTGTTCCAACTGCTCCAGGGAGGACACCACAGAGGCTTTTCCGTTGAAGGTATTAGCCCAATTGCATCCACAACCTTTTAGTTCGGGCGTCAGTGTTAGAGTCAATATGTTTTTACTGTTTTGATATATGAAATATATATCCAACTGCTCCACAGAGGACATTACAAACCTTTCGAAGATGCTACCCAATTATTATACAAACCCTTTTAGTTCGGGCGCCAGTGTTAGAGGTAATAGGTTTTTGATGTTCTGAAATGTAGTTCCAACTGCTCCAGGGAGGACACCACAGAGGCTTTTCCGTTGAAGGTATTAGCCCAATTGCATCCACAACCTTTTAGTTCGGGCGCCAGTGTTAGAATCAATAGATTTTTACTGTTTTGATATATGAAATATATTTCCAACTGCTCCACAGAGGACATCACAAACCTTTCGAAGAAGCTACCCAATTATTATACAAACCCTTTTAGTTCGGGCGCCAGTGTTAGAGTCAATAGGTTTTTTACGTTTTTGATATATGAAATGTATTTCCAACTGCTCCACACAGGACATCACAAACCTTTCGAAGAAGCTACCCAATTATTAAACAAACCCTTTTAGTTCGGGCGCCAGTGTTAGAGGCAATAGATTTTTGCTGTTCTGAAATGTAGTTCCAACTGCTCTAGGGAGGACACCACAGAGGCTTTTCCGTTTAAGGTATTAGCCCAATTGTATCCACAACCTTTTTGTTCGGGCGCCAGTGTTAGATTCAATAGTTTTTTACTGTTTTGATATATGAAATGTATTTCCAACTGCTCCACAGAGGACATCACAAACCTTTCGAAGAAGATACCCATTTATTATACAAACCCTTTTTGTTCGGGCGCCAGTGTTAGATTCAATAGGTTTTTACTGTTTTGATACATGAAATGTATTTCCAACAGCTCCACAGAGAACATCAAAAACCTTTCGAAGATGCTACCCAATTATTATACAAACACTTTTAGTTCGGGCGCCAGTGTTAGAGGTAATAGGTGTTTGCTGTTCTGAAATGTAGTTCCAAATGCTCCAGGGAGGACACCACAGAGGCTTTTCCGTTGAAGGTATTAGCCCAATTGTATCCACAACCTTTTAGTTCGGGCGCCAGTGTTAGAGTCAAAAGGTTTTTACTGTTTTGATATATGAAATGTATTTCCAACTACTCTCCAAAGGACACCACAAACCTTTCGAAGAAGCTACCCAATTATTATACAAACCCTTTTAGTTCGGGCGCCAGTGTTACAGGCAATAGGTTTTTGCTGTTCTGAAATGTAGTTACAACTGCTCCAGGGAGGACACCACAGAGGCTTTTCCGTTGAAGGTATTAGCCGAATTGTATCCACAACCTTTTAGTTCGGGCGCCAGTGTCTCAAAAGATTTTTAATGTTTTGATATATGAAATGTATTTCCAACTGCTCCACACAGGACATCACAAACCTTTCGAAGAATCTACCCAATTATTATACAAAACCTTTTAGTTCGGGCGCCAGTGTTAGAGGCAATAGGTTTTTGCTGTTCTGAAATATAGTTCCAACTGCTCCAGGGAGGACACCACAGAAGCTTTTCCGTTGAAGGTATTAGCCCAATTGTATCCACAACCTTTTAGTTCGGGCGCCAGTGTTAGAGTCAATAGGTATTTACTCTTTCGATATATGAAATGTATTTCCAACTGCTCTACAGAGGACATCACAAACCTTTCGAAGAAGCTACCCAATTATTGTACAAACCCTTTTAGTTCGGGCGGCAGTGTTACAGGCAATAGGTTTTTGCTGTTCTGAAATGTAGTTACAACTGCTCCAGGGAGGACACCACAGAGGCTTTTCCGTTGAAGGTATTAGCCCAATTGTATCCACAACATTTTAGTTCGGGCGCCAGTGTCTCAAAAGATTTTTACTGTTTTGATATATGAAATGTATTTCCAACTGCTCCACACAGGACATCACAAACCTTTCGAAGAATCTACCCAATTATTATACAAACCCTTTTTGTTCGGGCGCCAGTGTTAGATTGAATAGGTTTTTACTGTTTTGATACATGAAATGTATTTCCAACAGCTCCACAGAGAACATCAAAAACCTTTCGAAGATGCTACCCAATAATTATACAAACCCTTTTAGTTCGGGCGCCAGTGTTAGATTCAATAGGTTTTTACTGTTTTGATACATGAAATGTATTTCCAACAGCTCCACAGAGAACATCAAAAACCTTTCGAAGATGCTACCCAATTATTATACAAACCCTTTTAGTTCGGGCGCCAGTGTTAGAGGTAATAGGTTTTTGCTGTTCTGAAATGTAGTTCCAACTGCTCCAGGGAGGACACCACAGAAACTTTTTCGTTGAAGGTATTAGCCCAATTGTATCCACAACCTTTTAGTTCGGGCGCCAGTGTTAGAGTCAATAGGTTTTTACTGTTTTGATATATGAAATGTATTTCCAACTGCTCCACAGATGACATCACAAACCTTTCGAAAAAGCTACCCAATTATTATACAAACCCTTTTAGTTCGGGCGCCAGTTTTAGAGGCAATAGGTTTTTGCTGTTCTGAAATGTAGTTCCAACTGCTCCAGGCAGGGCACCACAGAGGCTTTTCCGTTGAAGGTATTAGCCCGATTGTATCCACAACCTTTTAGTTCGGGCGCCAGTGTTAGAGTCAATAGGTTCTTACTGTTTTGATATATGAAATGTATTTCCAACTGCTCCACAGAGGACATCACAAACCTTTCGAAGATGCTACCCAATTATTATACGAACCTTTTTAGTTCGGGCGCCAGTTTTAGAGGCAATAGGTTTTTGCTGTTCTGAAATGTAGTTCCAACTGCTCCAGGGAGGGCACCACAGAGGCTTTTCCGTTGAAGGAATTAGCCCAATTGCATCCACAACCTTTTAGTTCGGGCGCCAGTGTTAGAGTCAATAGATTTTTACTGTTTTGATATATGAAATGTATTTCCAACTGCTCCACAGAGGACATCACAAACCTTTCGAAGAAGCTACCCAATTATTATACAAACCCTTTTAGTTCGGGCGCCAGTGTTAGAGTCAATAGGTTTTTTACTGTTTTGATATATGAAATGTATTTCCAACTGCTCCACAGAGGACATCACAAACCTTTCGAAGAAGCTACCCAATTATTAAACAAACCCTTTTAGTTCGGGCGCCAGTGTTAGAGGCAATAGATTTTTGCTGTTCTGAAATGTAGTTCCAACTGCTCTAGGGAGGACACCACAGAGGCTTTTCCGTTGAAGGTATTAGCCCAATTGTATCCACAACCTTTGATTTCGGGCGCCAGTGTTAGAGTCAATAGTTTTTTACTGTTTTGATATATGAAATGTATTTCCAACTGCTCCACAGAGGAGATCACAAACCTTTCGAAGAAGATACCCATTTATTATACAAACCCTTTTTGTTCGGGCGCCAGTGTTATATTCAATAGGTTTTTACTGTTTTGATACATGAAATGTATTTCCAACAGCTCCACAGAGAACATCAAAAACCTTTCGAAGATGCTACCCAATTATTATACAAACCCTTTTAGTTCGGGCGCCAGTGTTAGAGGTAATAGGTGTTTGCTGTTCTGAAATGTAGTTCCAACTGCTCCAGGGAGGACACCACAGAGGCTTTTCCGTTGAAGGTATTAGCCCAATTGTATCCACAACCTTTTAGTTCGGGCGCCAGTGTTAGAGTCAAAAGGTTTTTACTGTTTTGATATATGAAATGTATTTCCAACTACTCTCCAGAGGACACCACAAACCTTTCGAAGAAGCTACCCAATTATTATACAAACACTTTTAGTTCGGGCGCCAGTGTTAGACGCAGTAGGTTTTTGCTATTCTGAAATGTAGTTCCAACTGCTCCAGTGAGGACACCACAGAGGCTTTTCCGTTGAAGGTATTAGCCCAATTGTACACACAACCTTTTAGTTCGGGCGCCAGTGTTAGAGTCAATAGGTTTTTACTGTTTTGATATATGAAATGTATTTCCAACTGCTCCACAGAGGACATCACAAACCTTTCGAATAATCTACCCAATTATTATACAAACCCTTTTAGTTCGGGCGCCAGTGTTAGAGGCAATAGGTTTTTGCTGTTCTGAAATATAGTTCCAACTGCTCCAGGGAGGACACCACAGAAGCTTTTCCGTTGAAGGTATTAGCCCAATTGTATCCACAACCTTTTAGTTCGGGCGCCAGTGTTAGAGTCAACAGGTATTTACACTTTCGATATATGAAAAGTATTTCCAACTGCTCTACAGAGGACATCACAAACCTTTCGAAGAAGCTACCCAATTATTGTACAAACCCTTTTAGTTCGGGCGCCAGTGTTACAGGCAATAGGTTTTTGCTGTTCTGAAATGTGGTTACAACTGCTCCAGGGAGGACACCACAGAGGCTTTTCCGTTCAAGGTATTAGCCCAATTGTATCCACAACCTTTTAGTTTGGGCGCCAGTGTCTCAAAAGATTTTTACTGTTTTGATATATGAAATGTATTTCCAACTGCTCCACACAGGACATCACAAACCTTTCGAAGAATCTACCCAATTATTATACAAACCCTTTTTGTTCGGGCGCTAGTGTTAGATTCAATTGGTTTTTCCTGTTTTGATACATGAAATGTATTTCCAACAGCTCCACAGAGAACATCAAAAACCTTTCGAAGATGCTACCCAATTATTATACAAACCCTTTTAGTTCATGCGCCAGTGTTATATTCAATAGGTTTTTACTGTTTTGATACATGAAATGTATTTCCAACAGCTCCACAGAGAACATCAAAAACCTTTCGAAGATGCTACCCAATTATTATACAAACCCTTTTAGTTCGGGCGCCAGTGTTAGAGGTAATAGGTTTTTGCTGTTCTGAAATGTAGTTCCAACTGCTCCAGGGAGGACACCACAGAAGCTTTTTCGTTGAAGGTATTAGCCCAATTGTATCCACAACCTTTTAGTTCGGGCGCCAGTGTTAGAGTCAATAGGTTTTTACTGTTTTGGTATATGAAATGTATTTCCAACTGATCCACAGATGACATCACAAACCTTTCGAAAAAGCTACCCAATTATTATACAAACCCTTTTAGTTCGGGCGCCACTTTTAGAGGCAATAGGTTTTTGATGTTCTGAAATGTAGTTCCAACTGCTCCAGGGAGGGCACCACAAAGGCTTTTCCGTTGAAGGTATTAGCCCAATTGTATCCACAACCTTTTAGTTCGGGCGCCAGTGTTAGAGTCAATAGGTTCTTACTGTTTTGATATATGAAATGTATTTCCAACTGCTCCACAGAGGACATCACAAACCTTTCGAAAAAGCTACCCAATTATTATACAAACCCTTTTACTTCGGGCGCCAGTTTTAGAGGCAATAGGTTTTTGCTGTTCTGAAATGTAGTTCCAACTGCTCCAGGGAGGGCACCACAGAGGCTTTTCCGTTGAAGGTAGTAGCTCAATTCTATCCACAACCTTTTAGTTCGGGCGCCAGTGTTTGAGTCAATAGGTTCTTACTGTTTTGATATATGAAATGTATTTCCAACTGCTCCACAGAGGACATCACAAACATTTCGAAGATGCTACCCAATTATTATACGAACCCTTTTAGTTCGGACGCCAGTTTTAGAGGCAATAGGTTTTTGCTGTTCTGAAATGTAGTTCCAACTGCTCCAGGGAGGACACCACAGAGGCTTTTCCGTTGAAGGTATTAGCCCAATTGTATCCACAACCTTTTAGTTCGGGCGCCAGTGTTAGAGTCAATATGTTCTTACTGTTTTGATATATGAAATGGATTTCCAACTGCTCCACAGAGGACACCACAAACCTTTCGAAGAAGCTACCCGATTATTATACAAACCCTTTTAGTTCGGGCGCCAGTGTTAGAGTCAATATGTTTTTTACTGTTTTGATATATGAAATGTATTTCCAACTGCTCCACAGAGGACATCACAAACCTTTCGAAGATGCTACCCAATTATTATACAAACCCTTTTAGTTCGGGCGCCAGTGTTAGAGGCAATAGGTTTTTGCTGTTCTGAAATGTAGCTCCAACTGCACCAGGGAGGACACCACAGAGGCTTTTCCGTTGAAGGTATTAGCCCAATTGTATCCACAACCTTTTAGTTCGGGCGCCAGTGTTAGAGTCAATAGTTTTTTACTGTTTTGATATATGAAATGTATTTCCAACTGCTCCACAGAGGACATCACAAACCTTTCGAAGAAGATACCCAATTATTATACAAACCCTTTTTGTTCGGGCGCCAGTGTTAGATTCAATAGGTTTTTACTGTTTTGATACATGAAATGTATTTCCAACAGCTCCACAGAGGACATCAAAAAGCTTTCGAAGAAGCTACCCAATTATTGTACAAACCCTTTTAGTTCGGGCGCCAGTGTTACAGGCAATAGGTTTTTGCTGTTCTGAAATGTAGTTCCAACTGCTCCAGGGAGGACAGCACAGAGGTAAATAGTAATACAAAGCAAACCCAAAACTACCACACAAAAAGAAACAAATAAAAATAGAAGTTCCAGCAATAGCTCTCTTGATGGAATGGTTTCTGAATCTGCGGATTCAGACGGTATGGAAGTAGAAGAGGGTCTGGAAGTTCCCAAGCATCTACTTCCACGAAAAACCAAAGAAGAGCACAGAAAAAACAAAAACCATTCATAATGGCCACCCTCATCTCATGGAACTGTCGCGGTTTCCACCGAAATGTGCTCGACATCAAAGCCATAATTAATGCTTATCATCCTGTATGCTTCGCAATACAGGAACAAATCTAAAACCAGAACAACAGGCAAAACTTCGGAGGTTTTCTTTCTTCAGGAAAGATAACCTTGCAGGTGAGCGTGCCAGTGGAGGTGTAGGTCTCCTCACCTCACTGGATTATCCCTCAAATGTGCTTTCTTTGACGACATCCCTCCAAGTTGTCGCTACTCAAACAAATTTTGATATTGTTGTTACAGACGTTTCTGTGTATTTGCCTCCAAATGAGCATATTGATCAGCAAGATTTAAATGGTCTTCTAGAGCAGCTGCCTGAGCCTTTCATCATAATAGGAGATTTTAACGGCCATAGTCCGCTCTGGGGTAGTAAAGATGCAAATTGCCGAGGAAGACAAATTGAGCAGATGATCTAAGATCTTTGTCTCCTGAATAATGGGCAGCATACTTACTTCCATGAGCCTTCAAGAACATTCCACGCTCTCGACCTTGCCATCTGTTCACCGTCTCTGTTGCCATTTTGCACTTTTAGTGTCGGAAATGACCTGTACAACAGCGATCATTATCCCATTTTTGTATCTCTTGCACGAAGAGGAGCAAACCCCATGTCGAGACTCCCTCGGTTGATACTGGACAGGGCAGACTGGGAACTCTTCTCTTCCTCCGCAGAGCTCACAGAGGAAATGGTAGAAGATGTGCATATCGATGACGCTGTGGAAGCTGTTACTAATACTATTATTCAGGCAGCTATGCTTTCGAAACCTAGAACATCAGGAAAAATACTAAAATATTCGAAACCGTGGTGGAATCGCGACTGTCATGAAGCACTGTAAAAACAGAAAAACGCATGGGGTATTTTTCGTAGATATCCGACTCTGCGAAACCTCATAGCCTTTAAAAGAGCCAAAGCAAATGTACGAAAAGTAAGACGGCAGAGCCAGAGGGATTCCTGGATTTCATATGTGTCGTCAATAACATCCTCCACGCCTAGGAAGCGGGTTTGGGAAAGAGTTCGAAAAGCATGCGGCATATATAAAGACCACTCACTTTCCTTTTTGGAAAAAGATGGCCGAGTGATTAGCTCCATAGAAGAAATTGCGAATACTATTGGTGAGACATTTGCTGCCGTCTCTTCCAGCAGAAACTATTCACCTGCATTTCTCTCTATCAAGCAGCACTCTGAAATAAATCCCATCGCATTCAACTCTACCAAATCTGAGTCTTACAATAGAGCATTTACAATGCTGGAATTAAAGAGAGCTTTATTGCAGACACATAAGTCTTCTCCGGGTTTTGATGGCATAAATTACGAAATGCTAAAGCATCTGTCCTATAAGTCACTGACTGCCCTTCTCGCTCTTTATAATAGAGTGTGGAAGGAGCGTATTTTTCCCAGTGCATGGAGAAGAGCGGTTGTCATTCCTATTGCTAAGCCAGGGAAGGATCTAAGGAATCCTGCCAACTATCGGCCAATTGCACTTACCAGTTGCGTATGCAAACTGTTTGAAAAGATGGTAAACAGCCGCCTAGTCTACTTCTTGGAAAAGAATAATATTATATCGCATTATCAAAGTAGTTTTCGAAAAGGGAGAACAACCGCAGATAACATGCTCCTCTTAGAGACATATATTCGAAAAGCATTTGTAAGAAGAAGCCACCTTGTCTCGATATTCTTCGACATTGAAAAAGCTTATGATAAGGCATGGAGATACGGTATACTCCGGGATCTTCACGAGAGTGGCTTGCGCGGCAACCTACCAATTTTCATTCAAAACTTCTTGAACACTAGAACTTTTCAAGTAAGAATTGGCTCTGTTTTTTCGGATGTTTTTCAACAGGAAGAGGGTGTGCCTCAAGGCTGTGTGCTTAGTGTAACCCTGTTTAGTTTAAAAATAAACTCAGTACTAAAAGAACTTCCTTCCACCATCTTGGGATCTCTATATGTTGATGATCTGCAGATTAGCTGTCGAGGGGCAGACATGAGATACGTAGAGAGGCAGTTGCAGATAGTTCTGAATAAGTTTAAAAATAAACTCAGTTTAGTTTAGTTTAAAAATAAACTCAGTACTAAAAGAACTTCCTTCCACCATCTCGGGATCTCTATATGTTGATGATCTGCAGATTAGCTGTCGAGGGGCAGACATGAGATACGTAGAGAGGCAGATGCAGATAGCTCTGAATAAGATCCAAGAATGGTCAAACAAACAGGGATTTACTTTTTCCAAACAAAAACCTGTGTGTGTGCGCTTTTGTAGGAAGCGAGGTCTCCATCCTGAACCTGAGTTATATCTCAATGGTTCAATTATTCCAGTTGCGCCCGAAGTAAAATTTTTAGGAGTGACGTTCGACCAGAAATTGACTTTCCTTCCTCATGTTTTAAACCTGAGAAAGAAGTGTCTAAAAATACTAAATATCTTAAAAGTGTTGGCGAACACCTCCTGGGGTGCAGAGCGTTGCTCCATGCTTCGCATTTACAGAGCCCTGGTTCGCTCTAGACTGGACTATGGCTCAGTTGTTTACGGATCCGCTCGGTCATCAGTTTTGTTAAAACTCGATCCTGTTCACCATCAAGCTCTGCGGATTTGTTCAGGAGCTTTCAGAACTTCTCCTGTCCAGAGCCTGTATGTTGACTCTAACGAACCATCACTTTATCTGAGGCGTGAGCAATTGTCCCTATTGCAATATTTTAATATTCTATCACAACCTGAACATCCCAATAAACTGTACTTATTTGATGATGTGTGTAACACTTTATTTGAAACACGTCCGTCCTGTGTTCCTACCTTTCCTTTAAGAGTTCGCCCTATCATTGAGGAACTTTCCCTCTCTGATATGCGCCCCCAAGCAGTACAGAATTTTGAATTCCCACCTTGGGAAAATGCAAGGATTCAGCTTCTTGATGTTTTCAAGCATCACGTCAAGGCAAGCACCAATGACATCATTTATAGACAACTCTTCGCTGAGCACAGGCACAAATATAGCAGTTATCTTCCAGTTTATACAGATGGATCCAAGTCAAAAGATCATGTCGGGATGGCATTTGTAATTGAAGACCACATGGAGGGCAGACGCTTGCACCATGCCTCCTCTGTCTTAACATCTGAATTAACTGCAATATATTATTGTCTTTTGTACATCTCTAGGCTCTGCCACAAAAAGTTTATAGTTTATACAGACTCCTATAGTGCACTGAAATCTTTAGAAGCTTTTTCTAACACTCAAAACCCAGTCATAGTGGATGTTCTCAAGATACATATAAACCTAACGAGTCGTGGATATGAAATTCTGTACTGCTGGGTTCCCGGTCATGTGGGAATTAAAGGGAATGAGCTGGCAGATATCACAGCCAAATCTGCTGTTGAACTGTCCAATCGCCTCATCCCTTTTGGAGACATCTGTTGTGTTGTGAAAAAGAAGATACGAAAAAAATGGCAGCAATTTTGGGATGTTCAGCGTCAAAACAAGTTAACACATGTAAAGCCTAGAATTGAGCATTGGGATTTTGCTGGAAATCGTAAGGAGGAAGTTCGTTTGACTCGCCTCAGAATTGGTCACACAAGAGTGACACATGGCTACCTTTTAAAAGCAGAGAATGAGCCTGTTTGTTCAAATTGTAATGTTTGTCTATCTGTCCGTCATATTTTAATTGAGTGTCCATATTTTAATAATCTTTGTCAGAAGTATTTTAATAGCTGTGACTTACCTCTCGACCGTTTAATCGGAAGGGAGGTGAATTGTAATTTATTTTATTATTTAAAAGAGACTGGCTGTTATCACCTAATGTAATTTGTTTTGAAAATTGTGTCTTGAATTTTAAATGTGTGGTTTTAACTTGTTTTTATATGACTTCATCCTCTGGATTTGACACATTTGTCTACTTGTTTTTATTTATTGTATTTTAATTTCATCAATTGTACTCACACCATCTCGCGTTTGGCGCACTATAATCAACTTTGGTTTTGCGCCATAATCTCTCACTCACTCACTCACTCAATATTTGAAACCAGACTCGAGTGCCACATGCGACTCTCGTACGAAGAATGTAATTTATTTTTAAATGTTAGTATTCTTTCTTCTTGTTGTTTTGTATGTCGCCATTTTGAGTGCTAAATAAAGTTTTTTCTGTGTTCCATCATTGGAGTTGCTTCATATTGCCAAAGAAGTATCACAGCACTCAACAATATATTTAAAAAATAGCGAAATTGTAAGTACAGTCATAAGCAAATTTGTGCACAATTAAAAAATAAACTGTTTGCTAGATCTTCAGTCTCATTTCATTGCATCCATTCAGAATGAAAGTATTCACGATGCATTGCATAACCTACCTTTAAATTAATTTCATGTACGACACTAATTACAACCAATTTAATGAGAGACAATAATTACAGTTTGAAATGTTTTTAAGGCGTGATACGGCTCTTAGAATCTAAGCTAAGGGAAGCAGGACTGTTAGCATAAATTTAGGTAATTTTTCATAATGAAACTCAAAAACATAAAAGCGAACGTGAGCCAAGATATATATTGGCGAGAGAAAGCGAAGGTCGGGGCATTCGATTCTCACCTTAGCTACCTGGCCAAAGGTACTTGGCTAAAGGTCTAATTCAGTTACTTTCTGTTTCAGGTAATGTGTTGAAGTGGTACTTTTCCGTTTTGCCGGCGCAAGTGATAAACTCGCCAATAATGGTACAACCGATGCCAAACGGAATATTCTCGCTAGTAACCTTTTACGCCTCATTCAGATAGTTCCGTTTTATGTCTAAGGCCATTTTCGGCAATTAAATCAATTAAGATGCAATCACAGCGTTTACCCGAAGCCGAAAATATAGAAAAGGTAAAGTCAAGGGTTAAATTCATCAATTCTAATGAGAATGCATTAGCGAAGTAAAGCACTGCAGTTTTACATAATTTCTGAGTAAGCTATTCGTACGAATTGAAGTCATTCTTGCATTTAAACTTGTGTTCCAAATTAAGATTTAACTTGAAATTAATGTAGATAATTACTGAGAGCATTATATTTTTGTAGAGTAGTATACGTGAGATGAGATCGCTTGGGGTCACGTGATATGAACCGGCGAAACAGGATGTTGAACCATGAAAGCATAGTAAATTCTTAAATTAATGTCTTTTTATAAATTTATTGGCTTTTTATAAAATTTTAAGCGATATTAAAATGTTTATGCCTTCAAAAAAAAAAAGAATTCTTAGGACTAACATTTTTTTAATATTTTTTGTGTGTATAATGTATGTTGTCGCCAATAAAGTCTGCTTGGCGAGATTTGCGCCGGCGAAACGGAAAAGTACCGTTGAGGTATGTTCGTGTTTCTCCTCGCCTAAATAGGTAAGCCTGATGATTGAGGACTGATGATGATTCTATGTAAGTTAATTCTTTCAATACTTCAATTTTTTTAATGTCTGTGAAACTACCTTTAATTGGTGTTCTACTTAAGTTAAGCAGAATTCTCACACATGTTAAATACAGATTCCGTAGTTATTTTGACTTCTAATTCTTTGATTAAAACTGCGCTCAATAGAGGAAACGTACACATGCATAAGACAGCAGTTGATTATGAGACTGAGTAAGTTAATAAGCTTGAGAAAATTGCCCTGTGAAAATGCTTCTAAAAATTTAAATTTTAGAATTGAAATATTGTAAGATTCCACTGGCATAAAGTGTTAAAACTTGTTTTTGAAAATACAATTTACAAAATTTAAAAGAATAACTGTAACGAATAATTATGTAAAAGAATGTAAGTTTATATAATACGTATAATAATGTGTGTGTATTCAATAATGTAAAAGAAACAGTTTATATAGAGAAGTTAGCCGATGAAAATTATTCAGCCTGGAAATTTAAAATAGAACAACTTTTGATAAAAGAAAGTTTAGATGCTGTCGTATTCGAAGAAAAATCCGAAACTGTTTCTGATACTTCGTTGAAAACCGACCGTAAAGCTAAAGCTTTAATGTGCCTAAAACTTTTCAGATTCGCAAATCATCCACGTTTTCATAGTAAATCTGCAAAAGACGTATAGCAGAAGTTAAAATGTGTTCATGAACGTGTTAATTTAACGGACACGCTTCTTAGAAAATTATATTCTATTAGATATTAGGAAAGTTCTAAAATGTAGGAACGCATCAAAGTAGTTCTAGAATTGGCTGAAATGCTGCTTAGTACAGGTAAAGCGATTAAAGAAAATAACTTAATACCCATATTACTATACTCCTTACCAAATTCATACAACTCTTTAATAACCGCAAATCGGAAGCTGAATTGTCGATAGAATGTTAAAAATAAATTAATAGATGAGTACTGTAGACGTGTGGAAACTAAGCAAGTTCAAAGATACGATTCAATTGCTTTGAAAAGTAAAAGCGAAAATAAATCAAAGCATTATGTTACACGATAATTGTACTTATTGTAATAGAAATAATCATACGATAAATGACTGTTTTCATTTAAAACGCAATGCTAGAACTTCCCCGAAAACAGATATAAATAACAGTAAGGTAAGAAGTTATTCTCAAAGTTATAAAAGTAATGCAGGGCAAATAGCAAATACGCGACGTGTAGAAAACATAAAAGAATTTGAAGAAAATAAGAATCTTATAAGTATTGAAATTGGAAATTCGCAAGTTCAGTTTTATCAAGTTCTAAAAGTGGAATATAAACATGAAAACTCGCAAACGTAAGAATGGATTATCGACTCAGGAGCTTCAACTCATATGACGAGTGATGAGTTTTTTCTCTCAGTTAAATGATTCTAATAAGCAAATTGTAACTCTAGTACTAAATTAAATTCTTATGGTATTGGTGAAGGCTATTTTAAAGTTCAAAATTTAAAGGATCAGGTTACCCAAATAAAATTATAAAATGTACTGCATGTACCAGGTTTAAATAGTAATTTATTTTCTTTTCAATCTGTTACAAATAAAGGTTGTATTGTTGCATTTGATAGTAATAAGTGTTACATAAATGACATGATTAAACTTTTTCACCAGTAGCGAAACACCCTACAATTCGAGTTTTCTTAGCATGGGCAGCATATAATATTGCCAAGGTACATCAACTAGATATTAAAACAGCTTTTTGAATGGCAAGTTAAATGAAGAAATGTATATGGAACAACCAGAAGGATTCGTAGTTCCGGAAGAAAGACATAAAGTTTATAAATGGCAGAAGTCGATTTATGGTCTGAAATAAGCAGCTAGGAGCTAGAATGCAGAAATTCAAATTACATTGAAGAATCTTGGGTTCAGTCAAAGTAAAGCAGATCAGTGTCTTTTCACAAAAGAGGATCGTCACCGAAGAATCAATTGAATTGTACATCTTGATGATATCCTAATACGTTCTACAGAAGAAGCACTAATTCTTCAAGTAATTAACGTTTTAATGAAACCTTATCAAATAACACATCTTGGTGAAGCTAAATATTTCTTAGGCATGGAAATAAATCGAAAGGAAGATGGAAGTTATCTCTTATCTCCGAAAAACAAAATAAATCAACTAGTCAAGCAATTTCAACTTGAAGAAGCGAAACTCACTGTAGTACACCAATGGAAACAAATTATTATAGTCTAAACCGGGAAGAAAATCTCCTAATTTCAAATGATAAATTCAAGCTTATTGGAAGTCTTTTTGTATATATCGTCTTTCGCAAGACCAGATATCACAGTTTCAACTCGCATACTTAGCAGAAAGTGTAATAATCTACGTCAAAAAGACTAGAATGCTGTAAAAAGAATCATTAGCTGTTTTAAACTGTAAGGTTAGGTTCTTCACTCGATGACAAAGCATTTATCTCTGCAAATTTCGTCGAGTGAAGAACCTAACCTTATAGTTTATTCAGATGCTGATTGGAGACCAGATACTGAAGATAGAAAACATCCCTATCAGGAAGTGCAAATTTGTTAGGCAAAATTTGTATTTCGTGGTTTAAAAAAAATGCGTCTCATTATCCTCGGGCAGAAGCTGAATATGTTGCACTATTGCAAGAATTACTATGGCTATTAAAATTAACAGAAGATTTTAATCTACCCCAAACTCCTAAAGTTTTCCAAAGATAATGAATCAACAATAAAATTGTAGAATCTGAAAAATTTAGTATTGATACAAAATTTCATCATATATGCGGCTTGCATAACAAAGGAATAGTAAAATTTTATCTTTCAACATAGCAATTTCAACAGAGCATTTTTCAGTTGTATTTAATGATTAAATACAATAATTTTAATAATTAATACAATAATTTTAATAATTAAATACCATATTCTTTCCTTGTAATAATTTGCTTCAGCCAGAAGTATATTTTGCTAATTCATGTTACAGAGATTTATCTTAAGTTAAATAATTCTCCTGCAAATAAAATTCAGAAAATATTTATAAAATTTATCTTTTTAAAGGAATTCTGCAAACTTACTATTTCTAGGAGAGCAAATGGATCTTGCATTGCATTGAAATTCTGAAAAAAGAAATGTGAAAAGGTAAAAATAATTATTTTTATTCTTTTATTCTTAAGGAATATTAAAATAATATTTTAAAAAAAGTAAAAAAAAAAAAAAAAACTGAAAGCTTTTTTTTCAGATTTTTACATTAAGCGCAGAGGGGCGTTTTTTTAATGTTTTGTGTGTTGCCTTTATTTACTATATATGATGTTCTTCGCACTTAAACGATGAAATTCAGTTCAATAGTAATATCGCAAAATAAGTTTAAAATGAGCCTATCTATAGAATTTCCGATACACAGTCTCGGGCGCTGGAGATACTTTTTTTTCCGTAGTGCTTCCATTCTTCGATTCCTCGCTTTGAAATCAGAGTTTCTTAATCAAAAATTTTTAATGTGGCAAAATATGAAAGAGATAATAAAACAAATTCCGAATTAGGGCTTCCAGATGCCCATATTCGCTGGAGGATTACGAAATTCAAAATTTTATGGCTCTAGGTACCGTTGCTACAATGCGAAAAACATACATACATTTACTTAGATGCTTCATTATTTAATTTCTTTAAATATAATACAGGGCGATAATATTTGGTGGCAACGGTTCGAAAAGTGAATCAACGCAGTGAGTGAATCGACGCAAAATAGTAAAACGAAATTAATAGCCCTTCTGGGTTAACGCCTTTCGGGCTAAACATTACGAAATTTCGTTTTGTTTTCTGTTGAGTAAATAATTCTTGCTTAAAATTTCAAATATTTTATGCGAGGTTGTTGTTACTAATTTCCCTTTTCTTCAAATTAAAGCATGCCCAGGAAATTCAAGGTGGTTAGGAGTCAAGATTTGCGCCTGTTGGCAAGAGCCTTGGTCACAAGTGGTTGTGTTCTCTGATGCTTCATTAAAAGCTTTTGGAGCGGTTGCATACTTTAGGTACAAGACACCGCATGGCACTTTTAAAATTAGCTTCATGGTTTCTAAACCACGAATAGCGCCAATTAAAAACGTGACGTTGCCTCGACTAGAATTAATGGGTGCAGAAATTGCAGCAAGAACAGACAAATATTGTAAAACTCTTCCTAAAAATTTAGAAAGATTATTCTGTGGAGGGATTCAACAATTTTGTTACTCTGGATAAAAGGCATGGCATCTAAGTGGAAGCAATTTGTTTCAAACAGAGTATTAGAAATTCAAGAAACTACAGATCCCAGTGCATGGAGACATTGTATAGGTAAAGATAACCCTGCGGACTTGTTAACAGGAGAATTAACTAGTAAAGATTTGCTATCTGCAAAAAAATGGTGGCAGGACCCAAAATGGTTATTGTACCAGGAGAATACTTGGCTCCAGCCGAAGAGATTTGAATATGACTCAATAGACCAGGAGATTGAAGCTGAATATAAAGCTTGTGTTGTAATTAGTACTTCCGCAATTGTTTCCAAACAGATAATTGATGTTCATAAGTTAATTGCTTATTAACATCAATTATCTGTTACGCAAACTACTTACGCAAACTACTGAAGGTGACTTCTTGGGTATTACGGTTTGTTGATGTTCTTTGAAGGAAAACTAGTACAATGGGTCTTCTTACTGCTGATGAATATAATCGTGCTGAACAGTTTTGGGTAAAAGCTGTTCAACTTTTTCCTCCTAAACGAAAGAATAAAAACAACAATATATTCTACTGATAACCATTGCTCATCTGGGAAGTGGTTAGTAATACGACGGCAGATTCATTTTTTGCTTGCCTTTCGACGTTTTGTATCTCGAAGAGGGCTTGCTAGGTAAAAACAGAGTCATCGGTTATCAGATGTCGTGTACAACTTTTGCACAGTTTAGAACTTCAGAACTAAAGTTTCATCTTCAGTGTTTACAAATATGTTTTGTGAGTACATCTTTTGTGAGTATTCTCCTACGGGGTCATTGAATAATCTTCTAAAAAAGGTGAATATTGCTTTTTTGAATTTGGATAATGTTATATTTAAATTGCCTAATGTTCCATTTAAATTCTCCCTTGTGTCTGGAACTCGCGTGTTTTTTTTTTTTTTTTTTTTTTTTTTTTGTACGCGTGTATACTGTTTATATACAAGTTTGATGAACGCCTGTGGTTCATGGGGGGCGAGAAGTTGTTAAAAATAAAGTGATCATGTAATCAGGCGGCGTGATTAACGGTCGTCTGAATTCTTTCCCGGCAAGCCTTCAGGTAAATGTTTATGTAAACGAATCTTTAGAATTCTATGTAACGTATTTTTTGGCTTACTAGGCTAGCTTTTTATTTCTTGTGTCTCGGATTAATTGCGCTTAGATATTTCAGTGTAATATGTTTTTGTATGTGATGTGAATAAAAAATAAGAAAAAATTGGATAACATGTTCTTCATGCAAGAATCTCGTTTAATTTACTAATGATATTTTTTTAGCCAGTATACAGATTCTATAGATCAGATAATTTTAGGAAGTTTTTGGATACTGTTAAGGAATTTTTTTTGACAGAAGACACATAAATAAGGTAAGTGAATATTTCTTTTGTGTAGTGCTAAGATGAATTTCCTTTTTTATGTTATTTCACTGTTTGATTTAAAATGTAGTTTATTGAGATTATATATTTTTTGTTGGCTGGTCCTTTGACTTTTTAAGTGAATATAAATCGATGTGTACATAGACAAAGTCAATGCTCTGATGTTTTTTCAGTGAAAAGAGGTTGATTTGTACATGGATACCAAGTTTGTGCAATTCTTCGACTTGTTATTTTGGATTTGTGTAGTAGCGATTTTTGGGGCAAAAATTGCCGCTATACAAATCCAAAATAACAAGTCGTCCAAGAATTGCACAAACTCGGTGTCCATGTTCCGCCAAAAATCGCCAATTATCGCTAAGGGGCACCCGTAAATATATTTTTAACTTTTATATATAATAATGTATCTCAAAGATAATGTAATGTAGAAGATAATGATAATGTATACATTGATAATGTTTATCGATTTATGATCATTATGGATTTTTTTCGAATTTTTCTATAAATAAGGTGTGAAAACCACGAACTTTCACCCCATGTGTTTTACTTTCTTATGCGTAAAAAATTTCCAAATTGCGCCAAGGTGGTTGCGTTAATATTCAAGTTCCGAATGTGCTATGACTTTAGAGTGAAAAATTTACATCAAGTAAAATACAATTTAATATAATTTATTTCTAGATAAGTTCGGAGTTTTATATTTGAAAATTAATAACTAGATCATCTCAATAGATTTTTCTTTCTACCGTCATGCAACGATCTAGATTTAAAATTTTTTAATGTTTATTCATAGGAAAGATTGAGAAGCCAATCACTGGGTGTGAAAATTTATAAACTTAAAATCTAGCACTCATAATATAGAATAGTACTTATTTAAAATAATTTTAACAGTTAAGTTATTGTCCGTTTATAGCCATGAATTATTTATACTGCTTTCGTTAAATTGTAAATAGTTTTATACGTATATTAGATATCGAATAAAATAAAAACTATTACTAGAATAGATATTATTTTGTGGGATTATTTCCCGAATTACATTAAAAATCTGGACATGGATGTCTGAATTAACTAATAAAAAAATTGCCTAATCCTTTAATGTATTTAAATATAAACTAGAACTGAATCTCTTAACAAATGGGCAGTTTTAGCAAAATGATAAAAGATCTCAATTTTCAGCTTTTATTTTAAATTCTTGGAATATAAAACTTGTAACTGAAGGAAAAACAAATTAATAAGAAAAACACACTATCAATAATTTATAAATTATTTCATGTGTAACATTCCTAGAGAAATATAAAGTTATAACATTCGAATTTAATATGACAACCAATCCAGACAACTGCATTGCCTTTTGAATAGGAAAAATAAGTGTTTATTGAATGTAAGTGAAGGAACTTAATGTTTTTGTTTACATATTTACAAATTATAGCAAGTAACCAAGAAAGTTCGTGCGGTTTTTAAGAACAGTTACTTTCGGTGCTTAGTGTGATCAAACTGATTCTGATGACGTCATACGTTTATATTCTTTTCAAATCTTATTTAGTAGAGATTCAGTGTATCGAATGTTTCGCTATCGGTTTTGTAGGAATTTCAATCTTCGAAAAAATACGTTGTTGGGAAAGGAGATTTTGAAGCCTGTTTTGCTTTACAAGTACAAATTAGGAAATAAAGTTTCAGAAGGCGTTAAAAGAATATGCTGTGTGCTTGGAGAGACATCAGTGAGAGAACAAACAGACTGCTCAAAAGTGATTCAGTTGATTTTCATCCGGAGACGAGAGTCTTGAAGACCCTTCGCCTTCGGTTAAGTCCAGCTGGAGGAGGAAATCAAGCAGAATGCCAATTAAAAATGCCAGGAGCTTGAATACAAATTTGTAGTATCTGATGAAACCATTCGACCACGTCTTTATAAACTTGAGATAATATGGGAACTGGGCAAGTGGCTTCCTCATGTCCTGTCCGAGGAAAACAAGTTCTAGCGACTGAACATCTGCTTGTCGTTGCTGTCGTGTGCTTCACAAATCTTGACATGTGATAAAATAAATGGATCATATATGATAACCGGAAGGTGAAAATCATTGGCGACTTCTGAATCACCAATCTGATTGGCCGTTAAACTGAACATTCACCAAAAGAATGTAATGCCGTGTGTTTGGTGGACTAGGCCTAGCGTAGTCCACTATAAACATCTGGAAAGCGGATAAACTAACAGTCGAGGTCTACTCGTCACAATTTCAAACAGTTTTTAGCTGCACTGTTCCAGAAACAGCCAGCTTTGGTCAATAAATGAAGAGTTCTCCTCCAGGATGATGACCTCACATTGCAAAAGCGACCAAACAGGTCATCAAAACACTGGGCTAGAAAGTTCTACTTCAGATACTCTATTCCCCGGGCAGCCCCATAGGACACACTGTTTTTGGCCATGGATTTTGGCTGTGGAAACAGCAATTCAGAAAACGCGAAAATGTCACAACGCCTGTGTCACAATTTTTGGACTTCAGAAAAAAGAAATTTTTCAAAAAGAGCATTTTTACGCTTCTGTCTCGTTGGGAACATGTAATTGAAGCCATTTGTGATTATTCCGAAGAATTAAATGGGTGTTTTTAATGCGTGACTAAACCCGTACGAACTTTTTTGGTTAACTACTAGTGTAAATCGTATTCAAATTGAATATTATTTTTTTAAATACAATCACGCTGGCAATTCATCGATTACTACAGTATGGTATAAAATCTTAGTAACATGCAGTTACGAATCATGGTTAAAGTACGGTATGACGGATTTCTTCGTTAACACGGCATTTCTGGCAAGTTCGTGGTTGATTTGTAAGGTAGCCTCAGAATTTAAAAATGATTTAACTTATCATTAATGTAAATTCGAAGCAAATTCCCCTTTCATCTTAAATAATGTAAGAAAATTAGTTTTATATAAATATGTGCCTAAAATCAAACATATATCCACATTCTTATTTTTACTGAATAAAAACAATAATATGAATGTTATTTGTATAAATTAAAACGCGTTAAGTCTATTTTCTAATCAACCGAAATTACTCGGGCAGAAATGCTTTGTTGAAATTACATTATAAAATAATTAAGGTTAAGAAAGTATAAAGCGTATTAAAAACTTTTGCACGTTTACAGTTTGTAATAAATACACGACTCTGTAGAGCTGTTAGTTCTTTTTTTTTTTTTTTTTTTTTTTTTTTTAGCAAGAGACGTGAAAAATGTGCAATGCCCTCGCCAAGAGCTGTCTTATTTAATAAAGATAAATTGCTACGTACGCAAAAGTCAAACTGTTTCACTTCACCCTCAATGCGCTGGAAAAGTGAAAATAACAATAAAATGGATTTAAAGCCAGAATGAAAACAGAACAGGTTTGAATTATTTATTTGATTACGTTATTGAATTTAAACAAAGCTACGAACTGTATGGCTAAGTTCCATCCATGAAAGTCTAGCATTCCAGCTTTCTTTATGCTCGATATTTACGTAGACTATGCTAATCAACATATTTTTAGCACTTTTGAGAAATAGATCTGCATAATCTACCGACGTCTGTAGCATCTGTAGTCTGTAGATCTGCATGGTCACAGACTTCCCTTATGTAACTGGCGGTAAAGTCGCTGAACACCGGTAGTTCGGTCCGAGGTTCGAACCCCGCGAACGGGCTAGCTGCATGGGCGTTTTCGTGGTTTTTCCCATGTGTAACGTGTATACGAGCCAGTTTTCTTTAGAAAGTCCTCCACGAAGGCATCCCTCCCTTAGACAGATAGCCCTCGAAGCTTTACCATAATCACACACACACACACACACACCTTATGTAACTGTTCCAATCGATGTGCAGGCCCATTAGCGACGAGCGGTAAAGTCACTGAACACTGGTAGTTCAACTTGGTTTCGTTTTGGGGCAAAAGGGCTGGGCGTTTGCACGGGCGCTTTCGTGGTATTCGCGATGTGTAATGTGTATACCAGCCACTCTTCCTTAAAAAGTCCTCCACGAAGGCAGTCCTCCCCTTAAAGTGTGCTTTGCTATCTCCCAAACCAAACCAACCAACCAATTGACGTGCAGTGATTGATATCAAGTTAATTTTAAATACCATGCATAAATGAAACGAATTGCCATTAAAAAACTGATTCTCAATCCTTAAAACCAATTTTGAGAAAGTAATTTTTTTTTCCCCATTTGTACGGAATATCTTCACATATTCATTTCGGTGTTTCGTTTAAATTGAAGTAGATCTTCATTTCATGGCTTTTCGTGCATTTTCTTTCAGCATGAATAATTCCTCGTTCCTTAAGCCAATTGTACGGAAGATGTTTCATTAGTAGGTAAGTCCCAAATGTTTAAATCCATGTTTTCGTAAATATAATAACACAAGAGTTACCGCTACTCTTTTAGAATTTATACTGTCGTTGCCAGTCTTGAAAAAGCATTCTTTTTCCTTTTTAAAAAGTCAACATTCTAACAAATTTAACTGGTACGTGTTCTGCCCTTTTCTTCGTATATCGCAAAGCATGTCACACTGCTTGCAAATTTTGCAACAGATTCCGTGCTCCTAAAGTTAGATATTAGACGGTAAGGTTATTTTATATCTACGTTATATTATGCTTCCATGGTGACTGATAAATGAAAAGGCTGCCGTGTTACTTTGTTCGGTAATATCATTTTAAGAATTCCTCGATGGCTATTGAAAGATCATTTGAAGGTAAAAGAAATTAAATTTAGAAAGAAACTGCATTTATTAGCTAAGTTACTTGAGGTTAATAACGAATTTGCATTATAATATGAGGAAGAAAAGTTGATTTGTAACGTAATAGGTTAAACAGTAGTTTAAGTTAAAATCGTGTAACTTAACGATTACGTAATAGTTTTAACTTAAAATTTGTAACTAAATACTTAAATGCGTGTTAGTGGCCTACGTTTATTTCTGACAAGTTTTGGTACTTATGAACATTTTCTAGAGTTTTCCTTCTTTAATTTATAAAATACATTAAAAAGTAACCTAACTTAAAATAAATGTATATGTGCTTTTCAAGTATGAGAAAGGGAAGTATAATCGTCTAAACAATGGTAAAAAAGGTGCAGGAAGGAAAGAAAAATGGGGGGTTGTGAACCACTGTTATATACGATTCTACTCATCCCAAACTGTTGAGTAATAAAAACAAGAATTGCTAATTTGGTGTAGGTAATCAAACCAATTTTTAAATCTGAGTTTTTTTATCGCCAGTGGTGTATTTTTTGACGAAATTTTAAATCTTTGTGAAATATAGTAGATCTGTGTATATTTAAACAATTCTGATTGGTGGAACTGATTATACTCTGATCTATTCTATTCTGCTCTGATCTATTCTATTCTGCTCTGATCTATTTTATTCTGATCTATTTTATTCTGATCAATTCTATTCTGATTTTTTCTATTCTGATATTGACTCTATTAAAACTTATTTAGATTAACTAATTTTTATGATACTACGTACTTCTAAATAAACAAGTATTTTCGAGAATTGCTGATTTCCAGTAATAATCACGTTTAACCAGTTTTCCAACAGAATTACAATTTGCATTTGATTGAACTTTAACTGGATTTAAGGAAAAATCTGCTTGATTCTACACCCAAAAGAAAGCTATAACATTAATTGCTGAATTATTAGAACTCTAACAAATATTAAAGAAGTGATTTTTTTTGTCAACAAAGACAAATTTTTTGTAAGAATTTGCTGTGAAAAATATAAAAATATACATTTTATATTATCAAAAATATTTTTCTGTAGAACGCTATATTTCCAAACTTTCCAGAAGTAAATTATAAGTAGAATTTTATTACTCGAATTATTAATATTTTTTTAGTTTTGTAACCTTGTCAGGCCAACAGAATATTCTCACAACATTCGCATTGCGAAGCATTTCACCCTGTTCTTTGATGCAAATTACAATGAAATTCTTCATATTTTATTTGTATTAACTTGTATTTATTCCCTTAAAGTGATGCCTATTTTTTTAAATGTTTTTATGTACACAAGCTGGGAATAACTTTATTTTAATTTTCGGTTAACTCGATAATTTTTTTAAAACTTAAAAAATTTAAAAAATTACGCTGATTCTCGATGTTGGGCTTTGTTTTTGATAGAAGAACATTATTTTATACTGTGTTTATTTGGTGGTATAAAGACCGTACAGCAAAAATATGATATTAACAGATTTTAACCAATATACCGTATTTGCCAGCGTATAAGACACACTTTTTTTTTTCTTTAAAAATAGGTCTGAAACACGTGCTGCGTCTTATACGCCCATACTCAGTTTTTGATTACATTCATTACTAAAATTTCCTCTATTCAGAGTTATGCGATTTTGAATGGGCCACAGCTTCACGGGATGCTGTAAAACAAAGACGGTTGTTAAATCGTTTAAGAAGTGTGGCATTAGTAATGCACTGGATGGTACAGAGGACAATTTGTTGTATGAGGACTCAGATGCTCAAGTGACTCTTCATTTAGCTCTAATGATGAGTGTCTGGATTTTGACGAAGAAGATTAAAAGGTTTTCTTTCTCAGATAGATTGGGTATTTGCAGAAAGTATTACTTTGTATTACTTTATATTTAAAAATTCGTCATAATGAACAGTAATAAAATTTTATCTTTTAAAAATGTGTATAAACAAGGGGGTGCGTTTTATACGCCGGCAAATACGGTATATTAGAAAGAGAAATCTTATTTCTGAGATTTAAAAAGAATATGACAGTCTAAGGGGAACTGCAGTTGACGAAGCTATAGGACTCATTCACGCCAAATCAACCGGAGAGACTGGTTCTGAAAATAAATCGAGTGGCAAATTTAAAAGGGAACCAGCAGTTGTTTTGCTGAATTTGGGGGAAAATGTCTAAAAGGCCTTTAGATTTTATATTACGTCCGAAGGGGCTTTTCTTCATTTACATACACCTATACGTTTGGGCTAATAATATTTAAAAGGAGGATATCTATAGAATTTCGGTTAGACAGGGCCCACCAGAGGCCGAGCGGTAAAGTCTCTGAACACTGGTAGTTCCGTCCGAGGTTCGAATCCCGCGAACGGTCTGGCTGCATGGGCGTTTTCGTGGTTTTTCCCATGTGTAACGTGTATACGAGCCAGTTTCCCTTAGAAATACCTCCACGAAGGCATCCCTCCCCTTTTGGCAGATAGCCTTAGTGTGCTTTGCCGTAATTAAATAAACCAAACCAAACCGTTAGACAGTCTCGCGCACTGAACACAAAAATGTTTTATTCCGTAGTGTTGCCACTGCTCGCTATAAAATTGTTGACTTTTTTAATCAAAAATTCTTTACAAAATATAAAATGGATTATAAAACAAATTCGAAATTAAAAAATAACTTGGGTTTCCAGATGCTCATGTTCGGGTGGAGGACTACGCTATTCAGAACTGAACGGCTCTAGGTATCGTTGTTTTTTTTCCCAATGCAAGAAACATACGTACATTCATGCAGATTGTTCATTATTTAATTTCTTTAAGGGGACTCGTACACCTTAAAACCCATAACATCTTCGAATATGTGACTGTTGCAAGAATTGGGATAACTTATTTGTTTTAAAAGCAATTACTTCCAACTTTTTATATTTGACAACATAATATAGCTGCTTTCTGAAATAGTAATCAGAAAGATCGTGTTGCCACAAATATTTTCATAATTTAATCCGCTTTGTAACAAACTTTTTCGTCATGTTTCCACCTTGCGTGCACAGTTTAAAACATTATATTGCATAATTTAATTCCATATTTAATATATAGCTTTTATAACATTTGAAAACTACTGTGAATCAAAAATTCTAAGAATTTCATGTTAAATTTTTATTTTATTGGGGGTCGAGTTTATAAAATGTATTTTATTAAAGAAATCTGTAATGTTTTCGTCTATAAAATTTTTTAATATTAAAATATTCATCGGATTTTTGGTTCAGTTAAAAAATAGGGCTCATATAAAGAATTCCATCCGATTTCAAGTATGTACCATTAGCCATTTTTAAAATATCGTGCGCGCAAGGTGGAAACGTGACGAAAAATTTTGTCACAAAGCGGATTAAATTACAAAAATATTTGTGGCAACACAAACTTTCTGGTTACTAGTTTCCAAAGCAGCTATATTATGTAGTCAGCTGTAAAAAGTTGGAAGTAATTGATTTTGAAATAAATAAAATATCCCAATTCTTGCAACAATAACATATTCGAAGGGTGTTAAGGGGTTTAAGGTGTATGAGCCCCTTAAATACAATACTGAACAGTAATATTTGGTGGCAACAATTTGAAAAGTGATTCAACGCTTTTAGTGATTCTACGCAAAATACCATTTGGAGATTAAGAGCTTTTTTGGACTAAAAGCATGAAAGTCTTAATCCTGTATCACGCGATTATAAGGGGAAAAGTATTAAAATTCTGAGACGTAATAAAAGAAACTATTTAAAAAATTCTAATTGTAGCTTGCAATGTGTTCAAAATAAAATTATATAAGTGGAAAAAAATTGTAGCCTTTAAAAAAAATAATTCTTAAAGGAGATGGCTAGTATTTATATTACTTCACCGGGCAAATGTCTCTCACTGCCAAACATAAAAATGTCTCATCAAATGTCTCGACTGCTGGTGGCGTTGATTTTTGAAACTTTTGTAATTTCATTCAGTTCACTAACTACCAACCGGTGTAAAACAGATTGCTATTTTGATAAATTTTTTATTGCATTTTCTTTTGAGCTATACATTCGATCCGTCATTAGAATATTTAACATTACGAATCGTAGTGGTAGTGCTAAAATGCCAAAACGAGTCATCTTTTCCACAATAAAATGATTCCAGATTTTCTAGTATTTTGACTTAATATTTCAAGGATTAAATTTTCATCACTTCTATTAAATCCTTTATTTTGTATGAACTGACCGCCAAAATAAATCTGTTTTTTGGTACAACGGGGCAATTTGCCCTGAAGGACTATTAATTTCGTTTTGGCATTTCGCGTCGAAAACTTTAAAAGGCTGTGTCACTTTTCAAATAGTTGCCACCCTATATTATCACCCTGTCTTATATGTAAAGAAATGAAATAATGAAGAATTTTCATAAGTGGATATATGTTTCTCGCACTGTGATAAGTCCACCAGCGGCCGAGCGGTAAAGTCGCTGAACACTGGTAGTTCGGTCCGAGGTTCGAATCCCGCGAACAGGCTGGCTGCATGGGCGTTTTCGTGGTTTTCCCCATGTGTAACGTGTATACGAGCCAGTTTCCCTTAGAAAGTCCTCCACGAAGGCATCCCTCCTCTTAGGCAGATAGCCCTCGAGGCTTTGCCATAATTACACACACACACACACACACACGCACTGTGATAAAACAACAGTACCTAGAGCCATCCAAATTTGAGTAACGTAATCTTCCATAGAATATGGGCATGCGGAAGTCCTAATTTAAATTAGAAATTTGTTTTATTATCGATTTCAGATTTTGTAACATTTCCAAAGAGTTTTTGATTAAAAAAACTAAACGATTTGAAAGCGAGCAATGGCTACACTGTGCGAAAAAAAAAAATTATTTCCAGCGTGCGAGACTCTGTATCGGAAATTCTAAAGATAGACTCATTTTAAAATTATTTTGCTATATTGCTGTTGAACTGAATTCTGTAGTTTGAGTACGTAGAACATGATATTTAATAAATAAAGGTAACACACAAAACCTTAAAGTCCCCTTTGGACGTAATTTAAAATCTGAAAACTTTTTTTTTCCCTGCGTGAATCGATCAAATTAAGGATGATTTTTCAAACCTACGTTTTGAAAATTTTAAAATTTATTAGAAGAGAATGAAATAAAAGAGCGCTGCGTCTTCAAATCTCGTTATTCTTTGTAATTTTTTGTTCATCAATAGAGTATGAGCAGGTAGTTTTTTTACTGTTACATATAAATCATAAACATTTTTTCAGAAAAATTGAGAAATTAAGATTAGAAAACCTTCCTTGTTAGAAATTATTTCATAATATCATTAGAATAATTAAATAGGATGTAAGTTGTATTTAATTTACGAGAAAAGGAGGGTGCCCTTTTTTAAAACAATATTTAATGGTGTTTTTATAGTTCGTGCAATTTCACGTTTAATTTACCAAAATAAGTTACGTGACATTTGTACTTTTAGAATGAAAGTTTATTAAAATTCAATATAATTTAATTCCTAAATTGAAAATGAAGGTAAACTAAAACGGCTCAATCGAATTTTTTGACGCATGTGAATTTTGCTCAAGTAAATACAATTATTTCTTTGAGTTTTATAGGTATGTTTATGTACAGCTGCTACGGCGATCTAAGGTAGACGCACAACGAAGCCGGACCCCAAATTATAACTTCGGTATTGGGCGGGATGTGGATCTGTCAGATAATTAGCTCCCATCGAAAGCTTAAGAAAATTCATTACACTGCCGCCATCTCTGAAAACTCATGGCTGAACTGGTCGACCGCGATCACCATTCCTGGCGATCAGGAACCAGAAATGCGGCTGTGTTGGCCTGAACATTTGACTTGTCGTCAAAGTGTTCCTGCCAGTTCTATTCGGGTAGCTCTGCACTGAAGAAACGGCGGTGTTAAACAATGGAATGGCCGTTGCATCGCTGCTGATAACGTGGGACTACACGGAATTCGGATCAAATGGCAAGCCATGGCCGCTACCCAGGGCCGCTCTTAGCGGGGATGTAGGGCGTAAAACTACACGGCAGCTGGACTCTCGAGGTACCGCGACTAAATATTTTAAATTCATTATACTTGTCATATGTAAGTACTTTGGTACTATTCCGTTTTGAGGACCGTAAAAAATTGCAGCAAAAATGTACACGCAAAAGCGCCAAATCTACCAAACGTCCCATTTAAAGTGCGCGAAATCTAGCATACACGCTGATTTCAGGTTGCATAAGTTCAAAATTCCTAAGTCGCCATTGAAATACTAGTTAAATTTTCAAATCTTTTTTTGATATCATATGAATTTAACAATTTCGAAATTGCCCATGACGAAAAGTCTGCAATAGAATTTTTTTAAAGAAAAGGCATCATTCATTATAGAAAATTATGTTTGAACAACTAACGAGATGAAATTATCTTTAGCGATAACTCGGTAGCGAAACAGCGATGCAGGCATCCATTCAGTTATGTTTAGCCTTTTTTTATATAAATTATAATGATGATCTGAAATAGTTATTTACTCTTATGCTTCCAATCAGTTATGTTTAGCCTTTTTTTATATGAATTATAATAATAAAAAGGTATTATATGAAATTAACCTTTCATATAAATTAAAACAATAATCTTTAAATAGTTTACTATTATACTTCCTTTCTTGCGTTAGGGTTGCCACAATTATTTTTGGCAGCACTGGCATCAACAATAGTTCGGCGATTTTGTACGGTCCTCAAAACTGAATAGTACCAGTACTTTTCATACAATTCGTCACATGTAAGTACTTAAGGAATATGAAATAAAAATTTAATTCATCATTGAGCATTTTTTTTTTTTTTTTTTTAGTTTAGGGGGCGACAATCTTCGAAAAGTACGCGGGCAGACAATGGCCTAGGGATGGGCCTGCCGCTACCGATACCACCAGACTGGGAAGCCCCTTTGGTCCAACCGTATAAAACAGGGTTTCTTAAAATGTGGGTCGCCAAAACTTTCAGCAGTTTTGATATTATTTTAACTTATTACGATAATTTTACAATTACCAAATATTTTGACACAATGTATCTGAAAATAGATAAAGATAAGATAATACAGACAAAGAAAAAAACGAAAACGCTTCGACGCATTCTTTTTATAAACGTTCCTTTTTCTTGCTTTGCATGTGATGTCATTTCGTCTGTTACTTATTTAAAAGTTTCACATTGTTCTATTTCTTAAAATTAGAAATGAAAGTTAATGACTTAAAACTGCAATAGTATATTACAGTACAAGAGAAAACGTTGACAGTTTCACTCACGCGTGTGTTGGATTTGCGCAATACTTATGGGGTCCCCCAAAATGGGTCGCGAAAAAAATCTCTGTGGTAAAAAGGGGTCGCGACTGAAAAAAGTTTAAGAAACCCTGGTATACAACGATCTTCCTCCAGTGTTCTGTAACCACCAAGTTCGTAATTATGTTTCCTCAAGAGTACTACAGTTGTGCTAAGATACCTAGTTGGTATTTTATAGGTATCTAGACCAATAGCGAATAGGTTCATAGGTTTAAGAAATTTTTTTTAAATAAATTCATGCTTCGTTTACGAAATTTCAGTGCCTTACAGAATGACGCGCATATTTTCATTCCAGAAATTTTCCGCGATTTTAAACGGCAAAAGTAGTTTTATTTTTATAGTGAAAAATGTCGGTTTTATCTGAAAATTAAACATGTGTCATTTTCTTTTTCGTACTAGTGTTAAGTCTAGTTTGCTGAGTTAATGCAAAAATATTCATTATGCAACGTTTTTCGTTGCAAAGATCGCCTGAGGTCCATTATTATTTATATTCGCCTGAAACTCAGTTATAAAATCCGAAGTATTTCCTTCACCATTTCATCTCTCATCCTTTCTACAACTTGCAGTCCCATAAAGAAAGTAGCTGTGCTAATAACGCTTAAGCTGCTGATGTGTGTCTTTTGGAGGAGGAAAACGATATGAAGATACGATAAACGTCGGGCTCGAAACAGAATATTGATTCGTCTTAGAAGCGAAATGATTCCACTCTACTACGTATAATATATAGAATCTTTACTGGCTCGGTTTCCTTATTTAAAAAAATGTAGGTCTACATGTATACAAATGGCGATTTTGTACAATTTCATTTCGCCCTGAATCTCCGTTTTCAGGTTTTCTTGCTTTGCTTCAATGTGCCGAATTAAGATCGATGTCTAGACCCACCAGCGGCCGAGTGGTAAAGTCGCTGAACACTGGTAGTTAGGTTCGACGT
This sequence comes from Stegodyphus dumicola, assembly GCF_044657685.1. Classification (NCBI taxonomy): domain Eukaryota; kingdom Metazoa; phylum Arthropoda; class Arachnida; order Araneae; family Eresidae; genus Stegodyphus; species Stegodyphus dumicola. Next base: position 5,080,883 of record NC_140772.1, read on the forward strand.
TCTAATCCCGAAAACGGGCTGGCTGCGTTTAGGCGTTTTCTTGGATTTTACCATGTGTAATGTGTAAATACGAGCCAACTCCCTTAGAAAATACACCACGAATGCAAATACTTTCAGTCACGCCAAACGAATTCGTTACTTGCTTGTATGATTCATGAGTTTCCAGATCTCGCCAATCATGGATCCTTGTAAATCAAGAAGCTGGTGTAAATTAGGTTATGTTAATTGATTAAGAGAAAGCCTTTCGAGGGTTATCGCTGTCTGGGCTGGAGTACCTTCGTGCAGGTATGTTTTAAGTGAAACTAGCTCTTATCTACATTAATACAGAAGAACAACCACGGAACCTTTCATGCAACCAGCCCGTTCGCTAGGATTTAAACGTGGATCGAACTACCAGTTTTCGGTGACTTTAACGCTCTGTCACTAGGGAGCCAAGAGGCTGAGATAGAGTTCCAACTTCTTCTGCAATTACGACTACGACGTCGTTAAGAAAGAAGCAAAAGCATATGAAATGGGATTCTCGTTCCAGAATCATAATTTTAAACTCCGATATTTAACGTATTATGAGATCACTGATGTTATATCTAGGGAAAAAAACCTATTTTTGAATTCTTTGAGACTTCATATTCAGTAACTGTGATTTGTTTGTAAAAAGAGGGTCATACTTTAATTTTTTTGTTAGTAGTGTACGTCGCTACTCAATGGGACTTAGCAATACCTCAAACTGGTTTCTTTCACTTGCAGGTTTATGTAGTGCATTTTTTTTTTTTTACTTATTACGTGCTCGGCCCTTAGGCACTACACGGAAAGGGAAGGATGCCCCGTGGAGGTCTTTTTAAGGGCAACTGGCTCGTATCCAAGTTACACATGGGGAAAACCACGAAAACACCCATGCAGCCAGCCCGTTCGCGGGATTCGAACCTCGGACCGAACTACCAGTGTTCAGCGACGTTACCGCTCGGCCGCCGATGGGCAATTCCCAGGAATAACCAGGGCTATTATTAATATCTAGCTCTTCCGTGAGAATTTGCTTACTCAATGATTCATGCTGTTGTTTAAACCAGGCACGCCCATCATGTATCCCATTGTTTCGTTTAAGAGTTAGCACCTTACTAGAACAGTATAATATGACTATTACACAGCTGGAGAATCCCTTTGAGATGTCATTATGGGAAGACAAAAAAATTCAGTCTCTAGCTACCTTCCAACACTGCGATAAATCTAGTACAAGTGATGTCACTGACTGCGTAACATAGACAGTAATACAGAAATTATATCCTTCTCTATACAGATGGCTCAATATGCCGAGATCACGTTAGTGCAGCCTTTGTAGTAGTAAAAAAACTATTCTTGGGGTTTCGATTATATCCGGCTTGCTCTGTCTTTACCTCTAAACTTTATCAGTATCTTTAACGTTTCTGTCAGAACATCGTTACAAGAATTTCATTATCTATACGCATTCCTTGAGTGTCCTAACTTCATTCAAAGAGCCTAAGTATAACTCACATCCCAACATTATCAGGATTCTGAAGCTTAACCAGACTTTAAAATAGTGGGGATATCAGGTTCTTTATTATTCCTGGATCCCTGGCCACCTTGGCATAAAAGGGAATGAACTAGCAGACGTTACAGCTAAAACTGCTATTACAGTATCTAATCCCGAGATTCCACTTACAGATATCAGTAAGATGATCAAACATAAAATTCTTAATAAATGGCAGAGGCATTGGTACAATCAAACGAATAATAAGCTCCGAAATATTAAAATCACAACTGAATGCTGGCCGACCACGGCCAAGTTATTTTGACTCGGTTGAGAATAGGTCATTGTAGACCAACTCACGAGCATTTGCTGAAAGGCGAGAGGAATCCTCGCTGCACAAACTGTCATGAAGATCTGACAGTCCGCCATATTTTATTATAATGTCGTAGTTTTAATTATCTTCTCCAAAAACATTTTAAATGATTAAAATTGGATTTAAACCAAAATAGAGAAAAGCCATCATCACAAATTGTTCCAGTTTTTAAAGGGCACTGACTTATATTAAAGTTATAAACTGTGATCTGTTCTTACCTCACCTCAAATGTATAGTGATTGTTCGTCCGAAACTTATAACTACCTTGTATTCATTGTTCTTACCTTTTGTTTGGCGCAGATAACCTCGTTGGGTTTTGTGCCAGGAACTAAAATCAATCGATCAACCAATCGTGAGAATTAGCGCCCTTATTTAGAATTTCCGAGAAATTTCTATGTCAACATCTGAGGGTGTATGTTGTTTCTAATCGGCTGTTATTCATTGGAATTATAAAACACTAATTGAATTTAAAAAAGGATTTGGCGAAATTCCTGTCAGGAGCTGCGAAAAGCGAATTGAGGACAGAGGACTGAGGATTAAACATAAAATAATGAATTGAAATAACTCACGAATTATGAAAAACTAATGTACGAAATACCAAAATGAACGAAGAATTAGCTATAAAATAAATCTGATGCGTTAATAAATGACGTTACATTTACGAGTGCTTAATGAATACAAATAAAGGCACTTGGCGATGATATGGTTGGCAGAAATTCAGACAGTTCGGCGAGGGAAAAACGCTATGCGTCAGCACTGTGAAGAGTGGTTCCATCCGTTCGGGGCATTTGGATAAACTTGAAATAAGGTTTGTCCAAAAATTTATCAGGTACCTCCTTTGATTGTTGCTGAATCAAGCGTTTTACTGGTTCGTGCCGAAAGGCTGCATGCAATGGCGATCTCTGTGTGCTTAAGAATTGAAATATTTCATTAAATAAAATTAAAGAATTGAGTTGTGCCTAAATTTTCGCTTACAACCTGATATTATTAATTTGTCCATTTCATAAAACCTAATTACAGCTTTTAGAGCAGTACCTGCACCCTATATTGAAAGCAAACTAATATAATAAGATGCTTTTCGCACAATTTTAGACGATTTTCATTGTAATTACACTACCTTTCCTTTAAGAGTTCGCCCTATCATTGAGGAACTTTCCCTCTCTGATATGCGCCCCCAAGCAGTACAGAATTTTGAATTCCCACCTTGGGAAAATGCACGGATTCAGCTTCTAGATGTTTTCAAGCATCACGTCAAGCCAAGCACCAATGACATCATTTATAGACAACTCTTCGCTGAGCACAGGCACAAATATAGCAGTTATCTTCCAGTTTATACAGATGGTTCCAAGTCAAAAGATCATGTCGGGATGGCATTTGTAATTGAAGACCACATGGAGGGAAGACGCTTGCACCATGCCTCCTCTGTCTTAACATCTGAATTAACTGCAATATATTATTGTCTTTTGTACATCTCTAGGCTCTGCCACAAAAAGTTTATAGTTTATACAGACTCCTATAGTGCACTGAAATCTTTAGAAGCTTTTTCTAACACTCAAAACCCAGTCATGGTGGATGTTCTCAAGATACATATAAACCTAACGAGTCGTGGATATGAAATCCTGTACTGCTGGGTTCCCGGTCATGTGGGAATTAAAGGGAATGAGCTGGCAGATATCACAGCCAAATCTGCTGTTGAACTGTCCAGTCGCCTCATCCCTTTTGAAGACATCTCTTGTGTTGTGAAAAAGAAGATACGAAAAAAATGGCAGCAATTTTGGGATGTTCAGCGTCAAAACAAGTTAAGACATGTAAAGCCTAGAATTGAGCATTGGGAATTAACTAAAAATCGTAAGGAGGAAGTTCTTTTGACTCGCCTCAGAATTGGTCACACTAGAGTCACACATAGCTACCTTTTAAAAGCTGAAAATGAACCTGTTTGTTTTAACTGTAATGTTTGTTTATCTGTTCGTCATATTTTAATTGAGTGTCCATGTTTTAATAGGCTTCGCCAGAAATATTTTAATAGCTGTGACTTGCCTCTCGACCGTTTAATCGGAAGAGAGGTCAATTGTGGTTTGTTTTATTATTTGAAAGAGACTGGCTTTTATTACCAAATGTAATTTGTTTTGAAGACTGTGTCTTGAATTTTAATATGTGCTTTTAATTTGTTTTTATATGACTTCATCCTCTGGATTTCGTACATTTGTCTACTTTTTTTTATTTATTGAATTTTAATATCATCAATTGTAATCATCTCATCTTGTGTTTGGCGCGTCATAATCATCTCTGGTTTTTGCGCCATAATCACTCACTCATTCACTCACTCATTGTAATTACAAAAATATTTTACCCAACATTTTTATGTTTTATATGTTTTGTTACATAATACTTATTCTTCGCTATCTTCGTACACAGTAATTTCCGAGGCAATAAAGCCTTTTGTAGTATTGGAAGAGATATTGCTTTCCAAAGACTAAGGAGGTTGTCGTGAACATTGTGAGTTTAAGAGAAAATAATGAACGGTTTGTTAAAATTTAGATCAGATGAAAGATATTTTAACATATAGCATTTTAATACTATTTAGCACAGTGTAATAGGTTCATTTTACAATACGCAACATCCACAAAAATGATCCTTACAACGCAGTTCGATCATCCATCTTTTTCTGAACAACAATCTCTCTCGTTGCCATTCCGTAACAGAGAAACTTACCTTTCATGGAGTTCGATAGTGGCGCGACAGAGGTTGTAGGTTGATGTTTGGACAATCTGCTTTTTTAAAATCCAAAAGCACAAAAATACATTGGTGATAGATTAGGAGATTTAGTACGGATAGGAGTGAAGGGATTTGGCTTTGATACCCATTTCTTGTTCCATTGTTTTCCCAAGAAATCAGCACTAGAATTTGACATGTGACTACTTGCTTTGTCTTGCTGCAGTTCTACTGACGGATCGCACTGTGTGTAAAGAGCAGGTATTTCATATTTGAAAATTGGGTATAAAATATGTTTTTGATAATATGTGGAGTTGATCTTAACATTTTTCTCTCCTCTCTTTATTTTTAATTTGCCGTTATATGAAAATTCAACAACAATCGTAAATTCCTTACAAAAACATTCTTTAAATTTCTTGAATCAAAATTTAAAGGTAAAAATTTAACACTAATATAAAATAAGGAGATTAGCATACAGCCAAAAAAATAACATAAAAATTTCTTTTCAAACAATTCCTTTTATACCCTAAAAAAATCTGGAAGATTTCTTTAAAAAATGAGGGTCTTAAAAAACTAAACATGGCTAAAATATATGGACTGGTTTGTGTTGAGCTGCTATCTACTATAAATAAAGAAGGTTTAGAGTAACTTATAGTAACTTATAAATCCTTTTTCATTCATTTGTTTTTTCTGTGCGTACAGAAGGAAATTTTTAGATGTGTCCAAACCGGAGACACTGTCCCGCAAAGGGTTAACTTGGAGGATTTCCTTTTAACATTAAAGATCTTTGTTTTGCAACATTCAAAACATTCCTTTTTTTTCCCTTGGATAAGTATTTAGAGCAATTTTCCCACTTGAAGCATTTGACACATTTTGACATTTTTCTCTTTTGTTGCTGACATTACCTTTCGAAGCTTTAGCTATCGAAAAGCCATGGCTTTCACAATGTTTTTTAATAACTAGACAGGAATCATTTTCTTTGGAAAGAACACAAACATAATCTTCTGTCAATTGCTTCTTTAAAAGTGACTTTTTTTTTTTTTTTTTTTTTTTTTTTTTTTTTTTTTTTTTGGCATGACAACAACTGTCAACAAGCAGACGATAATTTCTACCTTCAAAACAGTTAAAAAGTTTATAGTTTCAGTTAAAAAATATAATCACAAGCAGAAGATTTTTTTTTTTTTTTTTTTTTTTTTTTTTTTTTTTACAGCAAAGCAAAATCGTCTGAAAAATGTGCTAAAACTCTGAATACAGCTATAATTGAGGTTTATTGCTAAACGTTCACTTTAAATTTTACTTTCAACCAAGCATTTATTTGCCGAGGAAAGCGTGAACTCACACTTTGGTTTCGAAAATTCACAATAGGTTGTGACTTAGTGTTTTAAAGATTTGACTGACTGCAGCGATCCACTTAGCCAAATTAACGCTTAGCCATGAGGCAACTCGTTATGAAATTTGTATACCAAGCAGCATTCTTTCCATACGAGTAAATCAAGTGGCTCTGCGATAGCTTCATGACAGTGACTCGTTCTATCCGTAGACCTCAGTTATAAAAACTGAAAGGGGATCGTTTTGGGGGAATAGATGCTTTACATAATCAGGCCGTGACCTTCGAGAAACAAGTTCTCGAAGGCCACGATCAGGCCCGCTCCGACAATAGCTGCAGGGTCGTGCGGCGCAGGACGGCGCCGAGTCAAAATGGCGTTGGGTAATCATTCAAACAAGCAGTCCGTTTCGCTGCCTGTCTGAGCAGGAAATTTCTTGTCTTATTTGAACGTGTTCTTGTGTTATTCGAACCTCTCGTAACCGTCTTCCCTTACCCCCAACCTCTCGAGAAGACTTTTGGGCTCGTCATAAATTTAGAGTGCGCCCGTGTCGCATGGAAACTAAAAACATCCATGTCTTCTCCGGGATTCAAGCCCGGCCCCTTCGGCACGGCAGTCAGCAACGTTAACCTCTATACCGGTTATCCGGCTTTTTATAACCTAGTGTAAATTCTTCAATAAATATGTTTGAGTGTGGGTTTTAATAAAGCACAAAATGTTTGCATATTTAGACAAATTAAAAGATAAAATGTATTTTTTTTCATATTATATTAATAATGCTTTCATTTTAAGTGTTAAATATAAGCAATTTCCCTTTAATATCGGGCCCACCAGAGGCCGAGCGGTAAAGTCGCTGAACACTGGTAGTTCGGTCCGAGGTTCGAATCCCGCGAACGGGATGGCTGCGTGGGTGTTTTCGTGGTTTTCTCCATGTGTAACCAGGATACGAGACAGTTCTGCTTAGAAAGTCCTCCACGAAGGCATCCTTCCCTTTAGGCAGATAGCCCTCGAGGCTTTGCCGTAACTAAATAACCTAACCTAATCCTTTAATATCGTCACTGCATTAAGGCGTCGCAAGACATTTCCACGACGGCACCAAATAGGCTTCGCGCGGGCTTGTACATAATTAGAAAGAAATCTGTGAAACAGGAAACATACGCTTACGAGCAGATCCTTGCATATATATATGTTACGGTGAAACACCGAAACCTGGAGAATGTCGATATTTACATAGTCGCTTGGTATATGTCCGAAATATTTTCCAAACACTCTTATTTCTGATTTACACCGGTGAACGGCGACATTCACCATGTGCCAATGGTGAATGTTGAACATACAAGAATATTATATTTTCTTCTCCGTAATTCAGTCTCGAAAAACAGCACTTGAAACTTAAAATAAGAACTTAAGAATATAAGAATTTAAAACACACAGTATATTCAAAATGAGAAATGAAAATAATAGAAGTTAAAAACTTAATAAATTATGTGATTCCAATCTTATTTATTGCAACAACATAAACTATTATGACACTTTGAATTGCACTAGAGCTCCTTGCTTTTACAACTGCATTTATTTGTGGAACACTTCCTTTTGCTATGACAGCATGTACATATACTCCTCTCTTTTCGACCTACACCAGAGCATATCTGTGATTGTCGACATACACCGGTGAGGGTCCGAATGTACAAGAATGTAGTGCAATATTCGATCTTTCACCAACGCATTTGGTGAATGTTGGCATTCTCCGGTGAAAGTCGACATTCTCCAATTTCGGTCTTTCACGATAACATATATATATAATAAATCCTCGTTCAAAACAGATATGCTTGATTTATTCTATTTCGGAAAATCAAGCTTTGCACTTTTATCTTCGTGAAAAAAATTATAGATCTTTGAAGTAATGGTCCCTAAATAATATTTTGGTTATTTAAATTCTAGCATGTAATTAAAAAATCTGATGTGTACACCACATGACTTTCTTGTGCGGAATATTAAACTATACGCAATTTTTTTTCATTTCATTTAAACTTATTGAATTAAATTACATCTGCTTCGTCGTTAGCGCATAAATCACAATAGAAAAAATGCACTTTTTAAAATTTACTATATTTGTTTACCATAGCGACACTGGCGGTACATTTCATTTATTTGCACAAAATTTATATGATCTTAAGAATTATATAATCTTTGCCACATGTTCTATTCAACTCCTATAATAAATCTAAAACGATGTATAAAAGAAATTAAGCAAACAAAAAAGAAACAGTTTTACACAGATGAGTCTCTATTTCTCATTCATTTAATTCAGTTCTCCCTTCGCGATAAGGCAAAAATGCACAAAATCTCAAAATATCTATATTACAAATTACGAAGTAAATCTTAAACACTAATCCTCGAATAAATTACAGAGATTAAGCATGATTTAATTCGCAGTAATAAAAGAAAGCGCTATCTTTGCTCTTACGAAGTTTATTTCTCTAGACTGGCAACAAATCTACTATTCTACTAAGCTTCAAATGTGAACAAATATAGCCGCTATGATAAAAATAATTAGGCTTAGCCGCACTTAAAAAACTTTTAAATTATTCACAACAATTTTACAAATATTGCATGCAGATTTACTAAAGGCATAAAAACCTTAATAGGAAGATAAGAACGACATAATTCAATCATTTTCAAAGCAAAAAAACGCACAATTCAGAAACATATTGGAATAAAGAAACTGAGATCACTGAGCAGAGAAACAGAGTGCATATATGCATATATTTATATACCTTTGGTGCAGTCGATTGCAACCAAAATAGGAGGTGCACATCTGCATGTTATATCAGTCCTATATACAATATTTCAACGTCCTGAAACTAATCGTTTTTGAGTTATGCAAGATACATACATACTGCACTTACGCAGAGAAGCCACGAAAAATTCTCTTCAGAATTCATTTAAAATCAGTTTTAGAACTTTTTTTTGGCGAAAAGAGTCCTTTATTCTGTTCTTACGTACAGATGTCACGCAAAAACATCGTTAAATTGCATTTGATAGCCGTCAAAATGGATATTTTCGTTGAAATATGATACCCGAAATTTTTCGCGTTTACAATACTTCCTTTTTACTTCGTGCAAAGAAGTAAAAAGCACTGTATTTACAAAAAAAAAAAAATCTGATGTGTACACCACATGACTTCTTTGTATGGTATATTAAATTATACGCATTTTTCTTGCATTTCATTTAAACTTATTGGATTGAATTAAATGTACTTCGTCGATAGCGCATAAACCGCAATAGAATAAATGCATTTTTTAAAGTTCACTCTAGTATTTGTTTACCATAGCGACACTCTGGCGCTAGATTCACTTAACAGTATTATATTTCGTTCATATTATAACCCAGAATGCACAAAATTTATATCATTTAAAGAATTCTCTAATCGTTACCACATGTTCTATTCAAATACTATAATAAATCTAAAACGATGTATAAAAGAAATTAAGTAAATAAAACAAAAATAGAAACAGTTAATCACAGACGATTCAGTATTTCTCATTCAATTAATTCATTTCTCACTTCGCGACAAAGTAAAAATACATAAAATATTTATCTTAAAAATTTTTAAGTAAATCTTAAACACTTATTTCCTCGAAAAATTCCAAAAAGGATTAAGCATAATTTAATTCACAATAATAAAATGAAGGCGTTATCTTTGTTGTTGCGAAGCTAAGTTTCTCTAGAGTAGCAACAAATCGACTATTCTGCTATTTCAAATGTAAACATATATGTCCGCCATGTTATTATTTAAAAATCAGTCTTAATCGCACTTTAAAGTGCTTTTAAAGTGTGATAATTCTACAAATATTGCTTTTAAAGTGTGATAATTCTACAAATATTGCTGGCAGTTTTCCTAGAGGCATAAAAACCTTAATCGGAAGATAAGAACAATATAATTCAATGATTTTTTAGAGTAAAAAACGCACAATTTACAAACATATAAGAGTAAAGAAACTAAGCTGAGCCGGGTAACAGAGTGGATATATATATATATATATATATATTTATATACTTTTGGTGCCGCCGTTTTTTCAACGTTCTGAGGGTACTCGTTTTTGAGTTATGCGAGATACGTATATACGTACGTACGTGCAGACACCATGAGACATTCTCTTCAGAATTCATTTTAAAGCAGTTTTATAATTTTTTGGAGGAAAAGAATCTTTTATTCTGTCGCTACGTACAGATATCACGCAAAAACATCGTTAAATTGCATTGTAAAGCGGTCAAAATAGATATTTTCGTTGAAATATGCTGCCTGAAACTTTTCGCAATTACAATACTTCCTTTTTACTTCTTACAATGATGTAAAAAACAGGAGTAACAGATAAATATGGTGTAGGAAATGGATGAAAAGGTACTTATTCACAAATTTTAAATAATCTCTTATATAATTTCTTTTAAGAAACAAACTTTTCGTATGAGTTTTAATTAGTATAGTTGACTTGAGTCAAATATCATATGAGCTATAAATTTAGTACCCGTCGATCGCGAGTCGTTAATGAAGTTTTAGTATCTGTTTTATTATTGTAAACATATGCATATCTAAAAGGAAAATTCCGGAAACAACGTAAACATTAAGCTAAAAGCAAATAAAATATTCTTATGATGCTCACAGATATAGCAGCAAGAAGATAAAAATTGCAATTTGGTAAATGGAATGAAAATTAAGCGAAAGAACAGACTACCTATTCTTGTTCTAAATGCATTTGATTTCGAATTTCTTTGAGAAAAATAAGGCATTTAACTTTCTGAAAATGCAACCGTATTAAGTGTATCCCATTTGACTTATTTATACACCAAATGTAGTCCTCACTTAATGCACTGCCAAATTCATATATGTGTATACAAACAATATAATTTCATTTATATATAGTATTGATTTATGTCATAAGAGTGTTCATATGTAATATTGTGTTATTCAAAATATCGTGTAACAAAAGAAAATAATATGTACAGGCCTTGTATGCCAATGTAACTGATTTCCGCAGAAATAACGTTCAATTCCGTACGGCACGAACTAGGACGGATGTCATTTTCGCGGTGTATAGCATTGGGAAAATGTGGACTTTGAACAAAAAAAAAAAAAAAAAAAAATTTAAAAAAGTAGCAAAAAAATCTGAAGGGTTTCAGATTTTAAATTGCGTGCGAAGGAACGTTTTTCTAATATTTTGTGTGTTACCTTTATTTATTAAATATCATATTCTTCTCACTTAACTGATAAAATTCAGTCCCACAGCAATATCGCAAAATAATTTTAAAATGAACATATCATTAGAATTTCCGATACAGAGTCTCGTGGGTAGGAGATAAAAATGTTTTTTATTTCGTACAGTGTTGTCGTTCTTCGCTTTGAAACCTTTAGTATGTTAAAAAAAATTCCTAAATGTCTGTCAAAATATGAAATCGATAATGAAACAAATTTCAAATTCAAATTTGGTCTTCCACATGCCCATATTCTATGGAAGATTACGTTATTCAAATTTTGATGTCTCTATGTACCGTTGTTTTATCACAATGCGAGAAACATACATACACACATACATTCATGCAGATTCTTCATTATTTAGTGTCTTTAAATATAATACAGGACTATAATATTGAGTGGCAACAATCTAAAAAGTGAGACAACGCAAAATGCCAAAATGAAATTAATAGTCTTTCTAGGCAAATCGTCCCTTTGAACTAAAAATTAATTAATCAATCATCAGATTTATCTGTTACTCCTGTTTCTCCTCCTATATATTTCTTTTTTCACTGCTCTGTTAATTATATGAATATGAGAATATTTAACTATTAAAAGAATTGATTCATTGGTAATAGTATAATGCAGAAAGAAAATTTCAGAATAATGAATGACCTCCCTAAAGTATTTTTTACTATTCCTACTCTGAAATTTTAAATTTAGGAACTTGCAACGAGAATTTTTTTAAAAAATCGCCAAAATATTTCGTTGGTAATTTTGAATTTTTCAATGTTGGTTTGGATTATTGAATACCAAATTTTTGCATTTATTAACATATACTTTAATAATTTGAATATTTGGTTTGATGATTCTGGATTTTCAAAAAATAGCCAAACCTATTGAATTAATCTGGCGATTTCAAATAATTTATTTAGAAGATTTATATTTGTTATCTTCAATGGTGCAAGCAATGAAATTCTGAAATTATTCGTTAAGATATTTAATATTTCTGTAATCCTTTCTATTATTTTTTTACGTGTTTCCCCTAAGAACATCTCTCCCTGCACGGAAGGAAGAGATGTCTTCGTGGATGACTTTATAAGGTAAACTGGCTCGTATTAACCAGTTACACATGGCGAAAAGTACGAAAATGTCTATGCAGCTAGCACGTTCGCGGGATTCCAACCTCCGATCAAACTACGGCTAATCTTTGGAATATGGTAACAGGTAGTTTGGCGACATTTTGGTAAGGCAATAAAGGTTACTAGCTAGGACTTTAGCAGTGTACATGGATAAAGTCAAGAGTGTGCGCAATGCCATTTTTGTGAAATTCTGAGATGTTTTTTTAAGTGTAAATAGGTCGACGTGTACATGGATACCGTGTATGTGCAATTCTTAAAAACGCGGCAAGCAGTGGGCGATTTTGCACTTTCTCCCAATTTTGCACCTAATCTTCCTCATGGTTAAGCACTTTTGTTCCATAAAAGCTCTAGCATAAGCGTAATTTGGCTAGCAGATTGTTGGAAAAAAATGTTCAGTAAACAAACAAAAAAAAAAAAAAAAAAAAAATGCCTTAACTTCGTGAAAACAAAATGGCGTCCAAAAAAAAACTAGCAGGTTGCTGTAGCAGGGTTGGTCGCCGAAGTTTCGCCAAATAATCGGCAAGTTACCATAATCCGAAGAATAACCCAAACTACCAGTGTTCAGGGATTTTACCACTCGGCCGCTGGTGACCGGAGAGAGCATCTGGCATCAGTTATTAGTTCAGCGTGAGTTCGGAGTGCTGAGATATGTCTCCGGTTTAGCTTCTCTCCTTAGATGCGCTTCGCATCGAGTTCTGTTTAACGTTCTTAGTAGTTTGAAGTGTAACTACTGATTGCACTCTGTGATACTGGGAAGACTTGTACGGCTGTCGGTGTGGAAAGTTCCAGAACTATGAAGTGTTACTTTTGGTCAAATAAATTTCATCAGGCTATCATCCATTCTGCGTGCTTTCAATCTATTACGAACCCGAACTCACGCAACAATATTATGTAATTCTGCTTAACGTTACCTGTAAACAGAACTAACGTGCAAATGAAAGTTTAAATACAATTATAAAGTCCTGACTTAATTGATAACTCATGGCTCAAGTATACATCGGTGATATATACATGTAATAAATTTTAACTCAGAAGCAATGATCAGTGCAATTGTAATATATTCCGAAGCAGGAATTTTGAAGGCTTAGTAGTGTTGATCCATAATGACTAGGAAATTGGAAGCGAAGAAAGATTAAATCTTCAGTTTTATTACTATTATTTTATTAGTTACGTGTTGCGGCTACACACAAGTCGGCACATTAAATGTGCCTGTTCCAAAAGGCTTACATTTTTGATAATTTTGTAGCAAGAAAGCAGAACAGACAGACAGCAGTGTAGCTAGACCAAAGCGTGGGAAGAAAGTGCGTCATGTTCAGGTTGAAATCTGAAGTCAAACTGAGTTAGTTTTGGCTCTCAATACATTGTGATTGGACAAGTTAATACTGCTCTAAAATTACTATTGGCTGCTTGAGTTTTAGATCAATCTACATCGCCATAATTACGTAAGAGTCATATGACATAGAATAGTCTCGAAATGACGCAGTGCAGAGAGGAGTTACTATTTTTAGAATAGAAAAGGGAAATTTACGTTGCAAATTTAATCTTTAAATATTCTTTATTTTTCTTATATACATATATATATATATATACAGGGTGCCCACGAAAGTTCGGTACCACCCGTTTAATTGCCGAACGGCTGCATCTATAGTCATAAAAGGAATGTCGAGGTAAAGTGGCTTTGCGCTACTAGATGATATAGCTTTCAATACCACTTGGTGGAAAACGGCAGAGTTAGCGTCCCTATTTCGGAAACCGAAGTCGGCTGGTCACGCAGCCTATCCCCCTTAAACGTTTCAAAACCTGTAGGGTGGTTTTGTATGAAGGACGCGGTCCTGCAGGAAAACGTTGCCGATGCAACCGCGCTGCCGATCGTGCCTTGCGCTCACATTCGCCGTAACTAGAACCATCTCACAATAATCATTTTTTGAAAATCGCTCCATGACCATGAGCTTCAACATACAACCACGAGGAGATATCACTTTTATAGCTGTCTCATGTGAACAAGTGTGACGTTTCATACACCATTTCGCACACCAATTCTCGCACCAAGCTCAGGCCGCATTGAGTTGATGCGTTTAACGACACGATTGTGCACGATCTGTATTTTGTCTACTCTGTTTGTAAAGACAATCGGTACAAGGATGCACCCCGCGGGGTTCGAACCACAGTCTTCTGGAGTGTGAATTAAAAGCGACGTCACTGCCGCGATCATAGCCGATTTCTTCGCACTTCAATTATAAAATTCAGTTCAACGGCAATACCGCAAAATAATTTTAAAATGAGCGTATCTTTAGAATTTCCAATACACAGTCTCGAGCGCTGGTGATAAAAATGTTTTTTTTTTTTTTTTTTTTTTTTTTTTTTTTTTTTTTTTTTTTTCCTCTACAACTTTGCCATGGCTCGCTTTGAAATCTTTGAGTTTGTTAATCAAAAAATTATTGAAGTGTTACAAAATATGAAATCAATAATAAAACAAATTTCAGATTCCAAATTAGGGTTTAAAGGTGCCCCTATTGGGTGGAAGATTAAGTTATTCAAAATTGGATGGCTCTGGGTACCTTTGTTCTATCACAATTCGAAAAACATACATACATTTATGCAGATTCTTCAATATTTAATTTCTTTAAATATAACACAGGGCGATAATATTGGGTGGCAACAATCTGAAAAGTGAACCGACATTTTTCAAAAGTTTTCAACGCAAAATGCCAAAACGAAATTAATAGCCCTTCTGGGCTAACGCCCTTTGGGCTAAAAACTAAGAGATAAAGAAAGTATAAATAAAAGTATATGAATGATATATTTAATGATAAAGGTCTACCACGTATAAGTCGAACCCTTTCTTCAAAGTTTGGTTTTTTTTTCCTTAAGATTGTCGGTATATGGAATCCCAAATTTGTAAACTTTCAAATTCTTTAGCGAAGTTTTTCTTCATTAAATGGCAGGTGATCAAAGAACAAGTCCCTTAAATGCATTTCTAGTTCTAAGCGCAATACTTTGCTTGAGATTAAAAATCGATGACTCGATGATCGTAAAGTGGAAAAGATCTTTATATGGTAATACAGCTGAAAGCAAAACTTAACATCCATGGAAAATTGTCATCAATAATAATTGCTAAAATACATGCACAACGTTGAGCAAGTTGAAATATGAGTAAGATTAAAATTATGAAATAATTGCATAAATATAAGAAAATTTTTAATTTCCATACATTAACTTGGACAGAAAACTTGTCAATGTTTTATAATTTTCATTAAAAAATTGTTCTGTAAATGTCCTAAAAGCACTTATTTCCAGAAAGCTATTTAAAAACAGACAATCTCGGAAGCAAGGGCCACTGGGACTTAATAACAGGTCCAATTTTAAAATCAAATCATTATATTTGCTCTTACGTGAATAATTTTTAAACATTAAATATCACTATTTATAAATCACCTGCATATAAACGATCGAAATCCGAATGAATATTGACAGCTTCACAGTCGAAGACTGGAGACCATTCAATTATCAACTGCTTTTCCGCATCAGTAGGTTTTTGTAATGGAAGTACCTTTGTACTCAATGCTAGACTACTATGCAAGAAACTAAAATAGCGACGAATGGCGTACAATCATGTAAAAAAAAAAAACTAAAATGGCGGTAGTAAAAGTTTGCTACACAAATTTACCAAGAAGTTTTCGCAAATTCCTACGAGAACCCGAGAGGATTTCGGTTAGAATTACAGCCCACTATTAAAAAAAATGTCTAACGCATTTCATTAAGCATTTCGCAGTAAGGAGTGCGAAGATTTTTAATACCTCTCATGAAGTTTAAGATATTTTCTCTCTCTCTCTCTCCTTCCTTTCAACATGCGTTAGTGATGTAATGGTAGCGCATTCGGCACGTATTCTAAGGTTTCAGGTTCGAATCCCGGCGAGGGCATTGCACATTTTTCACATCATGACAACCTAATGACCTCTTGCACGAACTAAAAGGTGGTTGACGATAATTCGTCAACATCAAGATTTGGTACCCAGTCGTCCTTTTAAAGTGGGAATATATAAGGAGTATTCCAGCAAGCTTCTCATGTAATTCACCCATTAGCGGCAAAATAAAAAAAAAAGGTTATACACGCGTGATATACCCATTATGGGGCAAATGAGACGCTGACAAAAAGAGACTAAAAAAGTAATATCATAGTACTTCCAGCATGCCTTCGTGGAGTAACGGTAGAACACTGGGTGCGCATTCGAGAAGTCCAGATTCGAGAGCCGACGAAGGCATTGCACATTTTTGATATTTCATGCTTCGAAATAACCTAATGACTACTCTCTACTCTGACCCAAATAAAGAAAAAAAGTAATCTCTTTTTTTCTTTATTTGGGTCAATCTCTATTCAAAAAATCAGCCTGTTACTTTTTTTAAATTCATTTAACTTCTTGTAAGGCTCTTTATCTTCTTTCATCTGGCTGCTGTTATAAGATCATCTAGTTCTTAATTTGTTATTTCACGATCGTCCTTCTCGGCTCATTCTTTGGTTTCTCCTTTTTCCATATTTGAAAATTCTTTGCACTCTATTGCTTTTGCAGGTTGTACGATTTCTTTAGCTCAGTCGATGGAAATTCCCTAAAATTGTTGGCGACTTCTAAGCAGAAGTGATGCCAATAATCATTGATTGTTGACGAATTAGCATGTTCTCGTGCGAGTTTAATCATTTCTATGCAGTCAGTGCCGTAGTTAGGGTGGGGCAAGGGGGATCTGTACCCGGGCGCAGCATTCAGGGGGTGCGAAATTGATGTTACGAAATTTTCGAATGAAATGTTTTCCCTTCTTGGCGCAGAAAAAGGGGCGCAAAATCTTTAGTTGTCCCCGGGCGCCGGAAACCCTAGCTACGCCTCTGTATGCAGTGATGAATTTCTTCCAAATGTCATTAGTGTGTCATGTTTTCCTTCGTCTAGTGTTTTATAAACATAGTAAACGTTAAATTCTTTTACGGCTCCTCGATCCATTGGTTGGATTGGCGTCTGGTGGAAGGAATAAAACCTCTGCATTTAGGCGCATTGTTCCGAGAGCTTCGGTGGGCCCACCAGCGGCCGAGCGGTAAAGTATCTGAACGCTGGTAATTCAGTCCGAAGTTCGAATCCCGCGAACGGGCTGGCTGCATAGGCGTTTTCGTGGTTTTCCCCATGTTTAACGTGTATACGACCCATGTTCCCCTTAGAAAATCCTCCACGAAAGCATCCCTCCCCTTAGGCAAATAGCCCTAGTGTGCTTTGCCATAATTAAATAAACCAAACCAAACCTGAAAGCTTCAATACCATGTCCTGGTATATTATTGGAAATTTGGAGAACCTTACCCCTTTGGGACCCAATTTTTTTCTTTTGTTTTAGATTATTTGGAAATATGAATTTATAACAACAAATATGGTAAAATATTTTTTTTAAAAGAGAAAATATTTACATTTCAGGTGCAAATAGGGATGGGACAAATGTATCCCAGTGGCATTTTTAACTGGGTTATATATGTCCCAATGGCAAAAGAAACAGAGGTTTTGTGTATTACAAAATGAAAGTCTGGACACATGTCTCTTAGGCACATAGCCTCTAGGAAATCGTTCCGAAAAATGACACAACAATTGCAAAATATGCACAAATACAGGATAAAAGGTACTTCATATGCAGCTCCGTTACTGTTTACAAACATACTGACTCGCGCAGAGGTGTCTCTGCTTGCAAAAACATTTCGAAAATGTCATCAGTAGTTGAAACACCCGCTGTTTTCCGCATAAAACAGAACGAAGATGACCCGGTGGACATATTTTAGTATGCGTTGGGATCTATATTTCCCTGTGGGACCGAAAGGGTTAAAGCTCGGGTTTTGCAGTTCTAAGCAATGTTTTTTTTTCGTTAAAGAATGTTTTTTTTTAAATTTTTTTTCATTTATTAAACAGAGCTGTTGTAACAGTGAATAGCGTGTAACTGAAATTTTTGCGTTGGCCAAATTAAAAAGAAACAACTAAAATAACGCGTATTCGCAAAATCACGTTCCTCAAGACCGCGTTCGGCAAGGATTGTTTTAATCGGTCACTATTTACATACACCTTTGCTTACGAAGGGTGTGTTGGATTTACTACACTATAGCAAAGCACAATAGAAAGACAAAAGATGCTGTTATGGAAGACGTACGAAAGGAAACTGACTCACATTACAAAGAGAGAAAAGGCCAAAGTACTCATTTCAAATTAATTCCTTCAGCCTTTGGTGGACAATTGCTTTTGATACGTTTAATTATAAAATATGCTTAGCGTTACAGTATGAAAATAGGGAACGTTACACAAAGTAGTTAAAATGCTTAATATCTAACAACGAAAAGGACTTAAAATGAAATCGCGTTGGGATATAATAACACTAGCGGCCCATTTGTATGTGTACCTGAAAAGTAAATGTTTAAAAATATTTCAGTATGAATGAAATCCGCTTATTCTTCAAAAGCAACAACCCATTCGTCAATAATTTTTTGTTGCCAAACCAGGGGGGGAAAAAAAAATACTTTTGACACATCAGGTTAATAGGTGTATGTATGACATCATGATTTAAATCTAATGTAATATAGCAACTTTTTCTCAATATCGATAAAGAATTAAAGTGGCAATAACGTACCGTGTCAATTATCCTAACCCGAAACAAAAAAGGTGCCAACAGCAACTATTTATTTAAAATGCTTACAAGAAAACATTTTCGACATACAGTTCACATGCTTTCTTCGAACTTAGAATATGACCTTCTATAATAATATATTTAATGTTTGGAAATTCTATTTTTATTTCAGATTTTGTAGAATATACAAATTTTTATTTAAGAAACTCTACAATTTGAACGCGAGCAGTGGCAACACTTTCCGAAATAAAGCAGAATTTTATCTTCAGCGCGCGAGACTGTTGCCACTCGGAAAAATGAGTGCGAAAATGAGAGCTTTTAATTAATTTATCGGCTGATTCAATCCCTACAAAAGATGAGAATGATCGAAATGACTTCCCACGAATTTTTGGAATTCTGGAGTACTTTTCTCGAAACTCAACTCCCCGCCGTTTCGAAGATGATGTCACAAACAAATAGACAGATTTTTATTAGTACAAATGTGCTTCATTATTGTTCAAAATTAAATTTGTCGATTTTAGATCAAGCATCAGGTTTTCCGGTTAAACACTTGCAGGGCTTGATTTGAAATGATTATGTTTCTTTGTCATTTATTATGATGCGTTTACAGTTCATGCGTTTCGCAAGAAAGCTAAATAAACAAGCTGCCTATGTTTCATTTGATGAAAAGGGCGAATGGTTGAAAACAAGGAAAGAGTGCGTTTTCCCCCTATATTCGTTTTCTTAACGTAACCAAATTTAATGGTTAAATAAGCTAGAGATACATTTGCAAAGTATTGTTGAATCACTTTAATACCTGTTGAAACATTGTAGCCATTCTTAACGAATCACGACATCAAAGGAAAGCATAATTTTCCTTCTAAAATATTTTCCTCGTTTAAACATCCGTAAGGTGAAAAATAATCTTGGGAAATTTCATGCTAATGAACAAAATCATTAATAATTTCAAAATTTTGCAATTTTAAACCGTAATTTTAACTCAAAATGTTTTTTTAAACGAGAAACCTAAAATCCACAAGCATAAAATGTAAATGGATTCCAGTGTACAATATTTTTTGCTACATTTTCAAAGAGAAATTTAGACAATAATCACTTTAACGGAATTTAAAATTTATTAACTGATTATTTTATTGATAATCGATCTTCAGCAGAGTTGGCTACCATTTTGCATGAGATTTTCTATCAGTTTGTTTAGCTTAATGCTCGATTTGTAGAGTCTATTAGGTTTAGAAGCGGAACAGCAGAGATGGACTCCCGCACCAGCACTTTAGCCTTTGAGGAATCGGAATACATACTCCGGAGAGAATCCACGCTGACGCAGCCCTCGCGGCACCCACTGGGCAACAGCGACACTGTTACCGGACGCTACCCCTGCCGCATCTTAAACAAACGATAATGGTGTTCCGTCTGAAATGTCGTTCCCCACTCCCGAGGTAGCCAAACCAAACCAAACCAAACCATACTTCTTGCGATACTATGAACGGGTCATATGGTCCCAGTCGTTGCTGAAAAGAAAGAAGACGGATTTAAAGAATTTAAAGAGCATAACTGCATTTGATTTAACTAGAATAAGTAAAAATAATTTTTTTAAAAAATCTGAAAGGTTTCAGATTTTAAATTCCGTCCAAAGAGGCTTTTTTTTTTTTTTTTTTTTTTTTTTTTTTAACATTTTGTCTGTTACCTTTATTTATTAAACGTCATGTTCTTCGCACTTAAACCATAAAATTCAGTTCAAGAGTGTTAATAATAAATAGTCTTAAATTGAGTATATCTTTAGCCCTTTGCACTCGAGCGGTGCCTCTCAGGCACCACTGCATGTGATGCGATAACTCGAGCGGTGCCTGAGAGGCACTATTCGAATCTATGTGTTTATTTGTGTTTGACCTAAGGAATATCGCTTGAGAGATCTACTTGGCCTTTTGTAGATCATATTACGAGGTGTCTGAATAGCTATAAGGATGTCTTATCTCAAATAAAGGTTGTCTTCGCAATGCTTATGCGATTAAATGTCTTATCTCAAAAATACTTGCGACCGCGGGTAGGACTCTGTCTTCGACATCAGTTCGAACTCAACCTTCTTGCCAATCGCAGTATTTCTTTCAAAGTTACTGAGCCCAATAAGTATGGAACACGACGAAGAAGCTACTTCTAGCGAAGACGAGTTTAATTTTTCGGCAATTACGAACGAAATTACATCACTACATAGACAGCTTGCCCATGAGAACGAAGACGGAAGTGATAAAGATAGTGACGACGTTAGAGGAGCAGGAAGACGAAAAATCCGAATAATCGATAGTGAATCTGGAAGCCAAAGTGATTGTACAGAAGAGACTGAACCTTCAGAATGGACAGTGTGAACAGAAAAGCGCGTTTATTGCAAAGGGTTAAAATTTCCGATACAAAGTCTCGCGCCCTGGAGATATTTTTTTTTTTTTTTTCCCGTACAGTGTTGCCATGGCTCCTTTGAAATCCTTGAGTTTGTTCATCAAAAATTCATTAAAGTTTTTACAAAATATGAAATCGATAATAAAACAAATCCAAATTTGGGCTTCCACACGCCCATATTCGTAGGAGGATTACGTCATTCAAAACTCGATGGCTTTAGAGAAATATACGTACATTTATGCAGATTTTTCATTATTTAATTTCTTCAAATATAATGCAGGACTCTCAACATTTAGTGGCAACCGTTAGAAAAGTGAAACGGACATTTATAGTGAACCAACACAAAATGGCAAAATGAAAACAATAGTCCTTCAGGGACAAAGCCCTTTGGACTCACTATTGTGTATTTTATACATGCCTGCAGAGAATTTTTTTCGAAATTATTAATCATATGGTTCTTGGAACAAAAATTAACTGATTATTGTAAAAGTTGGACTGGAGTTGTACTGTATTTTAAAAAAAAAAATTGTAATCTATTGTCAAGTTATTATGAGCTTTTATATTTTTAACTTGTTCCAGCTTCAAAGGACGACATTTTTGCGATAATTAATGAATTAGATAAAAAGGCAGAAATCTTATGGGAGAAAAGGATTTCGGAATGTGTAGTCGAGGTATTAAATACTGGATTAAACCAATGTACTAATTGAGAGATTAGAAATAACCCAAATCAAATGAAAATGGACTTGTCTAAAATAAAAGAAGACCAGTTAGATACAGTAATTAAGGATGCTGGAGAAATTGAAAACATCGAAAATGACTGAGGATATTCAACGGAGAAGGAAGATAAAAAAAGGATCAATTAGAACATGAAATTGAAGCAGATGTAAAGAAGAAAAATGAGATCATACGTAAGCCCTTGAACGAAGACATTCATATTTAAGATGAGATTAGGATTGAACTTTAAACTGTTAAAGATTGGGTTTAGCCTATATTTTAGACTAGTATTTTAACCTCGTTAGCCCTTACCTCGTTAGCCTTTTTACTGAATTTATAAATTTAACATTAAATTACAGGATTTTAGATAGTGTTCAGATAACTAGATTAGTGTGATAAGATAGATAAGTGTTTTTATTATACTATTGGATTTATTATAGTTGTTGAAATTTCAGGAAATTAGGTATACATGCGGATTTATTATACGTATTGCATGTGTAAGGAGTTAAATCGAAATTTGAAAAAGTAAGAATGTTTATGAAAGAAATTATGAAGATTATAAATGATAATAACGTAAGAAAAATTTGGAGATTTGTAAAATAAGAAGATAATGAAGTTTATGGGTATAACTATAATGGATGCTTTTATATTTTGCTGGCGCAAGCGATAAAGTCGCCAAAAATGGTACAACCGAATGCCAAACGGAATTTCGTCGCTGATAACATTTTACGTATCATTTTCAAAACAAGTCGCAGCCATTTCTTATTAGATTGATTGTTTCTTTGATTACTGTCATACAATTACATAGAATTTTTATCAGATAGTTCAATTTTATGCCCTAAAGCCATTCGCAGTAATTAAATCAATTAGGATGCAATCACACCGTTCACCCGAAAATATGGAAAAGGCAAAGTCAAGATTCATCCATTCTAATGAGAATGCACTAGCGAAGTAAAGCACTGAGGTTTGATTTCTGAGTAAGCTATTCTTAGGAATTGAAATAATTCTTGCATTTAAACTTGTAATCCAAATTAAGATTTAACTTGAAATTAATGTAGATAATTACGGAGAGAATTAGATTTTTGTAGCATAGTTTACGTGAGATGAGATCACTTCGGGTCACGTGATTTGAAATGGCGAATACCATGAAATACCATGAAATTTAATACCATGAAAGTATAGCATATTCTTAAATTAATGTCTTTTTACAAAATTTTAAACGATATTAAAATGTTCATGCCTTCAAAATAAAAATTTCTTAGAACTAAAATTTGTTAACATTTTTTTATGTGTATACTGTGTGTTGTCGCCGATTGCGCCGGCGAAACGGAAAAGTACTATATAAGGGAAAATGATAAAAACAAAGAACACCTTTTAAAAAGAAATTTGAGAGCGAAATAATAAAAGACGTAGTGTAAAATAACCAATATATAAATCCATGGTTTAATCCCAGAATGATAAAAAAATAAAGAGTAAAAATAATATTAAACGTATATAAACATATAACGAAGTTGTAAATATATATATACAGGATGACCCAAAAGTAGCTCCACAGTTTTAAATTAAAGAAGAGTATCGAAAGTTAAGTAAATTTATATTTTGAAACTCATAGTAGAAAGTGTCATTTTTGAAGTTTTTATTTACGAAAAATGACGTGAATCGTGAAATCATATCATGAAAAATTCATGATAACAAACAACGAGCTCTTTATTATCTTCCTGTTCGCAAGCTTCCTGCTTTCATTGCGTCCTCCTATTGATGCTGTCTATTCAGATTTGAATATTATTTGTAATATCGTATTGACTAGAAGGAGCATATTTGACATTACAATATCGACGGAAGTTTTTCTGCATAGAAATAATGCTTATTCTGTTTCCCAAACAAAATTGCTATGATGTTTATCCATTTCGCTCTATATCGAAACTTCCAAGTATTTCTTTTAACCTAAAAAACGAGAAACTCAATAAATATTAATTAATGCCAGAAAGAATTATTGAAATTAAACCATGAAGGTACTTTTGCGCCAGTGTACAGTGTATGTACAGTGGAACATCGAGCACCTCTATATGCGGAAAATTCGGGATACGAGGAAAGTATGAGCGAAACATTTGTCTCTAAATACGAGCATTGACTCAAGTAACGAGCAATGAGCCTGGCTGTGGGCATGCTTGGCGCCATTTCCCGATCCGGCTCGACTCTTGTAATCCCCTCGCCAGATCACTCGGTGTTCGTTGATCTACGTGTTTGTGCGCTTGTGAATTAATTGTTTATTACATTTAACGTGAAAATAATTATTTCGCGATGCCTCCCAAGACTGCCTCGGGCAGTGCTGCAAAGAAAAGTTAGGAAGCCATGGCCGTTGAAATTAAGAAAGAAAGAAATCGTTAATTAAACATAAGCGTAAGGTGAGAGAATTGGCGAAGACTTACGGCCTTCCGACATCGACGATCTGCACTATTCTGAGAAAGCAGGAAGATAATTAAGAAACTTAAAGTAGGCAAGGAAGATACCATTACTTCCAAGCACCATCCAAAACTCCTAGAAGCTGCTGTTGGTGTGTATTTAATGAGAAGCAGTTAAGGTCGGAAGCTGTCATAAAGGTAAACGACGGTTATATTATTTACCAGTGTTATATATTAGGAAAATGTATTTTTATGTTGATATTTTTGAGGGTGCGGAACGGATTAACTGGATTTCCATTATTTTAAATGGGGAAGTTTGTTTTCAAATAAGAGAAATTCGCCATACGAGCTCAATGCTGAAACGAATTAAATTAGCATGTCGAGGCTCGAACGTACGTATTAGCATGTACGAGGAAGCACGAATTGAGTCATTGAACTGAGTAATGATAATTGAATTGAGTAATGGGGGCAATTTCCCCTTGACAAGTCTGTCTCCAGCCTGCTCAACAATGACTCACTTACGCAATTTTTAGGAATAATAAAAATTGTTTGGAATAATATATTTTTTCATGGTTTTAGATAAGTGCAATTAATTTACATGTGCTCTTAGAATTTAAATGATATTGTAAATTAGGTCGTAGCAATAATAATAATTGTTATTTTTATTTCTTTGTAATTAAAATTTCTTAATTAAATTTTAATATTATATTTGCTTTATAAACGAATAGAGAATTTTATATCTGCTCTCTCTTCTTTATATATATATATTATACGCATACTCACCCTGTTATTCGGATGGGTGAGCTCTGATTTTTATTCTTATATGTATATTCTTATATGTTTTATTCTTATATGTTGGTTAATTTAGATTTTTTTTTAAATGATTGAAATTTGTTGTTCTTTCATTAGGGTTAAGCTTTTGTGCCTTTAGTTAACATCGTAATGATGAAGATCAAAGTGGCGCTAAACCCTAGCGTGGTGGCTATTCAGTTACATTTGAAACGCTGAATTTATACGCTGAATTAATTTAGCTAGTGCTACAAATTTCAATGTCTTTTTGTCCAGTGGGAACAGAAGTTAACGTTAAATTTTTGTGAACTGAAAATTTTATATTCGTGCCCTTTGGATGGGGTGCTTGTTTTCAGGCAGAAACTAATTGTAATTGTGAAAAAAAAAATTGTTTAAATGTATTTATTAGTATTTTTAAGTTTACCTGTGTTTTATTATTTTTACTGAAGATGTTTTGACTTTTGGTATATTTTGTGCTGTGTATTTTGTGTTTATATATTTTTTGTTGTGTACTGCAAAAAAGTGAATTGATTGAGTGAGAATAAGTTTAAATCAAGTGCACGGGAAACACTGCAGACATGTATAATTAACAGGAAACGTTTAAACGGAAAAATCTTTTTATATTCTCGAGTGTGACATATTTATAATGTGACATCGAAAAATGAAGTTATCATTTTTCCGAATACTGATTATTAGTCTAATAACAGAAAAAGTCCTTGATACTTTATATCACGAAATCTACAGCTTGGAAATAAATAAATAAATGGTTGCTGATTACCCTGCAGGTAGACTTGTAGCCGAGTCTCGAAGTAAACACGATGTTTGTCTCTGTACAATTTGTCTGCCAAAAAAAAAAGGCAAAGCGGTACAAGACATATTGGGGCCTTTTAGGTTATTTAAAAATTAAGCGCAATCGTACAGTCATCCAAATGGACAAAAATAGAATGTCATAAGAGTGACAAAGTGAAGGAACGTAATGCACAGGATAAGATCTTGACATTGTTAGTGCTGCCTTGTTGGCGTGAAAGTGAATTGTGGTAGTACTCCACTTGTGGGTATAATCAGAGCTGAAATTGCGCCGGAACCCGACTCCGGTACTTCTTAGTTTCTAAGATAAATCATAATTGTAGGCGGAGCGCACGGGAACTCTAAATATAAAGGCTCCGGCACTTCTTTTATGTAACTGAATAACAATTTTAGTAGAAATTTGATCTCGAAAATTTTCTTTTTTACAATAATATTCTATTAAAAATCGCTTATTTAATTTTAGTTTTATCTCTTTACTTTTTATTTTAATTATTTAATTACCTTAGTATTTAATTAAATAATTTTTATTTAATTAAATAATAATTGATAAATTTTAATTAAGTAATCATAAATTAATCTGATAATTTTTAATTATTATAATTATTTTAATATATTTATTTATTTACTTTTGTTCCTCTCTGTTGACGGTTTTCCGCAGGGCTCCGGCGCTCCGGACAAAAGCTGGTACATCACACACATATATATAATAAAACATAGACGCAGAATATAAATAAATGAAAATTATGTCATTAGATAAAATACAAAAATACGTCCAGAATAATAGTAGAAACACAAAGTTCTCGAGATCAAGTACAGAACTCGTGACCTACTAGAGAAGTGCTCCTCTTCCTGCTGCGCTGTTAAGTCCGCATCAAGATCTCACTGACATGATAGTATGATAAATGCTGAATCAATACGGTTTAGAATAAACTGATTCTAGAGTAGAATGAAAAATATACAGATATATACAAAATGACTTGTGGGCATTATGGTGAGTAGTTGTCACTCTTTTGACGGTATTTTCGATTGTAGAATCATACTCGATAATTCGTGTCATTGTCGAGTATTTCTTCATTTTGAAGAAGTTGGGGCCTGTAGGGATTCAGAAATACATTAGAATATATTCAGAGTTTGGACTATTTGTTTCGTGTGTATCTGGGAATTTCTCATGTATCAATAATAGTTAACTATAGTGTGGAAGATTTTATTTTGGAAAACTTAAATTTTTTGTGAAAAGTTTTCTCCCACAGTTGAGGCAGTAACTCCATGTAAAGATACTGATAACAGTTTGGAGCAGTTACTCCACGTACTTGCTGTCGTCATGCCTGGAATCAAAATATCGTGCTGTTTTATATCTCATTTGAAAGTTTTAACTCATAAAGTGAGTAGTTCAGATATTGCTTTGCACTGCTGTATTTCGTATTTTTGTCCTTGAAATCATAATTTAGATTAGCGGTTCTCAACCTTTTGACTAACGTGTACCATCTAAACAAAAACTAAAAACTTTAGTACCACTAGTACATTTTGCAATGATTATTTTTCAATTTCTGAATAGAAATATTAAAAAAAATAATTTGCCATTTGTACAACTTATTGGCTATTTATATTAAATTTGAATAAAAAATATTAGATTAAAAAGTGATTACCATTTTTACTCTCAAAATTCAAGTTATAATAATTTAATTCTAAAATTCACTGTGAAATTTGGGCCTGTTTTAAAAAAAGAGAGTTCAATTTCTTTATTTTTGTTATTTCACTTAGTTTTAACCATAAATTAGGATCCGCTTTTAATTTTGTTCCGTATTTATTTTTCAAATATAACATGGAAGAAAATCCTCGTTCACATAAATAGGCTGTGCAAAAAGGCAATAAAAATTTAATAGCTTTATTTGAAATGCTTATAAATTATTTTTTTCGGTTCAGCCAAAAGTTAAAATGTGTGCTATTTTTGAAATCTTCAGATCATAGGAAATGTTTATCAAATGTTCTTTTTCTTCACGAGATTTTGTAATTTAGTAGATAAAAATACTTACCTATTTTTCTCTTGCATACCACCGGTTGAGAATCGCTCCTCTAGATTATTTTTGTAATCTTAGGTTATGAAACTTTCAAAATTGTACTTAGATTGTATTCAGTAGTTAACAACAACAAAATTATCAAAGTACTTCATTTTTATTGCAGATCATAAACACTTTAGCTGTCTCATGAGATATTTTTCATGAGACTCAGTTGAAAGACCGAAATTTCTTTTTATTTTTTGCATATTTTATGATATTTGTACCTAATAGTTTCTTGTAGTACCCAGATAATAATGCTTTACTCTATTATTAAAAAATATTACAATTTAAGTTAGTGTATAATAGTTATGATGTAATAATAGTTAGTATATGATGTTTTACTGAAAATTTGCTTTAGACATTCGGCCAGATTTTGACTATAGTTCAAGGAAACACCCTGAAAAAATACGTGTTCATTTCAAAATATCAGAAATTTTTTTATATGGATTGTTCAAGAAAGATATATTGGGTCTGTCCTAAATTCGTGCGCATTTTTTGGAACATTTTAATCAACGTGCGCAAAAATTTAACGTGCGCAAAAAACACAATGTAACATTTTAATCACTTATACATTTTCCTCCATTATCTACAGTGTCTCGCCATCTTACAGGCAGCTTTTTTATGCCATTGCTGTAGAAAGACAGCCATTGCTGTTTTGATACAAAATTGAAATTTCATTGTGTACATCCTGTTTAGAATTTAATTTTTTCCCCGTAAAAAATTTTGTAAGGCACGAAATAAGTGAAAATCACTTGGGGCAATATCTGGGGAGTAAGCAGGATGTGGCAAAAGCTCCCAATTAAATTCACTCTTTTTTTGCAGCGTTGTTCGAGCCGTATGCGGACTAGCGTTATCACGATGAAACAACACTTTCTTGATATTCACCCATCGTGGGCGTTTTTTGATCCATTCTGAATTTAGACAGCAAAGTCGTTCACTATAAACTTCTGAATGAATCGTTTGATTTGGTTCTAAGAGTTCAAAAAGTCCTGAACGAGGTTCATCACTAATGCTGCTTTTTCCAACTTTAAATTTTTTAAACCATTTCTGGACAGCCCTTACACTAATAGCATGTTCACCATGCACACTATTAATTTTTATCGCTGCAAACCTGGCAGATTCACCACACGAAAATAAAAAATGTAGCACGGCACGTTTGTACTGATTATCTATATTCATCAACTAGGGGTACTAAAATGCGTTGGATATTTACGAAAGTTGGTGATGAACTGAATAATATGTTAATGAAACGATGACAAGTTTCAAAAGGTTGAAAATTGTATTGTTTTAGTAAATGCGTCATAGTGAATTCCACGCACATTCTTAATGCGCACGAACTTATGCATATGTGAAAGAGAACTATGCAGGGTCAGAAGGCATCCGCTATTACAACCGCTGTTTGTTGTATTAGTTTTAACTTGTCTTCATTCATTTTGTATTCTATTAAAATAACTAGAAAGATTTCGAAAATATATTTTAATGCAATTACAAATTAACTGATAATACGCAAAAATCTATAGCTTTCTACATATATTTTTCTGTAAAGAAATAATGGATTCGAGTCAAGAAAAACCTTTTATTCACCACGTTCAATGTGACATTTCCTTCATCTTTGTGCATTCTGTCCATGACAAAGTGCGTACACACTTTTACCCGTCAGTTCGTCTGTTGTGTAATCCAACAGTTCTGACACTCTGGGAAGAAGTAATGGAAAATTAGAATAAAACTTTGGCAACAGTAATTACTGAAATTTATTTTCAAGTTCCGCTTTATCTGGGTCACAGCTTGCCACTCGAAGTTCGAACGCGAGACGCGTCACGATTATATCGGTCCCCAATCTTACTTCGTTGATAGAAGGTAAAGGTGATGCAATGGTCATGGTCACCATTTCCGTCACATTTGCTGATCTCTGTTTCCTGCCGTTAGAGAAGCTGTACTAAGTCTTCAAATGAGACAGTATTAGTACAACCTACAAAAAATAAAAATTTGCTTCATAATATTTCATGTAAAAGAAAACTAAGCATTGATTAACCAAGATTCACACAATCTATATAATTTCAGTTTAAGCATGTCAGAATTTATTTGCTGGGTGTTTCTCTTACTTTGACTAAACATTTAAAAAAAAATTGTTTTTATCTCGTTTTCTATCTAAGTGGATAAAATATATGATAAATAAGGTAAATTTAGCATTTAGGATTTTTTTGACAAATGGTTTTGAAGCCAAAGGCTGGGGACATGTATGTCCCAGCAAAAAACCCACAGGAAAAAAGCCCACAGGAAAAATGCTCACAGATATAAATGCTCCCAGGAAAAAAGCCCACACAGAAATATGGCCACGTAGAAAAAAGCTCACATGGAAAAATGCTCACTTAGAAATATGCTCACACGGATATATGCTCACATGGAAATAAGCCCACTGATAAATAAAATACGTAGAAATATCCTTACATTAATCAATCTTGAAAATCGTACAAAAACTTGAATTGTTTAAAGAAAAATTATTTGATGATTTGAAAAAATTATTGGACAAATGCTCACATAAACCTTTTCAGAGGCGGTATATAAAAGAATGAAAACTATAGTAAACTTTTGCATGTATTATAATATTTTATACTACTGCCCCTGTACGACATTTTTATTCCTTTAACCGCCAACAATTAATTTTTTTTTTTTTTTTACTCTATTTTTGCATAGTTTTGATATGTATCTATAGAAATTGGTGTTTGAATGTAGTTATTTAAGTTTGGAGCCCAAAAAGTTCTAGAAGACCACAGTTTTCAATCGAAGCGTGGATTCATTATGATGCAGCCTTCGGAAAATCTCCTAAAACCAAAAATTGTTACGAAAGCTTTCATAAGGTACTAAATTCATTATTTAATTGTATCCATCCCAGTATGTGGTTTTTATTTGACGGACTCATAAAAGATTTAGTCTTTTGATAGATTTTAGATTTTATTATTAGCTTTTGTGAATACACGGCGTAATGAAGTAAAAAAAAAAAAAAAAAAAAAAAAACGGGGGGGGGGGGGGAATATGAAAATTTACATTTGCTAATCGCGAACCATGTAAAAAAATATGATGAAATCGATGATAAAATTAAATATTGACATATTTTAGCTAATATTCAGCACGTTTATGTATTCATAACTTTTGAAATATATATTTGTGATTTATATATAATAAGGTACTTTCGTAATTTAAATAAAATAATTATTTATGTTTGCTTACTCTTCTAAATAAGACAAACATTGTCGAAACGAGTCTGTCGGTTGATACAGAATTCCTCCTAAAGAGCGAAATTGTGCAACTTCAGAACTTAACTACTATTTAACTTATTTAAACTTAATTACTACTTCACCTATGATTTTTCAAGTTACTTTTATCATTACTTTTCCTGTGGTTCAATGGCAAAGATTAATGTTAAGAAAAATATTCTTTTTTTTTTTCCTTTTTACGCAATGTTTAGAACGCAGTGTTATCTTATTTTGATGATGTTTATGTTAGCAATGCTAATTTAATGTGTAACTTATATTTACTAATATTTTTTTAACAATTAAAATTGTAATAATTTTTCACTTATATTCTGTTTAATTTTTCTACTTTTCCTAATTCAAAACGGCCCATTTCTTAATCTTATATAGCAACTGATAATCTTATATAGCAACAGATAATCTTATATACACATAAGTTATACAGATTTTGATATATATATATATATATATACCATAGATATTTTGGTAATTTAAATATTTTTTCTATGAGCAATTCCCGTAGATATTCAAATCGATTACTTATTGATTAATCTAACGATATTTCTACGTATTTTATTTATCAGTGGGCTTATTTCCGTGTAAGCATACATCTATGTAAGCTTTTTTTCCTTGTGAGCATATTTCTAAGTGAGCATTTTTCCCTGTGAGCTTTTTTTCTATGTGGGCACATTTCTGTGTGAGCTTTTTTCCTGTGAGCATTTATACCTGTGAGAATGATTCTGTGAGCATTTTTCCGGTTACCGTCACAGCCGTAGTTAAT
The DNA here is from genome assembly GCF_044657685.1 of Stegodyphus dumicola. Lineage (NCBI taxonomy): Eukaryota > Metazoa > Arthropoda > Arachnida > Araneae > Eresidae > Stegodyphus > Stegodyphus dumicola. The sequence goes on from NC_140772.1 coordinate 5,112,973, forward strand.
GTCCCACACGTAGCGTTCAACTTACTGTAAGCACACCTATTATTCTGGAAAACATTATTATATGAACAGCTCATATTTGTTCTTTTCGCTACGCTCATTTGTGCGGCGTCGTCTCGATTTTCCATCTATTGGAAGAGGATCCCCAACAGTGAGAAGATTCTAAGTACTTTTTATGTCAGCAGTCATTTTTAAACTTTCAGTGGGACATACATGTTCCGTTAGTTGTCAAAGGGTTAATATTAACTTGGTTGGAAATGGGCGTGCAAACAATTATTCCATACAAAAGTATGTGATAGATGGTATAAGAAAAATATTTTATTTCTAAAGAATCATATTTTATTTATTTCAAGAATGCAAATGTTTATGAATACTTTCACTCTGTTAATTACAAATCTCGAGAGATTCATGTAACTTCCATGTATTATAAATTACACAGTTACGGATATCACTAAAGATTAAATTAAAATTATTAATAAGTATACCACATTGCATTTAAATCAGCAAATTAGGTAAGTCGCACACACGCATTAAAGATCTTATAGGGCGTCGAATGGCAGGCCTTTCGAAAACTGGCAGTTTGCCAAGTTATGTCGATGACAAACATTGTCGAAACGAGTCTGTCGGTTGATACAGAATTCCTCTTAAAGTGCGAAATTGTGCAACTTCAGAACTTAACTACTATTTAACTTATTTAAACTTAACTACTACTTCATCTATGATTTTTCAACTTATACTTTTATTATTACTTTTCTTGTGGTTGAATGGCAACGATTATTATTATTGTTAAGAAAAATATTTTTTTTTTCTCCTTTTCACGCATTATTTAGAACGCAGTGTTGTTCTCAGCTTATTTTGATGATGTTTATGTTAGTAATGCTAATTTAAGGCTGCATTTTAACTTAATAAAATAGCTGTTATTCTTTAAAATTATCGTATTCGTTCATCTGGAGAACTTGTAGTTCATTTGAGTGATTTTAAAGGCGTCCGTAACTTTTCGTTTGCAGTTGTTTTTTACATCTGATAACAACAACAAAAGGCGATCAACTCTGCTGCAGCCCCAAAGCGGGATGATGAGATTCTTATTTATGTTTATGCTTGCATTTGTTTATTTATTTTTTTAATTTTTGGATAAATTAATGGAAAAATGCAATTAATGTTTTCCCACCAAATCTGAGACAGCATAGTAGGTATAGGTTAGTTTCACTTCCAGTCTACTTTGCTGCTTCATTTTCATTTGCAAGCTAGTTATATCTAATTCCGTTTAAAACGTCTGATCCGCAAAGATATATTAGCACAGATGGAAGCAGTGCACATACAACTAAACTTATTCTACGACTGTCATCATCTTGAAATGAAGAATAAGCCAAATGGCCTTCGTCTTTTGTACAACATTTTGATACCCATGACCATACCGCTCATCGTTCCTTGGTCTGTATTGTCTAATAATGAAACTGGTGCAAGTTTTATACCATTTCATTCCTCAATTCTTCGGCGCGTATTCGAAAGGTCCGTGGTTCGAGCCCCGGCGAGGGCACTGCTCATTTTTCATCTCTCCTACTTTCAAAAATTACCTATTGTCTCTACGTTGACGTCCAAACTAAAAAAGGTGGTGGATGAAGATTCTCCGCCACCAGGATCTGTCGATGGGGGTCCCTTAATCTCCAGTCGCCCTTTAAAAGGGGGAAGTATATAGGTTACAGGTTACGGAGGGCACGGTCACTGTCCCTTTATCATAATGGTTAATCGGTATAAGCACCGTTCCCACCAATATCTAGAGCCGAAAGATGAGATCACACGGGCACCCTGCACCCGGAACCGAAGCCCAGAACCCGGACCATCCAGAAGGCAGTCCAACAGACCAAAAGCGCCCTCCAGACAAACTCAACCAAAGTCCGGGCATTTATTAAAGAAAAATAATACAAGGGCTTAAAATTGTACAGCAATAGCACAATGAATATGACTTGAGAATAAATACATGATTAAATATAAGCAAATAAAAGAAATTAAAAATAATAGAAGTAAAAAAAAATATAAAATCTAAACTTACAAAGAGAATACATTACATTTACAATATAATATTCAATACAATATATGATATTCAAACATGTCACAGTATTAAGTATCCAAGGTACAATATATAATAAAATGGCAAATGAAGAAATTAAAATAAGTAATGCCTACATATTGAACGAACCGAGAAGACTTAAAAACATAAAATAGTAAAATGGCAACGTTGTAGCCATATAACAAAATTAGGTCTATCAGTAATAAAACAAGCATTGCTGGAGCGGATCAAAGGTGCAATAAGAAGAGAATGATACAAAACAATATAAGAACTCAAGATATACGTAATCAGCAACACCAACAATTAATAAATATGAAAGACAAAAATATAAAGTACATGGAACAAAAATATATTATATATATAGTGCAATTACAATAAATATACATCATATAGGGAAAAAAAAAAAAATTTAAAATGTTGTCCCAGTACTTATAATATTTCGTATGTTAAGTATAGTAAAAATTTATAGATATACCTAATCATCAAAGTTTAATGAATATATGAAAAATTAAAATCAGTACATGTAGCAAAAATATTTATAGTAGATTACAATACAAGGTGAAAAACCGAATACAAGAGTGAAAAACTAAATTATGAATCTCCAATACTATGAATAAATCCTAGTAAAAATACCTGTAAAGTCGGCTTCCCGCAATATATGGCAATATGCGGCAGAACAATTTTACAGTCAATTAAGAAGTTCCAAAAAGACAGATACCAGTAGTAGTAATTAATGCATTAGAAAAGGAAAAGAGTTACGATACACGGGAAAAAAACAGAAAAACAATAAATTGAGAATTACAGACAAACAAAGAACTAAGAAAATTTAGTTATAATAATTTAATCTAAGAGTGCCAAGGAACAATTTTATATAGTTATTAAATTAGTCACTTATCGATAACAACATTTTCTAGGGGTCAAAATTAACATTAGCTCTATGGAGTTATGCAAAAAAGAACCAGGAAAAAGTTAAAAGTATATAATAACAATAATGTACATCTTCCATGCACAATCGCATTTCTATGCCTTCGTGGCGTAATGGCCAGCGCACTCGGCGCGTATGAGAGGTCCGTGGTTCGAGTCCCGGCGAGGGCACTGCTCATTTTTCACTTCTTTCCTACTTCAAATTAACCTAGTGTCTCTACGTCTATTCGGCATATATAATCTTTCAGGTTATGCACCAGGAACTCCACCCCATCCTCAGTCTATCAATTTTCAGGTCGCACGGCTTGATTAAGTTTTCCTCAGTTTCTGTATGTCCCCCCCCTGCTTTGTTATTTCGAGAGCTACGATTCAGGAAACTTCCATAGTTTCTGGTTCAGAAATCTGGTTCATGGAAATATGCGTCATCTCTTTTAAAAGAAATCACATAGCGATGTCTTTATATTCAGTGGGAACATTGTAAACATAAAACTGTTGGAAAAAATAAAAGCAATCGAGGGAAAACAGAGCCAGAACTTCGAAACACAGCATGCAAATGTGGTTTGTTAAGTTAAGTAAATGATTAAACTTGCAGCATCATTCAGAATTGTGGAGCGATACAGTGCGCGTCTGAAGTTTACAGCTGGTAGAATGTTAAAGGGCAGGTGTGATGAGGGACGAGCATTTACAATCTCTGCTATGCTGACGGCTTGGATAGAGATTGTAATAAATTTGTAATGTGGCATTGCAATGAAAGATGCCTTTGAGACGTACTCGACGACGTACAAACATTTGTCAGACTTTGAGAAGGGTCGCATCATAGGGCTAAAAGAGGCAGGTTGGCTGAATAAACGGATCTGAATATTGGTCAAAGTGATGTGGTCGTTGCTATGTTATGCTATCAGTGATTAAATGCCATTTGGAAACTCGCAGGGATTCTGGGATATCCTGGGATACGATTAGCAGGAGACTATAGGACGCTGGGGTTAACACTTTGAGGCGCGGCGCCGGTCCCTGGGGACTGGTGGTGAACTTTCCGTGTGGCCGGCGTCGGTCCCTAGGGACCGGAACTGGAATTTTCGTTTGGCTGGCGTCGGCCCGCGGGAACGACAGTATTAAAGTTAAAAAATAAATAGAGTCTTAATGAAATGTGATAAAATTTAGTGTTAATGAAATGTATTGAAACATTCTAAACAAAAATACGGCTTAGCTCGCTGCCGGCTGAACGGAAAGGACAAAAAATTCGGCACCGCGCTCAACGTGTTACGATCTTGACGTCTATTAAGATGCTTACCATTGACAGTCCACCATAAGCAGTATCGTCTTACATAGTGCCGCTGTCGCTGAAGCTGGACAATGTCCGATCGGAGAAAGTGATATTCAGTGATGAATCCCACTTTTTGTCAATGATTGATGACTGCTGTGTATGTGTCCGAAGACGGAGAGGTGAGCGATCGAATGTACCATTTATAACCGATCAGAACATAGGGTGTGATAGTCTGAGAAGCGATCAGATAAGACAGTCGTTCACCATTAGTCATGCTGCGAGGTATTCTGACTGCTCAAAGATATGTTGATTAAATTTTGCAGTCGATCGTACTGCCTGTGCTAGCCGATGGTCCAGGTTCTGTTTTTCGATAGGACAATGCTCGGCCACATACAGCATGACTTTCCAACAATGTCTTCAACATGTCCTTCACTGGCCTGACAGCTCTCGCTTATCAAACATGTTGGCCAACTAAATTCAGCCATGTAGAAATACTGAATAAAATTATAGATTTGTGTGAATTACAAACAAAAGGACATTCTTATTTATATTATTATGTGCGCACCGATGATAGCTTGTTGAAATTAATTTTTTCAAAAGCAATTTACTGGAACTTCAGCTTTTCCTGCTGATTTAGCGGAATAAAATTTAAATAATAAAATAATATTACAAAAGGTAAATCCATTATTATCATTGAGATTGCAAGCCACTTTTATGACTGCTAATATTACAAGCTCGCAGAGTGATCTGAACAAAACTCTAAATTATATTGAAGAACTAATGCTTTCTCCAGTTTTATATAGTTTTCCTCTGCCCGCCGAAAAATTTCCAGTACCTTCGATTTCTTGAAATTGCTGGAAGGTTTAGACAGTTAAGAGTTCAGTTACAGTTACACAAAAATCGGACCAAAATGTCGCTAAGCTTTAAGACAATATCCCACCTTCGCGCTATTTCGCCAGTTTGGAAAGACAGCCGAACGACGATGTTTCGCCCTCTGAGGCCTTTTATGCTACATTTTACAGGAGGTACTACAATTTACGCATAGGTTCATTAAAATTATTTACCATATGTACAAAATTCATAGCATTTCCCCTTCCGAAAGACTGCATATCCCGGGCAGTGAGACTCCCGGACAGGTAGCCATAATTACAACTAAGGAAAATCAATAACTGAACACCAACGCAATACTAAAATAATAATTTCAATAAATAACGTACAACAAATCAAACACCAAGTCAATAAATAAATGCATACATTTACAAATTTATTTACCCGAAGGACCATGATCTATTTACATTATATACACTATGGCCATAGTAAGGGACTAGCCTCTCGTAACGAACGATTTATATTTAGAATCTGATGACATATGGATCCGAACTACGTCGCAGTTTAGCTTAGTTCTTTCCAAACATCGGCACAGAAATTAGAAGCTCCAAGCCCTTCCTAATTTATTGCCTCACCAGTCATGTCCCATATCCAGATTATTTTCTGAAAAGGAATCTCTCCAATAGCAAAAATGGCGTGTGTGGAGTCAAAGGAGATGCAGACCATTATCTATGCTTCTGCCGTCTCACACATTCGGAAACCCACCAATCTAGATTCTAACTTTAAGGGGGCTCATACACCTTAAACCCCACATGATCTTCGAATATGTGACTGTTGCAAGAATTGGAATATTTGATTTATTTTAAAAACAATTACTTCCAACTTTTTACAGCTGACTACGTAATATAACTGCTTTGGGAACTATAACCAGAAAGTTTGTGTTGCCACAAATATTTTTGTAATTTAATCCGCTTTGTGACAAAAGTTTTCTCCATGTTTTCACCTCGTGTGCATGATATTTTAAAAATGGCTAATGGTACGTACATACTTGAAATTGGATGGAATTCTTTATATGGACACTATTTTCTAACGGAACCAAAAATCTGATGAATATTTTAATATTAAAAAATTTTATGGACGAAAACATTACAATTTTTTTAATAAAATATATTTTATAAACTCAACTCCAAATAAAATAAAAATTTAACATGATATTCTTAGAATTTTTGGTTCATGGTAATTTCCAAATGTTATAAAAGCTACATATTAAATATGGAATTAAAATATGCAACAGAATGTTTTAAACTGTGCGCGCAAGGTGGAAACATGGCGAAAGATTTTGTCACAAAGCGTATTAAATTATAAAAATATTTGTGGCAATACAAACTTTCTCATTACTATTTCAGAGAGCAGCTATATTATGTAGTCAGCTGTACAAAGTTGGAAGTAATTGCTTTTAAAATAAATAAGTTATCCCAATTCTTGCAACAGTTAAATAATCGAAGATCTTGTGGGTTTTAAGGTGTAAGAGTCCCCTTAAAAGACTGGAAATTTTCTCTTTTTACATCCCTATGGGACCAGGTACTGCGTTTGACGGTGAAATTTCTGCGATTCGCACAGCTCTGTCCCAGCTACCATGCCACTTGGAAAAATTCACAAGAGTTGTTATACTCAGTGATTCCCGAGCTGCTCTGTTGGTTATCGTTTCAGATGAAAATTCCATATCACAGGATATATTGGATTGTCGACATCATCTACAAGCCCTGCTTCGCTTGAGAAAATTATAGTCCTGCAGTGGGTTCCTACCCACTGTGGGATTCCAGGTAACAAGAAAGCCGACTTCTCGGCAAAAAAGGGTGCTTTAATCATGCAGAATATTTCTCGTCCTTTGCCTTTCCATGCTATTAGGGACCTTATTAAAAGATCTATCAATGTACGTGCTCAGGAAGATCTCTATAATCGTGTTTCTCATAAGTCTTGGAAGAATGTTATCCCGAATTTGTGTAATGGCCCAAGGGGTAGAGCCGTCGCTGAATTCCGCCTTGCCACCGGAAATGACTGCGTATAATATCATCTTCACAGATTCAAAATTGTTCCTTCTCCGATACGCACTCTGTGCAGCTTTGGAGAGATGATGGATGCCGCACATCTATCTCATTGTCCTACTCTGCGCAAGACATTTTTCGCCGAGCGTTACTGGGAGGCAAGAGATATGTTAGATTAATGGACTCTGTTACAGCTGTTTTTTTTTCCATTGTGCTGCTGTATTGTATGTTCTTGGTATTTTTTTCCTGTTACTATTCATAATCTGCCATTGGAAAAAAAAAAGTTTAGAAGACTGGCGATAGCTCAACACAACCTATATTTAAAAATCATGAAGGTACGCAAAAAAGCTCGGTGCTTTAGGACTGGACCTATGCCGAGTCACAAGTTAAGTCCGAAAACGATAAAGCCGAAACGCAAGAGCAATGTCTAGGTCACTCAATAATTGACTCCGCGATACATTAATAATTTCCATATTGCTCCAAAATACCTAACTTACTGAGCTGAGACCATGAGCTTTATTTATAAACTTTGAAAGATTTGAGCTCAGATCTAATTAATTACCTGTAACAAACGTCACATAACAAGAATCAGACTCCCAATATATTAGCAAAATCAAATCGCGTATGTTTTTATATACTTACATAAAAATGTAAAATTTCCAGTACAACGATCTTCAAAATATCAGCTCTACTATATTTACGTAATCGAATATTTTAATGAGTATTCTAAACAGTTTGTGTAACTTTGTATGTAATTTTATGTTATTATCTTCTTATGTTTAAATTAACAATTCCGATGTATAACTTCAGTATTACTTAGAAATAGCATATACTTAGTTCACGTATTTCATACTCTAGCTGGTTAGTGTATTGGGGCAATACGTGTTTGATTCGGTAGTGAAGTTGTTGGTGCTCCCATGCACTTTTACTTGTTTACCTGTTCAGGATTGTGTAAGGATCGTCCGAGGGTGACTGTAGTTTAGGAGAAACTCCTTTCCTTCGAATTGGATTCCATAACCACACTTTGTCATTTTTGTTAAATTGATGTCCTGTAGCTCTCGTGTCGAACTGGGCCTTCATCTTCTCCGTCACTTTCTGTCGAGCAAAATTGAGCATCATTTGAAACCGTGTCTGGAGAATGGCACCTCAGGCGATCCGAAGGGCAATCAAACAATAAATCACAAAGCTGACGAAGGTGACGACCGAAGAGCGTCTGAGATCGGGATAGCACTACGGTGGGCCAGTAGAAGCAGAGTTAACGTGTGGTCCCAGTACTGTTGATTTCTGGAAACAATTAGCGAGTGGTTGCTAAAGGTAGTTCGGTCAAACCTCTCTACCATGGCTGTGCGTGTAAAGGAGTCGTTTGGGTTTTGTCTATGCGGAGTAAAGGTCTTTTATTACAGTTGAGATAAAATTTCTTCCTTCAGAGTTCGTACATCAAGGAGCAAAAACGGAATTGGTCGCTCGTTCCCTTGTAATCTGGATAATTCATTGGTTGGATAAGACTTGTTATGGTGGACGGCAGAAACGCAACACAGACGTTTTCCATGTTTCTTAGCCCATTCTTTTATATATTAGTAGCCGGCTTATTTTCTTCTTATCCCATTTCATATTTTTTGATCTCACAGGCCTAAATTTCGGATTTAAATTTAGATCTTCGAAAGTACCTTTATTTTAATATTGGCAGTTATGAGGGATTTTATAGTACTTGATTTAAATCACCATGTTTGCCAATTGATCAATCTCAAAACATTAAATTTTCAGTCGTATTTATAGGAACGGACAGAGAAATCTTTATTTAATATGTGGTATGGTGACTTCGGACAGAATATGGGATCTTCAAACAGTTTAGTGAATTGCTTTGGAATTCCACGCCAGTCTTCAGAATGTGCACTATTTAGATCCTCACAGACATCGGTCTCGGTGCAGTTTTGTTATCCAATGCATGCTTAGTAGGACTGAAGTGTGTTGAATAGACTGTTCAGTCCACTGGAGAGATATCTTCTGTTTCCGAAAATTCTGAGAACAGCGTTATTAGTCATTACCAAAACGTCTGGTCCAATAGAATTCCTAAAAAGCCTTACATATGATTCCAAGACGTCGTTCATATATTTGATGTATGAAAGAAATATGTTTGATGATTCCACTGCAAACCATACAACGGATTCCCTGGATTTGTATGAACAAGGTAAGGCAAGTTGCTTGTTCCTGGTTCTTTCCAGTTGCCTAGAGCTGCAATTCAGGTTTTTACCTGGAATCGTTAATAAACAGTGCAAGCTCTCATTCCTCTTGCGTGTACTGAGTATGATGAGGGTACCATGTTACAGGGGTAGCTATAGAAGATGGAGGGAGTGAGACGCAAACTATCGGTTTTTCAAGCATAACGTCAAACTTCATGCAGCGATAGAACAGTTGATTGGAATTTTCGGTGTCACCAAATCTTTTTCAATCGCTTCGTGTTAACACCATACATCTTTGATGACGCTGTCTATTAATTGAATGATTGCGGTTTGAAGTTACTGAAATGTATATTGAGATCTTGAGCCACCTCTATGTGGGTACGAATGAAGTGCGAGTTTTGTCTTTTATTTGACAGCTTAGGATAAATAATAATTCTCAAAATCTAAATTAAACATGGTTATACATTCAGATTTCAGTATTAGTGCTTTGCGGAACATGTTAGCTGCGTACTTTTGAGCGTTAAAGGACGGAGGGGAAGAAGGTCCGGTTTTCACATAATCTAAATATTCGTTTATAACTTTAACTACTATTAACAATTTTTTTTTTCAGATTGCTAAAGAGTGGAAGAAAAAAAAAAAACTCACTTTATATGCAGAGCTCTTGAAGCGGGAACCTTGTTTGGATAGGGTAGATTTCATCCGTATAGAAGAGGATATGTTCGTTCTTTTATAGGATGGGAACTGGAAAAAAAATAAAAAGAAGAATCATACATGTCACTTAGGGGAAGTACGAATGATAAAGATAGTGTATTAGAAGTCGTTTAAGCTGAAATACCTAAGAGAAACAGTTTCTTCCGCGGCCCCAGAGACAGGTCGGCAAGATACTTCGCTTCTACCTAAAGATCTCAAGTTCTATCCACGGTAAGTACGTGATATTGAATTATAACTGTTGGATGTAAAATAAATAAGTAATATAAACGAATGAGGGCGGGGGCTGTAATAACGAAATTTGTTGTAAGTTACAGGTTCGACGAAAGGGAAAGGGGCCCCTAAACAGAAGAAAATGTCCGGGTGGCACAAGAAATAGCCCCGAAAAGGAAGAAGGAGATTAATTTAGGAGGAAAACGGTGCCACCCAGAAAGGGGCTTTTGCAAAAAATTTATTACATCTCCAGAGATACGGGTCGTAAATTTTAGATTTTATTTTGAAGTTTATTTCTAACACAAATGTTGTTGCAGTTACCCGGTTTGTACAAGTAAAAATAAATTTGTTTTACGGTTTTATGAGTCTTTATTGTTTATGTTCAAATATTCATCACGATGTTTTTTCCGGTTTAAAAATCAGTTCATCAAGATAATTTTTGGCGTTAAAATCACTTCATCTCGCCGTTTAAAAGTCAGTTCATCAATATATTTTTTTGCCGTTTAAAAATCAGTTCATCAATATATTTTTTGCCGTTTAAACCTCAGTTCCTCTCGGCGTTTAAAAGTCAGTTCATCAAGATATTTTTTTTTTTTTTCGTTTAAAAATTAGTTCATCTCGGCGTTTAAAATTCAGTTCATCAAGATATTTTTTTGCCGTTTAAAAATCAGTTCATCAATATATTTTTTTGCCGTTTAAAATTCAGTTCATCTCGGCGTTTAAAAGTCAGTTCATCAAGATATTTTTTTGCCGTTTAAAAATCAGTTCATCTCGGCGTTTAAAAGTCAGTTCATCAAGATATTTTTTTGCCGTTTAAAAATCAATTCATCTCGGCGTTTAAAAGTCATTTCATCAATATATTTTTTTGCCGTTTAAAAATCAGTTCATCAAGATATTTTTTCGCCGTTTAAAAATCAGTTCATCAAGATATTTTTTTTTTTTTTGGCGTTTAAAAATCAGTTCATCTCGGCGTTTAAAAGTCAGTTCATTAATATATTTTTTTGCCGTTTAAAAATCAGTTCATCTCGGCGTTTAAAAGTCAGTTCATCAAGATATTTTTTTGCCGTTTAAAAATCAGTTCATCTCAGCGTTTAAAAGTCAGTTCATCAATATATTTTTTTGCCGTTTAAAAATCAGTTCATCAAGATATTTTTTGCCGTTTAAAAGTCAGTTCATCAATATATTTTTTGCCGTTTAAAAATCAGTTCATTAAGATATTTTTTTCCGTTTAAAAATCAGTTCATCTCGGCCTTTAAAAATAAGTTCATCAAGATATTTTTGTAGCGTTTAAAAATCAGATCATCAGTTAAATTTATCGTAGTTAAAAAATTTTAGTCTCTAACCTCTTCATTTTTGTAGAATATATTAACCTGCTTTATTTATGAAAGTAATTATAAATTAATTTTATGAACTCGAAATATTTACGTTTTCCCTATAATTCAATTCATTCTTCACAAAATCCAGCTCTTTTGTATATTATTTACCCTCTGGCCTATAACGGCCTATCACGAGTCTGACTCGTGATAAAGAAGTTGTGCCATAAGCAAAAGCTACGAGTCTGACTCGTGGTGAGGAATTTGTGTATAAAATGCCAAGCAGAGCAAGCAATTGGAGTTATTCTACATCGAATATTTTTCATTTGATTGGAACGTATTTTGCTTTTTTCAGTTGTTTCTGACGAAACTGGATGAACTGTTACTTCCTCGTAAGCTCCGTTACGTTCACACGTTTCAGGTATAATTTCGCATAAAGAATTAAAAAACTCTTATACCCATCATGCCAAACTCTCATTACCATCATGCAATTATTTTTCTCAAATTATCAATTGATTATGATTACACCCTAGACTTCTTAAAATGATAATTTCTATCTAAACATTTTTTATTATTTCACAATTCCTTTCGTTACACGAAAATATATATGTCATGAAAGGGTTAATCTTTGGATTATGGTAACTTAGAGATTTTTTGGCGAAAATCTGGCGACCAACCCTGCTACAGCAACCTGCTAGTTTTGTTCTGGACGCCATTTTGTTTTCACGAAGTAAAGGCAATTTTTTTTTTCCCCCCTACTCAACATTTTTTTCCAACAATCTGCTAGCCGAATTACGCTTATGCTAGAACTTTTATGGAACAAAAGTGCTTAATCATGACGAAGATTAGGTGCGAAATTGGGAGAAAGTGCAGAATCGCCCACTGCTTGCCGCGTTTTTAAGAATTGCACATACACGGTATCATCCATGTACACGTCGACCTATTTTCACTTAAAAAAAAATATCCCAGAATTGCACAAAAATGGCATTGCGCACACTCTTGAATTTATCCATGTACACTGCTAAAGTCCTAGCTAGTAACCTTTATCGCCTTACCAAAATGTCGCCAAACTACCTGTTACCATATTCCAAAGATTAGCCCATGAAAGTATACATTTTGCTCCAGTTCGGATATACGGCTGAATAGTTGAAAGGCACGGCGCGGGACCGACTTTCTTGTTTACTATAGCTCGCGCAATTGGCAGATATCGTGTAGGCCAAGGGGTTAAGGAAATTTAATGATTAAAACAAATTACCTTTGAGGTCTTCCATTTATTACGAAACATTTATTAAGAGCATCCGCTGTCTGTTATCTGATAATTACTGACGTTCGTGCAAATCATGATATTCAGAAATATATCTCCAATGAACTTTATCTTATCAGCTTTGTTTTTTATGAACGTTACGTTACCTCTATACCGAACTTCCATTGGATAAAAATAAGATTTAAAGAACTCTGCGGATTTCTATGAATGAAACTTTTTTATGAATTTTTTCAGAATTTCTACACTTTTTAACTAAAGTAAAGCATTCTTACTCTTTAAAAATCATCTAAATTTTGAATTTTAGGAGGCATATCTCCCCCCTCCCAAAATTAAATTACCCGATTATACATTCCAAACAAAAGCTAAACTGAGCAGATACAACATCTGCTTTTTGGAGAACCAAAATACACAGTAAACACAGTTTGCGACACCAAAGAACTTGAATGGGATCTCTCATTCCATTCAAGGTGCTTGGATAAGCTATTCACACAGATCTCTGTTCAAAACTGATGAAAGCTCAAATTGTGCCGGAGCCCACAGGAGGTCAGCTCCGGTACTTCTTAGTTTTGGGGATAAATTCTAATTTTAGCCGGAGTGTACCGCAGCCCTAAATAAGAAGGCTTCACTTCTTTTATATAACTGAACAACAATTTCAGTAGAAATGGGATCTCGAAAAAATTTTTTAGCAATAAACTTATATTAAAAATGGATCATTAAATTTTAATATACCTCTTTGCGTTTTATTTAATTACTTTAATCCTTAATTATTCATTTAATAAACAATGTTAAATTAACTATGAATTCAATAATAATTATCAATTAAATAATTATTAATAAACATTCATTGCTAACATCCATTCTACAATTACATAATTATTAATTAACTATTCAGTTTTTAAATTGTTAATGATTTTAATAGTCATTTTATTCCTTTATTTACTCTTGGTTTCTCTTTCCTGCCGGTCTTCTATAGGGCTCCGGTACTTCTACTTTTAGAAATTAAGCCCTGAATCTGATGTTATGACGGAAATTTTCGCTATTTAAGAAAAGAGGAGCTTGGGAAGAATAAAATTTTCTACATTCATAAAATACATAAGGCATTTCCAAGCAATAAAAATAAATAAATATATAAAAAAAAAAAAAAATACAACCATCAACCCAAATACATCCTTAATTCTAAATTAAGGATGAAATGTAACCTTATGTACATCTCTTCTTAGACCAGTAGGATTTCCTGAACCAGTTTCATGAAGAAATAATAAATGTAAAACAACAAATACAAAATTACAAACTGAAAAATTAAATGAAAGGAAAAAAAAAAAAAAATTCGAGTCAAAGTAGAATTCTCCATTGCAAATCCATGTCAATCTCGCTCTACTAATATTATTCCAACATAAGGCACAGCAGACGCAAGTTATTCATCTTTTAGGAAATGAACATTTTGTATCGTTATCAGTTTGTTTTAGTTCGGTATTTAAAATGCTTATTAAGTCCTTTCTTGTGAGTGGGGGGGAGGGAAATTTTGCATTCCTTAGGTCTTTCGCAGAATTTTCGAACGTTATTTACAATTTAACAAATATTCTAGAAACAGCTAATCCACTGAATATATCTTTCCATGCCTAAATAATTTTTTTAATGCCAGTTAAAATTAAATACGAAATGACAAGCCTAATCTGGATATCAAGTACCAGTTCAGGCATCATATTTGAAAGCCCAACACAGCAAGCCCACACCAATTCGGTTTGTTCTCCAATAAAAGCTCTGTACCTGCAATCAATGAAGTTCTACAGCAGATGAAAAAATAAAGTGCAGAATCAGGACTCGGCTTTGATGTGCCTACACATCCAAAAAAACCTTCGATTCGTGCTGCTGGCCGGAGGTTCTAGGAACATTAAAAAATATAAACGGTCCAAAAAAACAATTATGAAATTTTCAAGATTACTTCACTAACAAACGCAGTGTAATTATAACTAACAACCACGGTATGACTGAAAATGCCAGAGTCTGTCCACAGGCCTCATGCCTAAGTGCAGATTTTTAGAATCTGGAATTTGACTAAATCACTAATCACAAATGGCCTTAACACTCTGAATGCATAGCTTTCATGGACGATGTGGCAAAGAAATGTAAGTAACACAGTAGAAAATTGCAATTCTCTACGAAAACAGTAAAATTTAATAATTTCTGAAGAAAAATCCCACGCCCTAATTATCCACAGACCCTCGTAAAACGTAGCAAAACTTCCACGATTCGAAATCGAAGGAGGCAGAATGAAAATAGTTAACTCCCTAAAATACTTAACCATTTCCCCAAGCACGCTACCTTTTAAAGTTGGAGTTTTGATTAAAAGATTTGATTTGATTAAACTTTTAAAGTTCAAACCGGACATGAAATTCAATGAATTTATGAAGGTACTACGTACCGATGTTAAATGTGAATTTGCAGGCGAGGTGCAGGAGGACTTTCTAAAAATCTTCCCCGACACTGAGGACGATCACCGGGTAATTACCAAATTCCTGGATGAAAAGAAAATTGATCACTACATAATACTGTCCAAATTAGACAAACCACTCAAAGTGGTATTAAGAGTTATGCCAATAGACTGCTCATCGAAAGATATCCATGAAGAGCTCACGAGGATGGGCTACAAAGTTAGAAAAGTCGCTCAAATGCACCGAATTCGGACAAGAGTCCCCATGCCCTTGTTTCAAATTCACATCGAAAAAACTCCGGAAGTTGAAAAAATATATGATATAACTAAGTTTCTAAACTTTTATGTTAGTTTTAAACCTTATCGAGTAAATGGGAGTGTTGTGCAGTGTCATAACTGCCAGCACTTCCATCACTCATCAGACAACTGCAAACTAAAACCTAGATGTGTTAAGTGCGCTGGCACCCATAAAACTGAAGAATGTGTCAGCAAATTCATAGAAAATGTTAAATGTTGTAACTGCGGGCAGACTGGACATCCTGCGAATTATCGCGGATGCCCCAAATTCCAAGCTCCCCAAGGTGCCAGATTAAATAGCAAAAAAATCATGACTACCAATAATAGCAACCAGCCTGTTAAGGACAGTTTTGTAAAAGCTGGAGTTTCCTATGCAAATGTAGCTAAAACGTAGCTAGTGGGAAAACCCCCCAGATTCCTGAGGAATCAGTTAATAGTGAAAAGAGTGAAAGAATTGTAAAAAATGAGAAAAAATAAATAAACCATGTAACCGTAACGATGTTGGCCTATCTGGCCTATTTGAGGTATCCAAATTTATAAAAGATATTGTTAATATGTTCAATGGCATATCCTTTGTTAATGTATTGCGTAAAATATCAAACAAAATGCCTGACCTACAGGCAACCCGAAACACTGTAGATAAATTGTTTATTTTATTTGAATTGTTTAAAGAAATCTTTGGATCTGCCACTAATGTAAATAATGTATAATGTGAATAATGTTTTGAATATAATTACATAGAACGCAAATGGATTATCTCATAGAATTCACGAGCTAAGAGATTTTATAAATGAGTACACTCCTACAAGAACACAAACTTGGCCCAGCCACACCTATTTATGTGCAAAACTACATAGTGCATCGTTCAAACAGATCTCCGTCAATTTCCCGCCCAAGAGGGGGTGGAACTGCACTCCTGATTAAACGCTGCATCCCACATATTCCTGTCACAATACCGCAGCTTTCGGTCCCACTGGATATTTCCGTGCTGGACGAATTGTCATCGGATCACAATCCGGTTAAGATGATTCTGGACATTAGTAGGTATACCACAACAGACACAAGAGCCTTTAGGATCGACTGACATATATTTGCCAAAGCTCTCAACAACATACACTATACACTCCCTACGATACAGACTGGGGATGACATTGATAGTTTTATTCAGGAGCTTACCCAAAAAATCAACACCGCACATGACGGAGCCAAAATTGAAATTCTAAAAAGGAAGCAGACAAGGAGCAGAGATTTGGAAGCACTAATCAAGCAAAGAAATGCAGCACGTAGACGTTTCCAACACACAAGGTGCAGAGAGGATAAACAACAGTTCAATCGCCTATCTAATGCAGTCAAGTCTCTTACACGCGAACAAGCACAACAAAGCTGGACCAGCTACCTTAACTCACTTTTCCACAGATGACAACTCACTGTGAAAAGCTGTCTCTGGGTATACTAAATGCTACAATAAAATTCCGCCCCTTAAAGGCCCCACGAGGATTCACTACACTGAAACTGAGAAAGCAGAATTGTTAGCACAGCAACTGGAATCTCAGTTTTGCACGAACAACATACATGATACATCAACAGAACATATTGTTTACACATTTCACAACAACATCACAACAGATACAAACATAAACAACATCCCTCCAGTCATGCCCTCGGAGAATGTTGACTATGCCAATAAACTCAAGAAGAAGAAGAGCCCTGGCCTGGATGGCATTACTAACTCCATGCTTAAGAAACTTCCATTGAAGATCCTTTTCGTACTAGCGAAGCTTTCACTAAGATTATGCAGCTACAATATTTTCCACAGGCATGGAAAACTGCGAAAATCATACCCATCCTCAAGCCAGGAAAGTCATCATCAGACCCCGAGGTTTATCGACCGATCAGTCTACTCTCCTCCATGAGCAAGCTCTATGAATCAACACTCCTTCACAGAATCAACGACCATCTGGAGCGTAACAGCATCCTCATCCCAAGTCAATTCGGCTTCCGGAAAGGCTTGAGAACAACCAACCAACTGTACAGGGTGGTGGAGCTCATCTCTGAAGGTCTACACAAGAAGAGAGTCACTGGAGGTCTGTTTATTGACATAGCCAAGGCCTTTGATCGAGTCTGGCTGGAGGCACTTGTTTACAAAATACACAATCTGGGCTTCCCAGATTACATCACAAACATCACCAACTCCTACCTAACAGGTAGAAACTTTGTCGTTCACGTCTCTGGAACAAATTCTACTGTACACCCTATAAGGACGGGGGTCCCTCAGGGGACCCTTTTAGGGCTCACTTACTTTAATATTTACGTGAACGACATCCCTACAACACAGAACACAACACTGACTATGTATGCCGATGACACAGCAATCCTCACACAAAGTGCATTTGCTGGTTCAGCTATCCAACATTTACAAAATTACATACAAGCACTGGAGACTTGGCTCCTGCAGTGGAAAATTAAAGTTAACATCGACAAGACCCAAGCTATCCTGTTTACAAGAAAAGAAAAATTTAAAAAGAATCTCACCATGTATGGCAATTCTATCCCCTGGGCCAAGCAAGTCCCTTATCTTGGGGTGACCCTCAATAAAACTCTGTCATGGAACCCACACATCACAAATATTATCAATAAGTTTCGAACCCGTAAAGCTCAACTCTTCCCCTTAATTGCTCGAAACAATGCTTTGTCAATAGATAACAAGTTACTCATTTATAAATCCATATTGCGTCCATTACTATGCTATGCATGTCCTGTATGGGCGTACTCATGCAATAGGTATCGAGGTAAACTGCAAATAGCACAAAACTGTATTCTCAGGCAAATTGCTAACGCACCTTGGTATGTGCGCAACAATAAAATACATGAAGAACTGGGCGTACGCCCTCTTAAGTCTGTATACTATCAAATAGCCAAGAGATTTCACTGCAGGCAGTTAGCAATCCAAAACCCTACCATTAAGATACCTGAGTACGACCCATACAATCTGGAAAACGAACACAGACCATTGGCCATTCTAAATGAGTGGATTATGTAGCATAGCATAGTAATGCATTTCTGCTTCATGAATTTATATATCTATGTAGCACCTTCTTTCTTACTACTGTTGTAATCACTCATACTATATTTTGTATCATCATCTATTTATGTTTATCTGTAAATTTTCGATATCAGATTAAATTATGAGTGAAATGAACTTGTTGACAAAAGTTGGATGAGCGCAGACAGGTGTCAAATATGTCAGAAATTAATGGCCAAATGATGAATTTGGAACGCACATGGTAAAAGACCAAGATTAGTTCAGCGAATGTCGGAAAGCTGTCAGAATGTAACTGATTACAGCAAAAATATGAGGAAGTTATTCTACCAACTACTTTGAATTGAAAAACACATGCGAAATTCTAGTAAAAAATAACATAAACCAAACATTAAATAAAATAGCTTATATTTGTGTTTCATACAAGTATGGGGAAAACCAAGACCATCATTAATACAGACAGCACAAGGATTGAATTTCGATGAATTTACCCAACTCTTCAGTCACTTTAGCCAATGGTGGCTGAATCCAGAATTTCAGCCACCCGGCTTAAAACTCATTGGATAATAGATTATGGGAAAGCACATGGGTGCCGTCTCTCTCAGAAGGTACGCTTTTACGGAAAACATTCTATGGGAAACTGGCTCGCATTAACATTGCACAATGCGAAACACATAAAATTCCTAATCTGCCAACCCGTTCACTATGAACAAGATTCGGGGTAAATTTCTGATAAGATCCTTGCACTTATACCAAACGAACTTGGTACTTACGTATTATTCCGTCGACCGTTGGTGAAAATTTTGGCAACTGTCGCCAATCGCCAGTCATTACTGTGGAATTCTCAAAGAAGTGGTCATCCACACTTGGGCTAAATCGCGCTATTTCGCCGTGCGATGCATTAATCCACAAGTACCACGGACATTTCCAGTACGAAATAAAGGGAAAACAACTATTTCATTTCCAAAAAAATCCTGTTGTTATTATTATAACACTGTTTAATACTAAAATACAAACGCAGTAGAGGAAATATATATTGTACATAAATGAAAGATCACACTTACCAAGGGCTGGTCTCACTTTGTGCACTGCTTTAGTCATAACATCTTGACTTTCAGGTTTTCACCACTCGATAGCTTTCTGTCCTTCCAGTCCATTACAGTTACTGAAAAAGATAGCCTGGGTTAGTTCAGGAGGTAGGATTATAACTTAGAATATACAAAAAACCCAAAAAATCTACAAAAAAATTAAAAAATTTAAAAAAAAAAAAAAAAAAAAAAAGATGAAATCATAAAAGTTAATGTCATCTCAACTATTCGAAATGTCTAAACTATTCTACAAGGGGTAGGGCCTTCGGCCCAGGTACCCTGGTGTACCGAAGCACCGTTCCACTGGGTTGGTTAGTAGGTCCATGTAGATAATCATGTGACATAGTAAACCCCTCCTCCCTCTTCGGCTCTACCAACCCTCTAAAAGTATGGCTCTGAACCTCGCCTTCATGTCAATAGCGAATGTTTGCGCCCCGCTTTAAAATGTTACAGAGTCACAATTTTTGTATACATAAACGTCTTTGCACTTTCGTGCTACAATGTGCATTCAGAAGTTACGGAACATGATTGCATAATGCTCCAACTCCAACTTGCTTTATTTGCCGCGATTAACCTGCGAAATTGCAGGTTGTGTTCCGGCTATCGAACTTTGGTGCTTCTAGGAGCGCTGCAGGTAAGGAAATGCCGAACGTAGTTCTCGTGGAGACAGGATAGCAGATGCAGGGGGTGTGACCAATGTCACGTGATGAGCGATAAGACATCTGGTTGGCGATGAGGTATCCAGGCATAGTAGCGCTGTAAATCTGAAGTTTTACAATAGTTATACATAAAATAGTACTAAATCAGTTCATAAAAGGTGTGTGTTGCAGTCATAAATGCAGAAAATAAAATACGATTCCAAAAAGTAAAATAGTATATACAGGAAAAATATAAGTAATATCTTGTGGGCGTGGCTGTGTGTGTCACATGATCATCCGGCTAAGATTTCTAAACATCATTATTTACAAGTCAAATAAGTTTTTCAGAGTACTACATACTTAAAAACACAAGGATCATTAAACATAAGTACTTGATTAGGTATAATAGTAGTGGATAAGTAAAGCTGTCATTAGTAAAAATTGTGTATAATCAAGTGCAGTGATTAGATATAATATTCAAAGCAAACTGTACAAGGCTATTTGTGCATACATTATATGTAATTACTTACCACTAATATTTATCACTACTTTCTGATTATAATGTATGCACAAATAGCCTTGTACAGTTTGCTTTGAATATCAGAAAGTAGTGATAAATATTAGTGATAAGTAATTACATATAGTAAAGTATCGTGTGCAAACAATTGTAGAGAGTAATTACAAAATTACATATAGTACAGTACCGTGTTTACGAGAATTCAGCTCAGTTAGATGGAAGACACCGAAGGCAGAGGTTTGTCTAACAGCTGGGCTTAATTTTTCTATTTTATTTTTCATTTGTCCAAATACTGTTAAAAAATACTTGTATTTGTGCAAACTCAGTTTTACTGCTTAAATTTTTATCAAGGTTTAACACCAGTCCTACTCTCCTCCCCTTTGTTGGCTCGACCAATCAAAATCGTCTGGCTCTGAAAACCCTCCTCTACCAAAAATGCCTGCCGATAGCGCTCATGCTACACTTTCTCTCCTCCTTCTGCTACTTCCCACAATGAAATCTATATTTAAAATAGAAGAGAAACACGCCAATGTGACAGTGACAATTAAAATCGCAATAACAACCTTGTATTTAGCGTAAGTATATTAAAACACTCGACAGATTTCGATGGCAGCTAAAGGTGCCTCCTCCTCAGCAGAACGAAATTCCTAGAGAAGGGGGGAAAAAATAAAAATAAAGCAAAGGAGTCTCAGAAACACGTGGTCCTTATCAGCACTAGGACCACTAACTAACAAGTAACTAAACAAGTAACGTTCAAATAATTCAAAGGGTAATTTTACACGAACTATTTCGGTATCTGTTCGAAATTTGTCTGAAAGTGCAAGGTGCTTAAAAGCTCAAATAGAAGTAAATAAAAAATGAAAGGAAAAATTTTCAAATAAAGCTACAGTAAAAAAAAAACAAAAAAGCAATTTCTGATAAAGGTACAATAAAAAAAAAAAAAAAAAAAAGATAAGAAATAAGTAATTCTTTTGTTTAAAAACGTATATGGGGGATGAAAACGTATTCGTCCGGAATAGAAAAAGCTTTGAACTTTCCAAGTACAAATAGGCCTTGAAGAATTTCGCTATCTCTACACGAATTTGCGAAACTAAGAAAGAAAACTAAATTGCAGTGGCTTTAGTTGCATTAAAACTGGCTGCCCAGAAGAAACTTTCATTATGTTTAGCAAGTGAATGGCTCGGTATTCTTTAGCCCAATTAATTTCGGTTACCTTTCCATGACTTGGAGCAAAGAGAGAAAGACGCATTCAACTGATAAAATGTTCGAGATCTAGAAAATCGGAATCTATTGTAATAAGGCACCGGCAGTTGCAGAGGAGAATCGCAGGACCAGTGAGAACCACCTTAAGGATCTTTAAAGAGCAGACAACCCAAATGGGTCATGTGACTGCTCTGCGGTGGCCTTATAACCCAGATGTCAGCCGATCTTGTCTAAGCCCTTCGAGACCTCTTAAAACAGATTTGGGGATTTACCTGTCCCTCTTAACTTCGGCCAGCAGGGAGATCAGTAGACGCCGCGGACTTCGCGGCCCATGTCCTGTGGTTCAAAGCTTTAGGCTATTTTTTGACTTCATTTCTTTCTTTAGGCAGCACGTCTTTTTTTTTATCCATTACACATGTTTTTAAGTTTCTGCAGAATTTTTTCCCCTGCTCTTACATATCACTTTTATAAAGAAAACGCTTTCGTCTCGATGATGGATACTTCATTTTGTGGGACAATTAAGTTGTTCGCGATTATTAGTCAAATTTGACCGCGGACAACAAGCAGGGTAAAAATTTTATTGCGTTACATCCAAAGCTGCGCGTAAATAAATATTTAATGAACAATGTATTAGTAGCACGGGAAAAATTGCAATCGAAATACTTTTTCCTTTAACAAGGTGTATTTAATTATAGCAAAGCACACTAGGGCTATCTGCCTAAAAAGAGGGATGGCTTCGTGGAGGACTTTCTAAGGGAAAATGGCTCGTATACACGTTACACATGGGGAAACCCACGAAAACACCCATGCAGCCAGCCCGTTCGCGGGATTCGAACCTCGGACCGAACTACCAGTGTTCAGCGACTCAGCCGCTGGTGGGCCTTTCCTTTAACAAGACACGTGAATCAAGTTTTAAGCCTTGCTTAGCATCATTTCAGTGTCCAACAGGGAAACTATTCTTTATCCATTGTCCTGAGTTTTTGTTTCCATTAGTTTTTTATAAATTCCTTAACCAGTTAACTGTGATTGACGAGTATACTCGTCATGTGTGTAATGAAATGGAAAGATAAGAGGGAGGTTTATTTAGTAAGTATTGTACATAATGACAACGTAATAGAAACAAAAAAAAAAGAAAAATAATAACAAAGAGAATGGAGCTAGTGATTGATTATAATAAAAAAAAAAAATGGGTGGAACGGATATGAGCGAATATCGTAGCTTACTCCATAGCAAGAAAACGAGTCAAAAAGTACTACAATAAGATATTTCTCCATTTCTTAGACATTATGTGTCTGAATACATTCATATTATATAAAAAAAAATAATGGAACATTACCGCGTATTAACTTTTTGCTCAAATTTATTGAAGACACTTTTGCGACGTATCCAACTGAAAGAAATAAATCGACACAAATTCGTCATTTAGGCGGGATTAAACCAATTAGGCGGGAGTCGTGTTCCGGATTATACACCCGGAAGATCGGAAAAAAAAAAATACCCTACGCGAAGGTGTTCGCATTCCTACAAACGTAAGATCAGGACGGAATCGCGTTACTGGAGTTCGATTTACAAAGTCCCATTGTGTATCCCCCTGTTTCGCTGAATATCGCCACAGCAGGAATTTAAATTCTTACTTTTATATGTGTAATATTTAATTTAATTTATTGCGTCGTTTTTAGTTTAATATGTATGTAATATATGCTTATGTTAACCCAATAAGTAAATATTAGTAATTTTCAATTTTATAAAATAAACCCATCGTTTTCATCCAGTATCTTACCAGCGCAACTTACTCTGTGATGGACGAATAGACTCGTCATGGCTCGATTCCGGCAACGCAAAACGGTGCACACTCTTAAACAAGGACGCCACAGTTAACTGGTTAAGATAAAGGCATTCTTTTATGAAATATTATTTTCCTCATTGGTCGAAAATGAATGCTCTTTGATATTATATTTAACTATTTCCTTCGGTCTTCATTATGGTGTTCAAAGCATCATGTTTAAATATTATGCAAGTTTGCACTGCATCCATTTGTCCCACACGTTCATAGTTCAAGTGCATCTGATTATCTATTTATCCTGACTTTTTTAAAATCTTTTTTTTTTCTTTGTTTTTATACTCGTTCTTTAAATTTCTCATTCTAAAAACCTCTCGGTTAAGTGAATCTTTTGTAAGCGCTTATTATCGAACCTCATTTATCCAGAAGGAGAATGAGCTATTTATAGTAACATTTCACCCTGTCTATTCCGAGAACAAGAGACACTCTGGCGCTAGGTTCACTTAACAGTATTATATTTCGTTCATATTATAACTCAGAATGCACAAAATTTATATCATTTAAGAATTATCTCATCGTTGCCACATGTTCTATTCAAATACTATAATAAAGCTAGAACGAATTATAAAAGAAATTAAGCAAACAAACCAAAAAAGAAACAGTTTTTCACAGACGATTGAGTATTTCTCATTCAATTAATTCAGTTCTCACTTCGTGACAAGGCAAAAATACATAAAAACTCAATATCTGTATTAAAAATTACGAAGTAAATCTTAAACACTTATTTCCTCGAAAACATTCCAGAAAGGATTAAGCATGATTTAATTCGCAATAATAAATGAAGGCGTTATCTTTGTTGTTGAGAAGCTACGTTTCTCTAGATTGGCAACAAATCCACTACTCTGCTGTTTCAAATGTAAACAAGCAATGGCCGCCATCAGTGCCCTTAGCGGCACTTAAACAACTTTTAAATTGTTCATAATTGTAAAAATTATGCATACAGATTTACTAAAGGCATAAAGACCTTAACCGGAAGATAAGAACAACATAATTCAATCATTTTTAAAGCAAAAAATGTACAAGCTAAGTTTTTCTAGATTGGCAACAAATCCACTATCCTGCTGTTTCAAATGTAAACAAGCAATGGCCCGCCATCAAGACAAGAATAAATGCTAAGCAAATTGTATGTATTACAATACATTCAAATGTTACGTAACACAATCTAAAATAGGGTTTGTATGTCTTTGATCTCTTTCTTACTACACTTATTAGTTGACATGTTACGCCACAATTTGGTGAACTTATTACTCTTCCATGAGTTATTTCCTAATAAAAAAATAAACGTTTTGTGCTTTTACATAACCTATAGTCACACTGCTCATCCTAATAAATTAAGCATTTATTTCAAAAGAATAAAAAGTTGGAAAAAAAAAAAAAAAAGAAGAGCAAATGATTGGTTTTCAGGATGATTCAATATTATTTTTCTCCAGCATTTCGGGTTAAGCGAAGTTTGACTGATCTCTCCAATGTCGGCTGTACTGATAACGCCGAGTTTAAAGATTAGACCTATTATTTTCCGAATATTTATTTTGATTTCAGTAGAAATTGAATAAAATTTTGGCTTTAAAGTATTGCTTCAAATACGCAAATCTACTTGTTAAGTTTTTATAACTGCTGTATTTCTGTATTTTTAACATATGTTATTTCACATATGTTAAAAATGGGAGGGTCTTCTTGCGCGATTCCTTGGCTTGGATAATCAATATCACATTAGTTGCTGTTACTCGAAGTGTAAATTGCCACATAATAAAAATACTTCAAATTATGATTTTTGTAAAATAACAGTGAACACAAAAGCATAAATTAAAATTATGGAAGTCTAGAAATGTACGGAAATATTAAGGACAAACTTTATACGAATTTTGAAAACTGAAGTAAGAAAGTGAAAAAAGAAAATGTATAATTGTCGCATGCGTACGAGAAAGGGCTTTTATACACGCACCTACTACACAATCAAATTAGGATAAACAAAATATCTATTATTAGCAAAAGAAAAAGTTGAGGAAAGTGTGACGACATATGCACACCTCGGACACACAGGTGCTTAATGAGAAGAACTTCTGTTTTGTTCAGAGACTAATTGACAGAGAACTTTAAGGAAAGGTGTAGCGGAAATCCCCTGGTGTGGTTTCCGGACATAAGGGACAGTAATTACCTCATTCCAGGTATTTTTCCGACAATGTGTTGAATAAAACGAAATAGAGGATCTTTTGCGTAATCTTTTTATGTAATAAAAGACTAAGAAGACGCAATCCTGAGTCGTGGCTGCATCCAGCGGCCATTGTGTGAATATTGGCTGTAATGGTTGATTATGTTAATTGTTACTAATCTAGAATTTTTTATTAAGTTTTAAAATAAATATTTATAAGACAACAGTTCTTTTCTTTCACCCAACACGGGTGTTCAGACGTTACAGCTTTATTAAAATTGGTGGCAGCAGTACAAATAGACATCCACGAAGTTACGAACATCAGTTCGAAAAAGAGAATACAGCTCATCGTTAAGCTGTGTGGATCGGAAATATCAAAATGAAATATTGTTATTAAATGTAATAATTTACATAATAAACATGATTAACTTTTCCCTTTCGAACTGTTAATGAAATATACATTTAGAAAAATTACTAAGAATGTTTACAAGATTATTAAGTGCACAAAGAAAAACATTTTCTGACCCAATGACTCTTCTTTCACCCAATGGTCTACCAGCGCCCGAGTGGTAAAGTCGCTAAATACTGATAGCTCGGTCCTGGGTAAGATTCCTGATGAATGGGGTGGCTGCATGGGCGTTTTCCTGGTTTTTCCCATGTGTAATGTGTATATGAGCTATTTCCTTTAGAAAGTCCTCCACAAACGCATCCCCTTCCCTTAGGCAGCTAGCCCTCGTGTGCTTTGCCCTAATCATCTAAACCAAACCAAAACCCTTCTCCAACGCACATTTTCCATACAAGGCAGATTACGTGCATTTGTGCATCATTCACGTACTGCTTTAGGAGGATTAGTTAGCAATTTGTATGTGCAATAATAACACAGCCAGGGAATAATTAGGTGCTTATAAATTCCAGGATAAATAGCACACCATATATTAACATGTTAGGCGCTTACTAAGACTTGTTCATAATTGTTGACAGCTTTAATTCTCTTAGTCTTGATGTTCGTAATTATTTGTACAGAGTGTTTCTATAGAAATCCAATATTGAAAATTCTGCAGTTTTGAAGAAGTTTAAAGAACTTTTTCAAGTGTTATATTGAATATTTTGAAGTTGACATTTAAAGAATTCTGGGAGGAAAAATATCTAAAGTGTGTAATATTTCAAAATAGAAATATATTTACACTATTATGTAAAATAAGGGAATTGAAACAAATAAGCAGTATGAAGTTAATCCTTGTAATTGAAATATAAATCAGATTTGAAGTAAAATCGATAAAAAGAAAAATATTTAGGGAAAAACAAACCGAGTGTGAAAATCTCTCCTTGGAGGATGAACACCACATAACTATACTTACCAGTTGAAATTTTTATTTTCCGTCCTCAATCAAAAAACCATGCAAAAAAAGGGAGGAAGGGAAAATAACATAATGAATACTAAGAAATATTTGAAAGAATATTAAGAAGCATTATCTCAATTCTCTATTGATCATTAACGTTTAAAATACGCGATGGAATTTATTTTTCGGACTGGATCTACTGATCCGCTGCAGTGAATATTCTTTTCTCCGGTCATCTGAATCCACAGATCCTAACCATATCTCACAGTTACAAGCAAGGTGTGATACTTTGCTCTCGTTAAATAAGGTTTTATATGTTTCTCAAGAATTTTATTTTCTTGAACTTTGACTAGGAGGATTTTTAATTGCTTTTCATGTTTCTTTGCATTTTAGATTAAGATATAAGTTTGCTTATGAATTTAATATACGTAAATATCTTTCATAGAAAATGTTACAAAAGCAAACTGAGTTCTTGAACAACAGCTTTAGTTACTCATCATTTAGCTCAATTGTGTTTTAATATGACCAACAGGCATCCTCAAAACACGTATATAGTATTTAGGATGTGATCTAAAATGTTAGACTAATGCTTTGATTTCTTCTTTTCGATTACATAGAAGATAAGATATAAATATTTTAACGATAAAACATGAAAAGAGTCTTTAAAATGTACGAGTAAAGATTAATGAAGGAAAAATTATGTTTTACTATTTTTGCTTTTGAGATTCAGATTTAATACTTGATTACTCACGTATCGTACAGTTGCTGCACGTTTGCTCTGCTTCTTATACGTAACTGTCATAAAAAGCTTTTATTCTACAGCTAATAAATTTAACAACTTATCTCAACAACTGATTGTTTTTCAATGTATAATTATAAGATATGTTTCTAATATTAGCTTACTTAAACAGCTGTAGTTAATCTAGCTGCATTATGACAAGGCAGTAGTTGTAGAAAGACATTAATTAACCCTATGAATTAGAGCAATTAATGTTTGTTCTCCAGCTGATAAAGGTATTTGAAAGTTGCTTAAATAAAAGAACTCTGTTTTCGAGCTCTCTGGCTGAATTTTGCATAAGACGAATAAGTAACAATCTTTTATTACAAACACTATTTTTTCCGAAGTATGAGAAAAACATTTTTTCCCCCTTTTCTTGGAAGAGTCTAAAATCTCCGTCAAACTAGTTCGCCACGCAGAGAGAAGACACCGCCAAATGTTTTCCGTGTAAGTCCCGAAAACATCTATCGAAAAAGAATGGGAGGACGAAGAGAAAAACAGAGAAATAGAGGGAGAAAGAAGAAAAGATAAAGATTGCAGAGGGAATTTTGGGTTAATCTTTAGAATATGGTAACAGGTAGTTTGGCGACATTTTGGTAAGGCGATAAAGGTTACTAGCTAGGACTTACTGAGAAGTACACAATTCGAATCACAGATTATTTTGTCTCAGAGAAATGAGAGATTATGAGACATGTAATGTGACATTTTCCGGAAAATTCCAATCGTGATTTTAGCTAATGAGCACTTAGAAAATAATTTCGCTGCTCAAGTGCAAAATCATCCACTTATTTGTTTGGCGCTTTTTACAAGAGTAAGAAGAATTGGATTTTTGTCAATTTTCTTTGACTTTTTAAGTAAAAATAGGTCGACGTGTACATAGATAAAGTCAAGAGTAAATGCCATTTTTGTGCCATTCTGGGATTAAGTGAAAATAGGTCGACGTGTACATGGATACCGTGAACGTGCAATTCTTAAAAACGCGGCAAGCAGTTTGCGATTCTGCACTTTCTCCCAATTTCGCACCTAATCTTCGTCATGATTAAGCATTTTTGTTCCATAAAAGTTCTAGTATAAGCGTAATTCGGCTAGCAGATTGTTGGAAAAAATTTTGAGGAAAAAAAAAAAAAAATGCTTTTATGTCGTGAAAACAAAATGGCGTCCAAAACAAAACTAGCAGGTTGCTGTAGCAGGGTTGGTCGCCAAAAAATCGCCAAGTTACCATAATGTAAAGATTCACCGAATTTTTTTATGCCGACACTCTTTTTCCCATCTTTTCCCGAAAGCAGGCGCGCTTTCCGCAAATAAACGGAGTTGGAATAAGACACGGATTGCGAGGAAGGGTGAACCATTTATAGCCTCACGACTTTTAAAGCTTAATGTGCAGAATCTGCATGGCCTTTACATGCAATGTCTTTTCCCTTTCATCCGATTTTAGAACCCCGAAAACGCAGAACAGACTTTAGAATGTTTTCGAAAAGTCAATGCATCCCTAATATTATTTTAACAGATGGCTCCAAGTTTCAAATAAGTTAAGTTCAGGTTGTCGTAAACTTGGAAAAGTTACTATTTCGGATACATATCTTATTTGATACAGCTGAAGTAATGTATCTAAATTGAAATCCTTCTCCTGCGTTTCCTCACATAAAATTCGTTCACATATACTCAATAGTACAATAAGTTATATATTTAAAATTAATTGCGTGACTTTTTTTAATAAAAAAATTTTTAACACCTCGTCAAGTTATAATTTTCCTCCGTTAAACTTGAAATCCTATCCGTTACAAATAAAGATCAGAAACGACAAAAACACGTTGCTGCCAATCGAGGATCAGTTTTCAGCAAATGTTATTTTACACTCATGTCCATAAATTAAGGATAATTCGGAGTCACGCGGAAATCGAACTCTAAAATAAATATATCACCTGTAAAATCACTACACACATCTTCAACAATCATATGCAAAATTCAGGAAGTTACCAGATGACACCGATGGTGCGTCAATATGACGAGAATGTAAGAGAGTGATATATAAGGAATACAGGCAAAGAAGTAAAATTGTTCGCAAGCGCTTTATAAACATTTCAGTGCAATAACCGAATAGTTATGACACAAAGGACGCATTTGGATGATTTTTTACGTGGTAGAATTATCGGCTGTCTGGAATGTGGGCGTACCCAACTGGAAGTATCAGACGTGACCGGTATTTAGCAGTTACCTCCAAAAGAAACAGGCGGAGCACAGCCTCAGACCTGTCTCGTCAGCCACTGGTACGACAATTTCAAGGCAGACCGTGTACAGACGCTTAGGGCAGATTGGTCTATATGCTCGTAGACCTGTCAGATGCGTTCCACTTACTGCAACTCACTGTCGCCTGCGGTTAGGCTGCACACCGCAACAGTGGGCTTGTGTGATGTTTTGCGACAAGTCCAGGTTTAGCTTGCAGTCTGATTCTCGCCGGACTTTCATATGGAGAGCTCCAGGTACCCGTTACCACCAAGACAACATCATTGAACGAAACCGTTACGGTGGTGCAGGAGTGCTCGTTTGGGGTAGAATTATTCTGGGTTCCAGAACCGACCTGCATGTTCAAATTCGAACCATGACAAGCCAAATCTATCGGGACGTCATTCTGGAACAACATATACGCTTGTTTCGGGGCGCCATGGGCACACAATTTGTGTTTATGCATGACAACGCCCGTCCTCACCGTGCAAACATCGTAAGCGAATGCCTTCAATCGGAGGATATCACCCGTATGGACTGGCCAGCATTCTCATCGGACTTGAATCCAGTAGAGCACGTGTGGGACATGCTTGGCCGACGAGTTGCAGCCCGTCAACCTGCTCCTACATGTCTACCAGAACTTCGGAGAGCACTGCTTTTTGAGTGGAGTAATATTCCCCAAGATCAGATCTAGGCGTTGTACGGACTGTATTGCATCGTCTGGGAGACATGCAATGTATTAACAATCAATACCAACCATATAATATTGGTTTTTTGTAAATAGGTATTTTTTGTAATTTGCTCCAGGGAGAAAAAATCGCTAATTTTTTTAATAATATCAAACATATAGCATCTTTTTTTGCTCTTTACCTTTTGTTTAATAAATAAGCTTTACAAATAGGTCAAATTTGTTTTGCTTCTAACTCTTCCTTTGCCTGATTTTGCATTATCCTTAATTTATGGACATGGGTCTAGATCATAAATGGGATTAACAAAGTGGATGGATGGGATTAACAACCCCTCTCTCACTTAATACTCTATCATTTCTCAATTATAGAGTTTGAAAATCTACTATTTTTCACATTGTCGTTTACACCCAAAGTATAGTAAAATGCCGATAATAAAGTTTTGTGGTGATATTCAATTTACAATCCTTTCATGTTATTCAAACAGTAATCCATTTATTTAATATTTTGATATGCTTTTGCTTCTAGTATTTTGTATTTAAGGAAAGAAAAATGCAAAAGTCAACGCCGAAGTTTTTGAAACTGAAATTGGCTTTAGTCCAGTTCTGATATTTTATTCTATTCAACAGCGCAGTTTTCGTTTTCTGAATTGACGTCAGTAGATATTATTTTTATTTAAGAAAAAAAGCAAAGTATTTACACAGTTTATTGTAATTTTAACTAAAACCCTTTTTAGTTCCAAATTTCAAAAACAAATTAGTACGAAACGCTTTGAGGAATTAGATCGTATTCTGAAGTTCTCAGTCTTAAAAAAAAAAATTCCATTAAAATGTAAAGCCAGATAATAACTGATAAAACTGTGACCTACAGCCCACGCCTTCGAGCCAAGATAATAAGATAGGGAAATTTAACTACTGAATTCAGACATAACATATAAAGTATGAAAGCAAAACACTCAGTACCTAATGTTTATACTCGTTATTATATAACGAATATCTCTTATGCAATCTGTATGATATATGTATAAATTTATATGGTCTTACATCTATGACGACATCTCATGTTAAAAGGTTAGACACGATTGCTTCTATTAAAGTTTTATGATTTTTTTTTTTTTTTTTTTTTAAAAGCCCAGAAGAGCTATTAATTTAGTTTTGCATTTTGCGTCGATTCACTTTTCGAACTGTTGCTACTAACTATTACAGCCCTATATTTAAAGAATTTAAATAATGAAGAAGCTACATAAATGTATGTATGTTTCTCGCATTGTGATAAAACAATAGTACCTAGAGCCATCGAATTTTGAATAACATAACACTCCAGCGAATATGAGCATCTGGAAGCCCTAATTTGGAATTTGTTTTATTACCTGTTTCATATTTTGTCAGACATTAAGGAAGTTTTGATTACGAAACTTAACAATTTCAAAGGGAGGAATGGCAACACTGTACGGAAAAAAAAAAAAGAACTCCGCCGCACGAGACTGTGTATCGGAAAATTTAAAGACATGATCATTTTAAAATTATTTTGTGATATTGCTGTTGAACTGAATTTTATGGTTTAAGTGCGAAGAACATGATATTTAATAAATAAAGTTAAAACACAAAACGTTAAAAAAAACGCCCCTTTGGCCGTAACGCAAGATCCGAAAGCTTTCTTTCCCCACTTTGCTTTAGTGAAAAACATGAAGAATTTTTTTTCCTCTTATTAAAGTCCTTTTTCCTAAATTTTTTAAAGGCATCTCATTTGTTATCAATAATGGATTAAAATGTGTGTATGTAATATGAATCATGCTTTTGATTCCCAAATATTTACACATATTCTACAGATAGAGCACTGTTATCGCCATTTTTAATGAGATATCCTGATCTCTTTGCTGTAGTCATTGGCCGTTAACAGATCTTTTCGAGTATCACTCATTTAAGTTTAATGTCTCTATAGAACGTAGAACCCCAGCCCTACGATAGAGAATCTACAACATCATTGACCTGCTAATGTCATCAGGACTGGATGTTGTGGTCACAAACTGAGTAAGATCTATGTCAATTTTCTTCCTGAAACGTTTCCATGGCGGTTGTACGAGCAAATATATGCTTCACTCCACCAGCGATAGTGCCAATAGTGCCAGAATTGCAGCAGTAAAAATAATTAATTAATTAAGTAAGTAATCAAGCATGGAGGTCTATAAATATTCAAGCTTACATGAATTTATGTATTCAATGTAAACTGCCATACATACGAACTTTATGTATCCAAGAATTACTGTATATATATATGTGATGCACCAGCTTTTGTCCGGAATAAATAGATTGGTGAAGAATCATAGATGTAGTCAAATGCTCTTAGTATCAGACGATAAATTTAAAAAACAGGATCCATTTATCATTATTCAGGAGAAATAGCAGTTACAAAAAATCAGATCTCCGGAGTAAATAAAAAAGAACTACTAATAACTTTTTGTATGCAGTTTACTGCATCGTTACATTACCGAAAAGACCCCGATATTCCTTTGCGAGTCCTTTTATAGCCTCTGGAAAGGCGGAGCTTCCAAGAAATGACGTCAGCTATTCCAGTTCGCTTTAAATATATCGCGAGAACATTCTATAACTGTACGTGTAGAAAAGGCGGGAAAAACAACTTGATTACGGGGCTGCGGATTTAATTCCACGTACTTTCAAAGAAGAGACCGTCGCCATTAAAAAATGAAAAGAACATACAGTTAGAATTTTAAGTGTATTCTTGATTATTTATTATTTTATTATTACATATATATATATAAGTGTCAACAACCATACTAAGTACTCTTAACTAATCTATGTAGGATAATGTAATCAACTAATCAAATGTTTTTATTGCAGTCAAGTATTCAAGTATATAACTAGTATTTAAATGTATAAACGGTATTCTTAACATAATTATGTATCTATTATGTTTTTATTGCAATCAAGTATTTAAGTATATAACTAGTATTTAAATGCATAATGGTATTCTTAACATAATTATGTATCTACTATCATAACAACGCATGTATGTATTCAAATAACGCAAGTCACAAATAAGGAATGTAAACAGGTCTAATGTACGTCTTACCGTAATCAAGCTAGGAAGTACATAACTAACGTATTCATGTAACTTTATAGTGTATCCAGTGTATTAATGCATTTTATTGAGGAATCCTATTTCATTCATTTAAAAATTATTATTATTGTTCTGGGACTCGGGAGCTGCCGGTTCAAGACAGTGGAGGGCGTGGGACATATACCTGCTTACCTTTGTTAGACATCAGGTGTCCCCGTCCTCCGTCACCTATCATCATAGAAGTAAAATGTATCCGATAATGCTAAAAGAGAAATCTTCTGAAACTCAACAACATCAATATGATAAACAATGCAGGAACCGCTAAGAAAATGAAAAGCAAGATGCAAATTAAAAAAATGCTTCTCGTGTACATTAAGATAACGAACGAAACCATACGTAGTTTAGCTTTATTAACCCTATTCTCTTGCATCTGAGTGCATATCTATCCAATTTTATGTATTAATATTCAATAACTGTAACAAAATAGAGACGATATTTAGGATACGAGACTAAGTTTTCTTACTCATTTCAAAATTTAGAAGTTTATACTTAATCGAATATGGTATAGCATTCGAGAGTTAAATTTTAAGGGAACGAATGCCTTCTTGGGGAATATCCTAAGAGAAATTAACTCGAATCCAAGTTACTCATGGGGAAAGACACAAAAATATGCATCCATTTGACGGGATTCAAACGTACATCGCCCACCGATGGCAAAGCGTTTATATAGCTGAACACTGAGAGCTCAACGAAGATTCAGATCCCGGCAAACAAGCTGGTTGCACGAGAATTTTCGTGATTTTCTCCAAGTGTAACTATGAATACATACCGGTCTCCCTTAGAAAGGGCTTCACGAAAGCCTATCTTCCTTTAGGAGCATAGCCATTGAGTGCTTTGCCATAACCTAAGTAATCCCAATCCAAACTCGGGTCGAACTACCAATCAGTACACAGCAGTATTACCCCCTCGGCCACTGACAGGCCTGCATTATATAAAGGACCAGCCGCAATCCAAAAAACGTATCAGCAAATGCATTTTCACAATATATGAAGATTGTAGGGAATGCATGTTCATTTGCGTGCATCGATGATGCATTTAGTGTGAAATTTTCTCATGGTTGCTGATAATTATAAATTTAAAAAAATAATGAAAAAAGAAAGAGCATAAAAATGCCGAAATCGAAAATCAATCATTTCAATCACGAAAAAAAGAATCATTTCAATCACGTGGTGTTTTCAAAATTTTAATTATTTTTTCTTTGTATATTTATGGATACATGTGTACGCTTAAGTGTATGGCATGCATGTATGCATGACAGAAAACAAGAATAAACTATGTATGATTTTCCGCGATCATTTGGAGTAAAACCTAGAGACATAGTATAGCAACTAAGTAATGAGAGGCATAAATTACTAAACAAAGGCAGACCATAAGTAACAAAGCTTGAAATGAGATGTAGTAACAAAACTTTTTGTCACTGGGTCATTTCAGGAACTTTGCTCTGTCGTTGCATGGTTTTGATGTATTGATTTATAGATATTATACACTCTTTCTTTACCATTGCAAGCATGTGTTCTTAGATCCATTTTTAATTGATCAGGTAATATCCCTGAAAATGTATCATAATTTTCTGCAATGTCTCCAGCATAGCGAGCCCAAACATGGTATTTAAAAATATTTATTTTATTTTATTTTGTCCTGTCATTTTTAAAAGCGAAGTCACAGAGTATTTTCTAGTTTTTGTAAATTGTAGATTTACCACATTCTGCAACTCGGCGTATAATGTATTTCTCCTTGCCTTCTTAGCATGCCTTCGTGGTGTAGTGGTCAACACACTCGGCGCATAGTTCGAGAGGTCCGTGGTTCCAGTCTCGGCGAGGGCATTGCTCATTTTTCATCTCTCCTGTTTTCAAAAAATCCTAATGTCTCTACATTGGCGCCCGAACCAAAAAAGGTGGCAGAGGATAATTCTCCGCCACCAGGACGGTTATTCTACGCTACGAGAGTCGACAGCAAGTTGTGGGCCGCCAGATGTCGCTGGTAGTAAAAAACAGGTCTGCCCGACATCCTATATTCTCTGAGTACGGAAGTTGTCGAAAGCGCGTGAAAAAGTGTTGCCGCGCCGTCAATCAGGGTTGTGCAGTTGACGTACTAAGTAGACAATGGCTTTGTATGTGTTTTCGCTGCTGATTTTTTCATACTGAAACGAAGAATACGGTCGTAGATCTCTGAATCGGTGGCGAATTTATAGAAAATATATTGATGCTTTTGCTCTGCCAAAAGATGTTTTCATTGCGTATTTCAGATTGCCAAAATTTATAGTTATTTTAATTTGCGATGAACTGAGAGAGTATTTGGAGCCACATTCAGAAAACAAGAACGCAATTTCTACTGAAAGAAAAGTTATACTATTCCAGAAATTATAGATATAAATTGTAATTGTATGCTTTAAAAATGTATAAGATGATAAGTTTATCAAGCACATAAACCTTCTTCATTTAATACAAATATAGACATCCCATAAGTTTCTACTCGATTTATGTACAGCAAGAATTACGTTTACTTTAAAATCTAACAGTTGAATACCTTACGAATAATACTTTGAACACAAAAAGGAATGTCTTTCATTATTACGCGAAATTCACACTACTGTAAAATAAAAATTTTAAAAAAAATTATAAAACTATAAAATAGCTTTATAATATCTTTTTCAGTAGCTGTACTACTACTAATGTGATACTTTCAAAAATAAGTTTTAGCTCAGAGGGGCTATTAATTATTAATTTCGTTTTGCCATTTTGTGGCGTTTCACTTTTCAAATCGTTGCCACCAAGTATTATCGCACTCTATTATATTTAAAGAAATTAAATAATGAGGAATCTGCAGAATGTATGAATGTTTCTCGCACAGTGATAAAACAACGCTACCTAGAGTCATGAAATTCTGAATAACGTAATCCTCCATCCTAATATAGGCATCTGGAGGCCCAAATTTGGAACTGAGAATTTGTTTTGTTATCTATTTCATATTTTGTAAAGCATTTATGAGTTTTTGATTAAGAAACCCAACGATTTCAAAGCGAGCAATAGCAACATTGTACAGAAAAAAACATTTTCATCTCTAGCGCGGGAGATTATGTATCGGAAATTCTAAAGATATGCTTTTTTTAAATTATATGATATTGCTGTTGAATTGAATTTTATGGTTTAAGTGCGGAAAACATGATATTTAATAAATAAAGATAACACGCAAAACGTTAAATAATGGCCCTCTGGAAGTAATATAAAATCTGAAGGCTTTCAGATTTATTTATTTATTTATTATTATTATTATTTTGTGTGTAATTTTATTACGTTTTAAAACTGGTTTCTAAGTGAGGACTTTCTAAGGGAAACTGGCTCGTATACAAGTTACACATGTGGAAAGCCACAAAAACGCCGGCTAGCTCGTTCCCGGGATTCAAACCTCGGACCAAACTACCTGCGTTCAGCGACTCTACCGCTCGGCAGCTGGTGGGCTTGTTAGTAGAATTATACTGCATTATTATTGTATTATGCTATAAAGTAACAATGCTATAAGACTGAGGGTTTATTCATGGAATAGTACTTTTGTAACCTATTATAGTATTAAAAAATCATTGTTTCTTTGCAAATTTAACAACAACAAAAAAAAAAAAAAAAAAAAAAAATACTGTTCATAGCATTCTCATTTTTATATTGTAAAAGAGATATTGATTATTATTAGTTTTCTATTTAAAATGTGTCGAAACGCTTGTTTGACAAGGACTTCAACTGCAAGAGACCTGAATTCTGAATATTTTTACTTTAGTACTTACACTGATTATTTTTACTTTAGTACTTACACTGGGAAAATATTACTATATTTTAATTATTTTCACAGAATAAAATCTTTTGAGAAGGAAGAATATTTAAACTGAGCAGTTCTTATATATATAAAAAATTCAAGTAACAGCAATGTAATATTAAAAAAAAAAGGTGTTAGTAATTGTGTGACAAAAATTGCAAAACGAATTAATCACACATACAGGATAGATTAGTTTAATTTTGGTTATATATTTTATATTGAAAAAATATTTTCTTTCATGTTAATTATAGAATAAATTATTTAAAATAAAGCATTTTGATGCGTGTGTGATAGTTGAATGCAGCAGCAATCGGCTATACTGTAATAGCGAATGAATTTTATTTCTTTTCCTGAAAGAAATAATTTTCATAGTAAAAGAAAATAAAAAAAAAGGGAAGAAATATTAAGAAAGAAATATTTTCTTTCTAATTTATTATGTAAAGAAATATTTTTCCAATAGTAACTATAAAATAAATTGCGGGAAAACAGTTTTAATGTAAGCATGAGAAAAAAAAAAAAAAAAAAAAAAAAATTAGTTTGCTATTAGATTGTAATGCAAATTAATCATATTATAAATTTAAATGATTAAAATTGTTTATTTCTAAAAGGATTTGAAGTAAGCTTAATTCATTTACTTTTATCTATTTACCATTGCTTTCGTGGTATCCCATATCACTCTTTATTTCTTAGCTCTAAATTCCTGAGTTAAGTTTCCCCTTAAAAAACGGAATTTTCCTTCACATAACACAGCAGCATATTCCGCTGCGTGTTGGTCATAATACTGTTTTGTGCAATTTTTTTCGAACTACAAATGCAGCGTGTAAGTTAGTGAAATAATGGGAGAATATTCCTAGAACTTCAGCCAGCGCGCGCTATAAATTTCGTCACTCGTCTGTACTGCGATTGGTCTAAAGCTCCTTGAAGCCTTGTCCCCTTTCAGTAAAGTTAAATGGACCCACCCGCCCACCAACTGAGGACCACAGAATGGCTTTCTCCGATAAGTTGTTGATAGCTGTCCATACCGGTTTCTTTGAGTCAATATTGTTCGCTTAAGTTGTAGACAGATCCAGTGATCATAGAATAGGCGTCCAGGATTTGGCGATTCGGTCCCCTAAACCCCAGTCGCCCTTTAAAAGCGGGAGTATATAAGGTATTTCGCCCACTTTCTTAGTCTTCCCTCCTTGACAAATAACATGTACAGGGTTCGTACGGTTCTTAAGAGTCCTTAAATTTTTTGGGAATCGATTTTTGGTCCTTAAAAGTCCTTAATTTTGGCCCAAATCAGCAGAAGGTCCTTAATTTTAATCATCTGAAATTTCTGTTTGTTTTTATAACTGTCATTTTAAGTGTGAATTAGCATTTTGGAGGAATATTTTTGGCGATTCACTGACATATATAGTTATCTTTTGAATTAGATTGGGTCCCCTAAACGCCAGTCGCCCTTTAAAAGGGGAAGTATATAAGGTATTTCGCCCACCTTCTTAGCATGCCTTCGTAGTTAGTGGTCAGCACGCTCGACGCGTATTCGAGAGGCCCGTGGTTCGAGTCCAGGCGAGGGCATTGCTCATTTTTCATATCTCCTTCGCTTTGAAATAACTTAAAGTATCTACAACAGAAGAAAAGAGTTAAATAAATCTGGTAAATTTGCATTCGTGTACAGATTACTTTTCACCCACCGCATTTGTATTTTAATATTGTTACAACAATTAAAATGGAATTTTCTTTTAGGACAAGATTAATCATTTTCCCTTTTTCTTCCTTGAGCGAAAAATTTCGGGTACCCTATTTCAACAGAAATATCAATTTTCACAGTCCCCAATAAATTTGGACAATTCCCCCCCCCCATAAGGTCTGTACGTTCGGACAGAATAAAGGACTGCTTTTTCCAAACGCATTGTAAAATGGATTCAAAAGGGATTTTTTTTTTTTTTTTTTTAAATTTCTTCGTGACATCTGTACGTTCATTTACGTAGGAATGTATGCATCTTGAATAACTCAAAAGTGATGGAATGGGGAAATTTTGTATATGCGACTACTCTATGATCTAGTTGTGCAACTCAATAAAAAGTTAATTTTCGGTAAATAACGAAATACAACTTTTATTGCGATGTCCCGGTCCTTGAACATACATATGGGAATATTTACTACTCGTTATGGAAAAATAAAATAAGAAGTTTGACTCTCGTACAACAATAATATTTAAGTTTAAAATTTTCAGTTTTTTATGTCGTTTCCTACATGCCTTGAGGAATCGGTTAATTAAGTCAGAATAATTCAAAGAAATATGTTTACGTGAAGTACAGCAAGAAACGTGAATAATTTATGAGCCGGACTTCAGTGACTTCTTATCGAGATCAATACGCTTTGACGATTGGAGGTAAACATTTGGTAACTATGACGTAAATATAAGTATAAATGTATATATTTTCTTTTTCTGCGATATTTTAGAGGCCTAAGTATGGGAAAGAATACATTTAAAAATTTTCATTTTGAACGGAATTAACACATTAGCCGCTGGTGTTGCGTTGACGCAACGGTCAAAATAAATGGGTATATAAATATAACTATCTAAGACATTTTATACCAGCAGATGGTTTTGTGTAGGGAATATTATGAAGATTATACGAGAATGCATTATTCCTTTTGAAAACTCCTATTGAGATTGTAGAATTAGCCAGAAATAGATCAGCAACAGGAAGACCTAGTAAATTCAGCATTCAAAAACCATTGCATGGAGATGATAGAGATTTTATCGTAAAGTCCGTTGATACCAAAAGACTTTGTTGTAAAGAGTATCATAGCCAGACTGTTTACAGATGCAAAGTATGTAATGTAGACATGACAATTACATCATGATTGTAATCAAGCTTTTCACACTTGAATCTTTCAGTTGAAATAATCTGTATTGGTAAAAGAAATACAATGCATAACCTTCGTTTGATACACGTCCAGTTTCTAATTTTATATAAATCCGAAGATCTGGAACGGATTAATGAGGTATACCGAAGTACCTCCGCATATAAAAGCCGTTTGGCTTGCTCTTGATTTGGATTGAAGTGGGAAACATCATCATAGATCTGTTGTGAAATTTTCTTTCGTACGTTACGTAACACTTACCTGCTTGGATGTATGGAAGTTACCGAACGATGTCTGCGATGCCGTTTGGCTCACGTTCGAATCCAGTATAAGGCATGAGCGTTTGTAACTGCAGAGCCTTGAAGGCACGAGAAACACTTGCAATCTGTTGGCTGAATAACCTCTCCAAGAAGTTAGTCGAAGAGGAATTGAAGTGCATTTTTACTTCCTTGTACGAAGTAAAAAGGAAGTACTGTAATCGCGAAAAGTTTTAGGCAGCATATTTCAACGAAAATACCCCATTTTGACCTCTTTCGAATGCAATTTAACGATGTATTTCCGCGATATATGTATGTAAGGACAGAATAAAACACTCTTTTCCTCCAAAAAAATGATAAAACTGCTTTAAAATGAATTCTGAAGAGAATTTTTCGTGGCGTCTGTACGAACGTGCGCATCTCGCATAACTCAAAAACGAGTAGCCTCAGAACGTTGAAATTTTGTATATAGGACTGCTATAACATGTAGATGTGCACCTCGTATTTTGGTTGCACTCGGCCGCGTCAAACGTATATAAATATATTTATATATATATCCACTCTGTTACCCGGCTCAGTGATCTCAGTTTCTTTACTCTTATATGTTTGTAAATTGTACATTTTTCGCTTTAAAAATGATTAAATTATGTTGTTTTTATCTTCCGGTTAAGGGTTTTATGCCTTTAGTAAATCTGTATGCAATATTTTAAGAATTATCAACAATTTTAAAATTGTTTAAGTGCCGCTAAGCCTAATAATGTTTTTGATGGCCGCCATTGCTCTTGTTTACATTTGAAACAGCAGGATAGTGGATTTGTTGCGAATCTAGAGAAACTTAGCTTCGCAACAACAAAGATAACGCCTTCATTTATTATTTAAATCATGCTTAATCCTTTCTGGAATTTTTTCGAGGAAATAAGCGTTTAAGATTTACTTCGTAATTTTTAATACATTTTGAGTACATACATTTGATATTTTGAGTTTTTATGTATTTTTGCCTTGTCGCGAAGTGAAAACTGAATTAATTGAATGAGAAATACTCAATTGTCTCTGAAAAACTGTTTCTTTTTTGTTTGCTTAATTTCTTTTATACATTGTTCTAGCTTTATTATAGTATTTGAATAGAACATGTGGCAGCGATTGGATAATTCTTTAAATGATATAAATTTTGTGCATTTTGAGTTATAATATGAACGAAATATAATACTGTTGCGCCAGAGTGTCGCTGTGGTAAACAAAGTGAATTTTAAAGAATGCATTTATTCTATTCCGTACAAGGAAGTCATGTGGTGTACACATCAGATTTTTTTAATTTTATTTATCAAATGCGTGGCCATTGACCATCAGGTCATTAGGCAAAGAGCTCTCCGGTACATCTTTAGAATACAGTGCAAACTTTTAAGTGCAGAGCACACGTCCAGATGAGCAGCGTCCATGACTTGTCCAGAATCACGCAAAGTACGTACATAAAAGTAAGGCAGTCGGATTAAAACGAAACAAATGAGCAGCAAGGCAGTCATGTCCGGTCTAAACTGTAGGAAGTGAGGTGCAAGACTCTCATATTTTATCGCCGTTTGGTCTTGTTTACATTTTTATTTACACAAAACACATTTCGTAAGACATGAAATATAGTAGTTTGTGTTCAATCAGAGAGCCTTCGTGTATTTTGCCTTAATTAATTAAATAATTCTAAAAAGCACTCAACAATAATAAGTTTATGAGGCAATATTGTAAATTAACTCAGGAAATACTTTGTTTTGTTTCAAGAACTATTTTGTTTGCTGATGGAACAATACTGTAAATGAGCTCAAGAATTACTTTTTGTTTGTGACGTGAGAAACTTACGAACAAAATTTATATTCCAGAGGGAAAGGAACAAATCGGAATAACGAGCAAAATTATTTAAAATGATTATGTCCTGATTAATACAGGAACATTAAGTAAATTCAATTTCGACTGCGTTCGGAACCCATATTTTATTCTGAAAATGCATTTAGTATTGGAAAATGCATGACGCGCCATCGCTGTTCCAACATTAATTCGCCTGTATATAACCTCACTAAGTGGGGAAAAAATGAATGTAATTTCTCGCGCATTAGCTAACAGTACTGATTCATATTTGAGGAACAATACGTCCCGATTTAAAAAACTGTAACTTCCATAATTGCTCAATCAATTCCTTGTGCCGACACATTTTGCTACGCGCATCTCATATTAATGAGATG
This sequence comes from Stegodyphus dumicola, assembly GCF_044657685.1. Lineage (NCBI taxonomy): Eukaryota > Metazoa > Arthropoda > Arachnida > Araneae > Eresidae > Stegodyphus > Stegodyphus dumicola. The sequence continues at coordinate 5,156,287 of NC_140772.1, forward strand.
CGTGTAGCAAAATGTTAAACTAAAAATGCTTCCAAGAATCTAAAGTTCACCGATGGTACTAAAACGGTAGCTTTTTATCCAGGGAGTCTATAAAGTATATATGTAAAAGAGAAGTAACACATAAGCAATAACAAGCTTTAAAAGTCCATATCAAAACTTGCATGAAACCCAAAGTAATTACATTTAATTTGTAATAAAGAACATAAGCGCAACTTCGAATTCTTATCCATCACTATTCATGTCATCTTGATTCATAGCACTACTTCATCAGTATCTAGGGTTTATCCAGGAATGTTCCATTTTCTCCATTTACGACGTACTGATACATTACCTTGGATTAATTATACTTTTTATGCAAGATTAGGTTGTTTGGATTATGTCAAAACAAATATGGGCTATCTGTCAAATGGAAGGGGCTTTTTCGTTAATAACTTTTTAAGGAAAACTGGCCTGTATCACGTTCTACATATTACCACCATGCAGCCAGCTCGTTCGCGTGGGATCGAATCCAAGTTAAACTCCCACTATTCAAAAATACTTTTCTTTCTGACATTTTTCAGTTGTACTTTTCAATTGTAGCAGCGAGATCAAGACAAAGAAAATTATTCCAGTTGCCTTGGAAATCGCAGAGGACTTTTTACTTCCTTGTACGAAGTAAAAAGGAAGTATTGTAACCGCGAAAAGTTTCAGGCAGCATATTTCAATGAAAATATCCATTTTGACCGCTATCGAATGCAATTTAACGATGTTTTTGCGTGATATCTGTACGTAAGGACAGAATAAAAGACTCTTTTTCTCCAAAAAAATTATAAAACTGCTTTGAAATTAATTCTGAAGAGAATTTTTCGAGGCGTCTGTACGAACGTACGTGCGTACGTATCTCGCATAACTCAAAAACGAGTAGCCTCAGAACGAGGATTTTATGCTTTTGGTAAATCTGTGTGCAATACGTTTAGAAGTATCAGCAATTTTAAAGTTATTTAATTGCCGCTAAGCCTGCTTTTAATGCCGGCCATTGATGTATACATTTGAAACAGGAAACTAGTGGATTTGTTGCCAATCTAGAGAAACTTAGCTTCGCAAAGAACAAAGATAACGCCTCCAACGATAACGATTATTGCCAATTAAATCATGCTTAATCCTGTCTGTAAGTGTTTCGAGGAAATAAGTATTTAAGATTTACTTCGTAATTTTTAATATAGATATTTTGAGTTTTTATGTATTTGTGCCTTGTCGCGAAGTGAAAACTGAATTAATTAAATGAGAAATACTCAATCGTCTGTGAAAAACTGTTTCTTTTTTGTTTTGTTTGCTTAATTTCTTTTATACATCTTTCTAGCTGTATTATACTATTTGAATAGAACATGTGGCAACGATTAGATAATTCTATTCTTTAAATGATATAAATTTTGTGCATTATGAGTTATAATATGAACGAAATATAATACTGTTAAGTGAATCTAGCGCCAGAGTGTCGCTATGGTAAACAAATACTAGAGTGAATTTTAAAGAATGCATTTATTCTATTGTGGTTTATGCGCTGTCGGCGAAGTAGATTTAATTGAATCCAATGAGTTTAAATGAAATGCAAGAAAAAATGTGTATAATTTAATATTCCGTACAATGAAGTCATGTGGTGTACACATCAGATTTTTATTTTTAGATTTTGGATTCTAACGGTTTGAGAGAATAGAGTTAAAAAGTGCTGTGAGTGTTTTATAAATGAAAGTAAATGAAATGAGCTCTTCTTAAAATACAGTCCACTGAAATTCTTGTAACAAGTGTCTATAATAAGCAACGAAATGTTTTATTAGTCCAAAAAGGGCCGAGAAGGACTATTACTTTCGTTTTGGCATGTTACGTTCATTCACTATAAATATCAGTTTACTTTTCAAACTATTGCCACCAAATATTAGAGCCCTGCATTATATTTAATTAAAGCAAAAAATTCACAATTTACCAACATACAAGAATAAAAAAAACTGATGTGTACACCACATGACTTCCTTGTACAGAATATTAAATTAAACCTGATTTTCCTGCATTTCATTTAAACATATTGAATTAATGGTTAATGAATTTTTTAATTAAATATACTTCGTCGATAGCACGGAGACTACATCATCTCATTCATTTTATAACTCAGAGTGCATAAAAATTATACCATCTGAAGTCACCACAAGTTCTATTCAAATACTATAATCAATCTACAACGATGTATAAATGAAATTAAACAAACGAAAAAAGAAACAGTTTTTCGCAGACCATTCGGAGCCGCTTACTAATGCGCATGCGCTACTAATTAATTCAGTTCTCACTTCGCGGCAAGGAAAAATACATAAAATCTCCAAATATCTTCATTAAAATTTGAAAGATATAAAGAAACATAAAACTCCAAGTACAGTTAAAACAATTTTTAAATTAAAATTTACAGTTTCTACGCAAAAACAAGGTAATAATTTAAATGATAATTCCAGAATGAATTAAGCATAATTTAATTCGCAATAATAAACGAAGACGTTACTTTGATGTTGCTAGGCTTAATTTCTCTAGATTGGCAACAAATCGGCTACTCTAAGTTTCAAATGAAAACAAACATGGCTGCCATGGTAATCAGAAGTGAGGCTTAGTCGCACTTCAAAAAAGTATTAAATTGTTGATAATTACACAAGTATTGCATGCACGTTAACTAAAGTCATAAAAATTGTAACCAGAACCACATAATTTCGTAATTTTTAAAGCAAAAAATCCACAATTTAGAAACATATAAGAATAAAGAAACTGAGCTCAATGAGCCGAGTAACAGAGTCAATATATATATACACATCTATAAACTTTTGGTGCGGCCGATTGCAACCAAAATACAAGGTGCTCATCTACATGTTATAGCAGTCATATATAAAATATTTCAACGTTCTGAGGCTACTCCTTTTTGAGTTATGCGAGATACATACGTATGTACATATGTACGTACAGACGCCACGGAAAATTCTCTTCAAAATTCATTAAAGCAGTTTATAATTTTTTTGGAGGAATTGAATCCTTTATTCTGTCCTTACGTGCAGATGTCATGCAAAAACATCGTTAAATTGCATTCGATAGCGGTCAAAATGGATATTTTCGTTGAAATATGCTGCCTGAAACTGAGATCACTGAGCCGGGTAACAGAGTGGATATATATACAGTTAATATATATACTTGGATGCTGCCGGCTGCAACCAAAATGGGAGGTGCACATCTACATGTTATAGCAGTCCTATGTACAAAATTTCAACCTTCTGAGGCCGCTCGTTTTTGATTTATAAGAGATACGTACAGACGCCACGAAACAAATCTCTTTAGAGTTCATTTTAAATCAGTTTTATAATTTTCTTGGTGGAAAAGAGTCTTTTATTCTGTCTTTACGTACAGATGTCATGCAAAAATATCGTTAAATTGCATTCGAAAGCGGTCAAAATGGATATTCGTTGAAATACGATACCCGAAATTTTTCGTGATTAGAATATTCCTTTTTACTTCGTAAAAGAAAGTAAAAAGACTATAGAAAAATTATCTTCGAGTCTTGTGATTACAAAATGTCAGAGGAAGGGTCTATAAGACCTTTTTATTTGAACACGAAAGAAGTTACAATGACCCAGCTTAGGTTCACACAAGCCACAACTTCTGGGTAAACTTAAATACGTAATGTTGAACTAACTCAAATGTTATAGATTAGCCTAACGGCTCACAGTATAAAGTAACGCGCAGGAAAGGCTCTGGTTTGTAGGAAACCGGCGAGACAAGCCTAGTGGCTAAACGCACTCAAAGCCACAGAATCAAATCGCTAATAAATCCCGGTAAAGTGTGGTCTCAAGTAGGCAGAACATACTCTAAAATTAACTTGCGAAACCTTCTCTTCCATTTCACTTCTATCTCATTCAAATCTGAATAAACGCTCGTTAAATTCTGGTATGAAAAGAGTGGGTGAAAAAGAGAGTGGCAGAAAACTAGCTTAAGACAAATGCAGTACATGAAGTCACATGAAAGCTGGAGCACAATGTTAGTGTAGGTAAATACAGGTACATCTTGAATGATGAATGATGTGTTCATGAATACTCATGTGTGCAGAAGAGTGCAGTAAGATTGCTAAGGCGTTGATTATTGTAGCGTCGCTAAGAACATAGATAAAAAATCTGATGTGTATGATGTGTACACCACATGACTTCTTTGAACGTAATATTAAATTATACGCATTTTTTCTTGCATTTCATTTAAACTTATTGGATTGAATTAAATGTACTTCGTCGATAGGGCATAAACCACAATAGAATAAATGCATTTTTTAAAATTCACTCTAGTATTTCTTTACCATAGCGACACTCTGGCGCTAGATTCACTTAACAGTATTATATTTCGTTCATATTATAACTCAGAATGCACAAAATGTATATCATTTAAAGAATAGAATTATCTAATCGTTGCCACATGTTCTATTCAAATACTATAATAAAGCTAGAATGATGTATAAAAGAAATTAAGCAAACAAAACAAAAAAGAAACAATTGTCACAGAAGATTAGTATTTCTCATTCAATTAATTCAGTTCTCCCTTCGCGACAAGGCAAAAATACATAAAAACTCATAATATCTGTATTAAAAATTACGAAGTAAATCTTAAACACGTATTTCCTCGAAAAATTTTTGATAATGCTAAAAATATTGCATACAGATTTACTAAAGGCATAAAAACCTTAACCGGAAGATAAAAACAGCATAATTAAATCATTTTTAAAGCAAAAAATGTACAATTTACAAACATATAAGAGTAAAGAAACTGAGATCACTGAGCCGGGTAACAGAGTGGATATATATATAAATATATTTATATACGTTTGGCGCGGCCGAGTGCAACCAAAATACGAGGTGCACATCTACATGTTATAGCAGTCCTATATACAAAATTTCAACGTTCTGAGGCTACTCGTTTTTGAGTTATGCGAGATGCGCACGTTCGTACAGACGCCACGAAAAATTCTCTTCAGAATTCATTTTAAAGCAGTTTTATCATTTTTTTGGAGGAAAAGAGTGTTTTATTCTGTCCTTACATACAGATATCGCGGAAATACATCGTTAAACTGCATTCGATAGCGGTGAAAATAGATATTTTCGTTGAAATATGCTGCATGAAACTTTTTGCGATTACTATACTTCCTTTTTACTTCGTACAAGTAAGTAAAAACACTGTTAAAAAAGCAACAAGATGTTGTAACACTAATTAATGGGCAGTGCCCCAGCAATGACTGCACCATGAGGCACACAAGCGTTCACTAACGTTGCATAAGAAGATGCCTGTTCATATGCTATTGTGCCAGTTATTCATTCCCCGAAGTGAACTGTGCAACACGGCGCGTGACCGCCACTTTGAGCTCTTATTATTATCTACGTGTTCCGCCCTACACGGAAGGGGACGATCCCTTCCTGGAGGATTTTCTAAGGGAAACTGACTCGTACTTAACCCGTTACACATGGGGAAAACCACGAAAACGCCCATGCAGCCAGCCCGTTCGCGGGATTCGAAACCTCGGAACCGAACTACCAGTGTTCAGCGACTTTACCGCTCGGCCGCAGGTGGGCTCGACTACTGGTGAGCCTATTTTGAGCTCATCAACGAATCCTATTATGCAACTTTTTGTATTGTTCATTTGCTTTCTCAGCACTGTTATAAGTTCATGTCGAAATTCTTATTTTACTCTTTTCTGTCTCTCATAGGAGTGTTCCATGGAGTGTAATTATTGCTCGTTTGGATGGGTACTATCACCCTTCTGATTATGTAAAAACAATTGACAGTCACTCTGCATACGAAAAATCCTAATACAGTGTCACTTTTACATATTTATTTTACATGCATAAAACTTACTAAAGGTTTAAGTACTGGAGAATCTCAACAGAACCAACTCGCTAACTTCAAAAAAACATTTCTCTTTAAGAAATTAACTATATATCGCAAGTTTTCCCATAATCCATACCTGACTAAAATGTTTACACATAACTCAAATTTTTTCAACTAATACTCTAAAAGCCTTTATCGTCTAACTTTGTCGAATGTAAATACCTAGGTATTATCCTAAATTCGGAATTAATGTAACCCTACATAATTACGTTGAGCGCCACGCGTATGTTTTAGGCAATCCCGTTCAGGCCACGCGCTTCGCTTAAAAGCGCTGGTATTGTAGGGCCAGTGATTCGTATCGCGGTAGAAGACAGCAACAAGTTGTGAAAAAGAAGACATTCCGTCGAACAAAAAATGCAAGGATATCTAGAAAACCACAACATAAACTCCGAAGAAAACCGGGAAAAGCCTCTGAAGTACGAAAATATTGTAAATTATGTTATGATAAAAATGCAACAGAAGCTGATAGAGTAATGGCTAGAAAAAAGACTAAAAGAGTGTTGTCACATTTTGTAATAGCTGTAATGGAGAACCGTTTTTATATTTTCCGTGTTTCAATGAAATCCAACGAATCAAAATCAAATCATGAATCAAAATTAAGTAAATTTTAAATAAATTTTGTGTCATTTCATAAAACAGTGTAAATTTTATAGTTATATATCATGTTACACGCTGTCAGCCAGCGGCGGTCGACGCGGCCTAAACGAAAAAGTCTAGTGTCAGCCACAAATGGCTGACGCGACCTCAACGGAAAGTTTAGTGCAGCCACGGATGGCTGACGCGGCCTAAACGGAAAATTTAGTGTCAGCCACAGACGGCTGACGCGGCCTAAACGGAAAATCTAGTATCAGCCACAGATGGCTGACGCGGCCTAAACGGAAAATCTAGTGTCAGCCACAGATGGCTGACGTGGCGCTCAACGTGTTAAGAAAAATTCTTTATGCAAAGCTAGCCAAAACCTAATATTAACTTATATTGGGTACTTATTGACTTCTAAATTAAGGCCTTATCTAGGTTAGTATTCTCTAAACTCATCCCAGTCGAAATTCAACTTTCAAGAGTAAAACTTGAACATGCGCAGAAATATGACCCATTCAAAACTTATTATCTTGCTCACGTTATAAACCAAAAGCAAAATGTTTTCACTCAAATGATGATATGGCAAGCAATAAATGCAGAAATTTGAAAGCAAACTCATTATTGTTGTGCACTTTCACAAAACCAGTTTTTATTCTATTCCAACGCCCGATTTGTTAAGAGTTTTCTTATTCTTTAAAGATGTAGCACGCTTTTGGTCCACCAGCGGCGGCGTAGCAAAAGACGCTGAAAACTGGTTGTTCGAGTCCCGGCAAACGGGCGGGCTCCATGGGCGTTTTCGTGGTTTTTTCCCGTGTGTAACGTGGATAAGAGCCACCTCCATGGGGCATACTGCCCTTTCTGTGTAATAAGTAAACAGCACCAAACTTTGTTAAATCTGTTTTGTGGGTCCTCAGTTCGCATTTGATTCAGCCTGTACTAGTTTTGCCTCTTTTCCTTCTTCTAGCCAATTCTCAACCATAGGTACTTTAAGACAAGTACTTTGGAAGTTTTTGTTTTGTTTATTTGACTACGGCAAAGCATTTGAGGGCTACCTTCATAAGGGGTGGGATGCCTTCATGGACAGACTATCTACGGAAAACTGGCTCATATATAAACGTGGCATGGGGCACGGTATGGGGGGCAAACCACGATTTCACGGGATTCGAATCTAATCAGATACAAATTTTGCACTCTGACGTAACTTAGAATTGCATCTAAATCCAGTTCCGCTTAGATTCAATTCAATATTCAAAACAAATAAAACAATTAAAGTCTCTTATCTAACAGACGAGATCAATTCAATCCACGATATTTTATCCAATTTATTGACGACGCAAACAATACATGACAATGAAGGAAACACGTATAAATCCAGTCATAGTTTCCACTTACAAAAATTATCCTTCAACGTTGTTGCAGACTCAAAAGCACTCAATCAACTCAAAGAAATTCAGACGCACAGCGCCATTTGGCCCCTGTAATTCTAGTTATCCCCGCCCCGAATGATCAGGGGTTCATTCAAAATTTACATTAATGCAATTTTAAGCAGAAGCTTCGCAATATCGTGGCATTACATTACCGATACCGATATCGCACAATGTTAATTCATGCATGACAGTAACGAAATTTAAGAAAATATATACAAAAACACTTTTATTTTATAGAAATGAATACTTATATAGGACTTGGAAAAAACACGATGAGGATCACATTAGATTGGAATAAGGTTTTGGTTTGGTTTGGTTTATTGACACACAAACACGCGCGCGAGACTGTGTGTCGGAAATTCGAAAGATATGCTCTTTTAAATATTTTGCGATCTTGCTGTTGAATTGAATTTTATGGTTTAAGGGCGAAGAACATGATATTTAATAAATAAAGGTAACGTTGCCCATTTTCCCAGTTATTCTATAGATATAATTTAAAGTTCTTTTACAAGAAAGTTCTTTTTTTTACTGTTAATGGGATTGACTATAAAATACATTTAATTAACGCTATGTCTAATTAAAAACATTAAGCATTTTTATAGAATTACATTACCAATCTTTTTCTTTTCCAAATACATGAAAGATGTTATATTATATGTTAGTCTAATGTCCTACAAATCTATATCTATCAATATCTAGTCACCTAATGTCCTATAAAATGTTCCACTATTCCACTTGCTCCATGTCCATACATAAACTCTACTGATAAACCATATTAATATTTAAAAGAACCTTTGTTTAAAAAAAATGTATTTGTAATATTTAGATCGTATTAACAGAACTGTTGATCACAATAAGCGACGAATTTTCCTTGTTTTCATATACAAACTGGAGGGAGTCGTGCAATTCGATGACAATATCCAAATGATAATATTAAGGGGCATTTACTGCATTTTACACATTTTCCGATTAATAGGTTTGACTCAAACTCTTCGTTAACACAAAGCGAATGGGCTGACAGCATGAAAGTTTGCGTGATTGTCCTCGCAAGTGACGTGAGAATACGAGCCAGCTCTAATTAAACTAAATTTTATTTTGTATTTATATAAAATGTACAATGTTTTTCAATAAACAATAAGTTTCGCAAAAAATGTATTTTTAGACTAAAAAAAATAAAACACTTATTTCAATCGGGTGCGGAGATATATTTTCAGATTCAATGGCGTGCGACTCGCTAGAAAGGTTAAGAAACACTGATGTAGACAAAAGCCAGTGCACCTCGAAGCGCTTTTTTTCGAAATTCGAATTTTTTTTTTTTTTTTTTTTTAATTTTTAATTTTATGTTTTGTGACGAAATCGCGTCATTTTGAGACATAATGGGCTATAAGGAAAGCGAGATTTTACTCTACGCACTCCATTTTCACATCTTCATGAAATGTAGGCACATAGCTATTTTACGAGATTAAAATAAATTTCGTGTTTCAATAAATCGATTAAATACGAATTTATTTAACAAAGTGAGCTTAACACCTTTTCAACGGGATTTTTTCTAAAAACGTTTATGTCTAAAAATGTACAGTTTATTTTTCTTTGATTTTTGGGCACGTTAAACTTTCATCCTTGCGACTGCTTTTACAAAAAGAATGATAATATTTTGGAAAAATGATAATATTTTGTATTTTTAAAAAAATTTTTAAATGAAGCTTCCGAGTACACTTCTCACATCTTTAAAAATGTGATTTTGGCAACAATTTTCCCGTTTTATTGTTGTTGATAGATTTTTGATGAAATCGCATCATTTTGAATAGTTTCATTCTTTTAGAAATATGGGTTTGGCAACAATTTTTCATCGTATTTCTTATGTCACTGTTTTTAAGAGATTGGCATATTTCATTGTTATTTATATATATATATATATATATAATACATTTTTATTGATTTTTCGATAAAGTTGTTCTGTAGAGTAAAATTCTGCGCGGAATTTTATGTTTCTTGAGTTTTTTTCATGTTATTTTTTGCTTATTTCACTGTTTGTAAGATATTGAAATGTTTTGCATGGTTTTTTTTTTTCTTCTTCTTCAACGGAAAGTTGATTAATTTTTTTATTAGGATAATTAATATTTGTATTAAGGGATATAGCTTAATTCACTGTAATTTTGTTATACGTAATCACTCTTTTTTTTATGAAGTTGTTCTGCAGAGTAAAATTCTACGCAGTTTTTAAATTTAACGTTTGGTGTTCCCTTCAGGCATTTTCCCGGTACAATTAAAAGCCAGACGAAGGCTGGCAGAGAAGCTGCTAGTAATTTTCAAAAATTTTCTAAACTCCGAAATGGCTATTAAAGGCAAAACGTTTTAATAGATGAAATTTCTGTATTCTTAAAAGTAACAAATCACATGAAACTTCAGTTGTACATTATGTCATTACCCTGTAGAGATATCAGGTTGTTTCGAAGCAGAAGTCGTGAACAATGTGCAATGCCTTCGCTGGGAATCGAACCTCGGACTCCTCGAATACTCGCTGAATGCGCTGACGAAGTGTGAACGTACCACGAAGGCATGCTAAGAAGGTGGAAGAAATACCTTAGAACCTTTAAAAATCCATTGATTTGCTGCAAGACAAATTTTTATGACTGAGCTTTACTTCGCAACGCATTCCTACAGAAAAACTGTTGAAGCTTTTAAAGATTACCTCCCCAAATGTTCGTGAATTTAACAAGACAATAAGTTTGCGATTAGTAACTTAATTTCGAGAAACTAAAGCAAGCTTTCACCATAAGAAACGAAGTAGCCGCCAGTCTCCTCTGAGTTCGGACAAAATGGACTCGCAATCAAATCTATGCGTTGCGAAATAATGCTCAATCATAAAAATTCTTCGGTAAATCGATACCAAATAAAACAGTTATAGGGGGTCATTAAATGAAATGATTTGCCATTTATATCCATTTTGTAATTTCAAAATTTTTGTGAATTTGATGAAAGCGAATTTTGGAACTCCCTGTACCTTTCTACAGAAAACAAGGGTTAAGATTCTATAATGCATTTTAAGCAACATCGTAAAACTCAAAAATAAAATAATTTTACTAATAAAGAAGAGTAAATACATTTTTGACACCATTTGCTGTCAATAATGGTACATAAAGAATTTTTCTTCCCCTTTTCAGCTTCAAAGGCTGTTAGAGCCCAGAAGTGTTGGTTCACTATAAAAGTCCGAATCTCTTTTCAAATTGTTGCCACCAAATATTAGCGCCCTGCATTATATTTAGAAAAATTAAATAATGAAGAATCTGCATGAATGTATGTATGTTTCTGGCACTGTGTTCTGGCAACGCAAAATTCTCTTTTGAGACTAATAGCCCTTCTTAGCTAACGCCTTTTGGACTAATATTACATAGTTTTTTAAAGAAAAGTGTAAAATATAAGAGAAAAAGACCATTTTAAAATCCTTTCTTTTATATTTTCAGAGAAATCGGCATGGAACAGAGCAGTTATAAGCAAACGAACCTTAAAATATCTTCTGAAGATTATTTCAGCCGCGAAGTATCTTCATCATTTTGTCTCTTCCACCACGATTCTCGAGATTTTTATCTAGTTAACTATGGGGTATTTTCTTCGTCCTTCCTGCATGCTTTCGTGGTGTAACGCTAGCATGCGTGGCATTCGAGAGGTCCAAGTTCGAGTACTGGCGAGGGTACTGCTTATTTTTCATGTCTTCTGATTCTAAATAACCTAACGTCTCTACAGTGGCGCCCGAACTAAAAGGTGGAGGATGATGATTCTTCACCAACAGAATTTGGCGATTGAGTCCCCTTACCACCAGTCACTCTTTAAAAGGGGATTATATAAGTTATTTTCTTCCTCGTTCCTGTATGCCTTTGTTGTGTAACTGTAGCACACTCGGCGCTTATTGGAGAGAGTCCAGGTTCCAGTATGTTGCTAAAGAAATCATATTTTGAATAACATTGTCCTCTACCCGATTATGAACACCTGAAAGCCCGGATCAGGAATATTTTTGTCTATGTCATATTTTGTAAAGCTTTAACGAATTTTTGATTAACAAGCTCAAAGATTCCTAAGTAAGCAGTGGTAACACTGTAAGGGAAAAAAAAAGAAAAAAAGAAATATATGTCTAGTGTGAAAGACTATCTATCGGAAATTATCAAGATATGCTGTTTTTAAACATTTTCAACACAAATGGACATTACCGGAAATGCTCTCGATGTTATGTATGAGAGTGTAAATGAAAGACATGCCTAAATGCAACTAACAAATTACGAAAATGATCATGTAAAATCACACAAAAAAAATCACTAAAAGCGATTTGTCACTTTTAAAACAGCTGTCATCATGTTTTTCTCTCATTACGAAAACCCAACAGTACCTAAAGCCAGCAAATGTTGAAAAAAAATAGTCCTCCATACCCGAAAATGAGCAATTGAAAGCCCGAATTTACAATTTGATTTATTGTCCATTTAATATTTGGAAAGCTGAAAAATAAATGAGTTATGAAAATTTTGGAAGTGGGACATAACTTGAAAAAAAAAATTACAATCTAGCCTGTTTCTGTTAACTATTAAAATTTGTTCGAAGCATAAATAAAAATACAAATGTTTGTATGCAAACGTCTGTACCTTCAGATCTTTGGATTTGCATCCATTTATGCCTTTATTGGCACTGGGAAAAGTAAACCTTAATAATTTCGCTAACGCATCTACACTTTTCAACTAGCATGCTGCGGCCCGCCAGCGGCTGAGCCGTAAAGTCGTTGAACACTGGTAGTTCATCCGAGGTTCGAATGCCGCGAACGGGCTGTCTCATGGCGTAGTCTATATGAGTCGATTTCCCTTAGAAAGTCTTCCACGAAGGCATCCTTCCAGTTAGGCAGATATAGACCTCTATCAAAATCGTAAAAACAACCTTGTATTTAGCGTAGGTATAATGAAACACTCAATCGATTTCGAGAGCAGCTAAAGGTCCCTCCTCATCAGAAGAAATACCTAGAAAGAAGAAAATAAAGGAGAAGGAGTCACAGAAACACGTGGTCCTTATCAGCACTCCACGTGATTATAACTAGACTTTTAATCAGAGTTGCACTGGCCGCCTACTTTTACTGAGCCAGGCTATCTGATCGAGCATGCAAAATTAGCGAAGTTAAAATAGGGAGCGAGGGGCAAATGCACCTTACGCTCAAAATCTGAACTTCAAATAATAGACCTCTATGCTTAATCGCATAAACCAAATCACATAGCATCCTGCATCGAAATCGACGTCTTCTGGAAATTCCTACTTTCTTGCATGTGTATTGTTCACATTTTTAAGCGAAAATGATTTCGAACTAATCACGTTCACACGATAACTACCACACGAGTTTGTACGAAAATCTCCTTCTGGCAACCAGGGCTGCTGTACTATACGTCAATTGTTTCCAATTGTAGGAGTTTAAAGCATCTTAAACGAAACTTTTTGGGAAATGCATTCAGTTTAATGAAGTATCTGAAGAAAGAAGTATCTAAGAAAGTGTGCAAGATTCGAAAATTATTTCTTTTTCACATATTTTTGTGTAGTGACAAATTAACACCATAATTATCGTTCCTCCATTCGATTAGAAAAAAGAAAAATGAAATCTGAAAGCTTTCAGATTTTATATTACGCCCAGAAGGGCGTTTTTTAAACGTTTTGTGTGTTACCTTTATTTAATAAAGAAAACACACTTGTTCACACTTAAACCACATAAAATTCAATTCAACAACAATAACAATAAATATTTTAAAAAATGCAAAATAGCATATTGTTAGAATTTCCGATACAGTCTCGCGAGCTGGAGATAAATGTTTAAAAATAGCATATCTTAATAATTTCCGATAGATAGTCTCTCACACTAGAGACATATTTCTTTTTTCTTTCTTTCCGTACAGTGTTACCACTGCTCACTTTGAAAGCGTCGGGTTTGTTAATAAAAAGTTCGTTAAAGTTTTACATAATTTGCAAAAGATTATAAAACGAAATGGAAATTCATTTAAATATAATGCAGAACTGTAACATTTGGTGGCAGCAGTTTGAAAAGTGAAACGGACATTGATACTGAAACAACGCAAAAATCGCAAAGCGAAAACAATAGTCCTTCAGAGACAAAACCCCTTTGGACTAAAACGTAATTGGGAATTGAACATTTAGTAATTAAAAATTCAACTATTACTTAAAAAAATGTTTTCTGTAGGCAAATAATGCAATGAATCTATTACGATGGATAAAATTAAATAAAAGGAACTGCAAACCTACGTATTCATCTGATATATATCCCCTAGATACGAACAGCAGCTATATGCTTATCTTATATTTATAATGCATCCTTTTTACCCAAACTCATTACATGCGAGGATTACATCTTATAAAAGTTGCATGTTACTTCCCAGTAGAGAAAATATAGTAAAGTAAAATATATATATTTTGCTTTCTTTCTTTCACTAGCGAGTTGACGCGCTTGCTTTAGTGTTTCTGTGCAAATTGTGGGTGAAAATAATCCAGCACACTCTAAATCAGGGCTTTTTCAGTCGCCACCCCTTTTCTCGACTGAGAATTTTTCGCAACCCCAGGACCCCATAAGCATTGCGGCAAATCCTACTACAATTTTAGGTCATTAACTTTATTTCTAATTTTAAGACGCAGAACAATGTGAACATTTTAAACAAGTAACAGACGAAATGACAGCGTCACGTGCAAAGCAAGTAAAATGAAAGTTTATATTGTAAAAAGAATCCGTCAAAACGTTTTCGTTTTTCGATTTTGTCTGAATGGTCTTATCTTTAACCATCTTCAGATATATTGTGTAAAAATATTTGTTAACTGTAAAATTATTATTACAAGTTAAAGCAATATTAAAACTGCTACTGCAGGTTGCAACCTACAGTTCGAAAGATCTAAATACACTGAAAATGCTCGTAGAAAGTGTATGCCAATTACACAGTATTCTAATTCAGCTCTGCCTCACAATTTCAGTTCAGTATATATAAGTAATATTCAATACATAAATCCGTGCATACGATGTGAAAATACTCCAACACATTCCTAATACACAGAAACCACTCATAAAATTCTTATTCACAATGAAGTACTTTTTACATGTATAATTGTTTCTGAATTTCAAAAAAATATAATAAGGAGCTAATTTTTGGAATATGGTAACAGGTAGTTTGGCGACATTTTGGTAAGGCGATAAAGGTTACTAGCTAGGACTTTAGCAATGTACATGGATAAAGTCAAAAGTGTGCGCAATGCCATTTTTGTGCAATTCTGGGATGTTTTTTTAAGTGAAAATAGGTCGACGTGTACATGGATGACAACGTGTATGTGCAATTCTTAAAAAAGCGGCAAGCAGTGGGCGATTCTGCACTTTGCACCAATTTCGCACCTAATCTTCGTCATGATTAAGCAGTTTTGTTCCATAAAAGTTCTAGCATAAGCGTAATTCGGCTAGCAGATTGTTGGAAAAAAAATGTTGAGTTAAAAAAAAAAAAAAAAAAAAAAAATGCCTTTACTTCGTGAAAACAAAATGGCGACCAAAACAAAACTAGCAGGTTGCTGTAGCAGGGTTGGTCGCCAAATTTTAGCCGAAAAATCGCCAAGTTACCATAATCCAAAGATTAACCATAATTTCAGTACTCAATCGTACTCATGTATACATATCAGATTATAAACAATTATCATGTTTACCTCCAAATAACGCACATAAATAGAAAGACAGTTATTCAAGGAAGATTTGTCAATACAGTTTACACTCGCATTCATCAATATCACTTCAAAACATTGAGTAATGTGCAATTTCTCACTATCATATGCGACGAAACAAAATTATTCACAAATTCCTGTGAAATTTATATAAATCAGTTTAATGTGCAAAATAACGAAGCAAAACCAAATACATACCGAATCGCTTCGAGGTGAACCAACAATCACATCTTTTAGTCCTAATAACTTCAAATCAAAACATAAACAATCCATTCCGCTTATGCTAAACCCGCTGAATATGCTTGTAGCTCTCCAAATAAGTGTTATAAATGCACACTATATCACTGAATCAACTTCAGATCACATTTTAATGTAAAATATAACGCAAAATTTCAGATACACTATGTAATTACCAAAAAATAATGATAAATTGAAGAGCTCGCAGAACCAGAGACAGCAATGGCGCCGAGCATGCGCAGAACCAAACATTAATGCCGTAATCGAGTACCCAATGACTCGCCAGCGGCCGAGCGGTAAAGTCTCCGAACGCTCGTAGTTCGGTCCGAGGTTCGAATCCCGAGAACGGGCATGAGCGTTTTCGTGGTGTTCCCAATGTGTAACGTGTATAGGAATCGGTTTCCCTTAGGAAGTCCTCTAGAAGGCTTCCCTCCCCTTAGGCAGACAGCACTCGAGGCTTTGCCGTAATCATATAATCAAACAAACGAACAAATACTCCATGGCCTTGTAGGGACGATTCGAAAATAAACAACAAATTCGAGAGTGCTTATGTTATTCTAATTTCAGAACATGAAGAGAAAATATTAAAAAGCCACCTGCATGAACATAACAGCGTGTTCGGAGGCGAGCTGATGCTATAAAACGAGCAATTATCTGAGCAACACAGCGAAACGTGAAACTAATCAACATTTATTCAGAGAATGAGGCATCAATTTAAGCAACTACAGATTTCAGAAATAAATCTCCAATTGTACAAAAGATTCCTGAATTTTTTGTCTTGTTTCTGTTTGCTAATTATAAGAAAAGCTCCTCATCGTGTTACAATCATAAAATAATGATGATTGATAAAATTGAATAAAAATAAAATAAATAATCGCAGATGACTTTTTCTTTTTAGATTCTGCAATCTAACGGTTTAAGAGAATAGAGTTAAAAAAGTGCAGTGAGTGTTTTCTAAATGAAGGTAAATAAAATTAAATAAAAAAATCGCTAATTTTTAAAATACAGTCCACTATATTTCTTGTAAAAAGCGTCTATAATCGCTAACAAAATTATTCCAAAGGGGTAATTTGCCAGAAGAAATATTAATTTTGTTTTGGAATTTTAATTTGATTCACTATAAATGTCCTTTCACTTTTCAAATTGTAACCATCCAATATTAGAGCCCTGCACACCTAATGACTCTACAAGCGGTCATTAATTTGGTCTCATTATTAAGCCAAGCGGTCTAATTACTTTGCCTTTATTTGTTCTTGGAAAAATTCCTTTGGTATACACACAAAGTTTTTTTTGGTTGGTTTATTAGGTTACAGCAAAGAACTGGAGGGCTATCTGCCTCAGGGGAAGGATGCCTTTGTGGAGGACTTTCCAAAGGAAAATGGCTCGTTTACACGTTACGCAAGGTGAAAACCCCGAAAACGACCATGCAGTTAGCATGTTCACGGGATTAAGACCATAGACCGAACTACCAGTGTTCAGCGACTTCACCGCTCAGCCGCTAGTTGGCCGTATACACCCCAAATTGAATAATGAAGTATACCGAGGTACTACTGTATGAAGATAATGTGAACAGCTTGCGTTTCTCGCATTGTGAAAATACAACGATTGCTAAAGTCATCAAATTTTGAATATCGTATATCGTCGTCCAGCTCGGCTGTGCAATTTGATTTATTGTGTATTTCATATTTTGTAAAGCTTTAACGAATTTTTGATTGACAGACTCAAGGATTCAAAAGCGGGTGGAGACTCTCTATCCAAAATTGTGAACATATGCTGTTTTTGAATGTTTTTAGCCTAAAGGGACGTTAGCCCAAATGCTCTGAAATGCTTATGTTTGCGTAAATTAAAAACACGCCTAAAAATTCACTAAAAATGTAAAATCGCTAAAACAGAAACAGTTTGTTTAGTATTTTTTGTTACCAAACAAATTTCTAGTGTGTCTTGGCAACAAATAGTTGACTACCTCTCATGATTCAATTACGGTTGCTGTGGTAGCCCGAATTCGGAATTTGTTTTATAGTCTATTTAATATTTTGTAAAACTTTAATGAATTTTGGACTAGCAAACTCAATGCTTCCAAAGCGAGCAGCAGTAACAATGTACGAAAAACAAATCTCCAGCTGGGTGGCTGTCTATCGAATATTTTAAAGATATACTGTTTTTAAATGTCTCAACACAAAGGAACATTTGCCCACATGCTCTCAGAACATGTATGTGTCTGTAAATGAAATAAAAAGGGGCTTAAAATTCGCGTAAAATCACGAACAAAATCACTACACGTGTTTTACATTTTTTAAACTGTTTCCGCCACGTGGTTCTGGCATTCAGAAAAAACAACGGTATCTAAAGGCATCAAATTTTGAATAACGTAGTCATCCACCGGAAGCTTAGCACCTGAAAGCCCGGATCTGGAATTTGGTTTATTGGAAACTGATGGTAAATACGTGAGTTTATATTTATATGTAAAAACTAAAGGCTGGTGCAGGTCATTTTAGCCAGTTTCAAATACTGCAAATTGCCATTAAAATTTCTCTAGGAAGAGAATACATAAAAACAGCATATCTAAGTTTTCTGATAGAGTGTTAGCACTATATTACATTCGCACAATGCACATTATTATATTCGCTAGATCATTTCTTTAAAAACTAACCACTCATGTAACCAGCAGCCTAAAACAGTAATCATAAAAAAAGTATATGATGATTTTAATGAGTCTGTGAAGTGTAATTTTATACAAATATTGAATATTTCTAGTTAGACATGTCAAGATTTTAAAACGTATTTAATTCAATCACATTAAAAAGTACACAAAACTGTTCTTAAGAACTCTGTTAATTGCTTTTAAACCGCTTCATTTATGACTCGATAACCTTCCTGAACAAATTTGAAAGTATCTTAAGCTTTACTGAATGGCAACACGCTGGCACGTAGAAGATAAAAATATTTAATTCCGGCCGCTGCAACACTTTGCTTTCATAGAGTCGAATTTGTTAGCACAGATCGAAAGATAATTATCTCACACATTTTTTTTTTTTTTTTTTTTTTTTTTTTTTTTTGAATGACAAATGTCTCTAGGAGCTCTGGAGATTCTGGCGCTCTGGGAAAATGCTTTATTTGGAATAGTGTTTCGCTGAGTGTGTTAATCAAATCAATCTTTAAGTGTGTTAATCAAAAATCCATTACAGTGTTAAAAAATTATAAATAAATTATCAGTTGTTGTCTAGCAATTAAAAGCGAGAGAGCTGTAAAATCATTTTTACCAAGGAATTCACAAACAATCTCCTTAAAAAGTTCTCCCTGCAGAATGTCTTTCACTACCCTGGAAATTTATAGCTATGGGGGGATAAACATGTGTTGCATCGTTTGTGAGGGAGTAGAAGTAAGTGTAGTGGTAAAGAAAGGTTTCCGAGGGGAGGATATGGGTCTGAAACATTACAATTCTCCCATTTGGCACTAGAAATACTAATAAGATTTACACCATTTTTTTCTTTCAAAACTTTCATAGTTTTTTTGCAAGAAAATAATGCGCAGATACAAACATGTATAAAACGTATGCACAATTTTTGCTTATTCGAACTTCCCCTTGATTAAGGAGTCGATTACAGTAACTATGCCATCAAGTGATATATCACTTTTTATAACATAAATATTAGTAGTAAAAAATTCAACATGTTTTAGACTATCAGTTGTAAAACAGGGTATCGGCCTTAATTTCTCAATATCAAAACCAGTCGAATTACTTCGCAATACACTTTATGTAGGAGAATGTTTTGTTAAGTAACTTAATAATAATCATAGCTTTAAACAGTAACCAGTGCCATAAAAGATGCCATATCATTAATTTATGCATTCAATTCGGTAAGCCACACAATGTGTCAATATTTTCAGCGTTGGTCTAATGTCTTGTCACCATATATTATCGCCCTGTGTTATATTTAAAGAAATTAAGAATATCTGAAAGTTTCCAGATTTTAAATTACTTCCAAAGGGGCGTTTTTTTTTTTTTTAAATTTTGTGTGTTACTTTTATTTATTGAATATCGTGTTCTACACACTTAAACCATAAAATTCATTTTAAGACCAATATCGCAAAATAATTTTTTATTGAGTGTATCTTTAGAATTTCTGATACGCAGGATCTGATACGCGCTGGAGATAAAAAGGTTTTCTCTGTACAACGTTGCCAATTCTCGCTTTGAAATCGTTAATTTATAAAATCCCCTTTTAAACAGTGACTGGTGATTAGCGGACCCAATCGCCAAATTCTGGTAATGAAGAATCATCATCCTCCACCTTTTCATTCGGGCGCCACTGAAGAGAAATTAGGTTATTTAGGAGCAGAAGACATGAAAAATAAGCAGTGCCCTCGCCAGGACTTGAACCTGGACCTCATAGCGCTACACCACGAAGGCATGCAGGAATGAGGGAGAAAATGCCCTATAGCTAACTAGATACGAATCTCGAGAATCGTGGTGAAAGAGACAAAATGATGAAGATACTTCGCGGCTGAAATAATCTTCAGAAGATATTTTAAGGTTCATTTGCTTATAACTGCTCTGTTCCATGCCGATTTCTCTGAAAATATAAAAGGATTTTAAAATTTTCTTTCCTCTTATATTTTACAGTTTTCTTTAAAAAACTATGAAATATTAGCCCAAATGGCGTTAGCTAAGAAGGGCTATCAGTCTCAAAACAGGATTTTCCGTTGAATCATAGCAAAAGACTGAATTACTATTCAAATTCTTGCCACCTAGAAGGACCGTTAATTTCGTTTTGGCATTTTGCGTTGATTCACTATAAATATTGGTTCACTTCTCGAATTGTTGCCACCAAATACCATCTCCCTGCACTATATTTAAAGAAATTAAATAATAAATGATCTACTTGAACGTATGTGTGTTTCTCGCATTGTGAAACAACGACGGTGCCCACAGCCATCCAATTTTGAATAACGTAATTCTCGAACCGAACAGTGGGCACTTGGAAGCTGAATTCGGAATTTGTTTTATCGGCTATTTCTTATTTTGTAAAACTTTTAACAAATTTTGATTAACAAACTCAACGATTTCAAAGCGAGCAATGACAACACTATAAAGAATAAAACATTTTTATCTTCAGCGCGCTAGACTGTCTATTGGAAATTCTAAGGTATGCCGTGAGCCCAAATGCTCTTGATCATTATTCTTTTATTTCAAATTTACCGCAAGTAGTAACTTTTCATTCTACTTAATTTTTTTGGGAGGCTACCAGCGGCCGAGCTGCAAAATCGCCGAACGCTGGTAGTTCGGTGGCTGCATGTTCGTTTTTGTAGTTTTCCACGTGTGTAATTTGTATACGAGCAATTTTCCTTAGAAAGACCTCCACGAAGGCCTCCCTCATGCAGACAGCCCTTGTATATTTTCCAGTAACCAAACAAACCAAATTATTCTACATTTTATTAATACTGTATTATAAGAGGCATATAATTGTGGCAACAGTTTTATAGATAGGTAGGTTGTTTCTCTGTAGAATTATATATATATATATATATGGATGTTGACCATTTTTGTTGCAAAGAAATATATCATTCTCTGCTAACCCAGGCTTTAAAGTCTGAACTAAAACTGTACCGATGTTCTAGAGGGCAGTAAACCACAATAATGATTGAAATGTGATAGGCAAACAAAATATGCTTTGGCCCAAAATTATATCTCATAGATAAAACTAATATTATTTATGCAATCAATATGAGTAATGTTTCATGCACTTAGAAGAAAGCTAAAGTAAAAATCTGTATACAGTAGAACTTGGTCAATCTGTTCCTAAGAGTCTGAATAAAATGATGAGGTATTGAAATGGAATGACAAATGCTCTAAGCCAAGCTTAAAGTTTCAGAGTTTAACTTCAGCGTTCATTCAGTCAAAACGTTTTCTGGTAGCAAATTAAACCCTTGTTTAGAAGAAGAAGATGTTTGTGTGTGTGTGTGTGTGTGATTATGGTAAAGCCTCGAGGGCTATCTGCCTAAGAGGACTGATGCTTTCGTGGAGGACTTTCTAAGGGAAACTGGCTCTTATACAGGTTACACATGGGAATAACCTCGAAAACGCTCATGCAGCCAGCCCGTTCGCGGGATTCGAACCTCGGATCGAACTACCAGTGTTCAGCGATTTTACCGCTCGGCCGCTGGTGGGCTAGAAGATATGAAACTGAGAGATGTCGGCCGTTAAATGGAACACCGTATTTCCTTACGCACTTCTCCCCCTTTTTGTAGTAAATGTTTCGTAAGTAAATCGAGAGGGAAAAATTATGCGAATACCTCAATTTCCAAAGGACGTGGTTACAGCAAGAACATCAGAAAAGAAAAGTATTCTTTGAATGACCTACATGTAACTATCACAATATTACTTTTTTTAAGTAATCTTTATTCCAGCAAGAATTAGTAGTAATATTAACATTAGTTTAACTAATATGATATCTTCATGTCTACATCCCTATAACATAGATCTCGCCGTTGTTATTCCTCAAAATATCTATGCAGCTGCTTCAGCGAAATGGTAAACTGAATGTCAGTTGGTGTTTCCTTCGCTCTGACTTGTCGGTTATTGAATCAGACTAACAAAAAATTCAACAGTTAGATAGGAACATTTCGGCGGTATCTTCGCAAGTATTTTGCGAGAGTTTGTCTGTTAGTAAGATGAAAAAAATCACTATATGAGCAAATTCATTTTAGAATTTAAGGGAGTTCGTTTTCTGAACGCACTGAGAAAGGAGAAAAATCACGCGAATATTTTTAAAAATTTCAGAACCTGGCGCTTTAGATCAAAGAGGAAATATACGCAAGGGAGAAAAGGGATTTACGCGAGAAATACGCTAATTGTTTGCATGCAAGACGTAAGAAAAAAATGATGGTATTATACGCTGAATATATAAAAGCAGAATTGTCTTACATTATAACTTTTATTGTACATTTTATAAGACATCTATATTGTATAGTTTAAACAGTGTGTGATTTTTATTTTTCTGGGAAGCGAACACAAACTGACATTCCGTCTACAACTTCGCCGAGTGAGCTGCACATTCACCTTCTCCAATTATTTATGATTGAATTGAGGCCTAAGGAGTACCAAGGACAACAATAAAACTGTCAAGATTCATTTGCAGGGAACTAAAAATGAAGACATAACAAAGATGCGTGGTTTAAGTATCTGTATTTTTAAAGTATGAAATAAAATATATTTATTCCCAGCCATGGAGACTGTATACAGGGAATTCTAAACATGTGCTACTTTTAACTGTTTAGCCATTTTGCTGTTCAAATGGGTTTACCAACTATTCAGTTTGCCGAATCCCAGCTAGCCCGTTCGCCTGCAATAGAATCCAGTCTAAATTGAACTACGAGTATTCACCCGAGTCTACATTAATTACACCATCAAGTGATGTGTCTCTTTTTATAACATAAATATTAGTGGTAAAAAATTCAAGGTAACTTTCATTGGACTACACTTGGGGTAGCGGGTCGCAATACAATGGGTTCTATGTGGATTCTTACAATGGGGAAATTCCATCTATTATTAAATAAGATTTAGAAAATAAAAAGATTGATTTTCTTGTATTTTTTTATAAATTTAAAAGTTCAGTAATGTATTTTATCAGTTAAAACTGGAATAATTTAAATATCGCTTCCAAAAATTATTTCTAAATTTCTTTTTTATATATTTTCATGTAAAGGAAAAAGATACTTAAATGCTAATTTTAACATATGTGATAGCTTAAAGAGCCGTCATAAAGCATGCCATTCGGAAACATTCCTTTGCCTTTATGTTTATATAATAAAAAACCACGAGTATACTACTTTCATTTTGAGTAAAAGGTAAAATCTGCATGTATCTGAAACCATATGGACATACAATGCCATCTTGTGCCAAAAGTTATAGTTTTTAAAATGTTTTAAGACACTGGCACAAATTTGTGATGGCCGGGGATAAATGAGAAAACGCTCTGCCATGCCAGAGCCAGGTAGAATGGGCGATTTCTGAATACTTTTTAGTAAAAGAATTTGGCTTATCTATTTCAAAAATAACTTCAGACTATTGATTTTTCAAGTAGTTATAATCAATCTGACGTAAAAGAAGAAAACAAATTCCTTTAATGATTACACCAATCAGTATTTGAGTAATACTAGTGGAGAGGTCATACCTTCAACTTTAAATAATAATTCCAGTATTCCTTATCGTATTCATACTAATAATCTAGTCTATAAAACTAATGATAGTAATTATGAATATTGGCTTGAAGATCAAGATATAAGGGATGTTGTTCAAATTTATATGCCATATGCGCGTATCCAAGCCATTCATGATGGTTATGAAAAAAGTCCTATTCATTAGGCAATGAATTAAATAGTCAATTAGAACAATTCATTGATGGTTTTTTCTAACTTTTCTGAATTATCCTCAAAGACATTTTATATTAATACAGGTAACTTTCATTGGACTACACTTGTAGTAGTGGGTCGCAATGATCAATACTATGGGTTCTATGTGGATTCTTACAATTGGGAAATTCCATCTATTATTAAATAAGATTTAGAAAATAAAAAAAATTGATTTTATAGAATTTAAGCGACAGCAATCTGATGGATATAATTGTGGTTTGTGAGCATTGCTCGAGATATTAATAGTATACTGGTAGAGTTTGATCAACAAAAAATGAGTATTCCTTTCACGAAACTACTCCAACAGAACAGCTTTCTCAACTCTATTCTAAAGTAATGTCCATGTTAGAAATGGGTAATAGAGATTTTGAAGGTGAAAGATGCAAAGAAAAACTTGAGATGAAATAAGCAAAGATGATTCGGGTATTTTTATAGATCCAGAAGATGAGTCTCATGTAGCTCTGGAGAATTCTACAATGGACATATATAAATAAGCAGGTTAAATTCATATACATATAATAATTCGTATAACACTCCTATAAATGATACCACTGAAATTTTTACTGAGCGTATAGAGCAAGAAAGTATAGAAGATTCGGCGCTTAAAAGAACTGAGAGCTCTAAAAAGGAATTAACGCAACAGGATATTATTGATATTACAAGCTCTAAATATGGGTGATATAGGGGTGAGAAGAAAGAGATTGTTTTAATGTTATTAACCTGGAAAAATTAGGAGAGGTATTACAAACATGGAAATTGAGGAGAAAAAGCTGACCGATGATGAAGTCCATTATTAATCTTCATAGTGAGGTAAATAATGGACATTGGGTAGTGTTAGCCATTAGATTTTGTAGTCAAAAATATTATGCTTACTATATTGATTCTTCTGATAATGAAGATAATACAATAGATAGTCAAGTCCAAAGCAATTTAAAACAAAGTATTGGTAAAGGGATTTATATTTATAATATAAATCCTTATCAAAAAGAGGAGGAATATGTTTCAGGATCGGTTGCTCTTAAGAATATAAAAGCTAGATAACTGTTTATTACAGAAAGGCCCCATAAAAAAAAATCAAATTAGAAAATATTTTGTAGAAAAAGCATTTTCTAGTAGTAGTTTCTAAGTGAATTTGATAAAAACTGATCTAAATTTTAGTTCAATTAGTGGAAATAACAAACAAAAGGAAAAAAGAAAAGGGAAGGGAGGGAAAAAAAAAAAAAGGAGTCTTATTTTTGAAAAATTTTTAGCTAATGAAGGGGCAAACTATGCTCGATAAGACATTTGAAATGAAGGTTAATACCCGCATGTCCAGTATCTTGTGTGGCTCTGCTAGTAAATCTGTTGAGTCTTTTCAAGATAATATATAACCTTTGACCAACTATACTGTTATAGAATCTTGGGCTATAATTGGTAACAAATATAGTTAAGTGTATAAAATAGGCTGTAAGCCGCAAGGTTGAAGGGATAGAGCTTCGTTAACATCAAATTAGGAATGGTCGACAGTTTTGTTCATTTGGATTGTATATATTTGCACATTTGTATTCCAGACCTGTACAAGCTGTCATTGATGTCGACTTGGAAAACTTTTTCGGAAACATAAATCAAGAAACACTGCTTAAAGTATTACAGATAAAAATCAAAGACAGTCGTCTTATACGATATATTATCAGAATGTTGAAATCAGGTACATTATCAAATGGGGAAATCAGTGTTCATGAAACAGGAGTAGCGCAAGGTAGTTGCTGCAGCACTATCATTGCAAATATTTTTGCACATTATGTAGTTGTTAAAATTTATTGCAAAAGCGAGGTAATATTATTACGTTATGGAGATGACATATGTTGCCAATATGAAAATGTTGAGCTCATTGCAAGAAATTTGCACGATGATGGTTCTAAAGAGGGACGTAAGTGATTCTTCTACTCTCTCATTAGATTAGTTCTATCAGTGAATCCATAACTGTCAGATAACCCCTGATTAAACAATACTTCATTAGACTTTTCAATGGCCTTTACCGAGTCTGCAAATAAAATTGTGTAAGTGCTTATTATTAACTAAGCTAGCACCTTAAAGTACTAATGATAAATGAAGAATAAGCAATGGAACAAGAACAAATAAGCATAGATCCCGATCTATTAAATGAATTAGCGAAGATTTAGCTGTTCTCAGCAAGCAACTATAAAACTCACCGTAGAACGTGCCATGGATGTAGAATTAGACAATCACCTTAGCTATGATGCTATAGAAGGCAAGAACACAGGATTTAAATTATTGGAGCACATTAGCCATATCGGATGGGATAATGTATTGCTATACGGAGAGTACATTATAAATAAAAATTTGATTAAATGATTTAAGTCTTAGCGTACATTTACGAACCATTTTGTCTAATACCCTTATTAGGTCAGCATCGGAGGAAGGAAGATATCCAAGTAAACGACGAATAGTCTGACGATGCCGTTTTAAACTGACGATCGGTAGGTTCGTACAAAGAAAAAATATTATAAAGAACCACAAGCTGTTGAAAAAGGTACTGAATAACATCGGAACTGATATCCCAGGCTGATACAGGAAACCTGCCATATATCTCCATAAATTTTAACTGGCCAGAAAAACCAAGGCGACCTTTATCAGTCATGCCAGTCAATAGCGAAATTTGTTCTGGAGTCGATACCCAGGCATCTGTCCATTCAGATTTATCTTGCCCAGTATCTGTGAATACTGTAACTATTTTTTTTTCCTTGAAACCTCTCGCAAATGTCCCCATATTGTAGCTTCGCTCCCACTGGGCCTAAGAGCATCAGTTTTGGATTTTATTTATATTAAATGAGCCATATATATTATTTATAAAAGATTTTTTTTTCCTCTTTTAGTCCATAAGCTGTAATTATTCCAGATTTGCATAAAAGCATTTTGCATATTGCTTCTGATTTGAGTAATCAGTTGTATACCTTTTTACATGAGTTTTTTCAAACAATTTTTTACTTTATCGGCAAATACATTGCTTATCAAATTTTTAAATAAATTTTCTACTGGGAATTTATCATTGATTTTATCTGTAGTAAAGGAAGAATTCATAATTCCTCTTAAATAATTGACAATCAAATGTAATGATCCAAAAAACCAACCAGTTGAGGTTTTACGTTTGCTAGCAATAATTTAAACACCACACCTTGTGTCTATAAGCTCTTTTGATTTTACATACCTTAAATAGGAGTTGCGTCCATAAAGTATAAACCTGTTTTCGTTTTGGAAAGCCTCTGTGTGAAAAAATTATTTAAATGTATTTAATGTATGAAATTATTTAAAGATTATCAAAAATATTTCATATATAAAATAACACAGTCAACTTCAATGACCGTATTAATTAAAAAAATTTCATTATATTCTGCTAATTTTTTATAGTTATTGAACTAATATTTTTTTTTAATTTCCTATATATTTCAGCCTTATATTCAAAATATATATAAATTTATTCAAATATGATGCATTTTCCTTTTAAAAAAAACATAATTAACATACTAATACGCTCTGACCTTGAACAAACAACCACAGAAAGACAACCACATCTTTTATTTATGAAGAAAAGGTTAATTTAAAATTGTATTTATTTTTTAATTATTTACATTTTCTCTGACGTAAACAAATAACAACATAAATTAGAAAAATGCTATTTAAAATTTTATTACTTCTTACTACAGCTTGATGTTTCGATTCTGATAAAGCTTGTAGTCTTTTACAGAAGTTAACTAAAAATTCATCTTCATCATGGATTGAAGATTACTTTTCTTGATGTTTCTATGATTTAATTTTTGATGCATAGCATATGATCTGCATAGCAGAAAAACATTTATGGCTATTATCACGTGCTGTGCTTCATTTATGTATGATTTGTATTTGCATTTTAATATTAAGAAGTGTTATAATAATAACTGTAAAATTTTCTAGGAACCAATTAATTACTTCTCCCCCTTTTTTTTTTCTTGTTGAAAAAGTTTGTTTAGATCTCAAATGGACAGGATTTGTTTGTCCAAGGATATGAAACGTGTTAATGACATAACACCAAGGCACTACTGCATTCCCACCCCCAAAAAAAACACTAACTTTCAAACCCACATTAAAAAAAAAATAAATAAAAAAAAAATAAAAAAAAAATATTCACAGATCATCAACAGCATGAATCTGTTCTCATATTGCAATTCTAATATGCAGTTTTTTTTTTGTTGTTGTTGTTGTTGTTTTTGTTTTACATCCTGCACTTTCATATCCATTGGATTTAATTCTTAAACATCCTATAATTTTATCACTAGCTTTGAAATTGTCTTTTAAGGAAGAAACTACTTCTCATACAAAAAAGGTCCTCACAATTAAATTCAATAGTGGATTTTTTTTGGGATAGGGCAGAACATTCTAAGTATTAAAAAGATAATGGCTAAAATTAACTGTTTAATTATCTTCAGAAATAGAGGAAAATTAAAAAATCATGCTAATACTTTTATTCATTACATGCAACTAATATCTTCTGCTGGTCTTAAAATAAACTCCCTGATTATTAACTCATAGTAAAATTACAGAATGAACAATCCACGCCAATTGAAATTCAAAATGGCATTTGATAGGTGATGCGCTAGGATGCCTTCTCTTCAATTTGGTCCTAGAAAAAGTAATAAGAGATTCAAATATCAATACCATCTTTCATAAACTGGTACAGATATTGGCTTTTCCTGATGACATTATCATTATTACTACTACAATACAAGCTGCACTAAAATGGGCTTTTATATCTCTAGAGGAGGCTCACAGGAGGGGCCTGAGAATTAATGAAAATAAAATATATGCCATGCACTAAATGAGGCATCTAGATAGGACACTTAGACATGGGAGAATATAAATTTCAAAGTGTTGCCAGCTTCACATATTTAGGGACTGAAACTTCAACAGAAACAATATTACTACAAAAATACAAAAGAGAATCACTGCAGTCAATAGCTGCTTCAGTGGAATGCAAAAATATATGTACTCAAATGTTGGTCAAAGAAAAACAAAGGTTTTACTGTATAAGACCAATTTTGACATATGCATATGAAACGACCGTAATGCGCATAAATGAGGATATTGTTACGAAATGTCCAGCCGCGGTGAGATACCTTCCCCGCAAAACAGTTTTAGTGTTGCCATAAAATGGCAAGATAAGGCAGAGTTGCCACATTTGGCGAGAAATCGCCCATTTGGCGACAAAACTGGCGATATGCAATGGACGGATGGAAAACCTGCTGGAACGAATTCTTCCTGGTTTAGCCCAGAATGTTCCCGAACACCAGTCAAAACTTATATAAACCCTGCTGGTACGCTAGTATCAAGTTGGTGTCTCTTTTAGCGAGTCAATCCCTGCAGAGTCGATCGAGTTGACAGCCGGGCAGTGAGTGCCAAGTGGGTCGTCGAGTGCACTGAAAGCTGTTATCGCTGTTAATGCATCATCGAGAGGACGTGTTGAGCTCCGGGAACGACTGAACCGAAGAGTCGGGAGCTGTGCTCTGTGTGTCGTCGAGTGCATCGCGAGTTGTAGCGTGGAGAGTGTAGAAAGTACGTGGAGTTCCGAGAACGACCAAGCAGAGTCGGGAGCTGTACTCCAAAAAGCAGAGTCGGGTGCTTTGCAGGAAGTACTCTAGTGCTTTGCCGTGAAGCTGTCTCCACTGTGATAGCCTGAGCTAACATGGAGGCTGTGTCGCTGATCGTGTCAGCGTATAGTAGTTCATCGACGGCTGTAAAATGTGTTTTGGAGCTGTCCTCACAATACTGGCCAATAAAGTGTGTTTCGATACTTCATCAAGTAATATTGTCATTATTCTCTCCAAATCCTCACGAACCCCATACGAACGTGAAGGAAAAAAATAACGTAACAACTGGTGTCAGAAGAAAAACATAACAATATGTTGGGCATCTTTGAAAGGAAGGTTTTTGAGAAGTACTTTTGGAGGAATACAAAAATATAGTGTGTGGCTTAGAAGATCAAATTTGAAGCTATATCGCAAATATAACGAACATGACATCATTTAAAAAAACAAAGAATAAAATGGGCAGACCATGTAAATAAAAAAAGTCTTCAACGGCAGACCAAATCTAAGATGCCTACATAATGGCCTACTGGTCTTAAAATCCAAAAACTGTAAAACGCTAGCTGTGAGAATATTGGCCTGAAAAAAGCTTTTTGAGAACGCCAGGGTGAACTTTGTAGGATTTACTGGAGGATGGAATTATTAACTCAAGAATACTGAGGTGCATGTTATAAATTTGGTACTCCATCATAAATAAATCAATGCATTCAAAATTTATAAGGAATGAAATTCCACATAAAAGAAAAGCTCGGAAAATCCCGAATTCCAGGTACAGGAAAATTCCGCTAGTGGTATGTAAAAAACAGAATTCTCATTAAAAAAGCCAATTGAATGGCAAAAATGTCAACTTTAAAATTATAAAAACAATCAACAAATTTGTTTACCAACTTGAAAAGTATCACCATACAAAAGCACATAAGTTTTTTAAATAACATTCAGTCAAAAAAGACACATATTTTGATTACTATAAAATCTCACTGTACCTGGAAAGTTGGCAAAGGTGTTGCCAGTTTTTATTGGGCAACACACAAATAGACATTTATATGCATTAAAGACGTATATATAAATATAAGCATCTTACCAAGGTCTTCGTTCAGAAACTTTTCATATTTTCATACTGATTAATCCATAGTGTGTCTTATGAAGATTTTGAATTTGAAGGTAGCCACAGATACCAAATTATGTATCCACTTTTCAGTAGCAAGGCAACAGTTTTCTAATGCAATTATTTGTTGGGCTTTTGCTACACAGCAATACATATGCTGGCTGGATCTAACTGATCTGGTTTCTACATGAATATTCCACACTTTGGGATTCAATGCTTCGACTGCAACATCAAAAGGTAATTCGCTGATTTCAATTCAGTGTAATGGTGGTGTAATTTAAGAGGACTTGTTTTCAATTATGGTACGTTTCCGAAAACATATTTATGCTTTTACAGCGTATATCAGAAAGATGTACCGAATGGTATCAATTCATCCTACTCAACAGCAGCTACAGAGAATTTTTCGGAAAGAGACAATTAATGGGTCCAGTTAAAACTTTTGAGTTGAACACGGTCACTTATGACAAAGTGCATCTTTTTTACCCATGAGAACATTACGTCAGCTTGCTATGGATGAGCTCACAAATTTTCTATTAGCAGCTGCAGTTCTACAGAGTGATTTTTACATGGATGATGTGCTAACAGAGTCCAATTCATTGAGGTCGGCAAAAGAGCTACAGCATGAACTAACTGAGATTTTAAAAAGTGCAACTATGACTCTGCACAAATGGTGTAGCAACAATCCTGAGCTTGCAGTTAATGTTGATGATGAATACACGTTTCAGTGCGAAAATGAAGTCTCAGCTCTTGGTGTTTCCTGGAAAGCATATAAAGATTGTTTTAATTTTAAGGTTAGGTTAGGCTATTTAATTACGGCAAAGCCTTGAGGTCTTCGTGGAGGTCTCTCTAAGGGAAACTTGCTCGTATACACGTTGCACTTGGGGAAAACCACGAAAACATCCAAGCAGCCAGCCCGTTCGCGGGATTCGAACCTCGAGCCAAACTACCAGTGTTCAACGACTTTCCCGCTCGGCCGCTGG
Source organism: Stegodyphus dumicola (assembly GCF_044657685.1). NCBI lineage: Eukaryota > Metazoa > Arthropoda > Arachnida > Araneae > Eresidae > Stegodyphus > Stegodyphus dumicola. The sequence continues at coordinate 5,188,298 of NC_140772.1, forward strand.
TGGGCTGTTTTAATTTTAAAGTGAAAGTAGAAAATGAGTGTGGAATTACTAAAAGGCAAGTTTTGTCGACAATAGCGAGAATCTTTGACCTACTTGGTTTATTGGATCCCGTGATAGCTAAAGCTAAAATATTTCTTTAGAGACTATGGTTTTTGAAGTTCAATTGGGACGATCTTCTACCTGAAAAGAAGCCAAAGAATGGCAACAGTTTTTCTCTGAACTGCCAAATATTTGTAAATTAGAAATTAACAGATGCATTCTTGTCACAGAAGCAATTGTTACTGAATTACACGGATTTTGTGACGCCTCCGAGTTAGCTTATGTAGCTGTAGTTTATTGAAAATCCGTCTCCCAATATGGTGAAGTAGTAATAAGGCTTGTAACAAGTAAATCAAGAGTTTCTCCTATAAAGCAAGTTACCATACCAAGATTACAGTTATGCGCAGCTGTATTGCTTGCAAAGTTATTGACTCGAGTAATATCTGCTCTGTAATAATGTATTTTTCTGGAGTGACTCTATGATAGTCTTTTCCTGGCTGCAAAAGGAGCTCTGCTGTATGAAAAGTTTGTTGCTAATCGAGTTGCAAAAATGGTTGATGGTTCAAAAAATGACAGATGTGCAACAGTGGCGGCACGTTCCATTCAGTGAAAATCCGGCTGATATTATCTCCAGGGAACTTGAATCAATCAAGTTTGTCCAAAGTGAACTATGGTATCCTGGTTTCTTGATGAAGGATGAGTAGCCATGTAAAAGTTATTCCTACTGAACTTTTGTGAAAGATTTCCTTAATGAACTCAAAAAACTTAATGACTCTAAAATTTCACTTAATATAAAAGTCAATTATTTCCTAAGTGAATTCTTAAATTCGAGTAATAATTATGTTAAACTTTTGAATATTTTAAGTTATATTTACAGGTTCTACAATAATTGCAAGGCTAAGAACAAGATTAGCTGTCCTCTTAGCAGTGAAGAAATTAAACATGCGGAATTAAAACTAATCAAAATCGTTCAAGAAGAGTTTAAAAAAGAATTAGCTAGTCTCCAGAAAGATGGTAAAGTGGTTCCGAAACAGTAAGTTAAAAAAAATGTATCCCTTTTTAGATAAAGAAAATATTTTGCGAATAGGCGAAATAGTAAGTATAACTTTGAAAGAAAATTTCCTATAATATTGCCGAAAAATCATAGATTAACGATCTTATATTTCTCTCTAATCTTGAGATGATCTATAAAAAATACATGCACATTGGACCTCAAGGATTACTGTGCAATATTAGACAGAAATTTTGGCCTTTAGGTGCTCGTAATCTTTGTAGGAAAATAGTCCATGGCTGTATGATTTACTTTAAAGCAAAACCAGCCCCTAGTGACCAGCTCATGGCCCATTTACCACAAGAAAGAGTTACACCAAACTTCCCAGGAGTTGATTTTTCTGGGCTATTTATGATAAACTACAAAAATCAGAAGAAAGGAGTTCTAAATAAAAGTGAGGAGTAAAGTTCTTAATAAAAGGCGTATTCTTCTAGTGAGGCCTTTATCACAGCATTAAAAAGATTTGTTAGCAGAAGAGGTGCACGTACCTTTTCCGACAACGCGAGAAATTTTGTTGGAAGTAATTTAGAACTGAAAAAACTGAACAAGTTGATCAACAAACTAGACGAGAAGTTGGGAATTATTTATGCGTCGAAGGCATTGATTGGACTTTCATTCCTACACGTGCTGCTAATCACAGAGGACTCTGGGAGGCAGCCGTCAATTACGTCAAACATCATCTCAAACGTGTGGTGGGAAATTTAAAATTAACATTGGAGGAATTTTTAACTATAATTACTCAAATTGAGGGGATACTTAATTCAGGCCCACTGTATCCTATGTCAGCTGAATTAGATGACTTTGACGTCTTGAAGCCTGGTCATTTTTTGATTGGAAGACCAATAACTGCATTAGTAGAACCCAGCATTTTAAATGCAAATGATAACATGTTAAACAACTGAAAAAAATTAACGAAAGTAATTCATTCCATCTGTAAATGTTGGTCAAACAATTATTTAAGTACACTTCAACAAAGAAATAAATGATATTATGGAAAAAATATTGTAGAAGTTGGTACTATGGTCATTCTATGAGAAGATAATACACCTGTTTAATAATACACCACTAGGTAGAATTATAGAAACGCGAGCAGGTAAAGATAATAAAGTAAGAGTCGTAAAAGTAAAAAAAAAAAAAAAAAAACTTTTATAAGGCCAATTTCTAAAATTTGCATTTTACCTTTACTTAAATGAGTAAAATTAAAGTAATTACAAGATGTAGATTTATGTTATTATATTGTAATTAGATTGTGTTGTAATGCTTATGAAAATTTTTAATTGTTGAATGTAACCACGTCAACGCCGGGCGGTATGTTCATGCCTGCGAGTGCAGCGCCCCTGGTGTAAAAAAATTGTTACTGGTAAGTTAGTTGCCAAGAGTACGAGATGCAGTAGGTTTAATACATTGAGTGCCAGTTTTATTTACAGTCCATTTTAGAGAATATAATAATATTATCTTTGAGAAAGTGAACCGGCCAACAGCCTCCTTATTCCTGTTATTAAAAAATTTTTCTTTCCTGCCCATCCCCCGGGGGGGAGGGGAGTTGACGCAGAGAACTCTCTTAGGCTACTGGCTAGGATTGTACCTAGACAGTCTCGGCCATGGGGGTATAATATCATTGAATTGTATGGTTCCACGTGCCCAGGAGGATATACCTCAGGACTAACTGTTGGCCTGCCTGGGTGGGTAGGCCTCGGTGTGGGACGGCACCATAGTTTGCTAAGTAATGACAATATTGTGAACTGCAGCCCGCGTAGTACTGGTAGGTAGTCTTAAAAAGACCAGTCAGATCTCCAAAGTGACATTTTCCCGCCACAGTGAAACCTGAGAATCGGGAATGGTAGCCCCGCGGGCACAGGAGGTAGCCGTGGTTATAGAGACCATTTTTAGTCTGCCACCCAGAATTGGGAACCCGGGGTGGTAGTATGATTAGTGTATGTTCTTGGGAGACTAAATTCTGGGATCCAGCCCCTTGCCTGATATGGGGGTTCCACAGTTGGTACCAGACGTGTAATGACAAAGAACGGGGCACGTAATATTTCTCTCTAATATTGGGGGGAGGGGGCATCTGGGCTAGGTCCATCAACAGTAACTATGCTAGCACTTATCCTGAAGTTTTAACTGCAGGCAAAGTAGCCTCACCTTTGCTTGCCTTGACCAAATTTATAGTTAAATTTCAGTTATAAATCGCCAGGAATGAACCGGATATCTGTAAGTATGTATGTTAATAATCAGACAGAACTTAACATGGTTAATTTACCAGCATGTTAAGATTACCCTGTCAGCCATCAGGATTAGTATTCATATTAATCATTGTGAAAATGTTCCAAACAAATGAAAGTGAAAAAAGCTGTCAACAAAACTGTCTCAGAAAAGTAAAATTTGTTGCTAGAATACCATGGAGATATTTAGATACCAAAGACGAAAGTTGGCTCACCTTGCCAATTTTCGTGTTTGGTATGAGGCGAACCTTTTTGGTGATGTGAGATCATGAATCTAGGATCAATAAGATCATCATTTGAAGAAATAAATGAAAGTTTTGCTTGAATTATGCTCAAAAGATGAGGCTAAAGATCATGATATATGTGGCACCATTACGCTTTCATTCGATTTTGCTCGTACAACTCAGGTTTAAAGGTGTTAAATGCAAATAAGAACTGTAGCATATTTGCGTTGCTACGCTACCAACATTATACCAGTAAGAAATGTAAAGAAACCTTACACATAGAATATCAGTGTGGGAAAATGCATGTCTTCCAGTTATTCTGTATATTTGAGTAATAAAGTCTTGTTCGTTCAAAATTAGAGAGATTTCTCTAAAAATTCATTACAGACGTATAAAAGAAATAAATATCTGGTGGTAATCACTGGGATAAAGGTGAAACCAGTGTTTATTTAAAAACAAAAGAAATAGAGTATGTGTGAGTATTAGTTTTTATGAATACTGTGCCATTTTATATGAAAGTGTTTCATCTTATTATTCAATTCAACTAATAGAATGATATTCTAAGTTTGGATTAAGCATCAAAATACTTAAGCCTGATTACGATGTTCTTTTAAAATTTGAGCTCTTCTATTTAGAGTGGCAAATTTACTATGTTAATGTTAGAATATATTTATATTATGAAATTTAAGCTCTTGTATTAGACTGACAAATTTATTACGTTAATATTAGAATATTTCTACTATGAAATCTGAGATCTTGCATTAGAGTCTCAAATTTATTACACTAATATTAGATTACTTCTATTATAAAATTTGAGCTCTTGTATTAGAGTGGCAAGTTTACTACATTAATATTAGAACATTTCTATAATAAAATTTGAGCCCGAAATCAAGAATTTTGTTGTGCGAATCAAGTTAGAGGCTTGAATTTTTTTTTTTTAATTTACTTTAGTGTAATTTATTAAGAGCAAGTTTTGTAGATTTTTGTTTCTCAGAAAACACATACGTTTATTGCATTATGTGTTTTAGAAAGGGGGAAAAATACGTTGTATCATACATTAATTTCTAATTATAATTAAAAAAAAAAACTAGATTGAGCAAGTTAATTTGAATTTTTGAATACTGACTAAACGCCTTTTAAAATTAATTTTGAAACACTGTGACAACTTTTTTGGCATAATTACTGTGAGTGATCTCGCAGACCGCTTTAAAGAAACGTGTAAAAATACATACTTTTATGCCTTTTTAAGGAATGTTATAGACACTTTATGCATACTTATAGAATTCTAATTCATTTAAATCAATATATTTTAAATATAAATCATTAAATTTTACGCAGTTAAATCTACAATAAAAATTACTATTTTCTTCGTTTTAAGGAACAGAGCGTTAAAGAACAAAAATTTTATTAAACATGCATGAAAATATGTGACTATTAAGCATTACTGTCAATTAAACCACAGCTATGAAAGAATGAATTTAGTTATTAATAAATAATAGATTAGTATATTTGTTTACAAGTATGACTCATAAGATGATACACAGTCAAAACACATTTTTTGACAGCACTGAAGACACACTGCTTCCTTGCATCTGGTATGCTAGTTTTCTCTTCTTACAAGGTGAGCACAGATAATTTTTTTTGGAAGGGGGGGGGGATTTTATAAATCCATTCTCTTAATTTTCATTAAATTTTACGCAGATTTCATTAAATTTTACGCATTAAGTTTAAATCCATTAAATTTTTTATTTATTCTTCTAATTGTTGTATTCAGTTCCCTTGGCAAAAAAGAGGGAATTATCCCAACTCTCAGATGCGGATTAATAATTAGCTAATAAAAGCATTAAATTTTTTGTTTTCACTTTTGTAGCGTCAGGATATGACTAGAACATTATATATGAACTTTAATTCCAAGTATTTTCGGGCTCTGCTCTAGAGCCTATTTTTGCAAGATGTTTCTGACTAAGGAGGTGAATTATTGTGTTATGCTTTGATGTTCGTGCTGCCCGATTTGGTTCTTTTTTGCACCATTTGAAATGCTTTTTCCATAAAAATTATCATTTTGTTCACAGTCATTAGAGAAATTATTACATTCATGTGCAGCAAGCTCAGATTCACTTTTTGCTTTCACTGTAAATACTACATGATTCTTCAAACTCCGAGTATTTTACATAAAAAAACATTGTTGACAAGATATTCAATTTCTTTTTGGGTGAGATATACGGGATTTTTTCTTCTAAAATTTGAAGCCATATTTATCACTTTTACAAAAAACAAGCATCCGATAAATAACGTCTATAGTCCACTAAAACACGTACACATCTGCTGTTAGGGGCCTCTCAGACAACTTAAAAAGTAAAAAACGTAGTAACTGAAACCATAATAAAGCTAGAAGTGTAAAACTTGATATGTGACCTTGTGGGACAGATTTGCGAAGGTAGGAGGAAGGACAGGGACCATTCTCCGTTTTTAGGGGTGGAGACGACGGTTTGAAAATCCTCAGCGGTCTCTGAAACCGCTCACAGCAGTTGAAGGTTAATTTATGTGAAACTTTTCTTCTGTTCACTATTTTAAAATAGGTAGGTTTTAGGGAGTTAAAAAATTATTTTTCTCCAATTTACGAATTTCAGTAATTGAAAGAAAAATATTTTATTGCTGTTGCTATAAAATGATGCAGTATTAAGAACAAAATATTTTTATTCCCAGCAGAGAAGATTATATAATTTGAGACCGAAAATTGCTGGCACATATTAACAGAATGATTTGCTGAAAAAAAAAATATCTTTGACATATTTTCTACTTTCAAAGATTACTCGAATAAATCAGTTAAGAACTGTAGGACAGGGACCATTCTCCGTTTTTAGGGGTGGAGACAACGGTTAGAAAATCCTCATCGGTCTCCGAGACCGCTCACAGCAGCTGAAGGTTAAACGCGAATTTTTTTTTCTGTTCACAAGCTATTCTATTACTTTTAAGGTTATAAATACCTATTTGTGTCTTTTAAAATAGAGAGGTTTTAGGGAGTTAAAAAATTATTTTTTTCCAATTTACAAGTTTCAGTAACTGAAAGAAAATTTTTTTTCTTGTTGTTGCTATAACTACTTTCAAAGATTACTCCAATAAATCGGTTAAGAACTGTAGGTTTTATCCAGTGCTGCCATCTATTGCCGATTAATAAGACAAAAACATTACTATTATTATTTTACTTTTTTCTAGTTGTCGTGAAAGAACAAAACTAATTTTGCTGTTGAACTATATATGGCATAAGTACGAAGAAAATGAGGCTTAATAATAAAGCTAAAAAGACAAAAAGAAATGTATTAGCAGGAATGATTAGACCTGGTAGAGCTCAGCAAGAGCGTAAAAAAACTTACCATACCTATTAGGCGACCGTTAAAATCTAAGCCCTTTCAGATTTTTTTCTTTTCATTTGGGAAACAGTTACAAATACTTGTTGATCGGAACAGTTCTGCTGCCTGCGCCTAGCCGGAATCCCAGCTATTTCAAGATATCAGTAAGACCAACACTGTGTCAACCCTCATACGATATTGTGAAATTTTAAATTTGAAATCCGAGATCAGAACTTTATGTTCTTTAAATAATTTAATGTTAATTATGAAATTTTTTTGAATATTTTATATATAAAGTACTTACGAAAAGTACTCTTGAAGTTATATAGAAATTGTTTAGCGTGGAAACTTCCTGGCTTCAAATTAATCATTTGCAAACACGGCAAATTTATAGCTCTGGATATTTTTAGAAACATCTCGTAAATTTTTACGTCCCTTTAATAGCTGCTTAATGCTTTAATTTATTTGAATTGAATAAAATTGTATTTTTAACCAGATATAATAAAATAAACGAATTGAATAAAATTAATTTTTATCTGGTTTATTGCTTTTTTGGTTGCATTTGTTTTTGTATACAATAGTAAATTTACTCACAAATATCGAAAAATCCAAGAGTTTTCTCTTTCCCAGTTATTTTTAATACCGCCTTTTATTACTGTTTTTTTAATTCCCACAAAAAGGGCCTTGAAAAGTAATTTTGTTTTCAAATCCAAATCAGAAGAACTTTCAATTAGCCCAATTTGCTGAACTTTTAAACAAAAATAAAAAACAAATAACAAAATATCTAACAATATGGATATAATAACAAAATATCTAACAATAAGGATATCCAAAATATCTAATTATGGGTGTTTATTTTTATTCCATTTAATGATTTTAGTTCATATATATATGTGTTAATATGTATATCATTATCATTTATCATTCATTGCTCACATATTATGTGTAAACCTAGGTTAATAATAACAAAACCTCTGACCATGGATAGATTAGTGTTTAATGATTTTATAGTTAGTTCTATTTTCATTTATCCTAGTTTAACAACTTTGTTCCTAGATAATCATTTAAATACTAGCAGAGTAGAACAGAAATTTTTTAATATTCACAATTCCACCGGTTTCTCATATTTCACACGTGTCGAGCATTGTTATCAGTAATTGGTGCAGGAATTAGAATACTGCAATATTTTTTTTTTTTTTTTTTTTTCCAAAACAAAAAATCAACATTTTCTTAAGGATTAAATGAAGAAATGACAGATGCCATGGATTAGAAGTTGTTGATATATGTTCATTGGTATTAATGCAATGAATAAGTTTTATATTAATGAATGTGTATGCAAATGTTTTTAATCATGCATAAATAACAAATCCATAAATTTGAAATATATCAGTATGTAACTTTATGATAAAAGTATAGTTTATAACGCATTTATAATCTAAAAAGTATTTCATTAATAACAAACATAAAGTAATTGCATACGAATTTAATGAATGGTTTACAAATTTCTATTTTCTGGGTTCTATCAAAGAAACAATTCTATAATATACATGGAAAAAATATTTTTTTTTCTTGGTAATTTAGATTTTTAGGCGACATCTTCTAGGCGACAAGGTGGCTGAGTCCTGCTGTATCTGACTTTCATGAATGCAGCATATTTCACAGTGGTGGTTGTTTACTGTGTTCTTACATGTGCAACCAATCACTGTTCAAGAAAGTATAAGTGATCTAGTAGCTACACATTTGGGCAAAAAAATGTAGGATGATCCTTTCCTGTGATATAAAAGTAGACTAAAAGTAGACTGTCAAAAATATTTTCTAGTCTTCTTATAAATGTTATTAAAAAACTTGTCTTCCCTTTCCCTGCATTTTGGTTATATTTCTCTCTAATCTTGGGGAAGGGGTGAACATCTGGGCTAGGTCCATTCACAGTCTTCCACTTGATGAGTTGTAACTATGCTAGCACTTATATTGAAGTTTTAACTGCAGGCAAAGTTTGTTTGTTTTGTTAGGCCTTGTCCAAATTTATAGTTAAATTTCAGTTATAAATCACCAGGAATGAACTGGATATCTGTAAGTATGTATGTTAATAATCGGACAGAACTTAACATGGTTAATTTACCAGCATGTTAAGGTTACCCTGTTAGCCATCAGGTTTAGTATTCATATTAATCATTGTGAAAATTTTCCAAATAAAATGCAAACGAAAGTGAAAAAAAGCTGTCCACAAAACTGTCTCAGAAAAGTAAAATTTGTTGCTAGAATACCATGGAGATATTTAGATACCAAAGACGAAAGTTGGCTCACCTTGCCAATTTTCGTGTTTGGTATGAGGCGAACCTTTTTGGTGATGTGAGATCATGAATCTAGGATCAATAAGATCATCATTTGAAGAAATAAATGAAAGTTTTGCTTGAATTATGCTCAAAAGATGAGGCTAAAGATCATGATATATGTGGCACCATTAAGCTTTCATTCGATTTTGCTCATACAACTCAGGTTTAAAGGTGTCAATCTAATGCAAACTTAATAAGCATGGTAGCGTGTTTGCGATGCAATTTTACCAACATAATAATAGTAAGAAATGTAAGTAAAATTAAACTCTTGGGTACATTTGACGTCTGAGAGACGTCATTCGCTTGTTTTCCCTAGGAGCGGATAATTCATTTACTTAGCATGAAACATTCAAATGCTGATTTGACCAACACAGGCATAAGGTGAAAAAATGAAGGTGGCGATAGCGAAAATATTATAATACCAGCATCTGTGCTTGAGTATAATAAAGGTTAGGGAGGCGAAGATAAACAAGGCCAATTGCTAGCGTGCTTTCCAGTTATGAGAAAATGTGTAAAGGGTAATATGAAAGGGTAAATATGAAAATATTTTTTATCCAATAGATATGGCGTTTTATAATGCTCATGTTTTATATTCTAAAATCAACTGCACTTTTATAATGCTGATGTTTTATATTCTAAAATCAACTGCACAACCAAACCAAGCCGATATTGCCGAAGAATTGCTGGAGCAATTGTCATTGCCAAATTATAAACATTGTGGACGCCTGTCAAGTAGTGATACAATCATTTCGTTTGGCAACGAAAAATTGAGCACACTTTCCTGAGAACATTCCGTCAACTAAGTCCAAGCAGCACCCTGGAAAAAGGTGCTGTGTTTGTTATAAGCATAATATTAGGAAAGAGGCAGTGCAAACAATGCTGTGTAGCACTGCATTTAGTTACTTGCTTTGAAAAATATAACACTCTGCATAATTATTTGTAATTGTTTTTTGTTATAGCTTGAATTTATTTCATTTAGTTTTATTTTGTTGTTATTAATTTATTTTTGTTTTGCAATTCTAATTACTTGAAGACATCGTAATACTACATATGTAAACAATATTTTTAAATTCTTACGTAAAATGTACTGCTTTTACATTCTACTCCAAGCAACCAAAAATTATATCCGTTCCACATGCAAATATTTTCTCAAATAAATCCGAACCCAAGGGGTTAATGTTAGAATATTTCTATTATGAAATTTAAGCTCTTATATAAGACTGGGAAATTTATTACGTTAATATTAGAATATTTGTATTAAGAAATTTGAGCTCTTGTATTAGAGTGGTAAATTTATTACGTTAATATTGGAATATTTCTACTATGAAATTTGAGCTCTTGTATGAGCCCCAAATCAAGAATTTTGTTGTGCGAATCAAGTTAAGAGGCTAGATTTTTTTTAGAATTTACTGTAGTGTAATTTATTATTACTTTAGTGTAATTTATTAAGAAAAAACTTTGCAGATTTTTGTTTCTCAGAAAGCACATACGTTTATTGCATTATGTGTTTTAGAGGGGAAAAAAATACGTTGTGTCATACTTTAATTTCTAATTTAAAAAAAGACTACATTGAGCAAGTTGATTTGAATTTTTGAATACTGACTAAAAGTCTTTTAAAATTAATTTTGAAACACTGTGATAATTTTTTCGGCATAATTACTGTGAGCGGTCTCACAAACCGCTTTAAAGAAACGCGTAAAAATACATACTTTTATGCCTTTTTATAGATACTTTATACATATTTATAGAATTCTAATTGATTTAAATCAATATATTAATTAAATTAATCATTTAATTTTATGCAGTTATTTTCATATAAAGATTTTTTTCTTTTCATTTGGGAAACAGTTAAAAAGATGTGAAATACTTGTTGATCGGAACAGTTCTGCTGCCTGCCGGTAGGCCGGAATCCTGGCTATTTCAAGGTATCAAAACAGCCATATCTGGCTAGATCAGGTAAGACCAAGCACTGTGTCCACCCTCATACGATATTGTGAAATTTTAAATTTGAAATCCGAGATCAGAAGTGTATGTTCTTTAAATAATTTAATGTTAATTACGAATTTTTTTGAATATTTTGTATATAAAGTACTTACGAAAGGTAGTCTTGGAAGTTATATAGAAATTGTTTAGAGTGGAAACTTCCTGGCTTCAAATTAGTCATTTCCAAACACAGCAAATTTATAGCTCTGGATATTTTTGGAAACATCTCGTAAATTTCTGCGTCACTTTAATAGCTGCTTAATTCTTTAATTTATTTGAAAAAATTGTATTTTTAACCAGATATAATAAAATAAACAAACTGAATAAAATTTATTTTTATTTGGTTTATTGCTTTTTTGGTTGCATTTGTTTTCGTATACAATAGTAAATTTACTTGTGGTTACTAGGTTTAAGCGGATATCAAAAAATCCAAGAGTTTTCTCTTTCCCAGTTATTTTTAATACCGCCTTTTATTACTGTTTTTTTAAACCAATTTGTGCTACATTTCTTTAGAATTCCCATAAAAATGCCTTGCAAAGTAATTTTGAAAATACAAATGCAAACACAAATCAGAACTTTCAATTAGTCCAATTTGCTGAACATTTAAACAAAAATAAAAAACAAATGTTGTTACCCGAAGTTATGTGCTAGCCTAAGTTAATAATTACAAAATATCTAACAATGGATAGATATCCATGGATATCCAAATTATCTAATCATGGATGTTTATTTTTATTTGATTTTAGTTCATATATATGCAATAATAGGTATATCATTATCGTTTATCATTCATTGCTCACATATTATGTGTAAACCTAGGTTAATAATAACAAAACCTCTGACCATGGACAGATTAATGTTTAATGATTTCATTTAATGATTTTATAGTTAGTTCTATTTTCATTTATCCTAGTTTAACAACTTTGTTCCTAGATAATGTTTTAAATACTAGCAGAGTAGAACAGAAATTTTTTAATATTCACAATGCCACTGGTTTCTCACATTTCACATGTGTCATAAGATAAAACATCAAGCATTGTTATCAGTCATTGGTGCAGGAATTAGAATACTGCAATAATTCCCCCCCCCCAAAAAAAAACAAAAAATTAACATTTTCTTAAGCATTAAATGAAGAAATTTTACAACTAGCTAAAAATGAATGGTTTACAAATTTTATAAAATTATTCTCTCTATATAAAAATTAAATATCAGTTCTGAGTTTTATATAGCTCCTGCACAATATTCAACAAAACTATTCCTTCTCCTTACAAATTTAATTCAAAAAGTACTTTCTATTAGTTAAGAAGAAGCACTCTTTTAAACCTTTATTATGCCCCATCATTCATCCTCAAAAATATGAACAAAAACAATATGCACAAAAATGTAGAAACGACTTGTTAAAAATACTAATAAATTAGTCCTTTAAAATATTTTATTAGGTATGTCAGCAAAATACTTACAAAACCAGAATATGTACGAACTAACATTTAATTTCTACATCTATCTAATGGAAAATAAGCTGAAGTGTATATTAAGTTTAACTTTTTCAACTGGTAGCGAACTTATAGGTTTAGTTATTTTGTCATGCCGCCCTAGTCATGTTCGACGAAGGTGTTGTACAACGTTTGTTCTTTACAACCTGCTTATTCATAGCAAATCACAACACTTTACTAAAATACGACTCTATGATATGCCTATGGGCACCACGGTGCACAATTTGGAAACCCCTAAAATAGAATATTTAAATAGCAGAGGATGCTGGCTGACAAACTATTACTGTAAATGGGAAAGTTTATTTATATGTGGCAAATCACGCTAGAGCCACCTGCCCAAGGGAAGGGATGCCTTTGTGGAGGAATTTCTTATTCTAAATGAATCATATTCACATCATATGCATCTATGAAGGCAAAAAAGTGACTTTCATCCTCTCCTACAATTACTATCATAAAATATTATAATTTTATAACCAGTTTTCTATAAAAATTTTACATCAGATTCACATACTTTGCCGAAACTAAACTTAAACGGAGATAAATTATTACCATTTAAAAAAATTATGACAAAATTATTTTTAAGCTTTAAGGAAGGAATGTACGCTGGGGAGCACGATAGGTGCAATGAAGTGAAACTACACTTGAACCACATGCTTATGCTGACTTGGAAGAAGGGGAAGGGGAGATTTATCAAAACAGTGGAGTCTCCCGAAGATCACTGTTTGTGCTAGTCCGCTTGGGAAGTGAACTAGCCAGTTCTTTCCTCTGCATCTCCATTTCTTTGCCTGTGCTTTCTCTCGGAAATTTTTAGTTTCATCAGGGAGCTGAGATTGATTTATGGTTTCTGTTCTGCAACTTTTAAAAGCTGTCCACATGAGTAATATTTTTATATTCATACAATTTTGATAGTACCATACTTACTGAATAACATGAGAGATTCAAAAATATATTACAAAAGCGTAATTATAATAACTTACTCATTAACACATTACCGACCGGTAGCCTATTAATCAGCTTTTCCTCACCAACGTCTAACGATCGATCGCCTATTAATTGGCTTTTTTTAGGCAAAGCCTGCCAACCTATTACCTATTAATCGGCCTTTTTTTTTGCCAACGCCTATCGACCGATAGCCTATTAATCGCTTTTTTCTCGAGACTATTTAAAAATAGCCTATCAATCGGTAGCCACGAGGATAAACAATTGCCATTTGCTATATCATCTGCATTTTGTTATTAGTATTGAGTTACATTGCTCACTTGCGTTAAGTGCATTTCTTCATAAACTGCCACATTTTAACACTGTTTTTTAAAAAAATTACCGTTCACGATGAGCGAAAAAAATGGTACTGGAGAGTTTTATTTAGACGATTTATCAGATTGTCCTGACAGTTATTTCGAACATGAAGAATCTGCGGCTGAGCAGCCGGTCGGACTTGCGTATGCTGTTGAACTGCTAGCAGTCGGTGCTTGGTACTTGCCAACGACAGGCGTAATCTTCTCTGCCACAATAAATTTCTGATAAAGTTAAATAATTGAACCAAACAGAATATAAAATTCACTGAAATACATTAGCAATTAAAATAAAGCAATAATAATAATAATAATTACAAAAAGGAACTGCCACCTCAAAAATAAAATCAAAAATTGAGGATGCACTTAACAATGGATATGAACAAATTAATTTTTAAAAAATCTAAATTAACTGAGAATTAATTAAAAGATGAATGTTTAAACCAGGGGGATCCCACCCTTTTCGTCGCTAAGAGCACATTTTAGATTATATCTGTTGGACGGCAGGCAACATTTCCTTTTTTTCCAAGGCGATTTCATAGTTGGATAGAGTTGCACACTTAAAAAAACAAGGAGAGAGAGAGAGATCGCTCACATTTCGCTTCGTGTTGGGCCCAATTTGATACGTGCACGTGAGTTAATAATACATGCACACATCACAACAATAACAAAAAAAAAAAAAAAAAAACGATCGCATTTGGCTTTGTGCCGGTATCATCATCTATGTTGGATGCAATTTCTATTTCATGGAAAATGAGAAAATTCTAACATGGAATTTTTACAGAAACTAAAACATTTTTATTGTGGTTGAACAGCATCCAATAAATGAACATTAAATCATTAAATCAACAGTGGGCACCATTGTGCTTGCAGGCATACGTTTTGGGAACTCCTGGTTTAAACAATGGATAAATTAAGCACTATAGTTATAAAATTTATATAAATCAAATTGCAGTCCATAACTTTAAAAAAAACCTTTGAAGACTGACTTGCAATGACGTCGGAGGTCATATAACATATGTAACTATGATGTCATGTGCTACATTTACTATTCTATACTTGTCAACTTTACTGGTCTTGTCTTCCTACTTTAATTAAAAAATTTCTGTCAACACTGTTACAAGCATCAATTAGCGTTAGTTTTTTAATTTGATTTCAAGACTAAGCTGTGAGTTTTTTACATATTCTTTTAAAATGATTTACAATAGACACATAACTGAGAGTGTCCAGTGTCATACTTCACATTAATCTCAAAATATAGTTTTCTTTCGATATAAGAAATGGATTTCATTGTTGGTATACTGAATATGTTTTAGGGATTTTCATTAATAGACATTATTAGTATTCTATAACAAGCTACTTATCAGTGAGAATAGAAAAAGGTTTCCAAGATGCCTGTGAAATAACAGCATATGTACTCCATTTTGAATAGTTTATCAGTACATATTAATCCATTTTATTGCAGAATTTTCTAATTTAAAATAAAGTTTTTGGGTTTTTCTGTTAGTGTATACATTTAAAAATTCTCAAATGTTTTAATGCACTTTGGAGGGTCTATGCGTGAACATTTTCAATAGGGGGACTGAGAATTTTCAACTTAATGTTCATAAAGCATGTTCTTTTATTTATTTATTTTATTTGTTAAAAACTCCATGTTGGTCCAACATTTTCACCTTTATATTTTTTTTCTGCATATAACCGGTTAAATATATTTAAAATTATTCATTTATTCCTCTCCTTATTTATTCTGAAGTCATGTTTGTTACCTGTTAACAGAGATAGAGATCGCTCAATCCATATAATTACTGTTAAGAACTCTTCACATGTTAAATTTTCGCTGTCAACAACTATTTTAAAATGATACTTGAATGAATTTAATTGCAACTTTCCAGAGGCCTCCAAAATTGTGTGGCCTAGGTGAAATGAATTTCCATTCAATATTCTCAGGAGATAAAAAACTAGCTAGAGTTTATCTTGGAATTTTAATTACGTCTCTTTATTTCTTTGTTGGCCGCAACAAGATTTGTGGCACTGTCGCAATATAATGCTGCACAGTCCATTTCTACTAAATTCAAAAGGATAATCTGCTACATCTCTGTCTGATGGGAGGATTTCCCATTATTTGTCGACACACTATTGTTTGTTTTTAAAACACATAATATAATGAAGTACAACTTCATGACAAACAGATTGACCATTTAATGGCCAGAACTTTTCGTGCATGTGACTCTATAATGCACGTCCTGCATCAACATGCAAAAAAATTTTTTGATAATATTCAATAAACTAATAAGATAAATTTGTGAATTTTAGGTAATATTGCCAGATGTTTACCAAAATAAGTAAGATTTTTCTTACTCAAACAGCCTCTGAGAACTAAATCAGAATCCACGAATGGATTCACATTTTTTAACTTACATTTACGTAAGACATTTCTATGCCGTATGTAATTGGTGAATGTCCTTTTCAAAGCATTCACTTTCTGTTTGTTGTATGAGGAACATTTTGGCCATGCTGAACACTAATTGGTCCTGAAAATCTTTCTAAGGGCCCTTTTTCAAATAAACCTGAAAATATAACTAATAACATATAAAATAATTATATAATTATTACTTAATTTAAGTAAATTATGTAAAAGGCTATTCACTTTTATCTCAAATAGATACTGTCCGAGTTGGATAATTTCTGCCCAACAGAAGTGCCTGACCACACAATTTGTGATGCACTAGCTTATCAGGATTCTGATTCGATGCCATGGTTGAACAGATGAAAAGTTCTTGAATTGTGGCCACGCTATGCTGAACAAACATCTTATCATCTGCAGGTTCCTTTTATATCCATTCCAGGGCTATCATTGAGTCTGTCCATAAGTAGACTTGAGTCACTGCTAATTTCAAGGCGATAAGGGCGTTTTTAACCAACTCGGGCAATAAGACAGTGGCACATAGCTCAAGCCTTGAGAATGATTAGGCTCTTAAGAGGAGCAACTCTTGATTTGCTCAAGATTAACCTTACCAATGTTCTCCCAGAAGAATATACAGAATTGCAATAAACTGCTCCTCCGAAGCATCGGCCTCCATAAGCATCGGCAAAACAATGGATTTCAACAATTTTAGCTTGATCAACCACTACATGTTTGTCATTATTGATGTTGTTTATGCTCTCTAGTGTCAAAAGAAATTGAAGCCGTTTTTTGCAGTAGGAAGTCCATCATTCGAATCAATTTTAAGACGGCACAGTTTCTGCATAAAAATCTTTGCTTTGGCTATAGTTGAGCCAAAAAGACCAAAAGGATCAAATAATCTAGCAACTGAAGATAAGACACATCACTTATGTATGTGATATGATACATAACACTACGGCTCTACTTTATATATGTATATGATAACACTACGCTCTACTTTAAAGGAAATGCTATACTTTATTGGTTTCCATGACACACTCAAGGTTTTTCTTTCAACTGAATCAGAGAAATTGTATTCTTTCTGATTTAGAGAAAGTTCAGAATGATTTGCATATCATTTATATGCAAATGGCATGCCTTCTTTTTGAAAAACCACTATAACCTGCTGTTTGCTTTGGGCTCATTTAACATCGAAGCTCCGCAGCATCACCCATGGAGACTCGTACGGCAGGAAAATGTGATCCTGCTAGTTGATGGGCGAAATACAATCACCAACACAGTCCTATGACCTCTGTTTCTGCATAAATGGAAGGCACTTAGCTGTGACCTCTAGTGTCAACCGGCTAGTCACTAGTCCAACTGGTCAGTAGATTGAAGTCAAGCTTTCCGAAGACTAACACACAAAATAAAGCACACGCTATAACCTAACAAGAGTAAAGAACCAAGGTGTTATGACTGTGGAAATATAGGGTGCGTAGTGTATGTGCATTCTTTATGCGCATGCGTAAAGCGTTTGTGGCTTTGAGGTCCAGATTATAGATCATTCCGGATAACAGACGTCCGGATTACTGACTTTGTACTATATCCAGACCAGAATCCCATCTGTCTACATTTACTCAATGATTCATGCTCCCGTTTATATCAGGCATGCACAACATGTATCCCATCGTTTGGTTTAAGAGTTAGCACACTTACAATATATGACTGACCTAAATACACAGCTGGAGAATCCTTTTCAGATGCCACTAAAGGAGAACTGAAAAATTCAGTATCTGAGCTAGTCGATACCCATCTTAATTTAATGTGCATTTCATATTTTTTATTTTCTGTTAATTTCTTTAGCCATAAGTGGTGGTGAATTGTGACCACCAAGTACAGGCATCTGTTTAATTTAGTTGAAATAAAAAGGTTATTTAGAACTTTCTTCTGCAGTATTTATTCTTCAAAGACATATCGAGTATTCACTACTTCGTCTTTTATACAGAGTTCACACTGACTTCAAAAGCACACTGGCTCAATAAAGTGATGTTATTTACAGCCAGATCACTGTGAAACAGAGACACAAATACAGAAATGATATCCCTCTGTACAGATGGATCAAAATGTCAAGATCACGTTGGTGTAGCCTTTGTAGTAGGGAAAAAAAATTCTGGGATATCGATTACACCCGGCCTGCAGCGTTTTTTTTTCTGAACTCACTGCAGTTTATCATGCTCTAAACATTTATGTCAAAAGAATGTTGGAGGATTTTCGTTATCTATACAGATTCCTTGAGTGTCCTAACATCATTTAAAGAGCGTAAGTATAAATTCATATTGCAGTATTACCAGAATTCTGAAGCTTAATCAGACTAAAATATCGAAGATATCAGATTCTTTATTTCTGCATCCCTGGCGAGGGTGGCATAAAAGCGAATGAACTTGCAGACATTACAGCTAAAACTGCTAACTACAATATCCAATTCCCAGATTTCACTCATAGATATTAGTACGATGATGAATCTTTTTTAATAAATGGCAGAGAGATCGCGATTAACGAGCTGAGAAATGTTTAATCCACAACTGAATGCTGGCTGTATATGGCAAATAGAGGACAACAAGTTATCTTGACCCGGTTGAGAATAGGTCATTGCCCAAGCGGCTCTAACATTTTAAACATTGCTTCAGTACACAGCTTCTTCAGTGTACTTTCAGTTTGCTTTGTTAATGTTCATATATGAAAAAATTATTCCTATGTCTCATTTGCTAAACTGATAAGTATAATCATTTATAATAATATTCAAATACTATAATGTTACTTATACTGTAATAAATAATATGTCATTTATGTAGTTTTATAATATGTTCATGATTAGAGGGCATTTTAGTTTTATTACAATTTACAAAATTACTATATTATGAAGAATAATTAAAATTTTAAAATTGTAATATTCTGAATGAAACCAAATGTTCTCATATTTAAAAAAAATTTTTTTTTAATTTAGCTTCATTTAATAATACTAGAAAATTCTTTCTGGTACTTGGATTTTAATTTTGGATAACATCCAATCTGGAATAAAACAATGAAACTTTCAGGGAAAAAAAAACAGTAGCTGTAGTGGAGGACACATCTTTAGTTTTAAAAATGTGCAGATACAGAACTATACTCATTATAATAATTTGGAACACCATTTTACAGAAAACCAAAACCAATGCTACCAGCAAATCCATACAATCAGCTCAATGCAACATATTTAAAGGAGCTGATTTCTTAAAATCTTTAGAAAATCTTATTGCAGTATTCCATCATGAATGTTTTGACATAAAAGAAGAAACTTCTATAACATCTCTGACATATCAAAAGCAGAATCGCAGACCACAAATAAGGAAAATATTTTTGACAAGTGTATTGAAGAATCCAAATCACTTTCACAACAATTTTTAATTCTTTTATCGTTATTTGTAACAATATATTATAGGAACAATATAATAGCTCACAGAGATAACATAGAAAATTTTAAAATATCCTTTTAAATTTTTCGAGTTAAGAGCAAAAAGTCTGCATGAAAAAATTAAAATCTTTATAAAGGTGATATAAGTGTTATAGAATTTTATGATGAAGTACGACAATTTTTATTATTTTTAAAGAAAGATGACGAATTTAGTTCTGCCACAGAAGTATATCACGCTGCCCAAGAAATGTCAACTTTTCCCAATGTATTATTCTGAAAAATATTTTGACCATTAGAGTTTCTAATGCATCAGGATCTGTTTTAAAATAAGTAAAAATCTATTTAAGAAGTACCATGTCAGAAGAATGATTAAACACTAAGCGTATATTATATATATAGAACAAGAAGTGTTAAATAATATCCATACCTCGAAAATATTTGACGAATTTGCTACAACAAAATCAAGAAAAAAATTTACTAAAACCTTTGCTTAACAGTTATTTAATTTAATACTCAATTATATTAATTTTAAAATTATTCAGAAAATGTTTTTATATTCATTGATATGATTTTTCATAACTAAAGGTAATTTTTAATTTGTAAACTATGAATGGAAGATTTCTGCTTTTGAAATTTTCTTTTGGATTTACAATTTAATAAATGGGCTATAAGAAAATATGAAAAGGAACTTTACGTAATATTTCTGTTGAAACGAGTTAAGAATGTACCCCAGAGGGATCAACAGAATTCGAAAACATTATTCGCTTTTTAGTTTCATATATGCTATATAAATTAATAACCAAAATTGTGGAATTTAACGAGAAACATTTTTTATGTGCCACTGATTAATGAAACTGGTACATCATGAAAAGGACAAAAATTGACAATTTATATAAAGTTTGCATAGAAGCAGATAATAAAACAATGAATGCAGCAGGCAAGTCCTATTTTGAGAATATGTGGGACAAACGAAGCAGAAACAAAGAATCGTATTTTGCTGTGCTTTGATTTATCAGGTGAATATTTTAATATTAATCTGTAGACTTAAATTTTAAACTTAACATATGTATCAATTTACTGAATTTTTAATTCCTAACAATTAAATTGTTGGACAAAACAAGACTTCTGCAAAATTTATTTTCTGTTTTTTATGTACAAAAACAATGAAAATCAAGCAATAAATAGTTATTCATAATAATGCTGATATTATTAGGTGAGTTATATTTTATGCAGAAAATTCTAAACATGCCTTTTTTAAGTTCATTATTTTATAAGTCAATCGAGGTACGGAACAGTTTGTTAAAAGATGTAGTTTTATATTAAATATGCACTATGTTCAGATGATCTCAATAACAAGTAAGTAGATATATGCCAGAACTTAGGAAAAGAATGAATGTTCAAAATTTGCCATTATCTGGACAATGCCTTTTTTGCACATATTTATTATTGTTTCCTGGCTCAGTGAATTACTGCTGCTAAACATATAAGACCTTACTAAATAAAAGGCAAATTATATTATTTTGAGCCATTTTAAAAAACTCATCTTTGAAGATATGCCATTTAATTTGAGTTTAACTACCATTTAAAAAATTTATTTTACTTCGTTCTTTTATGCCTTGTTTTGTCACAAGTTCACACTAGGATTTTATGCAGATTAGTTTGGCAAATGGCAGTTTAAATTCAGAGAAAGAATCATAACCACAGTTATGAAACCACAGCATTCTGTTGGATTTTTGGCTGCTGATGTTTGCCTAGTATTATTAGAAGACACTGCTCAAGCAAGCACATTGCAGTACATGAAGTCTAGGATAGTAAATGCATTTAAGATTTAAGTTGTCCAAATGAAATGGTTTTGTAGCCTTGAGTACTGGTATTGAGTAAGTTAAACTATATGTTCCAGCTAGTTATTGAAAGTCAAGGATACTTTAGATATTATGTTATTATTTCAATGTAAAGGCATTTTAGTTCACTAGAAAGATCCATCAAGTGCTCTAAAGAGGTTGAATTACACAAATACAATTTTTATAAAAAATTCACAACACATATGGCATCAGTGTTCAAACATTGTTGAAGTACATAAAATAAATAACATGCTTCTATAACACTAACTGTGTAGACCTTAAAAGAACATGCTTAGAATGTTTCATATCATTTTAATTTGCCAATCTGGAAGTTTCCCTACGAGAGGGGAGGCAAAAGGTAGGTAAAGGACTAATTTTCATGGAAATTAATTTTTTTTCATCTTCCATGTAACTACAATAAATTACTTAAGAATTGAGTTTTGGAAATACTTAGAACTCTACAAAACTTACTGGAGAATCTACAGGGAAAACTCATTAATTTATAATTATTAAAAGCTACACTGAAAATCAATGCAAAGAAAATTCTTAGATACATTAAATGAATTCAGTTAATTTAAACTAGGTAACAAGCCTGTTGAGGTAAGTTGTGGCAGATAACATGAGAGAAATAAGCATTTAATGCGCTCTATAAATATACTCTGCAAAATAGATGAAATATTATGATGTTACTTACCATCCTGATACCTCACTAACTGTCTGTTACTGGCCACAGTCTTGGATATCTTCTAATAGACAAGATTAACTTCAACTCCTTCCCAGTTGTGAGAGAATTAACTTCTCGTAACAGCAGACTTCTCCAAAAAAGACTTCCTGTGCTCTACTGACTTTCATTACAGTACCAAAACAGTATCTTATGTATCTTAGAGTGGCCATTTGTTTTAGATCATCGTTAACTCGATATGGTAGCTATGGGCTGCAAAGTGAACTTTCGTACAGAAAGTTTAAGGCTTTATACAGCAGACAGGTATATTACATGTAAAGTGCCTCAAGATTTTACATATACATGTAGATACAGTACATGTGCAATATCCCAGTAAGGCCAATGACAGATGCTTCCAATTGCTATTTAATAAGGCAGGTAAAATTTTGGGTATTTATCTGTTACCCATTAATTAGAGGGCAACAGTTATTTCTGACAATACAACAATTTCAAGCAATATAATGACAAAAAGAGATACTGATATCGCTATTAGAAACGTTTTCAGATAAACCAGCATCAAATCATTCAAGCTTACAGCGTTTAGGTGATATTTCTAATGAGGTAATTCGGAACTCATATTCATTGCATGTAGAAGCTTCTAAAAGTTGTTTTAATATTTATTTTGTGTCAAAAAATAGACTCTGAAACTCATTATTTATGGTCTCAAAAGTAGCTATTGACATTCCTTATCTGATAACTTCTTAGAATTTAAGTAACAAATGTGCTTCATTAGAAATTTGTAATACTGAACATGAATAGAGACCTTAGCGAAAATGCCACTGTAAATAAAATCTGCGTCTGATTAATGTAAAGAAATAATTTTGTTTATTTGTTTAAAGAATGGGTACCATTAAAGTATTTAAATTTAAGGAATTAGGTGTAACATAGGGAAAGATAACGTAAAAAAATATATAATCTGTGCTTTAATTGCCTCTGTGGTACTTAACATACTTGCATTACTTTTTCTAAATTCAAGTAATACACTGTTACATGAGAACAGTAAGTCAGTTTTGTTACAGCTGACTTAAATCCAGTTGTGATCTCAAATTCTTATAATTTAAAGCTTTACATGGCATGTTATTTTTGTGGAAAAAATAAGATTTTGTAAGTATTGTTTCCCACAGCAATCATTCAAGCACTTGATAGAATGGGAAACCAGCACAGTTGTTCTGTTCTTCTGCATACTGGTAATGAATGCAGCTTTATTTCGGAGTCTTGTACACTGAAGTTACCACTGAAAAGAAGTTATGCTCTATCTACTGTTTATCCAGATGTGCTTTTCTGCACATGATTCCAAAATTTCATTCTGGAAGAGAGTGTTATGCTAAATAAGTTACCTCTCCTCTTCCACCGAGGCATACGGATCATAATATTCTGCCATCTGCAGATTCTGTTGTTAGCTGAACTTGAATATAGTAAGAAAAATTGACATTATTATTGGCAGTTATAATGGATTTGCCTTTTGTTGCCAGGTATAATTAAAAATTCAGTAGTGGCACAACACAGATATTTTGGTTGAGTACTTTCTCGAAGAATTGGAAACACGAAACACATTTCGTGATAATGAAATCGCAATTGCACTACACAGCTTTTGGACTGAGTTAAACACTGACAAAGCCCTGAAGTGGTTTTGGCAAACTAGTGAGTTACTTCAAAGGGTTACAGTGCTAGCAGAAATAGAGAAATATTGTGTAAAACTTTTCAAAGTGAATTCTAATTAGACTCGTTGTAATGCTTCCGTTTAGAGATTCTGCTGAAAATATGAGAGAATATATTAAGTGAAATCCTAGTTAATTGCCAATAGGCACAAATTTATGTGAAATCCTAGTTCCTAAAAAGGTTATAAAGAATACATGCCCCTATATGAAAAACTGAGTCTATGAGTCTAGTTAATTTAACACACATGTGTACCTGAAAATGCATAATACATTCCTCAACATTCTGCATTTATACCAAATGGTGCTATGGTTTTTCTAAGCCTACTATAAAGGTCTTTGAATTCCATATTATTTGCAAGCCTAACTATCAAGTGTGATTACTTTCGGTACTTGGAAGTTTCAGAATACATATTGTAGTGTTTATGTCTAATACTGCCAAATTGTATGAGCACATTCTTATAGCTAAAGAAGGTAGAAATGCTTTGCAGAACAGAAGTATGGGATTGATTAATTATGGTAATTTATTTCATGGCTCCTTTTCATTTCTGCCAATGACATTTTGAAACAATTGCAGTGGATGGTGAAAAAGATTTCCCACATATCAGAGATAAAAAAAAATTATTTCTATGCAATGATCGTTTCTTTAGATTGGAATGCACTGAAAAGGCTTTTGATACTTGTAGGCAGTTTATATATCGGAAGCTACGAAATTTGTGACTAAAGAAATTAAGGAACTGAAGAAGTTTAAACTGAGGAAATGGTGAAACAATTAGCCTTTCTTTAAGCCAAAATTTGTTGAACCAAGAAACTGGTTCTCTCAACATGAAAATTATGCCCTAATAAATTGTCTAAATTGTTGAAATTATAATGTGATTAAGACAGTCTTGGCTGTTGAAGAAAACCTAAAATATGAAAAAATTTCAATCATCGGAGATTTTTCAACCTTCCAATAGCTGTAAAAGCGATGAAGATTACATATCGACATCTTTGGATTTTCAATAGTGATTGGTATGAACTGGTTCCTAATAGTATTAATGAAAAATGGATTCAGTTTCAGTATATTAAAATTCCTCCTAGATGCATTCACTTACAGACAATGCAGTTAACAAACATCTTGTGATGCATCAGATTTTGCATATCAATAAGTGATTAATTATAACAGCAAGAACTTATTATTATAATAGCTGTGATGACTACAGTTATTCTTCTTTTCCTACATTAGAACTGAATGCTATCATAGTTCCATCCAAAATATTCCGAGTTACTGTAAATTTCAAATCTTTGCATGGACTGATTCTAAAGTTGTACTAATAAGGTTATCATCTTCTCACAGATGGAAAACATGTTAACTGAAGTAAAGAAATCTTGGGAGTTTTACTGAGGTCTCATCAGAATTACATTCAATCAAAATTATACCCAGCAGGCCCTGCTTCCTGAGGTATTTGTTCCAAAAGCTCAAAATGAACTGACTGTGGTGGTTAAAAGAGGCCCCTTGAATTTGACTGAATCACTGAGGATCATTGACTGAAAAGAGGACTAATACCATACTTTTACGACATAGTTTAAAAATTGAAACTTTAAGTACTTTCTTAAATAGCACAGCTTCCTTATCGAAAAGATACAAAACTGTATGCTAAATTTCAAGGGTGAACGTTTTCCTATAACTCTTTGGAATGTAGAAAAGCATCAAGGCATTATTTAGCACTGTGGGTATAGTAAGTGCATTTTAAAGATGGAATACAATTATTAAGTTACAAGAAACCTTTGAAAATAATTTTGTTGGTGGCATCGAATAATTTTTTTGAAGATGGCCTCCTACAAGTGGCAGGTTGTATTCAGCATACTAGAATAAATTATAATGCTAAGCATTCATTTATTATTCAATTATTCAGCATACTAGAATAAATTATAATGCTAAGCATTCATTTATTATTCCATCTCCTAACAGACTGGATGAACTCTTGATTGAGCTGAATGAAATTAGATAACTTACATACATGGTAAATGAAAAATACTAACAGCTATGCTGCATTATTCGTTTGCATGGCAACAACAGCTATTCACCAAGAAGCTGTCTCAGATTTAACAATTGACTGTTGCATTCAAGAGGCTTGCTGGAAGCCAAGGCATACCTGACACATTTCCTGTGATAAGGAAGTAACTTTATTGCAGCAAAGAGAAAACTGAGTGAACTTTGAAAGAATTATGTGAAACTACTACAAGTGTTCCTGAATGTGATTGTATCAGGCCTAACCTTCATTCCATGAGGTTTCTGTTGCAGAAAATAAAGAAGATGAAGAAGAGAGATGGCACAGTGAATGCTTGCATATGCTGAAATCCAGATCAGAATGGTCAATCCTGGAAATTGGTGATATTATTCTGCTAAAAGGTGACATTTTCCCAGCTACATGGCCATTAAGAAGAATAGTAGAGATATATCCAGCACAACATGGACTTGCTCTTGTAAGTTCAAGTTTTATTTCAAGCAAGTTAATTAAGAATCCACTTCTTCAGGACAGGTGTGATGGCTGTGTGCCACATGGGATCTGAGTTTTTACCTACATCTGCAGCATATTACAAGTAATGAAGATGGCTCATTACTGTTACAAATAGCCACGTCATCATAGCAGTGCTGCTGCATTCTCCGGATTGATTTACACATTCAGTCATGCAGTGCTGCTGACTGTCTTTTTTTTCCCTCTTTACATTGTGTTAATAAATGTTCTTTTTTATTTCGTGACCTGGTTTATATTTCAAAAATTCTACATCCATCATAATTATTACATTCAGATACCAAAACATTAATTGGTAAACTGGTGATTGGTAAACAAGATATGTAGCTAATTGGACATCATTAGCTATCATGAATATTTATATATTCAGTGAAGAGATGTTGTTGAAAAGGTGAAACAAATTATGAATTTGCGTATTTCTTTTATGACAGCAGCAAAATAAATTTTTACATTTTTATTTAATTTAAATTTATAATTATGTATTTCAAAATATCAACTATTTAATAGACAAATTTTTTCCTTTAATACATATTAAGCAGTTTAAAATGATCGTCGTCTCAGAATCTTATTATTTACTGTTATTATTTATTATTACTGTCATTAGTATTTCATATACAAAATAACATACGCGTTGAAGCATAGTTCATTCAAATAAGTATCAATTTTTAAATGTTCAATTATACTCTGCCTATTTTCTATTCTTTATTACTGAATTAATAATATTTATCCCTCCTTTATATTTAAGCCTTCCGCTCAAAATGTATAAATTTATGCAAATATGATACATTTCGGTATAATTAACATATGAAACCCAAAATATGTTCTATTTTTAGCAGCTATATTATTAATTCTGACATTAAATGGCAAGTAATGCATTTCTACACAGTACATAACGCATAACGTATATTTCAGTGTATATCATGCCCTTTTGCCAAAAATATGATCGAAATTTACGAGTGCATGTTATACGAGTGCACGACAGATATAAAAATAATAAATTAAAAATATGGAAAAAAATCGGCATACATAAGTTACATTTTTGTGTTTACTTATACTGTTTTAAAAGAAATGGCATACCTCTTAAATTTAAAATCTTTTCATTATCGGATAGAATAAAATGTTCAACATGCTGGTATTCCATTATATCCTCAGGCACATCATCGAATTCTGTTTTATCTTCACCGTCACTGCAAATCTGGGACATAAACAAACATCACTGGGTCCATCATTCACCAACACCAAACACCCTCGCTGCAGCACAATTTCCATTTTCTTTCACAAACTGAATGACTTTGCATTTGAAACCAGCAGTGTGTTTTTTTTCAGGAACCATATTTATTACTAAAATTAACACAAGATCAACTGTATTTCAACTAAAACCTTCGATGTTCACTTGAAAATCACACTTCACAGAAAGAGAAAACATCTGAAATCTAATTCCACGACTTCTTTCGTGTTGGAAGTGCATTCTTTCTCCAGATTATATCCACCTTCTCTCAAAACCCTACCATAGCATTCTTTTGGACATTTGCATTGAATCCATCCTCTTTGCAGGAATATTTACTCCCTCAAGCATTTAACCCACACACATATTGTTCCTCTTAAGACAAGTCAATGCAGTACATTATTGTTCGAAAGGCGCATTATACAGATATACACACAAAAATTTAAAAACCTAGCGTAAAATTATAGATGAACATTATACACTGGTGGGCGTCTCGCGCCGAAAAATACGGTAATTAATATGCAGTAATCTTTGACTTAAATCAGCAACCATATAGAGCAAATATTTTTTATTTATAATTTACAAAAAGTTATTTTAAAAGTTTATTCATTTTGTTTACTCATTTATATTTCAACTATATAATTTTTCAGCAGGCATTTAAATATTTTCAACAATATAAATTTAAACATAGCTTTTTATTAGAAAATGTGTTATTCCTGTGAAAGCCAGAAACAAAAACACATAATAACTAAAGTTATTAAATATATAACTGTTGCATTGCCTTGAGGGGTTGTAGGATGAAATATTCATATCAGAACATTTATTCATATATATTAGAACAGAACTGCATATCAGGTCTATGCATAGAAAAATAAGTTGTTCAAAAATGTCTGCTAAAACCATAGACTTATTTTCATTTTGCAAAATAAACAGTATCACTCACATTAAATATGGGGTGGGGGTAATACATTAAAAATCAAAATAAGAAGACTAAAAATAAAAATCGTTTAAGGCTATCTGTACAATTTCCTGAGATTTTATACACGGAATATAAAAGCTTTCACTTATGAATCTGTGATTTTAGAACCTCTTCCTATCATAGAAATACTGATATAACTGCATGCTCTGTTATCTTCAACTATTATGAACTTCATATTCACATGTACTGTAAATAGTTTTTAAGATTACTGAACAGTAAGGACAAAGCTAATCATAATAAAGTAACTTGCTATAGTACACAGACAGTAGCTCAGCAAAATGAAAATGATGAATGCAGAAAAAAAGTGTAGAAATTTAGAGTGGGGTAATTCTCATAAGCATAAATATAAAACATAATTTAAAAGCAGAAATTCTCAGAGTACTTTTCTTTCAAATAGTTTAAATATAGATCTAAAGTGAAAAAGTCGCGCTTTTCATTCACTTCATTGCAACAGAGATATTAAGCTATCAATTTTTTTTAAAAATTACATAAGGGTTTGGAATGAATACAACTATTATTTAATAATTAAAATCATTTAAGATTTAATTCTTAAATATCTCATGATTATTCATGCCTCACAAGCTATGTGTAAGCCTGGGTAAATGATAACATGTGTGAAAACTCAAGCCTAGTTTTGAGTATTTGGTGGAGAAATTAGAAAACTGCTTTAAATTAAATTTATTCTAAAACAAAAATCAACATTTTCTACTAGCAAGTGAATGGATGCAATCCTTCCATAAAATTATTTGTAAAGAAATTTTACAACTTACCAAAATGAATGTTTTAGAAATTTTATAAATTATTCTCTCTATATTAATTAAAAACTGTTGCTTTGAGTTTTATTTCAATAACACTTGCACAATGTTCAATTAAATCATTCCTTCTCCTTGCAAATTCAATTCAAAGAATGCCTTTTCATAAGTTAAGCAAAAACACACATTTTTAAATCTTTATTAAGGCTTATCATTTGTGCCCCAAAATGTTAAATAAAAACAATATGCACATGGAAAGGTAGAAATGATTTGTTTAAGACTAAACTAATAAATTATTCCCTTGAAATGATTTATCTGGTATCTCAGTAATATACTTACACAATTAAAATATATATGAACTAAAAATTAATTCTATACATCTTAATTCCCTTAATTAATAAACTTAATTCTCTTAATTCTCTAAGCTAAAGGGTATTTTTATGTTTCAGACATTCAAGTTTTAACACTTTCAATCTAGTTCCTCATGAATATTAGAAAAAATATCCGATAACAACATGCAAATAAAATATTTAAAAAGGACAGGATACAGTCCTTCTATAATTAATTTGTTTTTTCATCTAAATTTGTTTAACTTGTCCTTTTCTTGATACATGACACTGACATGATACATGATATTGACTGATGAAATGTAATTAAAAGGACTGCCTTCATGGAAAAATTTCCAATGCAAAATGGATCAAATTCACAGTACATATCTATGAAGGGAAAAGAGTGATTCCCCTCCTTTCTCACAATTATTTTTTTTAATAAAATATCATTTTATGAACAGTTTTTCACAAAAACTTATTTTACAACAGACTTGCATACTTTTACCTTAACTAAACCATTTTAAAAAACTTGGATAAAATTATTTTGAAGCATTATTTTCCCCCCTCTCCTGTAGTGAAAATTGCATTTCAATTTTATTGTAAAAATCGTGCTGATTATATTTAAAAAAAAAAAAAAAAAAAACATGAAAGATGTTTAGGAACAAAGGAATTGAAGGAAGAAAATTACTTCATGTCTCCCCTTCACCAGGTGCATTATCCTCTGAAGAGAGTTTGATGCACATGCATACTACTCCTCAAAGATTAGCTTTGCCTCCTTTCAAAATACTCATTTATAATTAAAATAATATATTTTTATTGTTTAATATATAAAATAATATATATTTATTATTTAATATATTATTAATATTAAAATAATATACTGTTTTACAATTAAAAAGTATATGCAGAATGTTTCAAAGCATAATTTGTTTACAGCTAAACGTTAAGGCACGTAAGAATAAAAAATTATATTTTTCCTTAACACTTAGCTGTGAACTCTACAGATTTCACAGCTAAATGAAGTATTTCAGAATGAAAGACAACAGAAAAGTTTTAAAAAATTCCACATGGTCTTATATTTAAAGGAAAAAATAAACAAAAAAAGTGGATTTCTTTTATCCTGTGCTTTGTTGTGCCTGTGCTTTGATTTATCCTGCATAAAATTTCATGGGTTTTAACAGAAAACAATTAATGATAGGTTGAAACACTAATATTAAAATCCTCTTAGACTTCATTTTTTAGCCTAAGATCTTATATAATTTTTTTTTTTTTTTTTTTTTTTTTTTTTTTTTTTTTTTAAATACAAGACCTGAAATATTTCTTGAATGCTAAAAATTAGCCCAGCTTTAAAATGCAAAACTGTCATTTCCCATTTGAAATTTTCAGAGAAATGTAGCATTTAATGCTATGTAAATTTAAGTTTCACAAATATATAATTAAAACAAAAAATATCAAATACATTTCTTATGAAATATGAAATAGATGCAAAGTTTTTCTACATAATTCTTAGGTAATACATGCATTTCCATAGTAACACAAGGTACCAGGGTTTGGTTTACATAATAACAGACAATTTTGCCAGCCTCCTTAGTTTTTTTTTCCACAACATATAAAATTTATTTCTGAAGCAATATTTTGTTATAATAATTTTCAGATATATAAAATAAAAAGTTGAGGTAATAAATTTAATTCATATTAACAGTTACTGAATATTAGTTATTAATGAGAAATTTTAAAGACAGAAGCAATTCTATAATTAGAAAAAAAATAATATATTGAGAAAAATGTTCCCACACTTCCTGCATTTTTTTAATAAAATTCTTGGAAATATGAAAAACACTTTATTTTGTTAAATAATGTTTACAGATTTAGAAAATAAAAATATATAAATAACTTCTGAATTAATATTAGAAATTAACGTTTCTCAGTAACAGAGAAAATTATAATTAGGAATAATTTTTTTTCACAAGAAATGCTTCTTCTTTCTTTCTTTTTTTTTTTTAAATAGCTGTCATTGTCATACCTACTGTTTAGTGCAAGATATCTTGCATTAAATATATTGAACAACATAAAGCAATTAATAAAATTTAGAATAAATCTAATAATAGCTCTTCGAAAACTGACTGTAATTGTCAAAAAGAATCAATTTTAAAATCTTAAAAATACGTCTTGTGACATACTTTTTAGCATCAATTTTTTTTTTTCACGGAAAACAAAAAATTCAGATATCAAGTTCAAAAATATATTCTTTTAACAACTAATTAACATTAGATATTAATTGGAAAATTTCAAGGAGGAGGCAAAAAATATAAATGTAAGAAATATAAAGTATTAAAAATATTTTTCTCCTTTTTCAAAATATTTGTAAAATAATACTTCCAAATTAAAAAATTAAACATTTCATGGCACAATTCTGAAATATTGAATTTTAAGAATTATTCATTCTGAATAATAATTCAATTCTCAATATTGAAATTACAAAGCATTATGTTGTTATTTAGTGCTTCAGTTGCAATTTTGCAAGCAGAAAAACATAATCAGATATAACAACAAATATCAATAACAAAGACAACACATATCTTGGAGATTATTTTTTTTTTTTTTAAATTTTTTTTGGTCTTTGTGACAAGTTTCATCTTTATCTCCCAATTTCTTAGTTTTCTAAATCAAAATAATTATAAAAATAAAAGAATTATATATAATTTCATATAATATAAATTTTTAAAATGTTAAAAAATAGAAAGTTATTTTAAATATGAATGTTCAGAGCATTAAATGTTTATCAACAGCAGAAAAAGTTAATAAAAATTAATTTCAATATTTAAATTGAAAATTAATCAAGATAAATAAACTTTAAAAAATTCGTTATTTATTTATTAATTATACAAAATTATTTGCCTTCTAAAACATGTTCTAAAACATGTTCATCTATTCACATTTCTTTTTTTTTAAATTCATTTACATAAATTTTCTGTACATGTTTAAATAATACAGATCACTGGGGAGTGATGAATTTGTCACAAATGTCAGTTATTTAACACAATACAAAAAGATAATAGATGTAAAAACTCATTGCCATCATGTACATGTATCAATAAGTATTGAACAAATACTATGGGAGCTCGAAATACATACAGTTTCTCCCACTTAAATACTACAGAATCTCGAAATACAGTTTCTCCTGCTTAAGTAATGTTAGAAATGCATTCTGAGTATTTCTCTCAGCAGGAGCAAGGAAACATACATTTGAACAATGCAGACTGCAAGTCCTGAGTTAAATAACAAATAAGTGTTCTTTTTCATAATAAGTGTCCTTGCCTTTCAGGTAGTTAAAATAGAAAGGAACTGCTACGAAAACACACAGTGAACTTACAAACTTTGGCAAATCACAGCTGCAGTGATACTTCGCAGACGTTCAGAGTGTGTACCTGATTTGCTTCCTCTGTTGGGGGGGGTATGAAAAATTAATACAGATAGGCACTTCTTGCCTGTTTGCTCAGGAACTGTCCAGGCGAATCATTATTATGGAAATTGTCGACACCTTTACAGTTTTTTCTAAAAACAATTCGCCAAATATAAGTCCTAAATCGTGGAGGACCTTAAAACCAAAATTTTGGTCAAATTCCTTGTTTTCAAATTGTTCGACAAAGTTTGGCTCGATTTTCAGGAGTCGTTTCGACAAAGTCCAAATCTCTAGGCTTTCAGTTGAAGCTGGAATTTTCCCAGCTATGGCTGTGATGGAGAGGACATTTTGTAAAAGTCACCAAATTTGTATGAGTTACATTTTATGCAGGTATTCTGCATCTCCTGGGAACTTGCCGGTATATGATAAGCAGTAAAGACATCCAGAATGGTTAGGACATCCAGTTTGCATATGCCCAAAGTGCTGACACCTGAAACAGCTGCTGGATGTTTGCTTCCCTGATCTGTATTTTGCTTCTGGTGGAGTCAGAGTTTTCATCCACTGATTAAGCCACATATGACAACCTTAAGTGGAACTTGTTCTTTTGAACTGAAAGGCACTGACAGCCCGTTCTCTGCTGTGCCAGTCATGGAACATTCAGGAACACTCTCCTAAACATTCTCCCAAACATTTACGATTTTGTAGAGTCTCACCTTCTTTCGGAACATATAAAGGTGACACTGCAGAGGAATGGGGGCATCGATATTATTTCTGCCGAAAACAGATTTCTTTCCACATGACTTGAGGTCGCAGGCACATTACGGGAAGCAGACAACATTTCTTTTCCACGGGAGGTGGGACGCTGTATCCAATAAATCCATCTGCTCTAGGCAACAAAAGGAGTTCATAGAAATGTTGAAAGCTCTCATGTCGGAATTGATGCAGTCAAGAAAGAATGCATGATGACGGCAATGGATGTTACTGGGGTTAAGAAGTTCATTTTTGATTTACAAAAGATCTCTTTTGAAAAGAGAAGCTTTAAAATCATATCATACACTGTTGGAGCTCAATAACTCTCATCCAGTTTTCCAGACGATGTTGAAGTAGCAAATTCAGTCATAATTAGTAAACTGCTGGAGCTGGCAGTCCTGTGAGGTTGATGATTTCTAACATCAGAAAAAAGTCAAAGAGAGACAAGAATTGGTGACTTAATTTTAATGCACCAGTAATATCTCTCATTTCTGGCTGAGCATAAAAGTTTTTTTTTTTTTTTTTTTTTTTTTTTTTCCTCCTTGTGGTCCAAACTTGTGTATTACAGCTCAGCTGATGAGTGTCTAATCCATATATGTGAGGGCATGAGCAGTGTGTCCTATTCAGTGCCCCCCCCCACCTACTGGAGCAAAGAAATGTTTTTCACAAATGGTAGCAAATTTATTCAAAAATATGAATAACATTTCAAGTGCATAGAGGATCATTTAAAAGCAAAATGCTTAGATTTTATCATCAAAATATAACATAAGATGAAACTGCAGAATTAAGCAGAATATACTGAGTTAATGTGTCAAACAAATACACAGAAATATAACCTAACATGATGAAAGTTATAACAGATTATGCCAGAATGGGTCAACATAGCAAAGAACTGTGTATAATTTATTCTAAATTACAAATGTTCAATAAAATGAGAAAAATGTATTAAAATACATAAAACAAAATATTTTTGCATGCAAATGTAGTTTGGCTCATCAATATGTAAAGAAAAAACAATTAAAAAAATACTCAGTTCTAATAAAATAGAACTTTTATGGAACGTTAGTAAAATATTTTTAGTTGTAAGAGACACAAAAAAAATAAAGATGGACATAATTATCTCAATAAAAAGTAAATTTGTTTTTTTATATAAATATAATACAAATGCATGTTAAAATTTCATTCAAAAATTGTATTTATGCATCTTCATAATACAATAATTTTGCTAATTATTTCAAACAATAAAATCTGTTATATTCACAAAGTTTTTATAAAACAACAGATTTCCTTAAACAGTCATGTTTCAACTAAGTGCAGTCATATTTTTATATTTTACAGAATTAGTACATACTGCACATAAAAATAAGAAAATCCACAAATTAAAGCATACAATTTTATTATTTCCCCTCCTCATAATAAAATGACATTTTATTTTTCCAACAAACATTGATACTATTAAATTGATTAAAATTTCCCCAGAAAAGATTTACACATTTCTATATATTGTGCTACGCAAATTTTCCTCTAATAACCTAATAACTGGCTTTTCATAAACTACTTTGCATCTATTTAATAATTTTTTAAACATGAAGATTTTTTAAAACAAAAATATTTACTTAGAAATTATATGCATAAAGGAAAAGATTTTTACTAAAAAATTATTGTATAGATTTTCAATAGCCTTAACACAATAAACTTTTTCTTTAAAAAATTTTCTATGATGAATTGTATTTAAACATAGTGTCAAGAATTATAACAGTGTGCTTTTTACAACTGTTTTAATGCACACACAAATTTAAAATGCATAAAATGTTGAAATTATATAATTACAGTTTAAGCTTTACACAAAAGACATGCTAACATTTAAAATTTAAATTAATTAAGGATAAAAGGAGTAATTTATAAGTGACTGAATAGTGTAAGAGGCTTTCAAATTAATTAAGTATAAAAGGAGTAATTTATAAGTGACTGAATAGTATAAGAGGCTTTCAAATTAATTAAGGATAAAAGGAATAATTTATAAGTGACTGAATAGTATAAGAGGCTTTCAAATTAAAGTATTAGCTCAATACTCTGAGGTCAGCAAAACCATAGAGAAGGTAGTTTAATAATGTCATGAATAATATGAAATTGTTGTTCCACTTCATGTTTAAAAAAGTGAAATAAAATATTTGAAATAAAAATATATCATCAACCTTCATAAAATTTGTAATTTAATTCTCATAAAATTTGTAATAAATTCTCAGATGAATGCTTTATTGGAGTAAAACTCAGACAGTCTTGCGTATTATTACTATATTATTATTATATTAGCTTTTATGATATTAAAAAAATATATAAGAATGCAATTTTACATGCATAATAAATTACTTAAACCAGACTTAAAAAATTCGACAGAAAGGTATTTTTTTATAAATTTTGTCAGTGTTTAAAAAGAAAGGCAAAGATTCCCTACACAAAATTAAAAGCGTTTTATTGCAAAGAAACCAGAACTTAGTATTAGTTCTGGTGAATTGGGGGGGGGGGAGTTTAAACATAATTAAAACAAATTTTGAATGACAATAATTTTGTCTCAGTCTTTTAGATGGTTTAGTGAAGCATGCGAATCTGAAATTTATGAAAAACTGGTTACACAATTATAATATTTTATTACAAAAAATAATAGTTGGACTGGAAGGGACTTAACTTTTTTCCCTTCCTAGGTATGTAGTGTGAATATGATCTGATTTGCATAATATATTTAGCTACTGAGTGAATAAATTCCTACTAGTGCCAGACCTGGTCATAAGACATGTTGCCATTCATATATTACTGCATTCACTGCACTGTTTTTTAAATGATTTGTTTATTTTCTTTACAACAACTATGTAATTCTGCAAAACTCAGGAATCATGCAAACATGTGCCACAGAAAGTGGCCTAAAATGCTTGGTATGGGGATGAAGTAACTTCTTTTAGATATTTCACTTGTCACACAGAAAAAGAATACTCAAAATAATTTTCAATTTTTTTTTTCCTTAATTTATCCATTTGCCATATTTAATTAAACTAAATTTTAAAATTTACATTTCCATGTGCATATTATAAAGATTATTATTATTTTATATATACATACTGTATATATAAAATATGTAGACCCAGATTAAGACTAAGGCTCAGATACATTTACTTCACCCCCCCCCATTTCTTCTTTCTTGGTCTTGGTTCATTCCACAATAAAACTGGCATAATTTTTTTTTTTTTTTTTTTTTTTTTTTTTTGTGTGTGTGTGTGTGTGTGTGTGTGTGTGGTGTATCCTTTCCTGAGTTTCTAATGACCTTTTGTTCCTAATGACCATTTCCTTGTTGCCCTAAAAAATGCTTATTTTGCTAAATGGTTTATCCAGTTCTAACTGTTTGCATGTATCATATAATAACAGAGCTGTGACAGACACATATACTAGTGTTAAAATATTTTGTTCTTGATGTGAATTGCCATTCATGTTACAATACTGAGCATAATAATAATAAAATTTACATCTTTTTTTTTATTATATGCTTGCCTACCCACTGAATTTAATTTTATATTATCATTTTTTTTTTTTCTTTTTTTCAAAATTGTATTTTAGAATGTCCCTCTCATTCTTTAACTTCATTTTTCTTTACTTTGAAATTCTTCATTTGAGACATATATAATTTCCTCCAATTTTAGTACAAAATCGAGGGAAAAAAAAAGTACCTGGAAAATCTCAGTAACGATGGCGAGGTCCAGATTAAGTTAGAAATTAAGGAATTCATTTCACAGCTGCATTTTCAGCAGTGAAATTTCTTTTAAGGTAAACTCATAATTGTCTTCTTTAAGTCAACAACAGCAGACCTTCTGTGCATAACAACATGAATAAAGAAATAACTTTGGTGCTGAACTCTTTCATGTTTGCTGTAGTGAATAAGCTATTTTACTTTAGTATATGTTTCCAGTTCCCAGCTTAGATGAAAATAATTTAAAGGACATTAAAGTTACTCATATCAGGTTCTAATTATTGTAATATTAAATCTGAGAATTCCATATAACAAAAATTTCACAGAAAGCATAAAGGAAATAAAATCAAGTATAAAAACAAATCCTATAATGGTAGCAGATATTTTTGCAAAATAATACATATCAGGAAAATATATGATCACCGATGTCACTATATTGGTGTCGCTAAGCACAGTTTTACTGTGATTATTAAATGCCCCTCTTTCTCGTCACTATGAAAAACGGACCTGGTACATTCCATACATAGATTCCAAACATAGATTTTCAGATACTGTTCTAAGATCTGAGATTCTAAGCCTCCTTACCTGCACATCACCTCCTAATATCACTAAACTCAGTTCAAAGTATGATACCGACTTCAAAATTCATAGTCTCACTAAAAATTCTCATATTTTTTTTAATTTATTGTCTCACTAAAAATCGTCATACTTTTTGTGGATAACTCTGCCACCACCATAAAATTTGATCTACGGAATCACCTGCATAAAAACTTCAATCGCACCTGGGATCCTTATGCGAAAACCAAAAATCTAATAATTAAGTCTCTTATCAGCGAGCACAGATTCCAACCGTGGCAATGTGAGTCCATCAGCTTAACTTAGATGACAGTTCCTTTTGTAACTACGTTGCACGATTTAATTTGACCAAACATTACTCTCAGCTAATCAGAAAAAAGAATACTGCTTGCACTGATTAAGAAAAAGCAGAGCTTTTTGCCAACTCTCTCGAAAATCAGTTCAAGCCCAACATTTTTCCAGCTAACAACCCTCTGGATCACGAAATTACGAACTTCATGATTGATGAGATTTCCTCCCCAAAGAATATCACACTTTACCTCTCCACCTGAAGACCTTATGCAGCTCATTAAGTTAGATAAATTAATTACTAATATATTTCCACATTTTTGCTTTAATTCCCACATCTAATGATGAACTTGCAATGCGAAATTAATTTTCTCATAGCATGGACCTGCTGACAAAATTCGTGTGACTTCAACCTTCCTGATTCGCCACTATAATGCTTCTGATTCATCAGCTGAACATAAATGCATTGTTCTGGCCCCTTCTGCCCCATGATTATCTTCTCCTTTCCGATCAGCAAATGGAGCCACATGTGCGTCCTGCTTCCAGTTCTCACTGTTGTTTTCTATGTATTGGATGGCTTTTGTGTTGTGGACGTTGATGGATAAAGTGTCCTTGCTTCCTACCTTATTTCTGTTATCTTTCCTGGGAAATTCTGTTAGCGAACTATCACTTTTGTCATGGCTTTTGGTGACCCTTGAAAGAGCTTGTAAGAGGTATTTTATAATAGTTGCATGGCAGCATAACAACTAGTTCCAAGTTCCAGTTGTACTGCTGATGTTAATGGAAATTGCTTTTCATTGGCATTACTTTCCATTAACTTGCATTACTTTCCATTTATTACTTTTCAATTTGAGTTTTACAAATTTCATTCCCCACTTTTACAGGGTTTAAGAATGATTTTCCCTTTTATTTCAACTTAACTGATTTTTTTTTTCTTATTATATATATTAAATTTCATTTGATCTGAATAGTCTCATTCTACAGTAGCTTTTTATAGACTTTTATATGAAGATTCAAGCACTGTTTAATGTGTTAATATTCACACTTTGTTTTGCTCCAATATAATGTACTTCAAAGAAGTTTACCCACATTTGCACTGTGTACATTCATTATTCATTTTATATTCCTCATTTTCTAACTCCTTCATAAATTAATGCTTTCCTACCCTACTCACAACTTCCTCTGTATAAAAGTGCAAGAAATTGTATCCTTAGTGATAACTCAACAATATTTTTTAAAATATAGAATTTAATCATCATTCGTATTTTTATGAAATTTGAATACTTGTACATATATTTAGCCACTTATCCATTTTTAATCTTGTATTAATCCTTTTAGGTGCATTTTTATCAAAAATCAAAGATTATAAATACCTGAGTAAACTGGTTCACAAAATGCATGAATAAAATAATAATGCTTCATTAAGCACGAACAAAAGTAAGAAATTATCACCGATGGCAGTATATTGGTGAAGATCAGCTCAATTTTACTGTTGTTACAGTAAGCACCACACATGCTAACAGGTGTTTTACATGAAAATTGGGAATCCTTGGATGAAAAGAAGCCCACAGAAGAAGTTTCTCCACTATTCAACAAGAATGGACTGGGAGCTGCGTCATTAGTTCTGAGAAAAATTTTGGAAGTTAATGTGAAATCCAGACTGAGGAGAAAATTAATACAGACAATAGTTCTGCCCTCTAAAAATTTAGCTTTCCCATTTTTACCCAATAAAGGATGTAGTACTGAGGATTTTCTCCCCTTAATTCTACTCCAAATGCTGGTAATACATTCATTGATTTATCCTGAATTTTAGAGATCAGCCTGTTTGTCCTGTTTATGATTATGTACAAAGTTTCAAAGAACTCTTTAAATAACTAGACCAGATAATTCTCGTTCACATGCAGGGAAGGGGGGGGAAAACACAAATCATGAACTTTATGACATGTATTTATTATAATAAAATGCCTTCTAATAAGAATATTGTATTTCATGAGTCATGAAACTGCAGTCACAGTGAATTCATGCAGTTGCATATTTATATTTACTTTTTTTTTTTGGCTAAAAAGCCTTTCAAAATGTTAAAAGATATAAATGATTCATTTTTTACACATACAGTACACTCCCGATTATCTGCGGAATTGGGTGGCGTGTACGCCACGGATAACAAAAATGGCGGATAATCCGCAAAAAGATAAACGGGTATAGCAAAAGAGCAAACGGTCATTCCAAAATTGAAAATCGTTTTATGTACAATAAAACGTAAAATAAACAGCAGGAAATGTTTAACTAACGCTTAATATTTTAGTATATCACTCTAAACCAACCTAAAATGCATTTTGTTAATGAAAATACAAAAGTGCTTTGTATACTTACGAGAGGCGTCAAGGATACACAGAAAATTTAATACATATGTACTGTTTTAATACTGTAATGTATTATGCAATTACAAAAGCATAACTGTAAAGCATAACAAAAGCATAACTGTAATCTTTTTGAAGAAATCAGTCATTTGTGTTTGCTTCTTGCTTTGGAAGCATTTTCTCTTGATCCGAGATTGCATTTTTCGTAGCATAAGTTTCTCGGCCAACTTTGCATCATCTTGTTCTTCCAAATAACTCAGCAGTCCATCGACTTGTTGCAAAGCCGCTTCGTAATTCTTCCGCATCTGCACAGTGGGCTCTTCTTCGCCTTCACTTCGCTGTCTTCCATTATCGGTCTCTCTCCTTGCTTTCTTCACAATTTCGTCATCTGCCAAGCGTTCGAAGCCAGGTTCGTTGACTTCACACTCCAACCACTCATTAATGTTTTCAGCATCAAAGTTCTCACCACTTGGAACTATTTTCATCATATCAGCAAGAGTTGCCATGGGCATGTTTATATCCCATGAAGTCCAATTTCTTGAATTCCACGTCGCTGCTTAAAACGAGTCAACCAGCCAGAAGACGTATCAAAATTTCCTTTCAGGCCTAACAACTCAAAAAGGTTTTTGCCTCTCCTGCAATGATAGGACCATTTACAGGAGTACCCTCTTTTCAAACATGAGCTAAACACTATGTCAATGCCATGTCTAGATCATCAAAGGCACAACTCTTCATAGTTTTTCACGTTTTCTTTGTGGAAGCACTGTCCAAAATTGATGCAAAGTTCACCACATTGTCTTTTTGCTTTAGAATGTCACGTACTGCTGTTTCTACGATTCCGTAATCCAATTCCATCTCTTGCCTTGTAGCGCCGTTTGCGACTTTGGTAATTAATTATAGTTTTGGCGCAATTCTCAACACAACCTTCTTTCCTTTTCCTGACATTTTAAATCGGTAGCAAAAAACGCAAAACCAAACAGCACAAGCACTGAACACAATAAAAGATAAGAAATTAACTCCGACAGGTTCTCAAACACTATCAGGCTTAAACTAACAATGGCGAGTGGGAGGAAGTAGACGTGTCAGTAAGATTAAGATGAGAGAGGGTGGTCGAGCAGGCACTGAAAGGGTGAGTAAGAAATCATTGACTCATCAGAGGGGAAGGTTCCAAGAAGGCCGGAGATATTTTTGCCATAAATAAGCACGATGTTAGCAAATTTAACTTTTCACTCAGTTTTCTGAACATTTTTATTTTCTTTGCTTTAAGCTTGTTAAAAAAAAAAAAAACTGTGTACAGCAAGTGTGTATAAT
Organism: Stegodyphus dumicola; assembly: GCF_044657685.1. Taxonomy (NCBI): domain Eukaryota; kingdom Metazoa; phylum Arthropoda; class Arachnida; order Araneae; family Eresidae; genus Stegodyphus; species Stegodyphus dumicola. The sequence continues at coordinate 5,230,561 of NC_140772.1, forward strand.
CGGGACTCAACTGTATAACACACCTTATTTCTTTCACATTCTGCTTATTGTTATTAATAAGAAAAATATTTAAAATTGAATATAATGGAAACGAAGCAATGTAAGTTTTTGGACACTAAAAGAAACCATTTGCATTTAAGAAAACTCAAAAAAGAAAAACACATCCAGAATTTCTCACAATGCCTCCAAACGTTATTCATTCTTTTATCATGATCAAATTCCCACGTTCCAATTTTGCTTTTATCAGTTTCAGCAATCACACCAGAAGCTCCAATCATATTCTCATACACATACTTTTCCACAAAAGCTCTTCTAATCCATGACACACATCACCAAGACATCTCAAAAGAAATTAAATCATAAATGTCCAGATCTTTGCTGAGCTCTTTCAATGGAACTCCACAACTTCTCAACCAACTTTATGTGAGCCCCAGAAATAGGGTCTTTAAATGCCACACTATGACTGACTGAAAGACAATTACATGCTTTTCAGCAATATCAGACAATTATAGCAACCTGCTTTATGTTCCTGTTCATAAATTCAAAGAAGGGGGGAACATCACACTCCCTTTTAGTGCCAAGAAACACCCAGGCTCCATTCACTCATTTATCACACTGAAATTTCCACTTTTCATACTTGCTTTCATGAATTTCAACAATCACACCTGCACCTAAAATCATACTTTGATTTACACACAGTATGACTTGTACTTCTCTGCTAAAACTTCTCCACTGTGTGATATATTTTGCTATGCTTTTGCCTCAAAACAAATAAAATCACACGAGGTAAGTTCCATGCACGATCTGACTGACTGAAAGACAATTACATGCCTTCCAGCAATGCCAGACAATTACAGGAACCTGCCTTATGTTCTTCTTCATAACTTTAAAGAAGAGAGGAAAAAATCACCCTCCCTTTTAAGTGCCAACAAACATCCATTCACTCTTATCACTATGAAATTTCCACCGTTTTCAAACTTCCTTTCATGAATTTCAACAATCAAAACAGCACCTTCAATCACATTATTTTCACTCACATATATTTCTATTTTCACTTCTCTCCTAAATCTCTTGCATCTGTGTCACATATCAGCAAAGCTTCAATATGAAACTAAATCATGCCTGCCCAGTTCTATGCAAAAAAAACTTTAATGAAGATCCACAAGCCTTCCGTGAATTTTGTGTGAACCCTAAGAACAGAACCTTACATATCACATTATCACACCTTACATGTGACACAGACAGGGAAGAATGCCTTCTTTCCTTGTAAGAATCTGAGACATTTACAGGACCTTACCTTATATTTTTCTGTATAACTTGAAAAACAGTTTTCTTCAATTCTTTCCAGAACCTCAAAAAATATATTTTTTAAATTGTCAGTCATTTATGGTTTACATCTTGTTATGGTTAAATTTTAGCTTTTTAAACTTGCTTTCGTCAGTCTTCAAAATCCCATTACAACCTCCAATCATGCTGTTTTTCATCATCACACACACATTCCTACACATAACTCTTTGGAAAATGTCATCCAGTCTGTGACAAAATTTTCAAAGTAATCTACATCAAAACAAATTAAACAATCGATGGCTTTTGTACCCATGTATGGCATTACCAACTGCACTCTCTCCAAACCAGGCATATTTAATCACGGACATTCTAACATGATGCCCATTCATTTTGCTATTATGAAACTTCCCAGAAGAACCATTATTCATTTTTCCCCCCTACTAAGTATATCGCATTCTTCTATACAAAATATTAGCTTTATTTGGAATGAAATTCATTGCCGTACGTGGCAATTAAGTAAAGGTAACACAGAAAACATTTAAAAAATGACTTTTGGGGCATAATGTAAAATCAGAAAGCTTTCAGATTTTTTTTTATATATTTCCTTTAGTTATGTTTTTTTTTTTTTTTTAATTTTATTTTGTTATGCATGTTTTGTATTTTTATGCAAAACACGCATAAAAATTTTAATTTAATAACACGTCTTTTTGTGCTCTTAAGGTCATATTGTTACTTTTTTTTATTCTTCCGACACCAGTTGTTGTATTATTTTCTTCCTTCATGTTCATACGGGGTTCGTGAGGATTTGGAGTGAATAATGGAGACACTTGATGAAGTATCGAAACACACTTTATTTGCCAATAATGCCAGGACAGCTCCAAAACACGTTTTACAGTCGTTGATGAACTACTATAAAAACGATCAGCCAGCAACACAGCCTTCAGGTTATCACGCACATTGTTGCACAGCTTCACGTACTCTCAAGACTCTCCACACCACAACTCACGATACACTCGAGAACACACGAGCACAGCTCCCGACTCTTCGGTTCAGTCGTTCCCGGAGCTAACACGCTCTCTCAATGATGCACTAACCCTGATACACTAACAGACTCCTTCAGTGCACTTGATGACCCACTTGGCACTCGCTGCTCGGCTGTCAACTCAATCGACTCCACAGGAATTGACTCGCTAGACCAGACACCAATTCGATACTAACTCGCACTCTAGACGAGGCACACACACTCGCCCTCTCGATAAAGCACACACTAACCGACTGCGGACCAGCAGGTTTTATATAGTTTTCGGCTTGTGTTCGGGAACATTCTGGGCTAAACTGGTAAGAATTCGTTCCAGAAAGTTCTCCATCCGTCCATGGTATATCGCCAAATTGGGCGATTTCTTACCAAATGTGGCAACCCTGAAACTGCTTTGCGGACAAGCCATCTTACCGGGCTTGTACATTTCGTAACAATATTATTCATCATCTGAAGGTCACAAATTTTTGATTATTTCATAAATCAGTATTTCATATTTTCAGTTTTATAATTCCTACATGTCATCTTATCAGATTTAAACTGATGATGTAATATCGAGAAAAATCTCAAATCTAGAATGCCTGAAGTTATGACCAATCCAGGTCTTGAACTTTCTAATGTACCAGAACCTGTATGATGCTGCAGCAAAACAAATTCAAAATGGTATCTAAATGGTATGCAATATCTACAAATTCCTCAATATATAACACATTCAGATTCAACAAAGATACTTTTGCTACCGAATGGTGAATGCATAATATTTTGGGTATCTTTTACTGCCTCCAAATTAAAAAACTTAAAATTTTCGTAACAAACACTATGGATATACAAAATACAAAAGTTTCCTAAATGAATATACAACATATATGAACATACAAATATGAATAAGAATATGAAAATACAAAAGTTTCCTAATGACCTAAGACCTAAAAATAACTGCACAATAACTCAAATAAAAAAAATTCTTCTAGGTTAAATATCCAAATAAAAGTTCTATGTGCTCACTTATAGAATTGCATATATCAGGGTTGCCACTCAAACAGGAGAATGAAATTCCCTGACTTTTCCAGGTGTGTTTCAAGAAAATTCCAGTCTATCCGCGTAATGTACGTTGGCTGTGCTAAGAGGTAAATTAATTATGGTATTACTTGTATTGTGTAGCAAATTCACTTAATTATTCAATAAATCCCAGAGGACATTTATTCTTAATTATTCTTGGTATACTTTGTTTGATAATTTTGTTTAGTTTTCCACTTAAGAAACTTAATAAAATTTAAGATATATATATTGGATAACAAATGTATGTTTTATTTAATTATTACTCATGATCTACACCAGTTCAACACGAGGCTAATCCGGTCCTTATAAATCACAACGCAATGCTAAATAGTTAGGTAGATTTTAGGTAAATTTAATTTGCGTGAGGTATGTTCTTAAAAGGCACCTTAACACTTGAAAACACAAATATAATTATAATAGTTTTTGTTTTCTCCACTGAAGATTGAGATTAGAATCTTCCCAATCTGGAACAAAATAAGGCTTTTTTTTTTTTTTTTTTTTTTTTTTTTTTTCTTTCAGACATTCTGCAGCTAAACAGAAGAAAGAAATCTATTTTAATAAATTGAGGTATTTTATATTTATTTCGCAGCATACACAATGAAAAAATATGTGCATTAAATTTTGTGATGGTATGTCATCATACTGCTATAATTAATTTCTGGATTATGTCAGAGAAAATTTCCTGAAATTTGGAAATATTATTTACTAACAATAAATAAATTTAGAGGGAAGAAGCAACATTAAATTATATGAATAACATAAAAATAATTACTTAAAAATTGAATTAGAATAATCAACGATACTTTAGCGAATATAGTTATATTACATGGCTAGCCTAGATGACTGATTACTATTTTTTTATTTTACTGCAAAATGGCAAGGTATTTATTAAAAAGAAAAAAAAAAAAAGGTTTAAAAAGATTTTGCGGTAAAATTCTAGTATACGGTAAGGCTTTGGCATGATTTTGAAAATTGTCACCAAGACCAAAATGACCCGTTTACTGCGCATCATGATGTCGCCAAATCTCATTATTATTCTAACCAAAGAACGTCTATGTAAAGAAGAAAAGGTTCCATACAAGTAAAATGCTATTACGCCGTTAGAATGCGGAGGAAAAATTTGCCAAGGGATTTGGCGACGGAACTTGGCGGCCAGAATTTCCCTCTCCGCGATGTGTACAGGAAATTGAGAAACACGTGTTAAGAAGAAACGCTCTTTGACAAAAAGAAAACTACGAAAATCCGTTTTTAAAATTATTGAGAAAATTCCAGGCAATAATTTTAAAAACGGATTTTCGTAGTTTTTTTTCCCCTGAAAATAACTAATCCATGAATTAATTTACTTGCGCCAAAAAATATTTTCTTTTCTTTTAGAGTTTAACCACTTGCGCTAAGACTAAACTTCACGGTTGCGGTGCCGTGCGCTACAATATAACAAGCGGTAAAGTGTCTCATTTACGCCGCTCCGCATCTGCGAGTGCAATCCAGAGCTGTAACTCGAGAAATAAACAATCTCGTTGTTAGGCGACGTGTGCACCACGTTATTTTCATTTTTGCGATAAATGCTTATCGACGTGGTGTTCACATCGCTCACGGTTTGAAACAAAAGCATCTCGACGTGCGTGGCACGTCTTTTTAGCGCAAGTCGTTAAAGAAATTTTAAACGATATTCATTTTATGAACTCTTGATAACGTGACCTTCGAACTTCGACACTGGTTTCGAGCTTTGGCAACAGATATATCAGACATGCACAGCTGTTTCCCTCTATGATGGAACGGAGCCACGTCTGTTGCAGAGAGGTTTTCCTTCTTTACAATACATATTCTTTGATTCTAACCTCCATGGTACCGTATACTAGGATTAAACCCATTTTGTTTTATACGAGAACAGGTACTTTCTTTAGTTCATGCACTGCACATGCGATTCTCGAGAATACTGGAAACCAAAAGTTGCTTTGCCTTCCTAAAAGACAATCAAATTGGAGCTGCGAAAATTGGCTCTATGCCAGCAGCTACCCGAATGACACTCACGTGATACATAATTCGCCAAAAAAGTTATCTCTTCCGACGTCGGCGCAAAAATCGCTTTTTTTGGCGGGATCGTTGTATGAACTTCCCTGACTTTTCCAGATTTTGACAAAAATACTTAAATTCCCTGACTTTTCCCTGAATATTTTGGTCAATTTTCGAATTCATTGACTTTTCCCGGTTCTCCCGGTTTTCCAGGTAGCGTGGCAACCCTGATATATAGAAGAACTGCACACATATTGGCAAAATTCCTCCATATTCTGTGCACTTAATGAGTTGCCCAACATGTAACATGTAAAATGAGTTGCAAAACAGAATAAGGAAAGAATATAACTCTTGAAAAGTAATTTTCAATGGGTAGAAAAATTGAACCTCATGCCAGAGCATACATTAAAGTGCAATTTTAGCTAAAATATATTCAATTAATTAGTCCTTTATTTGTACATTCTTCTTAAACGTAAAATGCAGCCTCCAATGCCCAAACATTTAAGTTATATCTTAATAAATTATACAACTTAAAAATTCTTTTATTATTTATAAAAATTCACAGTATGTGACAGAAATAAGATATATGTGTTGAAAAATAAATCATTTATTTCTTTTAACATTTTCTAGGGCTGTTTAGCAAAAAGAAGTAAACCTAAATACTTAAAAAGAAGTGAAAGCCACTGCACGAATTCACTGTGGCTGCAGTTTCATGAACAATGAAATACAATATTCTTACAAGTTATTTTATTCTTATTAATACATACCATAAAATTTATGATTTGTGTTCCCCCCCCCTCCCTGCATGTGAACGACAATTGTCTGTTCTACTGATTTAAAGAGATCTTTGAAATATCACATAATCATACACAGGACAAACAGACAAATCTCTAAAATTCAGGATAAATTAATGAATGTAACAAGCATTTGGAATAGAATTGGAAGGGGATCTTTAATACCAATATCTTTTATTGGGTAAAAATAGCAAAAGATTAATTTTTAGATGGCAGAATTATTGTCTGTATTAATTTTCTCCTCAGTCTGGATTTCATAGGAACTTCCAAAATTTTCCTCAATAATAATGCTAATGATTGCAGATTCTAGTCCATTCCTGCTGGATAGTGGAGAAACGTCTTCTGTGGGCCAAGAATCTGTGGCAAAGAATTCCAAACTTCCATGTAAAATACTTGTTAACATCTGTGGTGCTTACTGTAACAACAGTAAAACTGAGCTGAGCCTCACCAATTTATTGCCATCAGGTGATAATTTCTTACTTTTGTTCATGCTTAATTAAGCATTATTATTTTATTTTATTCATGCATTTCATGAACCAATTTACTCAGGTATTTATAATCTTTGATTTTTGATCAGAATGCACCTAAAAGGATTAAAAATGGATTAGTAGCTAAATATATGTACAAATGTTCAATGTTAATAAAAACCAATGATGAATAAATTCTATATTTTGAAAACTATCATTATCATTATGGTTGTCGATTTTCACAATCAGCATTTTTGTTCATAAAAAAATTTGCATCATTTGGTGTATGGAAATCAATAATTAACCAGAGTTCAGTGTGCTTTTCAGGATACAATTACTTGCAATTTTATAATAGTTAAATATTTTCCTTGCTAAAAACATAAAAACTAAGACATATGTTGTTTACCAAATCACCAAGTTTACCAAATCTGCAATGCTTACACCAATACCGATGTCAATGATGGCCAAGGTTCTATCCTCCTCGTTCGGAATGATTTTAACTCTCAGATTTTTACAGGTCCAGTTGGCTAGGATCTGTGAAACATTCACACCTGGTTTTGTCAAGTGCCTAAATAAAAAATTGATATCTTTAATTCAGATGCTAGTTTTCATATCACATTATATTTACTTATGTCATCCAAATGAACTAATTTTAAGCCATAAACTTGGTAGTTAAGATGTACTATATTACTCTAGCAGCAGTCATGCTAACAAAATTATTGAGGCCCTCGGTAAAACTGAAACAATCTATGACCAATAAAAATTTTTGCAATGAAATCAAATGATGGTCACAAGGGTCCTCCATTATTTCTTGACTTTGTATAGTACCTCATTTAGTTTCAATCTTAACATGTTACAACACGTTAAATATACAACAGAATTACTTACATTCAATGAGTTTGAAATCAGTTCTCGAAGAAAGATTTCTTTATTGGAATAGAAGGTGTTGATGCTGATGCTCAATGAGTGGCCTTCTCAGCTTGGAATGCAAACTTTTCCGCATCACTGTGATCATCCTGCATACAAACTTCGTTCTTGTCTTGGCATCTAAAATAAAAATTAAAAATTTCAGCCATTTTGCCTCATGCAATTTTCTGATCATGTATCAGTTATTTTGTATCAGATATTAAATACTAATGAACATTCATCCACTAATTTATAAACTTTGTTGTACTTCTGTACATTTATCAGTGTACAGAAATAATTTTCTCAATATAATTGTTTTCACATTTATCTAAAAGCATTTGTTTGCTGATCATTAAAAATAAGTTAATATGTTTCAACTACAAGCAGTAAAAGAACAAAAACGAACATGACGTGAATGAATTATTTTCATCAACTGCACATATTGTGTTAACAGAAAAAGAAAGCCAACACTTTAAACTATGACAAATTTGGAATAATTGTAAAAAATATTGCAAAGTCATGTTAAAGACTTCAAACAGCCTCTGTTAGTAACATTAAGGGTAATATTGAACTTCCTACCAAACAACTGTATTCCTCAGTATCATGAGATTTTGTCCCTCAATTGATATTAATGCTCTTGCGCCATGCTTGTTTGCTCAATCGCTCTTCCATCATACTTGTTTGCTGGTCACTCATAATCAGCTTGAGCTTTGAAAAGCTTCGTTCAGCAGACGCGACAGTTACTGGAAATGTCAAAGCTATAAGCAATGCAACAGAGACGTTTGGGAAAGAATTTAATGAACTGCAGATTTTTAAAAGCAGCAGTACTTTGTTGCACTAAACCTGTTAAGTTGCCCAATTCAGCACATGAATCATGAGCATCAACATCCGACCCAGAAATTTTATCTGTTAAGGTTCAGAACATCACAGGTCAGTTTCGCTCATTCCCGTAATGCATCGGAAATTGAGCAAGAAACCAAACTTGTCATAACTCTTTAGCTGCATCTTGGGCCAAATCGAAACCTGTTTCTTTGTAGGATTTCAGGAAGTTGATTGTGTTCTGAATACAATTCAAAGTGACATCAAATTGCATAGCCTTACTTTACAACATTTTGCTCACAATATTAACTTTCTCCAAGAGATAGTACCCTATTACTAACAATACCCAGAAAGGGTAGCATTTAATTTGGTTTGCCAAACTGGCAGCCTTCATTGTTACCTTTGGGTCGTTTCTCTCGGAAACCTCAATTAATAATGCAACATAAATCAATTCTATCTGAAACCTCACAGATTTAACGGAATCTCTTCGACATTGGCAGCATGTTTCTGAGGTTGGCTTCACTGTAAACAATTTAACATATCGCTTGAGCAAATACCATAACTGAGCTGTTGCAGCAAACAGCAAAAAATCCAAAAAAAGGTCGATAGTAGTAGTAGAAGATTTCACCATATCTCTGAACATTAACCCGTGAGAACCGCATGGAAGGTAAAACGCTTTCGGATTTAGCTCAAGTATGCGTTTTTGTACCCCACTGTTCTGTCCTCTCGTATTGGATCCATTATCAAATCCTTGCCATCTGCAGTTTTGTATTTTCTGCAGCAAATTTAGTTCATCAAGCTTTTTCAAGCATGCTTCTGTCGAATGTGTGCTACTACCTACTGCCAAAAAGCCTACAAATCACAATTTTTGTCACATAAACATTGGCAATTCATATTATCATAGTCATTTGCTCCTGATGGTTTGCATCAGGAGTATAATCTACCATGATGGAGACATATTTGATAGTGTGAGCATCTGCAATTATTTTCTTGAGAACCACTTTGCCCATCAGATGGAGGTGTTCATTTTGGATGTGATTCCCTAGATAATGGTCATGTATCTCAGTGTTTTTGATATGTTCTGTCAGCATTTTTGATAAGACAAATCCAGCAAAATTCCTTCCCTGGCCTTTACCTGCACAACTGTTTGTCTGTTTATCACAGATATACATACTTCCAGTTACAAAAATGTTTTAATTGACCCAAATACTTTTATTTTGGTATTTTTAAATTTAAGAGATTATAAATTACAAAATCTAACATTTCATTCATTTCTTCGCATTACATTCATTTACATTTTCTTCATCCCAAAAATTAAGTACATATCATTATTAACATTATTACTGCCCATATCATTATTAACAAAGTGCCACATATGAGACTGACCACCGATACCCACTGAATGAAATGCTGCTTCCAAAATTTTAACTTTCAGAAACTATAAATATTTCATAGCAAAATCAACTAACAATAATCGTATTCGTAACATTAATGACATCCCTACTAACAACGGGACTCAGCCCCTGCCACTCTTCCAGCAATACCACCTTCAATGGATTTAAATAAGCAATCTTGCTGATTTTTCCATCTGGCTGAGGATTTGTAGTGTAACGTTAATAGGAACAGAATTTTAAAAAATCATTCTTTGGAGAATTCCTAAAATACTTAGCTTTGGAACTTAGTTGCCTAGTAAGCCTAAGAATTCCTAAGACTGGGGCAAGTTCACACTATTGGAGAAAACCTTACATTACCAGCAGCTAAAGATATCGTTTTAACATTATTAAACGAAAAAGGAGCTAATGAACTTAATAATATCACGTTATCAAATGATCTAGTAAGTTGATGAATTCATGAAATGGCAAATTCATACCAAAGACACTTGTTCGGAAAATAAAACACAGCAAGCATTTTGCATTACAGTTAGATGAAAATACTGATATAACGTACTCTGTTCAATTATTAGTTTAAATAAGATAAATGAATTGCCGAAGAGTATTTATTTTCAGAATGTATTCATTACAGAGCAACTGTAAATGATATTTTCAAAATACAGTACAAAGTCTTTAATTCAGACATCCATAATCCAGAATGATCTTAATACTCAAAGCTGCAAACTTCCTGTGCATGCCTAAATGCATTATGCATAAACGCATAATGCATTTACGAATGCGCTTAATACATTTACGCATGCACGTTTAATGTATAATGGACGGTATAAGCTAGGCTAAAATTATCTAATTATCTATTTCAGGTAATGTTGCAGATTGTGTTGTTCCTTAATCTTAAAATTGATCCAGTTTATTATTTTTTTGCAGACTTTTAGAGCAATTTTATAAAAGTAAGCTTGAACTTTCGATTATCTCAAAAAGAGTTTCCGATTCTGGAGCTGCCAAAGGATCTACAAAGTGAAAGCATGTTTCGATGTCCATCAAACAAAAATTGGAATTGCTGCAAAACATGGATAAAGGCATATCCTTTGTTTTCTCTAACCATTCTGAAATCTGTTTCATAATCTGTTTCTGAAATTTATTTTTAGAGGGTGACCCTAAAGTTTGCTGTCTTCTCACCTTTATTTTATTGCATGCTCAAATTTAAAAAGAGTGTTTTAGTCCAAGAAATAAATAACTAACTAAAACCAGTAGATCACATACTATATGATTACCGGAACCTGTACATTCTCGCAAGTATACTTCCAACCTGGCTTTCTGTCCCAATTTTGAGAGGGATCTGCAGGAATTAGTCCCTCTGAAACCCGCCATGTTTCTTATCAAGAACAGAAATTCCAATGTTGAAGATCTTGATGAATTAAATTTGTCAAGTCTTAATAAGAGATTAAAGTATAGAACTAAATTATTAAATGATCTGAGACAATGATTTAGAAAAGAATACCTTAGTCAACTGGTTCAAAACATAATGAAAAATGAACTCAGGAACCTGTAATATGAGAAAAAGTACTGATGGAGGATGATAACAGAAAACGTTTATTTTGGTCCTTAGCCCAAATTACAGAATTGATCCCTGGATGTGATGGAGAGATTTGTACGGTTAAACCTAAGACCCGGCATGGAACAGTTGTACGACCAATACAATGCATCTTTCCTCTGGAGATACAGGCCAATTATAGAAACATGATTCCTGATAAGAAACTGGGTGCAGAGGAATCTAATTCTAGTGCTGGATGTATGTTAAAAAAAGGGAATTGCACCTGATAAAATGGTGATGCAACAATATTCCTCCTCTGGACGACTTGTGAAAGCTCCAAAAAAAATCTTGATCTTTAAAATAATGTTTGTTATGAGCTTGAGACTCAACCTGAATCTCAAAGGAATGAACTGAATGTTGTGAAATGAACTGAAGTAATAACTGGCGCGAGGCGCAGCTGTTTGTGACGTCAGCCTGCGTGCTGAGTTTCTCGAATGTTTTGCTTGTAGACAGAACAAACGCTGATCTCTGAAGAGTGAGAATGTTGTGATGAAAATAAAGAATGGCTTATTAAGAATTTTTTGTCTTTATTCATAATGCACCCAGCCTCAGGTAGAGGCAGCCCGCAACTGAACAAACTGTTTTGAATATATTTGATTTGTATATTTTATGTGTTCTTCGTTAACAGTAGATCTAAATGGCACTTTAAACTAATTTGGTGTCCATCCTTGACAATCAAGTACATTCATGCAAGCTGACAATTAATATATGTAATCTTTCCATAAGATAACACAGCCACAATCGAAAATATGATTTTTGCCATCCCATGTCTCCTAAAATGCTACTGGTATAGCTGCAGTGGCTCTGGCCTTGAATACAGCATGTCATACCATCAGAATTGCTTTCAAATAGTCTCACTGCAAGAACACTACTTCCAGGTAAGTCCTCACACTCTCACACTAAGTGTGAAAACTTTTGAGATTACTACAAGTTCAATAACCGGATTCTCTAAAAAACACACCAAATGTCATGTTGCACAAAATGTGAGCAATTTTCACACTGCCAAAGATATCTGGAGAATTACATCACTCCAGACACTTTATCAAACATTCAATATCTGAGTCACTTCCACAGCATCTGCCATTCATGCTGCCAGAGGCATTTACTTTGGACATTACTGGGTAATCTTAACTACATAAATTACAATATTGAATCAAGTTATCATATATTTTTTTGTCCATTTATATTTTGTGATTAAAATTAACTTTAAAAAATTTCTATCGCAATAACTTGCAAATATTTTTATTGGGAAACATAATGACAAAAATCCAAGAAATGACTAACCATACACAGAATAATTAAACAACATATATATCAATAATTCATTATTCTTTTTCTTTAAATTCAGAAATTTCAAAAATTTAGAAAATTACTCATTTGAATGATGCGAATACTAATACCATGTTTGATTAAAGGTAAATTAATATTTTTATTCTTTGAAAAGCAAACACTGCTTTCATAAATAAATTTTACTTTTATAATTATAGAGCATCTTACCAAGAATTGTTACTTACTTTTTCTTTTCCTTCTCTAAATCTATTGAGAATGGCTATTCAACTAACCAAGATGCAGTCTTCCTGGTATGGCAAAATATAATAGCCTGTCCTATTGACACAGTACCATATATATGTTACACAAAGCTTGAAATTTCTTTATCTCTGCATACTATGTAATACTGATCTATATTATCCAAACTGTCTTCTTCCCTTTTCAGTTTAATTATAATAGGATCAGAAAAAATCAATTCTGCAAATTCCATGACTTCTTCAGAACAAGTAGCTGAGAACAGCAGCATCTGACAGTCTTTCGGTAGCTGCTTATGAATGCGAATAGACTGGTCTTGATATCCTTGAGTCGAGATCATAACATCTGCTTCATCTAAAACAAATACTTTTATTTTCCTAAGATCAAAAAACTTATAGCGCATTGCCCAATCATAAACTTTACCAGGAGTTCCAATCATAAAATGAGCAATAATTTTTTCTCCTCTTTGCAAAACCTCACCTCTAACAACAAAACAAAATTCAATGTTAGGACAAAATTTTGCCATTTGTTTTGTCACTTTTCCTGTCTGCATGGCTAACTCATATGTTGGGGACAAAATAAGCACGTGAGGATATTTCAAATTTGTGTCCACTCTGCTCAAACTTGCCAAAAGAAAAGCAGCAGTTTTAAGCGTACCACTCTGAGACTGATATTTTGTGGAGGATCTGCAATAAGAGTAGGAAGAGCAGTCTCTTGTATTTTTGAGGGTGAATTAAATCCAATACCACACACACCTTTAAGAAGTTCAGGTCGCAGATTCAATTCTTCAAAATATTTCACAGAATAGAGAGATGAATTAGGATTTCTCTGGATATCTATATCATGAGAAACTTCAATTAAATAGATATTACAAGTTTTTTCATCACAGATATCTCAGCAGGATTTAATTCAGGTTCATCATCTTTATCATCATAGTCTTTTGATGCTTCATCAGGAATCTTTGGAGGAGGTATTGGAGGTGGCACAGGTGGTGGAATAGGATCGTCCGAATTTAAATTGTCAATTAATTTCGAAGTTCCCTTTTCTTGTATATCAGCAGAAAGACTCCAATCATCAACATCTGCCATGATAAAGCCTATCGAAAATGTAAATGTCAAAATATAGATTTCTGTAAATTCTAACATATGCAAAGACAAAGACATACTTAGAAAAACTGAAATCATAACAAATATAATGCATGTGTCCCAAATAATTAAAATGTATGAAGATCATAAAAAGCAGTTATTTTACTTACGTCACATTACTTTAAAGTTATAACTCTATTGCTGCACAAAAAAAAAAAAAAAAAAAAAAAAAAAAAAAATGATTATTATGCCTTTTATTAAATGGTATTCAATTCTATGTCCAAAAACTCATGAATATACAAGTTACCTACTAACTAAATGTAGAAAATGGTTCCCAGTGGAGAAATAGTATCTATTTCAATTTGGAACCATCTTGTTTAGTTACCATCTAGACTTTGGTTTGTAAATAGGACAGAATAAATAATCATATTTTGTGAAGTTTTTACATCATGAATATGTTTGTATCAACAGAGCCAGGTTGAGGAAAGGCCAGCACCTGGGTAATCATGTAATATGTGATCTAATTACTTAGCTATTTATTTTTAGAGGGTGATCTTAAAATTTGCTGTCTTCTCACCTTTATTTTATTACATGCTATAATTTAAAAAGAGTGTTTTAGTCTAAGAAATAAATAACTAACTAAAAGCAGTAGATTACATACTATATGATTACTGGAGCCTGTACATTCTCACAAGTATACCTCCAACCTGGCTTTCTGTCCCAATTTTCTGTCCGAATTTTTTTCTGTGGATGACAAAAGACATCTTAATTCAGAGAAACTAATAATTTCAAAATGTTACACAGATCAATTTAATATGTAAAGCATATCAAACATTATTTAAAAATTTATCCATTTGAGTTTGCTCCATATTTCTTATTAGTTGCTTTTCAACGGTGGTCTCCAAGACAAAACACTGCCTATAAATTTCTTTATCTCCACCTTTAAGTTTGAGTGTTCTCAAAATACCCACTGCTTGACGCGTTTTTAAGAATTGCACATACTCGATATCCATGTGCACATTGACCTATTTTCAATCAAAAAAAGAAACCCTAGAATTGCACAAAAATGGCACTGTGCACACCCTTGACTTTATTTATGTACACATCGACCTATTTTCACTTATAAAGTAAAAGAAAATTGACAAAAATCCAATTGTTTTTACCCTTGTAAAAAGTGGCAAATAAATAAGTGAGCGATTCTGCACTTTACCAAGAATATTTTCAAAGAAAAGGCATCATTCATTATAGAAAATTACGTTTGAACAACCAACGAGATGAAATTATGCTTTAGCGATAAGTCGGTAGCAAAATGCGATGCAGGCATCTATTCAGTTATGTTTAGCAATTTTTATATAAATTATAATAATGATCTGAAATAGTTATTTACTCTTATGCTTCCATTCAGTCATTTAGCCTTTTTCATATAAATTATAATAATAAAAAAGTATTATATGAAATTAACATTTCATCTAAATTAAAACATCAATCTTACATAGTTATTTACTATTATACTTCCTCTCTTGCCACAATTATCATGGTTGATGCAATTATTTTTGGCAGCACTGGCATCAACAATAGTTTGGCGATTTTTTATGGCCCTCGAAACTGAATAGTACTGTTGTCTTTAAAATATAGTAGAACCAGTGACCTCAGAACATCTGGTCAAGATCCACCGCAATTAATTAGAATTTTTATAAAAATGGCTAATGATGACATAACTATTTTGAACAGAAAACATGGAGGTAGTAACGCACAAATAACCAAATTAAAGTTGTCTGTCAGTAGAAAAAGTGATGATTTTGGTTTCGAACAAATAGAAGTATTGCAAGAAAACGTGCGCAAGTTAAGTAAACAAAGTGATGAACTTCGCTTGGATTATTACAAAGTGTGCAAAGATGAAGAAGTATCAGACATCGAAGCTGTTTTTGAAGAAATCGAGACGGATGTTACCAATGTTGAGGTAAGCCTCAAATGTCTTTATAATTCATTATGTACTAAGAATGATTGTGAATATCCAAATAATAGTATCCCAGAAACAAGAAGTAATTCCTTGAATTATAAATTGCCTAAAATAACATTACTAAATTTTCTGGTAATTTCAAAGACTGGAATTTATTTAAAAACCAATTTGTAGCTTTAATTTCATCTAATAGACAATTAACAGATTTTCAAAAATTGTTTTATTTACAATCTTGTTTAATTGGTAATGCAAAGCATATACAAACAATAGATCATACATATTCTAAGGCACTTGAAGAAAGATATGATAATAACAGACTGGTTGTAAATTCTCATATCCAATGAATTACAGTATTTTTCTGTTTTGCCGGCACAAGCGATAAAGTCGCCAATAATGGTACAACCGATGCCAAACGGAATGTCCTCGCTGGTAACCTTTTACGCCTCATTTCAAAGTCGCAGCTTTTTCTTATCAGATTGATTGTTTCTTTCAATACTGGCATATAATTACATAGAACTTTTATCAGATAGTTCAGTTTTATGTCTAAGGCCATTTTCGGTAATTAAGTCGATTAGGATGCAATCACAACGCTTATCCGAAGCCAAAAATATAGAAAAGATAAAGTCAAGGGTTAAATTCATCAATTCTAATGAGAATGCATTAGCGAAGTGAAGCACTACAGTTTTACATAATTTCTGAGTAAGCTATTCGTACGAATTTAAATATTTCTTGCATTTAAACGTGTGTTCCAAATTAAGATTTAACTTTAAATTAATGTAGATAATTACTGAGAGCATTAGACTTTTGTAGTGTAGTTTACGTGAGATGAGATCGCTTGGGGTCACGTGATAAGAACCAGCGAATCAGGATGTTGAACCATGAAAGCATAGTAAATTCTTAAATTACTGTCTTTTTACAAATTTATTGTCTTTATTTATTGGCTTTTTATAAAATAGGCCCTTTTGTAATCAAATATAGAAATCAAAGGAAAGGTAGTTTACATAAAGTTTATATAGCAATCTTTGTTTGCTTAGTTACCAAAAAAAGATTCATTTAGAAATAGTATTCGACTTAACATCTCAGCATGTTTAAAACGATTTTTCTTGCATAAAGGTAAAAGCTCATGTCTGTTTAGTGACAATGCAATTATTTTTGTAATTGCTCACAAAGAGTCTGCTTTGTCTGCTCACAAAGAGTTAAAGAAACTTGCTTCTTTAGTACCTGTCCCTGATGAAGTTTTGGGTAAGTATTTGGCATCTGAAAATATCTTTTGGAAATTTATTCCTCCTTGTGCCCCCAATTTGGAATTTGGGAGGCCGAAATCAAATCTATTAAATTTCATCTTAAAAGGACTCTTTCCGATGCTAAACTAACCTATGAAGCATTTTTAGCCTAATTGATCAAACTGAAGGAATACTAAATTCGAGACCTCTTTCTCCTTTATCCTCTGAACCTTCAGATTATGAACATAATTGGAACTACTAGCGTAGCATACATGTTTTGATCCCGTATGGTCGGAAATTCAGCGATTTTGATTTTTTAGTTTTGATACAGTCCAACTAAATAAAATTGGTTGCTGTTATAAAGTTGTCGTTAATATATAGTAGGACCAGCGACCTCAGAACAAAAGTGCTTTGATTTGTCGCAAAAATTTTAGGTGTAGATTGGCTGCACTTAAAAACCGCCAAATCTGCAGCTGTATTGGTATTAATACGCAAGTACCTTATTTATTAGTTCAATTAAAATCAACTACATTTACTAAATTAATTCCAATAAATAAGTTCAATCAATTTTATATTAACTTTGAAATAAAAACTATTATATGAATGAACTAACTGTGAATAAAACAGAAAAATTATCACTCGTGGAGCATGATGTTTAACCTTAAAAGCTCCTTTATTCGTTATAATAGCTACAGCTTTAAAAGATCCATCTTTTACTAAAACATTTTGGAAATGTTAAAGTGATAAATTAAGTATTTATAATCCTGCTTGAGTGCTCCAGACATTATGTATGATGTTTTTAGTAATCATCAGATGTACAAGTTTTACAAAGACAGCCTCATCAAGTTTAACAAAAATTTATTATGAAACCTTACCTGGGATTTTTCATTAGAGGCTTTCAAGCGAGTTGTGGAAAATTTCTCCTCGTCAGTTTCTTCAAGAGTTTTAGCATTGGAAAAACTATCTTGGTTTGAGTTTGTTTCATCTGCAGTATTGCACTTTACATCTAAATTCTCACACTCAAAAAGTTCTTCTCTGCCATTTACCTCCAGACCAAAATTAACTTTTGAAGTTTCAGTTTCTCCTTCAGCTTCAGCTTCAGAAACAACATCCACTTCTACAGATTCATTTTCATTCACATTTAAACAATTAACAATAGTTCGATGAGGACATATATCATACACTTTAGGCTTGAAAAAGAGGAAACATTTGTAACGTAAATATTTGAGTTTGGATTTTCGAAATCCAACAGGAATTTCTGAAGCTTTTGAAGATGCATTTCTGTCTGAAGCAACTTCTACTTCTTCAAAATCTCCTTCATCAAAAGGAGCATCTGAAACCTCTTCAGTTTCAACAGTAGTGGGGGTACTAATATTTAATTCTGGTACATAATCTAGATTTTGCCTTTAACCACATGAAGCCACCACCTTTAAGCACATGAAGATTTTCAGGATTTCTACCAAATCCTCTCTGACTAGATCTCAGATTTCTGTCAGAAAATCGTTGGATAGGTTGTGATGAAGTTGATTTTCTTGACATTTTCACAGTATCAGCATAACATCATATTAATGAAACTTTAAAATCTAAAAAAAGAAATACAATTATTTTAACATATTATGCAAAAAGAATACAAAATAATTTTAAAAAGAAATCTAAAAGGTTTCAGATTTTAAATTACATCCAAAGGAGCTTTTTAACATTTTGTGTGCTACCTTTATTTATTAAATATCATGTTCTTTTCACTTAAACCATAAAATTGAGTTCAATAAAAAAAAAAAAGTTGGCTATTTTCTGCAGGGGAGATATAAAAATAAAATTTTACAGACTTCTTTTATATAAGATTTCAATATTTTTATATGAATGAAATGTGTCTCCCTTTGCATATGGCCCTGCTGTTGAAATTAATATGCTTTTTCAATATACTGCTTGATACAGAAGTTACATACACTTCTTTTTAATAAAACTTTCATTATTTTTTTCTGTGGATGACAAAAGACATCTTAATTCAGAGAAACTGTAATAATTTCAAAATGTTACACAGATCAATTTAATATGTAAAGCATATCAAACATTATTTAAAAATTTATCCATTTGAGTTTGCTCCATATTTCTTATTAGTTGCTTTTCAACGGTGGTCTCCAAGACAAAACACTGCCTATAAATTTCTTTATCTCCACCTTTAAGTTTGAGTGTTCTCAAAATACCCACTGCTTGACGCGTTTTTAAGAATTGCACATACTCGATATCCATGTGCACATTGACCTATTTTCAATCAAAAAAAGAAACCCTAGAATTGCACAAAAATGGCACTGTGCACACCCTTGACTTTATTTATGTACACATCGACCTATTTTCACTTATAAAGTAAAAGAAAATTGACAAAAATCCAATTGTTTTTACCCTTGTAAAAAGTGGCAAATAAATAAGTGAGCGATTCTGCACTTTACCAAGAATATTTTCAAAGAAAAGGCATCATTCATTATAGAAAATTACGTTTGAACAACCAACGAGATGAAATTATGCTTTAGCGATAAGTCGGTAGCAAAATGCGATGCAGGCATCTATTCAGTTATGTTTAGCAATTTTTATATAAATTATAATAATGATCTGAAATAGTTATTTACTCTTATGCTTCCATTCAGTCATTTAGCCTTTTTCATATAAATTATAATAATAAAAAAGTATTATATGAAATTAACATTTCATCTAAATTAAAACATCAATCTTACATAGTTATTTACTATTATACTTCCTCTCTTGCCACAATTATCATGGTTGATGCAATTATTTTTGGCAGCACTGGCATCAAC
Organism: Stegodyphus dumicola; assembly: GCF_044657685.1. Classification (NCBI taxonomy): domain Eukaryota; kingdom Metazoa; phylum Arthropoda; class Arachnida; order Araneae; family Eresidae; genus Stegodyphus; species Stegodyphus dumicola. Next base: position 5,250,526 of record NC_140772.1, read on the forward strand.
AATAGTTTGGCGATTTTTTATGGCCCTCGAAACTGAATAGTACTGTTGTCTTTAAAATATAGTAGAACCAGTGACCTCAGAACATCTGGTCAAGATCCACCGCAATTAATTAGAATTTTTATAAAAATGGCTAATGATGACATAACTATTTTGAACAGAAAACATGGAGGTAGTAACGCGCAAATAACCAAATTAAAGTTGTCTGTCAGTAGAAAAAGTGATGATTTTGGTTTCGAACAAATAGAAGTATTGCAAGAAAACGTGCGCAAGTTAAGTAAACAAAGTGATGAACTTCGCTTGGATTATTACAAAGTGTGCAAAGATGAAGAAGTATCAGACATCGAAGCTGTTTTTGAAGAAATCGAGACGGATGTTACCAATGTTGAGGTAAGCCTCAAATGTCTTTATAATTCATTATGTACTAAGAATGATTGTGAATATCCAAATAATAGTATCCCAGAAACAAGAAGTAATTCCTTGAATTATAAATTGCCTAAAATAACATTACTAAATTTTCTGGTAATTTCAAAGACTGGAATTTATTTAAAAACCAATTTGTAGCTTTAATTTCATCTAATAGACAATTAACAGATTTTCAAAAATTGTTTTATTTACAATCTTGTTTAATTGGTAATGCAAAGCATATACAAACAATAGATCATACATATTCTAAGGCACTTGAAGAAAGATATGATAATAACAGACTGGTTGTAAATTCTCATATCCAATGAATTACAGTATTTTTCTGTTTTGCCGGCACAAGCGATAAAGTCGCCAATAATGGTACAACCGATGCCAAACGGAATGTCCTCGCTGGTAACCTTTTACGCCTCATTTCAAAGTCGCAGCTTTTTCTTATCAGATTGATTGTTTCTTTCAATACTGGCATATAATTACATAGAACTTTTATCAGATAGTTCAGTTTTATGTCTAAGGCCATTTTCGGTAATTAAGTCGATTAGGATGCAATCACAACGCTTATCCGAAGCCAAAAATATAGAAAAGATAAAGTCAAGGGTTAAATTCATCAATTCTAATGAGAATGCATTAGCGAAGTGAAGCACTACAGTTTTACATAATTTCTGAGTAAGCTATTCGTACGAATTTAAATATTTCTTGCATTTAAACGTGTGTTCCAAATTAAGATTTAACTTTAAATTAATGTAGATAATTACTGAGAGCATTAGACTTTTGTAGTGTAGTTTACGTGAGATGAGATCGCTTGGGGTCACGTGATAAGAACCAGCGAATCAGGATGTTGAACCATGAAAGCATAGTAAATTCTTAAATTACTGTCTTTTTACAAATTTATTGTCTTTATTTATTGGCTTTTTATAAAATAGGCCCTTTTGTAATCAAATATAGAAATCAAAGGAAAGGTAGTTTACATAAAGTTTATATAGCAATCTTTGTTTGCTTAGTTACCAAAAAAAGATTCATTTAGAAATAGTATTCGACTTAACATCTCAGCATGTTTAAAACGATTTTTCTTGCATAAAGGTAAAAGCTCATGTCTGTTTAGTGACAATGCAATTATTTTTGTAATTGCTCACAAAGAGTCTGCTTTGTCTGCTCACAAAGAGTTAAAGAAACTTGCTTCTTTAGTACCTGTCCCTGATGAAGTTTTGGGTAAGTATTTGGCATCTGAAAATATCTTTTGGAAATTTATTCCTCCTTGTGCCCCCAATTTGGAATTTGGGAGGCCGAAATCAAATCTATTAAATTTCATCTTAAAAGGACTCTTTCCGATGCTAAACTAACCTATGAAGCATTTTTAGCCTAATTGATCAAACTGAAGGAATACTAAATTCGAGACCTCTTTCTCCTTTATCCTCTGAACCTTCAGATTATGAACATAATTGGAACTACTAGCGTAGCATACATGTTTTGATCCCGTATGGTCGGAAATTCAGCGATTTTGATTTTTTAGTTTTGATACAGTCCAACTAAATAAAATTGGTTGCTGTTATAAAGTTGTCGTTAATATATAGTAGGACCAGCGACCTCAGAACAAAAGTGCTTTGATTTGTCGCAAAAATTTTAGGTGTAGATTGGCTGCACTTAAAAACCGCCAAATCTGCAGCTGTATTGGTATTAATACGCAAGTACCTTATTTATTAGTTCAATTAAAATCAACTACATTTACTAAATTAATTCCAATAAATAAGTTCAATCAATTTTATATTAACTTTGAAATAAAAACTATTATATGAATGAACTAACTGTGAATAAAACAGAAAAATTATCACTCGTGGAGCATGATGTTTAACCTTAAAAGCTCCTTTATTCGTTATAATAGCTACAGCTTTAAAAGATTCATCTTTTACTAAAACATTTTGGAAATGTTAAAGTGATAAATTAAGTATTTATAATCCTGCTTGAGTGCTCCAGACATTATGTATGATGTTTTTAGTAATCATCAGATGTACAAGTTTTACAAAGACAGCCTCATCAAGTTTAACAAAAATTTGATATGAAACCTTACCTGGGATTTTTCATTAGAGGCTTTCAAGCGAGTTGTGGAAAATTTCTCCTCGTCAGTTTCTTCAAGAGTTTTAGCATTGGAAAAACTATCTTGGTTTGAGTTTGTTTCATCTGCAGTATTGCACTTTACATCTAAATTCTCACACTCAAAAAGTTCTTCTCTGCCATTTACCTCCAGACCAAAATTAACTTTTGAAGTTTCAGTTTCTCCTTCAGCTTCAGCTTCAGAAACAACATCCACTTCTACAGATTCATTTTCATTCACATTTAAACAATTAACAATAGTTCGATGAGGACATATATCATACACTTTAGGCTTGAAAAAGAGGAAACATTTGTAACGTAAATATTTGAGTTTGGATTTTCGAAATCCAACAGGAATTTCTGAAGCTTTTGAAGATGCATTTCTGTCTGAAGCAACTTCTACTTCTTCAAAATCTCCTTCATCAAAAGGAGCATCTGAAACCTCTTCAGTTTCAACAGTAGTGGGGGTACTAATATTTAATTCTGGTACATAATCTAGATTTTGCCTTTAACCACATGAAGCCACCACCTTTAAGCACATGAAGATTTTCAGGATTTCTACCAAATCCTCTCTGACTAGATCTCAGATTTCTGTCAGAAAATCGTTGGATAGGTTGTGATGAAGTTGATTTTCTTGACATTTTCACAGTATCAGCATAACATCATATTAATGAAACTTTAAAATCTAAAAAAAGAAATACAATTATTTTAACATATTATGCAAAAAGAATACAAAATAATTTTAAAAAGAAATCTAAAAGGTTTCAGATTTTAAATTACATCCAAAGGAGCTTTTTAACATTTTGTGTGCTACCTTTATTTATTAAATATCATGTTCTTTTCACTTAAACCATAAAATTGAGTTCAATAAAAAAAAAAAAGTTGGCTATTTTCTGCAGGGGAGATATAAAAATAAAATTTTACAGACTTGTTTTATATAAGATTTCAATATTTTTATATGAATGAAATGTGTCTCCCTTTGCATATGGCCCTGCTGTTGAAATTAATATGCTTTTTCAATATACTGCTTGATACAGAAGTTACATACACTTCTTTTTAATAAAACTTTCATTATTTTTTTCTGTGGATGACAAAAGACATCTTAATTCAGAGAAACTGTAATAATTTCAAAATGTTACACAGATCAATTTAATATGTAAAGCATATCAAACATTATTTAAAAATTTATCCATTTGAGTTTGCTCCATATTTCTTATTAGTTGCTTTCCAACGGTGGTCTCCAAGACAAAACACTGCCTATAAATTTCTTTATCTCCACCTTTAAGTTTGAGTGTTCTCAAAATACCCACTGCTTGACGCGTTTTTAAGAATTGCACATACTCGATATCCATGTGCACATTGACCTATTTTCAATCAAAAAAAGAAACCCTAGAATTGCACAAAAATGGCACTGTGCACACCCTTGACTTTATTTATGTACACATCGACCTATTTTCACTTATAAAGTAAAAGAAAATTGACAAAAATCCAATTGTTTTTACCCTTGTAAAAAGTGGCAAATAAATAAGTGAGCGATTCTGCACTTTACCAAGAATATTTTCAAAGAAAAGGCATCATTCATTATAGAAAATTACGTTTGAACAACCAACGAGATGAAATTATGCTTTAGCGATAAGTCGGTAGCAAAATGCGATGCAGGCATCTATTCAGTTATGTTTAGCAATTTTTATATAAATTATAATAATGATCTGAAATAGTTATTTACTCTTATGCTTCCATTCAGTCATTTAGCCTTTTTCATATAAATTATAATAATAAAAAAGTATTATATGAAATTAACATTTCATCTAAATTAAAACATCAATCTTACATAGTTATTTACTATTATACTTCCTCTCTTGCCACAATTATCATGGTTGATGCAATTATTTTTGGCAGCACTGGCATCAACAATAGTTTGGCGATTTTTTATGGCCCTCGAAACTGAATAGTACTGTTGTCTTTAAAATATAGTAGAACCAGTGACCTCAGAACATCTGGTCAAGATCCACCGCAATTAATTAGAATTTTTATAAAAATGGCTAATGATGACATAACTATTTTGAACAGAAAACATGGAGGTAGTAACGCGCAAATAACCAAATTAAAGTTGTCTGTCAGTAGAAAAAGTGATGATTTTGGTTTCGAACAAATAGAAGTATTGCAAGAAAACGTGCGCAAGTTAAGTAAACAAAGTGATGAACTTCGCTTGGATTATTACAAAGTGTGCAAAGATGAAGAAGTATCAGACATCGAAGCTGTTTTTGAAGAAATCGAGACGGATGTTACCAATGTTGAGGTAAGCCTCAAATGTCTTTATAATTCATTATGTACTAAGAATGATTGTGAATATCCAAATAATAGTATCCCAGAAACAAGAAGTAATTCCTTGAATTATAAATTGCCTAAAATAACATTACTAAATTTTCTGGTAATTTCAAAGACTGGAATTTATTTAAAAACCAATTTGTAGCTTTAATTTCATCTAATAGACAATTAACAGATTTTCAAAAATTGTTTTATTTACAATCTTGTTTAATTGGTAATGCAAAGCATATACAAACAATAGATCATACATATTCTAAGGCACTTGAAGAAAGATATGATAATAACAGACTGGTTGTAAATTCTCATATCCAATGAATTACAGTATTTTTCTGTTTTGCCGGCACAAGCGATAAAGTCGCCAATAATGGTACAACCGATGCCAAACGGAATGTCCTCGCTGGTAACCTTTTACACCTCATTTCAAAGTCGCAGCTTTTTCTTATCAGATTGATTGTTTCTTTCAATACTGGCATATAATTACATAGAACTTTTATCAGATAGTTCAGTTTTATGTCTAAGGCCATTTTCGGTAATTAACTCGATTAGGATGCAATCACAGCACTTATCCGAAGCCAAAAATATAGAAAAGATAAAGTCAAGGGTTAAATTTATCAATTCTAATGAGAATGCATTAGCGAAGTGAAGCACTACAGTTTTACATAATTTCTGAGTAAGCTATTCGTACGAATTTAAATATTTCTTGCATTTAAACGTGTGTTCCAAATTAAGATTTAACTTTAAATTAATGTAGATAATTACTGAGAGCATTAGACTTTTGTAGTGTAGTTTACGTGAGATGAGATCGCTTGGGGTCACGTGATAAGAACCAGCGAATCAGGATGTTGAACCATGAAAGCATAGTAAATTCTTAAATTACTGTCTTTTTACAAATTTATTGTCTTTATTTATTGGCTTTTTATAAAATAGGCCCTTTTGTAATCAAATATAGAAATCAAAGGAAAGGTAGTTTACATAAAGTTTATATAGCAATCTTTGTTTGCTTAGTTACCAAAAAAAGATTCATTTAGAAATAGTATTCGACTTAACATCTCAGCATGTTTAAAACGATTTTTCTTGCATAAAGGTAAAAGCTCATGTCTGTTTAGTGACAATGCAATTATTTTTGTAATTGCTCACAAAGAGTCTGCTTCGTCTGCTCACAAAGAGTTAAAGAAACTTGCTACTTTAGTACCTGTCCCTGATGAAGTTTTGGGTAAGTATTTGGCATCTGAAAATATCTTTTGGAAATTTATTCCTCCTTGTGCCCCCAATTTGGAATTTGGGAGGCCGAAATCAAATCTATTAAATTTCATCTTAAAAGGACTCTTTCCGATGCTAAACTAACCTATGAAGCATTTTTAACCTAATTGATCAAACTGAAGGAATACTAAATTCGAGACCTCTTTCTCCTTTATCGTCTGAACCTTCAGATTACGAACCCTTGACGCCAGGTCACATTTTAATAGGTAGATCCATAAACTCAATTGTAGAACCTCAAATTTTAGATCTGTCAGAAAGCAGATTATCAAGATGGCAAAAATTAACTAAAATGATACAGATTATATGGAAACGATGGATAACTGACTATCTTAATCACTTGCAACAACGAAACAAATGGTATTTTTCAAATGACAATATAAAGAAAAATAAAATGGTTATTATTAAAGATGATCAGTTACTTCCATTTAAATGGTTACTAGGAAGAATTGATCAGACAATTCCTGATAAAGATGGTAAGATATGAGTAGCAGTCATTAACACAAAGTTTGGTCCAATTAAAAGGCCAATATCAAAAATCTGTTTATTGCTTATTGAGGATAGCTTCAAGGATTAAGTTTCATTGTTAATAAAAATATACATTGTTCTTTGCTATATTTATATTTTGGTAATTTTGATGAAAAATGTGAATTTTTTTACTGTTTGAAATGTTGATATACTTACAATAATTACTGAAAAAATTTACAAATATTCAAACTTTATAGAATTTTCTGAATTGTTTATTTCATTCTGTAAATGATTTATTAACTTTAAGTCTTTTGTTAATGCTTATAAAAATGAGTAGCTGAATTAATAGAATTTGATATTGAATTGTATGCTTAGATATAGTTTGCATATCATAGATATTGTAACGTGGGGTGGTATGTTGCCTCCTACGCAGCAATAAAGTTATGTTCAGCACATTGTTTCCGCGCAACTTAAATGTTATGTATAGTGCATTGTTTCTGCGCAACTTAAATGTTATGTATAGTGCATTGTTTCTGCGCAACTTTAATGTTATGTATAGCGCATTGTTTCTGCGCAATTTCAGTTAGTTATAACTGGAACTACTAGCGTAGCATACATGTTTTGATCCCGTATGGTCGGAAATTCAGCGATTTTGATTTTTTAGTTTTGATACAGTCCAACTAAATAAAATTGGTTGTTGTTATTAAGTTGTCGTTAATATATAGTAGGACCAGCGACCTCAGAACAAAAGTGCTTTGATTTGTCGCAAAAATTTTAGGTGTAGATTGGCTGCACTTAAAAACCGCCAAATCTGCAGCTGTATTGGTATTAATACGCAAGTACCTTATTTATTAGTTCAATTAAAATCAACTACATTTACTAAATTAATTCCAATAAATAAGTTCAATCAATTTTATATTAACTTTGAAATAAAAACTATTATATGAATGAACTAACTGTGAATAAAACAGAAAAATTATCACTCGTGGAGCATGATGTTTAACCTTAAAAGCTCCTTTATTCGTTATAATAGCTACAGCTTTAAAAGATTCATCTTTTACTAAAACATTTTGGAAATGTTAAAGTGATAAATTAAGTATTTATAATCCTGCTTGAGTGCTCCAGACATTATGTATGATGTTTTTAGTAATCATCAGATGTACAAGTTTTACAAAGACAGCCTCATCAAGTTTAACAAAAATTTGATATGAAACCTTACCTGGGATTTTTCATTAGAGGCTTTCAAGCGAGTTGTGGAAAATTTCTCCTCGTCAGTTTCTTCAAGAGTTTTAGCATTGGAAAAACTATCTTGGTTTGAGTTTGTTTCATCTGCAGTATTGCACTTTACATCTAAATTCTCACACTCAAAAAGTTCTTCTCTGCCATTTACCTCCAGACCAAAATTAACTTTTGAAGTTTCAGTTTCTCCTTCAGCTTCAGCTTCAGAAACAACATCCACTTCTACAGATTCATTTTCATTCACATTTAAACAATTAACAATAGTTCGATGAGGACATATATCATACACTTTAGGCTTGAAAAAGAGGAAACATTTGTAACGTAAATATTTGAGTTTGGATTTTCGAAATCCAACAGGAATTTCTGAAGCTTTTGAAGATGCATTTCTGTCTGAAGCAACTTCTACTTCTTCAAAATCTCCTTCATCAAAAGGAGCATCTGAAACCTCTTCAGTTTCAACAGTAGTGGGGGTACTAATATTTAATTCTGGTACATAATCTAGATTTTGCCTTTAACCACATGAAGCCACCACCTTTAAGCACATGAAGATTTTCAGGATTTCTACCAAATCCTCTCTGACTAGATCTCAGATTTCTGTCAGAAAATTGTTGGATAGGTTGTGATGAAGTTGATTTTCTTGACATTTTCACAGTATCAGCATAACATCATATTAATGAAACTTTAAAATCTAAAAAAAGAAATACAATTATTTTAACATATTATGCAAAAAGAATACAAAATAATTTTAAAAAGAAATCTAAAAGGTTTCAGATTTTAAATTACATCCAAAGGAGCTTTTTAACATTTTGTGTGCTACCTTTATTTATTAAATATCATGTTCTTTGCACTTAAACCATAAAATTGAGTTCAATGAAAAAAAAGGTTGGCTATTTTCTGCAGGGGAGATATAAAAATAAAATTTTACAGACTTGTTTTATATAAGATTTCAATATTTTTATATGAATGAAATGTGTCTCCCTTTGCATATGGCCCTGCTGTTGAAATTAATATGCTTTTTCAATATACTGCTTGATACAGAAGTTACATACACTTCTTTTTAATAAAACTTTCATTATTTTTTTCTGTGGATGACAAAAGACATCTTAATTCAGAGAAACTGTAATAATTTCAAAATGTTACACAGATCAATTTAATATGTAAAGCATATCAAACATTATTTAAAAATTTATCCATTTGAGTTTGCTCCATATTTCTTATTAGTTGCTTTTCAACGGTGGTCTCCAAGACAAAACACTGCCTATAAATTTCTTTATCTCCACCTTTAAGTTTGAGTGTTCTCAAAATACCCACTGCTTGACACGTTTTTAAGAATTGCACATACTCGATATCCATGTGCACATTGACCTATTTTCAATCAAAAAAAGAAACCCTAGAATTGCACAAAAATGGCACTGTGCACACCCTTGACTTTATTTATGTACACATCGACCTATTTTCACTTATAAAGTAAAAGAAAATTGACAAAAATCCAATTGTTTTTACCCTTGTAAAAAGTGGCAAATAAATAAGTGAACGATTCTGCACTTTACCAAGAATATTTTCAAAGAAAAGGCATCATTCATTATAGAAAATTACGTTTGAACAACCAACGAGATGAAATTATGCTTTAGCGATAAGTCGGTAGCAAAATGCGATGCAGGCATCTATTCAGTTATGTTTAGCAATTTTTATATAAATTATATTAATGATCTGAAATAGTTATTTACTCTTATGCTTCCATTCAGTCATTTAGCCTTTTTCATATAAATTATAATAATAAAAAAGTATTATATGAAATTAACATTTCATCTAAATTAAAACATCAATCTTACATAGTTATTTACTATTATACTTCCTCTCTTGCCACAATTATCATGGTTGATGCAATTATTTTTGGCAGCACTGGCATCAACAATAGTTTGGCGATTTTTTATGGCCCTCGAAACTGAATAGTACTGTTGTCTTTAAAATATAGTAGAACCAGTGACCTCAGAACATCTGGTCAAGATCCACCGCAATTAATTAGAATTTTTATAAAAATGGCTAATGATGACATAACTATTTTGAACAGAAAACATGGAGGTAGTAACGCGCAAATAACCAAATTAAAGTTGTCTGTCAGTAGAAAAAGTGATGATTTTGGTTTCGAACAAATAGAAGTATTGCAAGAAAACGTGCGCAAGTTAAGTAAACAAAGTGATGAACTTCGCTTGGATTATTACAAAGTGTGCAAAGATGAAGAAGTATCAGACATCAAAGCTGTTTTTGAAGAAATCGAGACGGATGTTACCAATGTTGAGGTAAGCCTCAAATGTCTTTATAATTCATTATGAACTAAGAATGATTGTGAATATCCAAATAATAGTATCCCAGAAACAAGAAGTAATTCCTTGAATTATAAATTGCCTAAAATAACATTACTTAATTTTCTGGTAATTTCAAAGACTGGAATTTATTTAAAAACCAATTTGTAGCTTTAATTTCATCTAATAGACAATTAACAGATTTTCAAAAATTGTTTTATTTACAATCTTGTTTAATTGGTAATGCAAAGCATATACAAACAATAGATCATACATATTCTAAGGCACTTGAAGAAAGATATGATAATAACAGACTGGTTGTAAATTCTCATATCCAATGAATTACAGTATTTTTCTGTTTTGCCGGCACAAGCGATAAAGTCGCCAATAATGGTACAACCGATGCCAAACGGAATGTCCTCGCTGGTAACCTTTTACACCTCATTTCAAAGTCGCAGCTTTTTCTTATCAGATTGATTGTTTCTTTCAATACTGGCATATAATTACATAGAACTTTTATCAGATAGTTCAGTTTTATGTATAAGGCCATTTTCGGTAATTAACTCGATTAGGATGCAATCACAGCGCTTATCCGAAGCCAAAAATATAGAAAAGATAAAGTCAAGGGTTAAATTTATCAATTCTAATGAGAATGCATTAGCGAAGTGAAGCACTACAGTTTTACATAATTTCTGAGTAAGCTATTCGTACGAATTTAAATATTTCTTGCATTTAAACGTGTGTTCCAAATTAAGATTTAACTTTAAATTAATGTAGATAATTACTGAGAGCATTAGACTTTTGTAGTGTAGTTTACGTGAGATGAGATCGCTTGGGGTCACGTGATAAGAACCAGCGAATCAGGATGTTGAACCATGAAAGCATAGTAAATTCTTAAATTACTGTCTTTTTACAAATTTATTGTCTTTATTTATTGGCTTTTTATAAAATAGGCCCTTTTGTAATCAAATATAGAAATCAAAGGAAAGGTAGTTTACATAAAGTTTATATAGCAATCTTTGTTTGCTTAGTTACCAAAAAAAGATTCATTTAGAAATAGTATTCGACTTAACATCTCAGCATGTTTAAAACGATTTTTCTTGCATAAAGGTAAAAGCTCATGTCTGTTTAGTGACAATGCAATTATTTTTGTAATTGCTCACAAAGAGTCTGCTTCGTCTGCTCACAAAGAGTTAAAGAAACTTGCTACTTTAGTACCTGTCCCTGATGAAGTTTTGGGTAAGTATTTGGCATCTGAAAATATCTTTTGGAAATTTATTCCTCCTTGTGCCCCCAATTTGGAATTTGGGAGGCCGAAATCAAATCTATTAAATTTCATCTTAAAAGGACTCTTTCCGATGCTAAACTAACCTATGAAGCATTTTTAACCTAATTGATCAAACTGAAGGAATACTAAATTCGAGACCTCTTTCTCCTTTATCGTCTGAACCTTCAGATTACGAACCCTTGACGCCAGGTCACATTTTAATAGGTAGATCCATAAACTCAATTGTAGAACCTCAAATTTTAGATCTGTCAGAAAGCAGATTATCAAGATGGCAAAAATTAACTAAAATGATACAGATTATATGGAAACGATGGATAACTGACTATCTTAATCACTTGCAACAACGAAACAAATGGTATTTTTCAAATGACAATATAAAGAAAAATAAAATGGTTATTATTAAAGATGATCAGTTACTTCCATTTAAATGGTTACTAGGAAGAATTGATCAGACAATTCCTGATAAAGATGGTAAGATATGAGTAGCAGTCATTAACACAAAGTTTGGTCCAATTAAAAGGCCAATATCAAAAATCTGTTTATTGCTTATTGAGGATAGCTTCAAGGATTAAGTTTCATTGTTAATAAAAATATACATTGTTCTTTGCTATATTTATATTTTGGTAATTTTGATGAAAAATGTGAATTTTTTTACTGTTTGAAATGTTGATATACTTACAATAATTACTGAAAAAATTTACAAATATTCAAACTTTATAGAATTTTCTGAATTGTTTATTTCATTCTGTAAATGATTTATTAACTTTAAGTCTTTTGTTAATGCTTATAAAAATGAGTAGCTGAATTAATAGAATTTGATATTGAATTGTATGCTTAGATATAGTTTGCATATCATAGATATTGTAACGTGGGGTGGTATGTTGCCTCCTACGCAGCAATAAAGTTATGTTCAGCACATTGTTTCCGCGCAACTTAAATGTTATGTATAGTGCATTGTTTCTGCGCAACTTTAATGTTATGTATAGCGCATTGTTTCTGCGCAATTTCAGTTAGTTATAACTGGAACTACTAGCGTAGCATACATGTTTTGATCCCGTATGGTCGGAAATTCAGCGATTTTGATTTTTTAGTTTTGATACAGTCCAACTAAATAAAATTGGTTGTTGTTATTAAGTTGTCGTTAATATATAGTAGGACCAGCGACCTCAGAACAAAAGTGCTTTGATTTGTCGCAAAAATTTTAGGTGTAGATTGGCTGCACTTAAAAACCGCCAAATCTGCAGCTGTATTGGTATTAATACGCAAGTACCTTATTTATTAGTTCAATTAAAATCAACTACATTTACTAAATTAATTCCAATAAATAAGTTCAATCAATTTTATATTAAATTTGAAATAAAAACTATTATATGAATGAACTAACTGTGAATAAAACAGAAAAATTATCACTCGTGGAGCATGATGTTTAACCTTAAAAGCTCCTTTATTCGTTATAATAGCTACAGCTTTAAAAGATTCATCTTTTACTAAAACATTTTGGAAATGTTAAAGTGATAAATTAAGTATTTATAATCCTGCTTGAGTGCTCCAGACATTATGTATGATGTTTTTAGTAATCATCAGATGTACAAGTTTTACAAAGACAGCCTCATCAAGTTTAACAAAAATTTGATATGAAACCTTACCTGGGATTTTTCATTAGAGGCTTTCAAGCGAGTTGTGGAAAATTTCTCCTCGTCAGTTTCTTCAAGAGTTTTAGCATTGGAAAAACTATCTTGGTTTGAGTTTGTTTCATCTGCAGTATTGCACTTTACATCTAAATTCTCACACTCAAAAAGTTCTTCTCTGCCATTTACCTCCAGACCAAAATTAACTTTTGAAGTTTCAGTTTCTCCTTCAGCTTCAGCTTCAGAAACAACATCCACTTCTACAGATTCATTTTCATTCACATTTAAACAATTAACAATAGTTCGATGAGGACATATATCATACACTTTAGGCTTGAAAAAGAGGAAACATTTGTAACGTAAATATTTGAGTTTGGATTTTCGAAATCCAACAGGAATTTCTGAAGCTTTTGAAGATGCATTTCTGTCTGAAGCAACTTCTACTTCTTCAAAATCTCCTTCATCAAAAGGAGCATCTGAAACCTCTTCAGTTTCAACAGTAGTGGGGGTACTAATATTTAATTCTGGTACATAATCTAGATTTTGCCTTTAACCACATGAAGCCACCACCTTTAAGCACATGAAGATTTTCAGGATTTCTACCAAATCCTCTCTGACTAGATCTCAGATTTCTGTCAGAAAATTGTTGGATAGGTTGTGATGAAGTTGATTTTCTTGACATTTTCACAGTATCAGCATAACATCATATTAATGAAACTTTAAAATCTAAAAAAAGAAATACAATTATTTTAACATATTATGCAAAAAGAATACAAAATAATTTTAAAAAGAAATCTAAAAGGTTTCAGATTTTAAATTACATCCAAAGGAGCTTTTTAACATTTTGTGTGCTACCTTTATTTATTAAATATCATGTTCTTTGCACTTAAACCATAAAATTGAGTTCAATGAAAAAAAAGGTTGGCTATTTTCTGCAGGGGAGATATAAAAATAAAATTTTACAGACTTGTTTTATATAAGATTTCAATATTTTTATATGAATGAAATGTGTCTCCCTTTGCATATGGCCCTGCTGTTGAAATTAATATGCTTTTTCAATATACTGCTTGATACAGAAGTTACATACACTTCTTTTTAATAAAACTTTCATTATTTTTTTCTGTGGATGACAAAAGACATCTTAATTCAGAGAAACTGTAATAATTTCAAAATGTTACACAGATCAATTTAATATGTAAAGCATATCAAACATTATTTAAAAATTTATCCATTTGAGTTTGCTCCATATTTCTTATTAGTTGCTTTTCAACGGTGGTCTCCAAGACAAAACACTGCCTATAAATTTCTTTATCTCCACCTTTAAGTTTGAGTGTTCTCAAAATACCCACTGCTTGACACGTTTTTAAGAATTGCACATACTCGATATCCATGTGCACATTGACCTATTTTCAATCAAAAAAAGAAACCCTAGAATTGCACAAAAATGGCACTGTGCACACCCTTGACTTTATTTATGTACACATCGACCTATTTTCACTTATAAAGTAAAAGAAAATTGACAAAAATCCAATTGTTTTTACCCTTGTAAAAAGTGGCAAATAAATAAGTGAACGATTCTGCACTTTACCAAGAATATTTTCAAAGAAAAGGCATCATTCATTATAGAAAATTACGTTTGAACAACCAACGAGATGAAATTATGCTTTAGCGATAAGTCGGTAGCAAAATGCGATGCAGGCATCTATTCAGTTATGTTTAGCAATTTTTATATAAATTATATTAATGATCTGAAATAGTTATTTACTCTTATGCTTCCATTCAGTCATTTAGCCTTTTTCATATAAATTATAATAATAAAAAAGTATTATATGAAATTAACATTTCATCTAAATTAAAACATCAATCTTACATAGTTATTTACTATTATACTTCCTCTCTTGCCACAATTATCATGGTTGATGCAATTATTTTTGGCAGCACTGGCATCAACAATAGTTTGGCGATTTTTTATGGCCCTCGAAACTGAATAGTACTGTTGTCTTTAAAATATAGTAGAACCAGTGACCTCAGAACATCTGGTCAAGATCCACCGCAATTAATTAGAATTTTTATAAAAATGGCTAATGATGACATAACTATTTTGAACAGAAAACATGGAGGTAGTAACGCGCAAATAACCAAATTAAAGTTGTCTGTCAGTAGAAAAAGTGATGATTTTGGTTTCGAACAAATAGAAGTATTGCAAGAAAACGTGCGCAAGTTAAGTAAACAAAGTGATGAACTTCGCTTGGATTATTACAAAGTGTGCAAAGATGAAGAAGTATCAGACATCAAAGCTGTTTTTGAAGAAATCGAGACGGATGTTACCAATGTTGAGGTAAGCCTCAAATGTCTTTATAATTCATTATGTACTAAGAATGATTGTGAATATCCAAATAATAGTATCCCAGAAACAAGAAGTAATTCCTTGAATTATAAATTGCCTAAAATAACATTACTAAATTTTCTGGTAATTTCAAAGACTGGAATTTATTTAAAAACCAATTTGTAGCTTTAATTTCATCTAATAGACAATTAACAGATTTTCAAAAATTGTTTTATTTACAATCTTGTTTAATTGGTAATGCAAAGCATATACAAACAATAGATCATACATATTCTAAGGCACTTGAAGAAAGATATGATAATAACAGACTGGTTGTAAATTCTCATATCCAATGAATTACAGTATTTTTCTGTTTTGCCGGCACAAGCGATAAAGTCGCCAATAATGGTACAACCGATGCCAAACGGAATGTCCTCGCTGGTAACCTTTTACACCTCATTTCAAAGTCGCAGCTTTTTCTTATCAGATTGATTGTTTCTTTCAATACTGGCATATAATTACATAGAACTTTTATCAGATAGTTCAGTTTTATGTATAAGGCCATTTTCGGTAATTAACTCGATTAGGATGCAATCACAGCGCTTATCCGAAGCCAAAAATATAGAAAAGATAAAGTCAAGGGTTAAATTTATCAATTCTAATGAGAATGCATTAGCGAAGTGAAGCACTACAGTTTTACATAATTTCTGAGTAAGCTATTCGTACGAATTTAAATATTTCTTGCATTTAAACGTGTGTTCCAAATTAAGATTTAACTTTAAATTAATGTAGATAATTACTGAGAGCATTAGACTTTTGTAGTGTAGTTTACGTGAGATGAGATCGCTTGGGGTCACGTGATAAGAACCAGCGAATCAGGATGTTGAACCATGAAAGCATAGTAAATTCTTAAATTACTGTCTTTTTACAAATTTATTGTCTTTATTTATTGGCTTTTTATAAAATAGGCCCTTTTGTAATCAAATATAGAAATCAAAGGAAAGGTAGTTTACATAAAGTTTATATAGCAATCTTTGTTTGCTTAGTTACCAAAAAAAGATTCATTTAGAAATAGTATTCGACTTAACATCTCAGCATGTTTAAAACGATTTTTCTTGCATAAAGGTAAAAGCTCATGTCTGTTTAGTGACAATGCAATTATTTTTGTAATTGCTCACAAAGAGTCTGCTTCGTCTGCTCACAAAGAGTTAAAGAAACTTGCTACTTTAGTACCTGTCCCTGATGAAGTTTTGGGTAAGTATTTGGCATCTGAAAATATCTTTTGGAAATTTATTCCTCCTTGTGCCCCCAATTTGGAATTTGGGAGGCCGAAATCAAATCTATTAAATTTCATCTTAAAAGGACTCTTTCCGATGCTAAACTAACCTATGAAGCATTTTTAACCTAATTGATCAAACTGAAGGAATACTAAATTCGAGACCTCTTTCTCCTTTATCGTCTGAACCTTCAGATTACGAACCCTTGACGCCAGGTCACATTTTAATAGGTAGATCCATAAACTCAATTGTAGAACCTCAAATTTTAGATCTGTCAGAAAGCAGATTATCAAGATGGCAAAAATTAACTAAAATGATACAGATTATATGGAAACGATGGATAACTGACTATCTTAATCACTTGCAACAACGAAACAAATGGTATTTTTCAAATGACAATATAAAGAAAAATAAAATGGTTATTATTAAAGATGATCAGTTACTTCCATTTAAATGGTTACTAGGAAGAATTGATCAGACAATTCCTGATAAAGATGGTAAGATATGAGTAGCAGTCATTAACACAAAGTTTGGTCCAATTAAAAGGCCAATATCAAAAATCTGTTTATTGCTTATTGAGGATAGCTTCAAGGATTAAGTTTCATTGTTAATAAAAATATACATTGTTCTTTGCTATATTTATATTTTGGTAATTTTGATGAAAAATGTGAATTTTTTTACTGTTTGAAATGTTGATATACTTACAATAATTACTGAAAAAATTTACAAATATTCAAACTTTATAGAATTTTCTGAATTGTTTATTTCATTCTGTAAATGATTTATTAACTTTAAGTCTTTTGTTAATGCTTATAAAAATGAGTAGCTGAATTAATAGAATTTGATATTGAATTGTATGCTTAGATATAGTTTGCATATCATAGATATTGTAACGTGGGGTGGTATGTTGCCTCCTACGCAGCAATAAAGTTATGTTCAGCACATTGTTTCCGCGCAACTTAAATGTTATGTATAGTGCATTGTTTCTGCGCAACTTTAATGTTATGTATAGCGCATTGTTTCTGCGCAATTTCAGTTAGTTATAACTGGAACTACTAGCGTAGCATACATGTTTTGATCCCGTATGGTCGGAAATTCAGCGATTTTGATTTTTTAGTTTTGATACAGTCCAACTAAATAAAATTGGTTGTTGTTATTAAGTTGTCGTTAATATATAGTAGGACCAGCGACCTCAGAACAAAAGTGCTTTGATTTGTCGCAAAAATTTTAGGTGTAGATTGGCTGCACTTAAAAACCGCCAAATCTGCAGCTGTATTGGTATTAATACGCAAGTACCTTATTTATTAGTTCAATTAAAATCAACTACATTTACTAAATTAATTCCAATAAATAAGTTCAATCAATTTTATATTAACTTTGAAATAAAAACTATTATATGAATGAACTAACTGTGAATAAAACAGAAAAATTATCACTCGTGGAGCATGATGTTTAACCTTAAAAGCTCCTTTATTCGTTATAATAGCTACAGCTTTAAAAGATTCATCTTTTACTAAAACATTTTGGAAATGTTAAAGTGATAAATTAAGTATTTATAATCCTGCTTGAGTGCTCCAGACATTATGTATGATGTTTTTAGTAATCATCAGATGTACAAGTTTTACAAAGACAGCCTCATCAAGTTTAACAAAAATTTGATATGAAACCTTACCTGGGATTTTTCATTAGAGGCTTTCAAGCGAGTTGTGGAAAATTTCTCCTCGTCAGTTTCTTCAAGAGTTTTAGCATTGGAAAAACTATCTTGGTTTGAGTTTGTTTCATCTGCAGTATTGCACTTTACATCTAAATTCTCACACTCAAAAAGTTCTTCTCTGCCATTTACCTCCAGACCAAAATTAACTTTTGAAGTTTCAGTTTCTCCTTCAGCTTCAGCTTCAGAAACAACATCCACTTCTACAGATTCATTTTCATTCACATTTAAACAATTAACAATAGTTCGATGAGGACATATATCATACACTTTAGGCTTGAAAAAGAGGAAACATTTGTAACGTAAATATTTGAGTTTGGATTTTCGAAATCCAACAGGAATTTCTGAAGCTTTTGAAGATGCATTTCTGTCTGAAGCAACTTCTACTTCTTCAAAATCTCCTTCATCAAAAGGAGCATCTGAAACCTCTTCAGTTTCAACAGTAGTGGGGGTACTAATATTTAATTCTGGTACATAATCTAGATTTTGCCTTTAACCACATGAAGCCACCACCTTTAAGCACATGAAGATTTTCAGGATTTCTACCAAATCCTCTCTGACTAGATCTCAGATTTCTGTCAGAAAATCGTTGGATAGGTTGTGATGAAGTTGATTTTCTTGACATTTTCACAGTATCAGCATAACATCATATTAATGAAACTTTAAAATCTAAAAAAAGAAATACAATTATTTTAACATATTATGCAAAAAGAATACAAAATAATTTTAAAAAGAAATCTAAAAGGTTTCAGATTTTAAATTACATCCAAAGGAGCTTTTTAACATTTTGTGTGCTACCTTTATTTATTAAATATCATGTTCTTTTCACTTAAACCATAAAATTGAGTTCAATAAAAAAAAAAAAGTTGGCTATTTTCTGCAGGGGAGATATAAAAATAAAATTTTACAGACTTCTTTTATATAAGATTTCAATATTTTTATATGAATGAAATGTGTCTCCCTTTGCATATGGCCCTGCTGTTGAAATTAATATGCTTTTTCAATATACTGCTTGATACAGAAGTTACATACACTTCTTTTTAATAAAACTTTCATTATTTTTTTCTGTGGATGACAAAAGACATCTTAATTCAGAGAAACTGTAATAATTTCAAAATGTTACACAGATCAATTTAATATGTAAAGCATATCAAACATTATTTAAAAATTTATCCATTTGAGTTTGCTCCATATTTCTTATTAGTTGCTTTTCAACGGTGGTCTCCAAGACAAAACACTGCCTATAAATTTCTTTATCTCCACCTTTAAGTTTGAGTGTTCTCAAAATACCCACTGCTTGACACGTTTTTAAGAATTGCACATACTCGATATCCATGTGCACATTGACCTATTTTCAATCAAAAAAAGAAACCCTAGAATTGCACAAAAATGGCACTGTGCACACCCTTGACTTTATTTATGTACACATCGACCTATTTTCACTTATAAAGTAAAAGAAAATTGACAAAAATCCAATTGTTTTTACCCTTGTAAAAAGTGGCAAATAAATAAGTGAGCGATTCTGCACTTTACCAAGAATATTTTCAAAGAAAAGGCATCATTCATTATAGAAAATTACGTTTGAACAACCAACGAGATGAAATTATGCTTTAGCGATAAGTCGGTAGCAAAATGCGATGCAGGCATCTATTCAGTTATGTTTAGCAATTTTTATATAAATTATAATAATGATCTGAAATAGTTATTTACTCTTATGCTTCCATTCAGTCATTTAGCCTTTTTCATATAAATTATAATAATAAAAAAGTATTATATGAAATTAACATTTCATCTAAATTAAAACATCAATCTTACATAGTTATTTACTATTATACTTCCTCTCTTGCCACAATTATCATGGTTGATGCAATTATTTTTGGCAGCACTGGCATCAACAATAGTTTGGCGATTTTTTATGGCCCTCGAAACTGAATAGTACTGTTGTCTTTAAAATATAGTAGAACCAGTGACCTCAGAACATCTGGTCAAGATCCACCGCAATTAATTAGAATTTTTATAAAAATGGCTAATGATGACATAACTATTTTGAACAGAAAACATGGAGGTAGTAACGCACAAATAACCAAATTAAAGTTGTCTGTCAGTAGAAAAAGTGATGATTTTGGTTTCGAACAAATAGAAGTATTGCAAGAAAACGTGCGCAAGTTAAGTAAACAAAGTGATGAACTTCGCTTGGATTATTACAAAGTGTGCAAAGATGAAGAAGTATCAGACATCGAAGCTGTTTTTGAAGAAATCGAGACGGATGTTACCAATGTTGAGGTAAGCCTCAAATGTCTTTATAATTCATTATGTACTAAGAATGATTGTGAATATCCAAATAATAGTATCCCAGAAACAAGAAGTAATTCCTTGAATTATAAATTGCCTAAAATAACATTACTAAATTTTCTGGTAATTTCAAAGACTGGAATTTATTTAAAAACCAATTTGTAGCTTTAATTTCATCTAATAGACAATTAACAGATTTTCAAAAATTGTTTTATTTACAATCTTGTTTAATTGGTAATGCAAAGCATATACAAACAATAGATCATACATATTCTAAGGCACTTGAAGAAAGATATGATAATAACAGACTGGTTGTAAATTCTCATATCCAATGAATTACAGTATTTTTCTGTTTTGCCGGCACAAGCGATAAAGTCGCCAATAATGGTACAACCGATGCCAAACGGAATGTCCTCGCTGGTAACCTTTTATGCCTCATTTCAAAGTCGCAGCTTTTTCTTATCAGATTGATTGTTTCTTTCAATACTGGCATATAATTACATAGAACTTTTATCAGATAGTTCAGTTTTATGTCTAAGGCCATTTTCGGTAATTAAGTCGATTAGGATGCAATCACAACGCTTATCCGAAGCCAAAAATATAGAAAAGATAAAGTCAAGGGTTAAATTCATCAATTCTAATGAGAATGCATTAGCGAAGTGAAGCACTACAGTTTTACATAATTTCTGAGTAAGCTATTCGTACGAATTTAAATATTTCTTGCATTTAAACGTGTGTTCCAAATTAAGATTTAACTTTAAATTAATGTAGATAATTACTGAGAGCATTAGACTTTTGTAGTGTAGTTTACGTGAGATGAGATCGCTTGGGGTCACGTGATAAGAACCAGCGAATCAGGATGTTGAACCATGAAAGCATAGTAAATTCTTAAATTACTGTCTTTTTACAAATTTATTGTCTTTATTTATTGGCTTTTTATAAAATAGGCCCTTTTGTAATCAAATATAGAAATCAAAGGAAAGGTAGTTTACATAAAGTTTATATAGCAATCTTTGTTTGCTTAGTTACCAAAAAAAGATTCATTTAGAAATAGTATTCGACTTAACATCTCAGCATGTTTAAAACGATTTTTCTTGCATAAAGGTAAAAGCTCATGTCTGTTTAGTGACAATGCAATTATTTTTGTAATTGCTCACAAAGAGTCTGCTTTGTCTGCTCACAAAGAGTTAAAGAAACTTGCTTCTTTAGTACCTGTCCCTGATGAAGTTTTGGGTAAGTATTTGGCATCTGAAAATATCTTTTGGAAATTTATTCCTCCTTGTGCCCCCAATTTGGAATTTGGGAGGCCGAAATCAAATCTATTAAATTTCATCTTAAAAGGACTCTTTCCGATGCTAAACTAACCTATGAAGCATTTTTAGCCTAATTGATCAAACTGAAGGAATACTAAATTCGAGACCTCTTTCTCCTTTATCCTCTGAACCTTCAGATTATGAACATAATTGGAACTACTAGCGTAGCATACATGTTTTGATCCCGTATGGTCGGAAATTCAGCGATTTTGATTTTTTAGTTTTGATACAGTCCAACTAAATAAAATTGGTTGCTGTTATAAAGTTGTCGTTAATATATAGTAGGACCAGCGACCTCAGAACAAAAGTGCTTTGATTTGTCGCAAAAATTTTAGGTGTAGATTGGCTGCACTTAAAAACCGCCAAATCTGCAGCTGTATTGGTATTAATACGCAAGTACCTTATTTCTTAGTTCAATTAAAATCAACTACATTTACTAAATTAATTCCAATAAATAAGTTCAATCAATTTTATATTAACTTTGAAATAAAAACTATTATATGAATGAACTAACTGTGAATAAAACAGAAAAATTATCACACGTGGAGCATGATGTTTAACCTTAAAAGCTCCTTTATTCGTTATAATAGCTACAGCTTTAAAAGATTCATCTTTTACTAAAACATTTTGGAAATGTTAAAGTGATAAATTAAGTATTTATAATCCTGCTTGAGTGCTCCAGACATTATGTATGATGTTTTTAGTAATCATCAGATGTACAAGTTTTACAAAGACAGCCTCATCAAGTTTAACAAAAATTTGATATGAAACCTTACCTGGGATTTTTCATTAGAGGCTTTCAAGCGAGTTGTGGAAAATTTCTCCTCGTCAGTTTCTTCAAGAGTTTTAGCATTGGAAAAACTATCTTGGTTTGAGTTTGTTTCATCTGCAGTATTGCACTTTACATCTAAATTCTCACACTCAAAAAGTTCTTCTCTGCCATTTACCTCCAGACCAAAATTAACTTTTGAAGTTTCAGTTTCTCCTTCAGCTTCAGCTTCAGAAACAACATCCACTTCTACAGATTCATTTTCATTCACATTTAAACAATTAACAATAGTTCGATGAGGACATATATCATACACTTTAGGCTTGAAAAAGAGGAAACATTTGTAACGTAAATATTTGAGTTTGGATTTTCGAAATCCAACAGGAATTTCTGAAGCTTTTGAAGATGCATTTCTGTCTGAAGCAACTTCTACTTCTTCAAAATCTCCTTCATCAAAAGGAGCATCTGAAACCTCTTCAGTTTCAACAGTAGTGGGGGTACTAATATTTAATTCTGGTACATAATCTAGATTTTGCCTTTAACCACATGAAGCCACCACCTTTAAGCACATGAAGATTTTCAGGATTTCTACCAAATCCTCTCTGACTAGATCTCAGATTTCTGTCAGAAAATCGTTGGATAGGTTGTGATGAAGTTGATTTTCTTGACATTTTCACAGTATCAGCATAACATCATATTAATGAAACTTTAAAATCTAAAAAAAGAAATACAATTATTTTAACATATTATGCAAAAAGAATACAAAATAATTTTAAAAAGAAATCTAAAAGGTTTCAGATTTTAAATTACATCCAAAGGAGCTTTTTAACATTTTGTGTGCTACCTTTATTTATTAAATATCATGTTCTTTTCACTTAAACCATAAAATTGAGTTCAATAAAAAAAAAAAAGTTGGCTATTTTCTGCAGGGGAGATATAAAAATAAAATTTTACAGACTTGTTTTATATAAGATTTCAATATTTTTATATGAATGAAATGTGTCTCCCTTTGCATATGGCCCTGCTGTTGAAATTAATATGCTTTTTCAATATACTGCTTGATACAGAAGTTACATACACTTCTTTTTAATAAAACTTTCATTATTTTTTTCTGTGGATGACAAAAGACATCTTAATTCAGAGAAACTGTAATAATTTCAAAATGTTACACAGATCAATTTAATATGTAAAGCATATCAAACATTATTTAAAAATTTATCCATTTGAGTTTGCTCCATATTTCTTATTAGTTGCTTTTCAACGGTGGTCTCCAAGACAAAACACTGCCTATAAATTTCTTTATCTCCACCTTTAAGTTTGAGTGTTCTCAAAATACCCACTGCTTGACGCGTTTTTAAGAATTGCACATACTCGATATCCATGTGCACATTGACCTATTTTCAATCAAAAAAAGAAACCCTAGAATTGCACAAAAATGGCACTGTGCACACCCTTGACTTTATTTATGTACACATCGACCTATTTTCACTTATAAAGTAAAAGAAAATTGACAAAAATCCAATTGTTTTTACCCTTGTAAAAAGTGGCAAATAAAGAAGTGAGCGATTCTGCACTTTACCAAGAATATTTTCAAAGAAAAGGCATCATTCATTATAGAAAATTACGTTTGAACAACCAACGAGATGAAATTATGCTTTAGCGATAAGTCGGTAGCAAACTGCGATGCAGGCATCTATTCAGTTATGTTTAGCAATTTTTATATAAATTATAATAATGATCTGAAATAGTTATTTACTCTTATGCTTCCATTCAGTCATTTAGCCTTTTTCATATAAATTATAATAATAAAAAAGTATTATATGAAATTAACATTTCATCTAAATTAAAACATCAATCTTACATAGTTATTTACTATTATACTTCCTCTCTTGCCACAATTATCATGGTTGATGCAATTATTTTTGGCAGCACTGGCATCAACAATAGTTTGGCGATTTTTTATGGCCCTCGAAACTGAATAGTACTGTTGTCTTTAAAATATAGTAGAACCAGTGACCTCAGAACATCTGGTCAAGATCCACCGCAATTAATTAGAATTTTTATAAAAATGGCTAATGATGACATAACTATTTTGAACAGAAAACATGGAGGTAGTAACGCGCAAATAACCAAATTAAAGTTGTCTGTCAGTAGAAAAAGTGATGATTTTGGTTTCGAACAAATAGAAGTATTGCAAGAAAACGTGCGCAAGTTAAGTAAACAAAGTGATGAACTTCGCTTGGATTATTACAAAGTGTGCAAAGATGAAGAAGTATCAGACATCGAAGCTGTTTTTGAAGAAATCGAGACGGATGTTACCAATGTTGAGGTAAGCCTCAAATGTCTTTATAATTCATTATGTACTAAGAATGATTGTGAATATCCAAATAATAGTATCCCAGAAACAAGAAGTAATTCCTTGAATTATAAATTGCCTAAAATAACATTACTAAATTTTCTGGTAATTTCAAAGACTGGAATTTATTTAAAAACCAATTTGTAGCTTTAATTTCATCTAATAGACAATTAACAGATTTTCAAAAATTGTTTTATTTACAATCTTGTTTAATTGGTAATGCAAAGCATATACAAACAATAGATCATACATATTCTAAGGCACTTGAAGAAAGATATGATAATAACAGACTGGTTGTAAATTCTCATATCCAATGAATTACAGTATTTTTCTGTTTTGCCGGCACAAGCGATAAAGTCGCCAATAATGGTACAACCGATGCCAAACGGAATGTCCTCGCTGGTAACCTTTTACACCTCATTTCAAAGTCGCAGCTTTTTCTTATCAGATTGATTGTTTCTTTCAATACTGGCATATAATTACATAGAACTTTTATCAGATAGTTCAGTTTTATGTCTAAGGCCATTTTCGGTAATTAACTCGATTAGGATGCAATCACAGCGCTTATCCGAAGCCAAAAATATAGAAAAGATAAAGTCAAGGGTTAAATTTATCAATTCTAATGAGAATGCATTAGCGAAGTGAAGCACTACAGTTTTACATAATTTCTGAGTAAGCTATTCGTACGAATTTAAATATTTCTTGCATTTAAACGTGTGTTCCAAATTAAGATTTAACTTTAAATTAATGTAGATAATTACTGAGAGCATTAGACTTTTGTAGTGTAGTTTACGTGAGATGAGATCGCTTGGGGTCACGTGATAAGAACCAGCGAATCAGGATGTTGAACCATGAAAGCATAGTAAATTCTTAAATTACTGTCTTTTTACAAATTTATTGTCTTTATTTATTGGCTTTTTATAAAATAGGCCCTTTTGTAATCAAATATAGAAATCAAAGGAAAGGTAGTTTACATAAAGTTTATATAGCAATCTTTGTTTGCTTAGTTACCAAAAAAAGATTCATTTAGAAATAGTATTCGACTTAACATCTCAGCATGTTTAAAACGATTTTTCTTGCATAAAGGTAAAAGCTCATGTCTGTTTAGTGACAATGCAATTATTTTTGTAATTGCTCACAAAGAGTCTGCTTCGTCTGCTCACAAAGAGTTAAAGAAACTTACTACTTTAGTACCTGTCCCTGATGAAGTTTTGGGTAAGTATTTGGCATCTGAAAATATCTTTTGGAAATTTATTCCTCCTTGTGCCCCCAATTTGGAATTTGGGAGGCCGAAATCAAATCTATTAAATTTCATCTTAAAAGGACTCTTTCCGATGCTAAACTAACCTATGAAGCATTTTTAACCTAATTGATCAAACTGAAGGAATACTAAATTCGAGACCTCTTTCTCCTTTATCGTCTGAACCTTCAGATTACGAACCCTTGACGCCAGGTCACATTTTAATAGGTAGATCCATAAACTCAATTGTAGAACCTCAAATTTTAGATCTGTCAGAAAGCAGATTATCAAGATGGCAAAAATTAACTAAAATGATACAGATTATATGGAAACGATGGATAACTGACTATCTTAATCACTTGCAACAACGAAACAAATGGTATTTTTCAAATGACAATATAAAGAAAAATAAAATGGTTATTATTAAAGATGATCAGTTACTTCCATTTAAATGGTTACTAGGAAGAATTGATCAGACAATTCCTGATAAAGATGGTAAGATATGAGTAGCAGTCATTAACACAAAGTTTGGTCCAATTAAAAGGCCAATATCAAAAATCTGTTTATTGCTTATTGAGGATAGCTTCAAGGATTAAGTTTCATTGTTAATAAAAATATACATTGTTCTTTGCTATATTTATATTTTGGTAATTTTGATGAAAAATGTGAATTTTTTTACTGTTTGAAATGTTGATATACTTACAATAATTACTGAAAAAATTTACAAATATTCAAACTTTATAGAATTTTCTGAATTGTTTATTTCATTCTGTAAATGATTTATTAACTTTAAGTCTTTTGTTAATGCTTATAAAAATGAGTAGCTGAATTAATAGAATTTGATATTGAATTGTATGCTTAGATATAGTTTGCATATCATAGATATTGTAACGTGGGGTGGTATGTTGCCTCCTACGCAGCAATAAAGTTATGTTCAGCACATTGTTTCCGCGCAACTTAAATGTTATGTATAGTGCATTGTTTCTGCGCAACTTTAATGTTATGTATAGCGCATTGTTTCTGCGCAATTTCAGTTAGTTATAACTGGAACTACTAGCGTAGCATACATGTTTTGATCCCGTATGGTCGGAAATTCAGCGATTTTGATTTTTTAGTTTTGATACAGTCCAACTAAATAAAATTGGTTGTTGTTATTAAGTTGTCGTTAATATATAGTAGGACCAGCGACCTCAGAACAAAAGTGCTTTGATTTGTCGCAAAAATTTTAGGTGTAGATTGGCTGCACTTAAAAACCGCCAAATCTGCAGCTGTATTGGTATTAATACGCAAGTACCTTATTTATTAGTTCAATTATAATCAACTACATTTACTAAATTAATTCCAATAAATAAGTTCAATCAATTTTATATTAACTTTGAAATAAAAACTATTATATGAATGAACTAACTGTGAATAAAACAGAAAAATTATCACTCGTGGAGCATGATGTTTAACCTTAAAAGCTCCTTTATTCGTTATAATAGCTACAGCTTTAAAAGATTCATCTTTTACTAAAACATTTTGGAAATGTTAAAGTGATAAATTAAGTATTTATAATCCTGCTTGAGTGCTCCAGACATTATGTATGATGTTTTTAGTAATCATCAGATGTACAAGTTTTACAAAGACAGCCTCATCAAGTTTAACAAAAATTTGATATGAAACCTTACCTGGGATTTTTCATTAGAGGCTTTCAAGCGAGTTGTGGAAAATTTCTCCTCGTCAGTTTCTTCAAGAGTTTTAGCATTGGAAAAACTATCTTGGTTTGAGTTTGTTTCATCTGCAGTATTGCACTTTACATCTAAATTCTCACACTCAAAAAGTTCTTCTCTGCCATTTACCTCCAGACCAAAATTAACTTTTGAAGTTTCAGTTTCTCCTTCAGCTTCAGCTTCAGAAACAACATCCACTTCTACAGATTCATTTTCATTCACATTTAAACAATTAACAATAGTTCGATGAGGACATATATCATACACTTTAGGCTTGAAAAAGAGGAAACATTTGTAACGTAAATATTTGAGTTTGGATTTTCGAAATCCAACAGGAATTTCTGAAGCTTTTGAAGATGCATTTCTGTCTGAAGCAACTTCTACTTCTTCAAAATCTCCTTCATCAAAAGGAGCATCTGAAACCTCTTCAGTTTCAACAGTAGTGGGGGTACTAATATTTAATTCTGGTACATAATCTAGATTTTGCCTTTAACCACATGAAGCCACCACCTTTAAGCACATGAAGATTTTCAGGATTTCTACCAAATCCTCTCTGACTAGATCTCAGATTTCTGTCAGAAAATCGTTGGATAGGTTGTGATGAAGTTGATTTTCTTGACATTTTCACAGTATCAGCATAACATCATATTAATGAAACTTTAAAATCTAAAAAAAGAAATACAATTATTTTAACATATTATGCAAAAAGAATACAAAATAATTTTAAAAAGAAATCTAAAAGGTTTCAGATTTTAAATTACATCCAAAGGAGCTTTTTAACATTTTGTGTGCTACCTTTATTTATTAAATATCATGTTCTTTGCACTTAAACCATAAAATTGAGTTCAATAAAAAAAAAAGGTTGGCTATTTTCTGCAGGGGAGATATAAAAATAAAATTTTACAGACTTGTTTTATATAAGATTTCAATATTTTTATATGAATGAAATGTGTCTCCCTTTGCATATGGCCCTGCCGTTGAAATTAATATGCTTTTTCAATATACTGCTTGATACAGAAGTTACATACACTTCTTTTTAATAAAACTTTCATTATTTTTTTCTGTGGATGACAAAAGACATCTTAATTCAGAGAAACTGTAATAATTTCAAAATGTTACACAGATCAATTTAATATGTAAAGCATATCAAACATTATTTAAAAATTTATCCATTTGAGTTTGCTCCATATTTCTTATTAGTTGCTTTTCAACGGTGGTCTCCAAGACAAAACACTGCCTATAAATTTCTTTATCTCCACCTTTAAGTTTGAGTGTTCTCAAAATACCCACTGCTTGACACGTTTTTAAGAATTGCACATACTCGATATCCATGTGCACATTGACCTATTTTCAATCAAAAAAAGAAACCCTAGAATTGCACAAAAATGGCACTGTGCACACCCTTGACTTTATTTATGTACACATCGACCTATTTTCACTTATAAAGTAAAAGAAAATTGACAAAAATCCAATTGTTTTTACCCTTGTAAAAAGTGGCAAATAAATAAGTGAACGATTCTGCACTTTACCAAGAATATTTTCAAAGAAAAGGCATCATTCATTATAGAAAATTACGTTTGAACAACCAACGAGATGAAATTATGCTTTAGCGATAAGTCGGTAGCAAAATGCGATGCAGGCATCTATTCAGTTATGTTTAGCAATTTTTATATAAATTATATTAATGATCTGAAATAGTTATTTACTCTTATGCTTCCATTCAGTCATTTAGCCTTTTTCATATAAATTATAATAATAAAAAAGTATTATATGAAATTAACATTTCATCTAAATTAAAACATCAATCTTACATAGTTATTTACTATTATACTTCCTCTCTTGCCACAATTATCATGGTTGATGCAATTATTTTTGGCAGCACTGGCATCAACAATAGTTTGGCGATTTTTTATGGCCCTCGAAACTGAATAGTACTGTTGTCTTTAAAATATAGTAGAACCAGTGACCTCAGAACATCTGGTCAAGATCCACCGCAATTAATTAGAATTTTTATAAAAATGGCTAATGATGACATAACTATTTTGAACAGAAAACATGGAGGTAGTAACGCGCAAATAACCAAATTAAAGTTGTCTGTCAGTAGAAAAAGTGATGATTTTGGTTTCGAACAAATAGAAGTATTGCAAGAAAACGTGCGCAAGTTAAGTAAACAAAGTGATGAACTTCGCTTGGATTATTACAAAGTGTGCAAAGATGAAGAAGTATCAGACATCGAAGCTGTTTTTGAAGAAATCGAGACGGATGTTACCAATGTTGAGGTAAGCCTCAAATGTCTTTATAATTCATTATGTACTAAGAATGATTGTGAATATCCAAATAATAGTATCCCAGAAACAAGAAGTAATTCCTTGAATTATAAATTGCCTAAAATAACATTACTAAATTTTCTGGTAATTTCAAAGACTGGAATTTATTTAAAAACCAATTTGTAGCTTTAATTTCATCTAATAGACAATTAACAGATTTTCAAAAATTGTTTTATTTACAATCTTGTTTAATTGGTAATGCAAAGCATATACAAACAATAGATCATACATATTCTAAGGCACTTGAAGAAAGATATGATAATAACAGACTGGTTGTAAATTCTCATATCCAATGAATTACAGTATTTTTCTGTTTTGCCGGCACAAGCAATAAAGTCGCCAATAATGGTACAACCGATGCCAAACGGAATGTCCTCGCTGGTAACCTTTTACGCCTCATTTCAAAGTCGCAGCTTTTTCTTATCAGATTGATTGTTTATTTCAATACTGGCATATAATTACATAGAACTTTTATCAGATAGTTCAGTTTTATGTCTAAGGCCATTTTCGGTAATTAAGTCGATTAGGATGCAATCACAGCGCTTATCCGAAGCCAAAAATATAGAAAAGATAAAGTCAAGGGTTAAATTCATCAATTCTAATGAGAATGCATTAGCGAAGTGAAGCACTACAGTTTTACATAATTTCTGAGTAAGCTATTCGTACGAATTTAAATATTTCTTGCATTTAAACGTGTGTTCCAAATTAAGATTTAACTTTAAATTAATGTAGATAATTACTGAGAGCATTAGACTTTTGTAGTGTAGTTTACGTGAGATGAGATCGCTTGGGGTCACGTGATAAGAACCAGCGAATCAGGATGTTGAACCATGAAAGCATAGTAAATTCTTAAATTACTGTCTTTTTACAAATTTATTGTCTTTATTTATTGGCTTTTTATAAAATAGGCCCTTTTGTAATCAAATATAGAAATCAAAGGAAAGGTAGTTTACATAAAGTTTATATAGCAATCTTTGTTTGCTTAGTTACCAAAAAAAGATTCATTTAGAAATAGTATTCGACTTAACATCTCAGCATGTTTAAAACGATTTTTCTTGCATAAAGGTAAAAGCTCATGTCTGTTTACTGACAATGCAATTATTTTTGTAATTGCTCACAAAGAGTCTGCTTCGTCTGCTCACAAAGAGTTAAAGAAACTTGCTTCTTTAGTACCTGTCCCTCATGAAGTTTTGGGTAAGTATTTGGCATCTGAAAATATCTTTTGGAAATTTATTCCTCCTTGTGCCCCCAATTTGGAATTTGGGAGGCCGAAATCAAATCTATTAAATTTCATCTTAAAAGGACTCTTTCCGATGCTAAACTAACCTATGAAGCATTTTTAACCTAATTGATCAAACTGAAGGAATACTAAATTCGAGACCTCTTTCTCCTTTATCGTCTGAACCTTCAGATTACGAACCCTTGACGCCAGGTCACATTTTAATAGGTAGATCCATAAACTCAATTGTAGAACCTCAAATTTTAGATCTGTCAGAAAGCAGATTATCAAGATGGCAAAAATTAACTAAAATGATACAGATTATATGGAAACGATGGATAACTGACTATCTTAATCACTTGCAACAACGAAACAAATGGTATTTTTCAAATGACAATATAAAGAAAAATAAAATGGTTATTATTAAAGATGATCAGTTACTTCCATTTAAATGGTTACTAGGAAGAATTGATCAGACGATTCCTGGTAAAGATGGTAAGATATGAGTAGCAGTCATTAACACAAAGTTTGGTCCAATTAAAAGGCCAATATCAAAAATTTGTTTATTGCTTATTGAGGATAGCTTCAAGGATTAAGTTTCATTGTTAATAAAAATATACATTGTTCTTTGCTATATTTATATTTTGGTAATTTTGATGAAAAATGTGAATTTTTTTACTGTTTGAAATGTTGATATACTTACAATAATTACTGAAAAAATTTACAAATATTCAAACTTTATAGAATTTTCTGAATTGTTTATTTCATTCTGTAAATGATTTATTAACTTTAAGTCTTTTGTTAATGCTTATAAAAATGAGTAGCTGAATTAATAGAATTTGATATTGAATTGTATGCTTAGATATAGTTTGCATATCATAGATATTGTAACGTGGGGTGGTATGTTGCCTCCTACGCAGCAATAAAGTTATGTTCAGCACATTGTTTCCGCGCAACTTAAATGTTATGTATAGTGCATTGTTTCTGCGCAACTTTAATGTTATGTATAGTGCATTGTTTCTGCGCAATTTCAGTTAGTTATAACTGGAACTACTAGCGTAGCATACATGTTTTGATCCCGTATGGTCGGAAATTCAGCGATTTTGATTTTTTAGTTTTGATACAGTCCAACTAAATAAAATTGGTTGTTGTTATAAAGTTGTCGTTAATATATAGTAGGACCAGCGACCTCAGAACAAAAGTGCTTTGATTTGTCGCAAAAATTTTAGGTGTAGATTGGCTGCACTTAAAAACCGCCAAATCTGCAGCTGTATTGGTATTAATACGCAAGTACCTTATTTATTAGTTCAATTAAAATCAACTACATTTACTAAATTAATTCCAATAAATAAGTTCAATCAATTTTATATTAAATTTGAAATAAAAACTATTATATGAATGAACTAACTGTGAATAAAACAGAAAAATTATCACTCGTGGAGCATGATGTTTAACCTTAAAAGCTCCTTTATTCGTTATAATAGCTACAGCTTTAAAAGATTCATCTTTTACTAAAACATTTTGGAAATGTTAAAGTGATAAATTAAGTATTTATAATCCTGCTTGAGTGCTCCAGACATTATGTATGATGTTTTTAGTAATCATCAGATGTACAAGTTTTACAAAGACAGCCTCATCAAGTTTAACAAAAATTTGATATGAAACCTTACCTGGGATTTTTCATTAGAGGCTTTCAAGCGAGTTGTGAAAAATTTCTCCTCGTCAGTTTCTTCAAGAGTTTTAGCATTGGAAAAACTATCTTGGTTTGAGTTTGTTTCATCTGCAGTATTGCACTTTACATCTAAATTCTCACACTCAAAAAGTTCTTCTCTGCCATTTACCTCCAGACCAAAATTAACTTTTGAAGTTTCAGTTTCTCCTTCAGCTTCAGCTTCAGAAACTACATCCACTTCTACAGATTCATTTTCATTCACATTTAAACAATTAACAATAGTTTGATGAGGACATATATCATACACTTTAGGCTTGAAAAAGAGGAAACATTTGTAACGTAAATATTTGAGTTTGGATTTTCGAAATCCAACAGGAATTTCTGAAGCTTTTGAAGATGCATTTCTGTCTGAAGCAACTTCTACTTCTTCAAAATCTCATTCATCAAAAGGAGCATCTGAAACCTCTTCAGTTTCAACAGTAGTGGG
Source organism: Stegodyphus dumicola (assembly GCF_044657685.1). Classification (NCBI taxonomy): domain Eukaryota; kingdom Metazoa; phylum Arthropoda; class Arachnida; order Araneae; family Eresidae; genus Stegodyphus; species Stegodyphus dumicola. Next base: position 5,284,246 of record NC_140772.1, read on the forward strand.
GGTACTAATATTTAATTCTGGTACATAATCTAGATTTTGCCTTTAACCACATGAAGCCACCACCTTTAAGCACATGAAGATTTTCAGGATTTCTACCAAATCCTCTCTGACTAGATCTCAGATTTCTGTCAGAAAATCGTTGGATAGGTTGTGATGAAGTTGATTTTCTTGACATTTTCACAGTATCAGCATAACATCATATTAATGAAACTTTAAAATCTAAAAAAAGAAATACAATTATTTTAACATATTATGCAAAAAGAATACAAAATAATTTTAAAAAGAAATCTAAAAGGTTTCAGATTTTAAATTACATCCAAAGGAGCTTTTTAACATTTTGTGTGCTACCTTTATTTATTAAATATCATGTTCTTTGCACTTAAACCATAAAATTGAGTTCAATGAAAAAAAAGGTTGGCTATTTTCTGCAGGGGAGATATAAAAATAAAATTTTACAGACTTGTTTTATATAAGATTTCAATATTTTTATATGAATGAAATGTGTCTCCCTTTGCATATGGCCCTGCTGTTGAAATTAATATGCTTTTTCAATATACTGCTTGATACAGAAGTTACATACACTTCTTTTTAATAAAACTTTCATTATTTTTTTCTGTGGATGACAAAAGACATCTTAATTCAGAGAAACTGTAATAATTTCAAAATGTTACACAGATCAATTTAATATGTAAAGCATATCAAACATTATTTAAAAATTTATCCATTTGAGTTTGCTCCATATTTCTTATTAGTTGCTTTTCAACGGTGGTCTCCAAGACAAAACACTGCCTATAAATTTCTTTATCTCCACCTTTAAGTTTGAGTGTTCTCAAAATACCCACTGCTTGACGCGTTTTTAAGAATTGCACATACTCAATATCCATGTGCACATTGACCTATTTTCAATCAAAAAAAGAAACCCTAGAATTGCACAAAAATGGCACTGTGCACACCCTTGACTTTATTTATGTACACATCGACCTATTTTCACTTATAAAGTAAAAGAAAATTGACAAAAATCCAATTGTTTTTACCCTTGTAAAAAGTGGCAAATAAATAAGTGAGCGATTCTGCACTTTACCAAGAATATTTTCAAAGAAAAGGCATCATTCATTATAGAAAATTACGTTTGAACAACCAACGAGATGAAATTATGCTTTAGCGATAAGTCGGTAGCAAAATGCGATGCAGGCATCTATTCAGTTATGTTTAGCAATTTTTATATAAATTATAATAATGATCTGAAATAGTTATTTACTCTTATGCTTCCATTCAGTCATTTAGCCTTTTTCATATAAATTATAATAATAAAAAAGTATTATATGAAATTAACATTTCATCTAAATTAAAACATCAATCTTACATAGTTATTTACTATTATACTTCCTCTCTTGCCACAATTATCATGGTTGATGCAATTATTTTTGGCAGCACTGGCATCAACAATAGTTTGGCGATTTTTTATGGCCCTCGAAACTGAATAGTACTGTTGTCTTTAAAATATAGTAGAACCAGTGACCTCAGAACATCTGGTCAAGATCCACCGCAATTAATTAGAATTTTTATAAAAATGGCTAATGATGACATAACTATTTTGAACAGAAAACATGGAGGTAGTAACGCGCAAATAACCAAATTAAAGTTGTCTGTCAGTAGAAAAAGTGATGATTTTGGTTTCGAACAAATAGAAGTATTGCAAGAAAACGTGCGCAAGTTAAGTAAACAAAGTGATGAACTTCGCTTGGATTATTACAAAGTGTGCAAAGATGAAGAAGTATCAGACATCGAAGCTGTTTTTGAAGAAATCGAGACGGATCTTACCAATGTTGAGGTAAGCCTCAAATGTCTTTATAATTCATTATGTACTAAGAATGATTGTGAATATCCAAATAATAGTATCCCAGAAACAAGAAGTAATTCCTTGAATTATAAATTGCCTAAAATAACATTACTAAATTTTCTGGTAATTTCAAAGACTGGAATTTATTTAAAAACCAATTTGTAGCTTTAATTTCATCTAATAGACAATTAACAGATTTTCAAAAATTGTTTTATTTACAATCTTGTTTAATTGGTAATGCAAAGCATATACAAACAATAGATCATACATATTCTAAGGCACTTGAAGAAAGATATGATAATAACAGACTGGTTGTAAATTCTCATATCCAATGAATTACAGTATTTTTCTGTTTTGCCGGCACAAGCGATAAAGTCGCCAATAATGGTACAACCGATGCCAAACGGAATGTCCTCGCTGGTAACCTTTTACGCCTCATTTCAAAGTCGCAGCTTTTTCTTATCAGATTGATTGTTTCTTTCAATACTGGCATATAATTACATAGAACTTTTATCAGATAGTTCAGTTTTATGTCTAAGGCCATTTTCGGTAATTAAGTCGATTAGGATGCAATCACAACGCTTATCCGAAGCCAAAAATATAGAAAAGATAAAGTCAAGGGTTAAATTCATCAATTCTAATGAGAATGCATTAGCGAAGTGAAGCACTACAGTTTTACATAATTTCTGAGTAAGCTATTCGTACGAATTTAAATATTTCTTGCATTTAAACGTGTGTTCCAAATTAAGATTTAACTTTAAATTAATGTAGATAATTACTGAGAGCATTAGACTTTTGTAGTGTAGTTTACGTGAGATGAGATCGCTTGGGGTCACGTGATAAGAACCAGCGAATCAGGATGTTGAACCATGAAAGCATAGTAAATTCTTAAATTACTGTCTTTTTACAAATTTATTGTCTTTATTTATTGGCTTTTTATAAAATAGGCCCTTTTGTAATCAAATATAGAAATCAAAGGAAAGGTAGTTTACATAAAGTTTATATAGCAATCTTTGTTTGCTTAGTTACCAAAAAAAGATTCATTTAGAAATAGTATTCGACTTAACATCTCAGCATGTTTAAAACGATTTTTCTTGCATAAAGGTAAAAGCTCATGTCTGTTTACTGACAATGCAATTATTTTTGTAATTGCTCACAAAGAGTCTGCTTCGTCTGCTCACAAAGAGTTAAAGAAACTTGCTTCTTTAGTACCTGTCCCTCATGAAGTTTTGGGTAAGTATTTGGCATCTGAAAATATCTTTTGGAAATTTATTCCTCCTTGTGCCCCCAATTTGGAATTTGGGAGGCCGAAATCAAATCTATTAAATTTCATCTTAAAAGGACTCTTTCCGATGCTAAACTAACCTATGAAGCATTTTTAACCTAATTGATCAAACTGAAGGAATACTAAATTCGAGACCTCTTTCTCCTTTATCGTCTGAACCTTCAGATTACGAACCCTTGACGCCAGGTCACATTTTAATAGGTAGATCCATAAACTCAATTGTAGAACCTCAAATTTTAGATCTGTCAGAAAGCAGATTATCAAGATGGCAAAAATTAACTAAAATGATACAGATTATATGGAAACGATGGATAACTGACTATCTTAATCACTTGCAACAACGAAACAAATGGTATTTTTCAAATGACAATATAAAGAAAAATAAAATGGTTATTATTAAAGATGATCAGTTACTTCCATTTAAATGGTTACTAGGAAGAATTGATCAGACGATTCCTGGTAAAGATGGTAAGATATGAGTAGCAGTCATTAACACAAAGTTTGGTCCAATTAAAAGGCCAATATCAAAAATTTGTTTATTGCTTATTGAGGATAGCTTCAAGGATTAAGTTTCATTGTTAATAAAAATATACATTGTTCTTTGCTATATTTATATTTTGGTAATTTTGATGAAAAATGTGAATTTTTTTACTGTTTGAAATGTTGATATACTTACAATAATTACTGAAAAAATTTACAAATATTCAAACTTTATAGAATTTTCTGAATTGTTTATTTCATTCTGTAAATGATTTATTAACTTTAAGTCTTTTGTTAATGCTTATAAAAATGAGTAGCTGAATTAATAGAATTTGATATTGAATTGTATGCTTAGATATAGTTTGCATATCATAGATATTGTAACGTGGGGTGGTATGTTGCCTCCTACGCAGCAATAAAGTTATGTTCAGCACATTGTTTCCGCGCAACTTAAATGTTATGTATAGTGCATTGTTTCTGCGCAACTTTAATGTTATGTATAGTGCATTGTTTCTGCGCAATTTCAGTTAGTTATAACTGGAACTACTAGCGTAGCATACATGTTTTGATCCCGTATGGTCGGAAATTCAGCGATTTTGATTTTTTAGTTTTGATACAGTCCAACTAAATAAAATTGGTTGTTGTTATAAAGTTGTCGTTAATATATAGTAGGACCAGCGACCTCAGAACAAAAGTGCTTTGATTTGTCGCAAAAATTTTAGGTGTAGATTGGCTGCACTTAAAAACCGCCAAATCTGCAGCTGTATTGGTATTAATACGCAAGTACCTTATTTATTAGTTCAATTAAAATCAACTACATTTACTAAATTAATTCCAATAAATAAGTTCAATCAATTTTATATTAAATTTGAAATAAAAACTATTATATGAATGAACTAACTGTGAATAAAACAGAAAAATTATCACTCGTGGAGCATGATGTTTAACCTTAAAAGCTCCTTTATTCGTTATAATAGCTACAGCTTTAAAAGATTCATCTTTTACTAAAACATTTTGGAAATGTTAAAGTGATAAATTAAGTATTTATAATCCTGCTTGAGTGCTCCAGACATTATGTATGATGTTTTTAGTAATCATCAGATGTACAAGTTTTACAAAGACAGCCTCATCAAGTTTAACAAAAATTTGATATGAAACCTTACCTGGGATTTTTCATTAGAGGCTTTCAAGCGAGTTGTGAAAAATTTCTCCTCGTCAGTTTCTTCAAGAGTTTTAGCATTGGAAAAACTATCTTGGTTTGAGTTTGTTTCATCTGCAGTATTGCACTTTACATCTAAATTCTCACACTCAAAAAGTTCTTCTCTGCCATTTACCTCCAGACCAAAATTAACTTTTGAAGTTTCAGTTTCTCCTTCAGCTTCAGCTTCAGAAACTACATCCACTTCTACAGATTCATTTTCATTCACATTTAAACAATTAACAATAGTTTGATGAGGACATATATCATACACTTTAGGCTTGAAAAAGAGGAAACATTTGTAACGTAAATATTTGAGTTTGGATTTTCGAAATCCAACAGGAATTTCTGAAGCTTTTGAAGATGCATTTCTGTCTGAAGCAACTTCTACTTCTTCAAAATCTCATTCATCAAAAGGAGCATCTGAAACCTCTTCAGTTTCAACAGTAGTGGGGGTACTAATATTTAATTCTGGTACATAATCTAGATTTTGCCTTTAACCACATGAAGCCACCACCTTTAAGCACATGAAGATTTTCAGGATTTCTACCAAATCCTCTCTGACTAGATCTCAGATTTCTGTCAGAAAATCGTTGGATAGGTTGTGATGAAGTTGATTTTCTTGACATTTTCACAGTATCAGCATAACATCATATTAATGAAACTTTAAAATCTAAAAAAAGAAATACAATTATTTTAACATATTATGCAAAAAGAATACAAAATAATTTTAAAAAGAAATCTAAAAGGTTTCAGATTTTAAATTACATCCAAAGGAGCTTTTTAACATTTTGTGTGCTACCTTTATTTATTAAATATCATGTTCTTTGCACTTAAACCATAAAATTGAGTTCAATGAAAAAAAAGGTTGGCTATTTTCTGCAGGGGAGATATAAAAATAAAATTTTACAGACTTGTTTTATATAAGATTTCAATATTTTTATATGAATGAAATGTGTCTCCCTTTGCATATGGCCCTGCTGTTGAAATTAATATGCTTTTTCAATATACTGCTTGATACAGAAGTTACATACACTTCTTTTTAATAAAACTTTCATTATTTTTTTCTGTGGATGACAAAAGACATCTTAATTCAGAGAAACTGTAATAATTTCAAAATGTTACACAGATCAATTTAATATGTAAAGCATATCAAACATTATTTAAAAATTTATCCATTTGAGTTTGCTCCATATTTCTTATTAGTTGCTTTTCAACGGTGGTCTCCAAGACAAAACACTGCCTATAAATTTCTTTATCTCCACCTTTAAGTTTGAGTGTTCTCAAAATACCCACTGCTTGACGCGTTTTTAAGAATTGCACATACTCAATATCCATGTGCACATTGACCTATTTTCAATCAAAAAAAGAAACCCTAGAATTGCACAAAAATGGCACTGTGCACACCCTTGACTTTATTTATGTACACATCGACCTATTTTCACTTATAAAGTAAAAGAAAATTGACAAAAATCCAATTGTTTTTACCCTTGTAAAAAGTGGCAAATAAATAAGTGAGCGATTCTGCACTTTACCAAGAATATTTTCAAAGAAAAGGCATCATTCATTATAGAAAATTACGTTTGAACAACCAACGAGATGAAATTATGCTTTAGCGATAAGTCGGTAGCAAAATGCGATGCAGGCATCTATTCAGTTATGTTTAGCAATTTTTATATAAATTATAATAATGATCTGAAATAGTTATTTACTCTTATGCTTCCATTCAGTCATTTAGCCTTTTTCATATAAATTATAATAATAAAAAAGTATTATATGAAATTAACATTTCATCTAAATTAAAACATCAATCTTACATAGTTATTTACTATTATACTTCCTCTCTTGCCACAATTATCATGGTTGATGCAATTATTTTTGGCAGCACTGGCATCAACAATAGTTTGGCGATTTTTTATGGCCCTCGAAACTGAATAGTACTGTTGTCTTTAAAATATAGTAGAACCAGTGACCTCAGAACATCTGGTCAAGATCCACCGCAATTAATTAGAATTTTTATAAAAATGGCTAATGATGACATAACTATTTTGAACAGAAAACATGGAGGTAGTAACGCGCAAATAACCAAATTAAAGTTGTCTGTCAGTAGAAAAAGTGATGATTTTGGTTTCGAACAAATAGAAGTATTGCAAGAAAACGTGCGCAAGTTAAGTAAACAAAGTGATGAACTTCGCTTGGATTATTACAAAGTGTGCAAAGATGAAGAAGTATCAGACATCGAAGCTGTTTTTGAAGAAATCGAGACGGATCTTACCAATGTTGAGGTAAGCCTCAAATGTCTTTATAATTCATTATGTACTAAGAATGATTGTGAATATCCAAATAATAGTATCCCAGAAACAAGAAGTAATTCCTTGAATTATAAATTGCCTAAAATAACATTACTAAATTTTCTGGTAATTTCAAAGACTGGAATTTATTTAAAAACCAATTTGTAGCTTTAATTTCATCTAATAGACAATTAACAGATTTTCAAAAATTGTTTTATTTACAATCTTGTTTAATTGGTAATGCAAAGCATATACAAACAATAGATCATACATATTCTAAGGCACTTGAAGAAAGATATGATAATAACAGACTGGTTGTAAATTCTCATATCCAATGAATTACAGTATTTTTCTGTTTTGCCGGCACAAGCGATAAAGTCGCCAATAATGGTACAACCGATGCCAAACGGAATGTCCTCGCTGGTAACCTTTTACGCCTCATTTCAAAGTCGCAGCTTTTTCTTATCAGATTGATTGTTTCTTTCAATACTGGCATATAATTACATAGAACTTTTATCAGATAGTTCAGTTTTATGTCTAAGGCCATTTTCGGTAATTAAGTCGATTAGGATGCAATCACAACGCTTATCCGAAGCCAAAAATATAGAAAAGATAAAGTCAAGGGTTAAATTCATCAATTCTAATGAGAATGCATTAGCGAAGTGAAGCACTACAGTTTTACATAATTTCTGAGTAAGCTATTCGTACGAATTTAAATATTTCTTGCATTTAAACGTGTGTTCCAAATTAAGATTTAACTTTAAATTAATGTAGATAATTACTGAGAGCATTAGACTTTTGTAGTGTAGTTTACGTGAGATGAGATCGCTTGGGGTCACGTGATAAGAACCAGCGAATCAGGATGTTGAACCATGAAAGCATAGTAAATTCTTAAATTACTGTCTTTTTACAAATTTATTGTCTTTATTTATTGGCTTTTTATAAAATAGGCCCTTTTGTAATCAAATATAGAAATCAAAGGAAAGGTAGTTTACATAAAGTTTATATAGCAATCTTTGTTTGCTTAGTTACCAAAAAAAGATTCATTTAGAAATAGTATTCGACTTAACATCTCAGCATGTTTAAAACGATTTTTCTTGCATAAAGGTAAAAGCTCATGTCTGTTTACTGACAATGCAATTATTTTTGTAATTGCTCACAAAGAGTCTGCTTCGTCTGCTCACAAAGAGTTAAAGAAACTTGCTTCTTTAGTACCTGTCCCTCATGAAGTTTTGGGTAAGTATTTGGCATCTGAAAATATCTTTTGGAAATTTATTCCTCCTTGTGCCCCCAATTTGGAATTTGGGAGGCCGAAATCAAATCTATTAAATTTCATCTTAAAAGGACTCTTTCCGATGCTAAACTAACCTATGAAGCATTTTTAACCTAATTGATCAAACTGAAGGAATACTAAATTCGAGACCTCTTTCTCCTTTATCGTCTGAACCTTCAGATTACGAACCCTTGACGCCAGGTCACATTTTAATAGGTAGATCCATAAACTCAATTGTAGAACCTCAAATTTTAGATCTGTCAGAAAGCAGATTATCAAGATGGCAAAAATTAACTAAAATGATACAGATTATATGGAAACGATGGATAACTGACTATCTTAATCACTTGCAACAACGAAACAAATGGTATTTTTCAAATGACAATATAAAGAAAAATAAAATGGTTATTATTAAAGATGATCAGTTACTTCCATTTAAATGGTTACTAGGAAGAATTGATCAGACGATTCCTGGTAAAGATGGTAAGATATGAGTAGCAGTCATTAACACAAAGTTTGGTCCAATTAAAAGGCCAATATCAAAAATTTGTTTATTGCTTATTGAGGATAGCTTCAAGGATTAAGTTTCATTGTTAATAAAAATATACATTGTTCTTTGCTATATTTATATTTTGGTAATTTTGATGAAAAATGTGAATTTTTTTACTGTTTGAAATGTTGATATACTTACAATAATTACTGAAAAAATTTACAAATATTCAAACTTTATAGAATTTTCTGAATTGTTTATTTCATTCTGTAAATGATTTATTAACTTTAAGTCTTTTGTTAATGCTTATAAAAATGAGTAGCTGAATTAATAGAATTTGATATTGAATTGTATGCTTAGATATAGTTTGCATATCATAGATATTGTAACGTGGGGTGGTATGTTGCCTCCTACGCAGCAATAAAGTTATGTTCAGCACATTGTTTCCGCGCAACTTAAATGTTATGTATAGTGCATTGTTTCTGCGCAACTTTAATGTTATGTATAGTGCATTGTTTCTGCGCAATTTCAGTTAGTTATAACTGGAACTACTAGCGTAGCATACATGTTTTGATCCCGTATGGTCGGAAATTCAGCGATTTTGATTTTTTAGTTTTGATACAGTCCAACTAAATAAAATTGGTTGTTGTTATAAAGTTGTCGTTAATATATAGTAGGACCAGCGACCTCAGAACAAAAGTGCTTTGATTTGTCGCAAAAATTTTAGGTGTAGATTGGCTGCACTTAAAAACCGCCAAATCTGCAGCTGTATTGGTATTAATACGCAAGTACCTTATTTATTAGTTCAATTAAAATCAACTACATTTACTAAATTAATTCCAATAAATAAGTTCAATCAATTTTATATTAAATTTGAAATAAAAACTATTATATGAATGAACTAACTGTGAATAAAACAGAAAAATTATCACTCGTGGAGCATGATGTTTAACCTTAAAAGCTCCTTTATTCGTTATAATAGCTACAGCTTTAAAAGATTCATCTTTTACTAAAACATTTTGGAAATGTTAAAGTGATAAATTAAGTATTTATAATCCTGCTTGAGTGCTCCAGACATTATGTATGATGTTTTTAGTAATCATCAGATGTACAAGTTTTACAAAGACAGCCTCATCAAGTTTAACAAAAATTTGATATGAAACCTTACCTGGGATTTTTCATTAGAGGCTTTCAAGCGAGTTGTGAAAAATTTCTCCTTGTCAGTTTCTTCAAGAGTTTTAGCATTGGAAAAACTATCTTGGTTTGAGTTTGTTTCATCTGCAGTATTGCACTTTACATCTAAATTCTCACACTCAAAAAGTTCTTCTCTGCCATTTACCTCCAGACCAAAATTAACTTTTGAAGTTTCAGTTTCTCCTTCAGCTTCAGCTTCAGAAACTACATCCACTTCTACAGATTCATTTTCATTCACATTTAAACAATTAACAATAGTTTGATGAGGACATATATCATACACTTTAGGCTTGAAAAAGAGGAAACATTTGTAACGTAAATATTTGAGTTTGGATTTTCGAAATCCAACAGGAATTTCTGAAGCTTTTGAAGATGCATTTCTGTCTGAAGCAACTTCTACTTCTTCAAAATCTCATTCATCAAAAGGAGCATCTGAAACCTCTTCAGTTTCAACAGTAGTGGGGGTACTAATATTTAATTCTGGTACATAATCTAGATTTTGCCTTTAACCACATGAAGCCACCACCTTTAAGCACATGAAGATTTTCAGGATTTCTACCAAATCCTCTCTGACTAGATCTCAGATTTCTGTCAGAAAATCGTTGGATAGGTTGTGATGAAGTTGATTTTCTTGACATTTTCACAGTATCAGCATAACATCATATTAATGAAACTTTAAAATCTAAAAAAAGAAATACAATTATTTTAACATATTATGCAAAAAGAATACAAAATAATTTTAAAAAGAAATCTAAAAGGTTTCAGATTTTAAATTACATCCAAAGGAGCTTTTTAACATTTTGTGTGCTACCTTTATTTATTAAATATCATGTTCTTTGCACTTAAACCATAAAATTGAGTTCAATGAAAAAAAAGGTTGGCTATTTTCTGCAGGGGAGATATAAAAATAAAATTTTACAGACTTGTTTTATATAAGATTTCAATATTTTTATATGAATGAAATGTGTCTCCCTTTGCATATGGCCCTGCTGTTGAAATTAATATGCTTTTTCAATATACTGCTTGATACAGAAGTTACATACACTTCTTTTTAATAAAACTTTCATTATTTTTTTCTGTGGATGACAAAAGACATCTTAATTCAGAGAAACTGTAATAATTTCAAAATGTTACACAGATCAATTTAATATGTAAAGCATATCAAACATTATTTAAAAATTTATCCATTTGAGTTTGCTCCATATTTCTTATTAGTTGCTTTTCAACGGTGGTCTCCAAGACAAAACACTGCCTATAAATTTCTTTATCTCCACCTTTAAGTTTGAGTGTTCTCAAAATACCCACTGCTTGACGCGTTTTTAAGAATTGCACATACTCAATATCCATGTGCACATTGACCTATTTTCAATCAAAAAAAGAAACCCTAGAATTGCACAAAAATGGCACTGTGCACACCCTTGACTTTATTTATGTACACATCGACCTATTTTCACTTATAAAGTAAAAGAAAATTGACAAAAATCCAATTGTTTTTACCCTTGTAAAAAGTGGCAAATAAATAAGTGAGCGATTCTGCACTTTACCAAGAATATTTTCAAAGAAAAGGCATCATTCATTATAGAAAATTACGTTTGAACAACCAACGAGATGAAATTATGCTTTAGCGATAAGTCGGTAGCAAAATGCGATGCAGGCATCTATTCAGTTATGTTTAGCAATTTTTATATAAATTATAATAATGATCTGAAATAGTTATTTACTCTTATGCTTCCATTCAGTCATTTAGCCTTTTTCATATAAATTATAATAATAAAAAAGTATTATATGAAATTAACATTTCATCTAAATTAAAACATCAATCTTACATAGTTATTTACTATTATACTTCCTCTCTTGCCACAATTATCATGGTTGATGCAATTATTTTTGGCAGCACTGGCATCAACAATAGTTTGGCGATTTTTTATGGCCCTCGAAACTGAATAGTACTGTTGTCTTTAAAATATAGTAGAACCAGTGACCTCAGAACATCTGGTCAAGATCCACCGCAATTAATTAGAATTTTTATAAAAATGGCTAATGATGACATAACTATTTTGAACAGAAAACATGGAGGTAGTAACGCGCAAATAACCAAATTAAAGTTGTCTGTCAGTAGAAAAAGTGATGATTTTGGTTTCGAACAAATAGAAGTATTGCAAGAAAACGTGCGCAAGTTAAGTAAACAAAGTGATGAACTTCGCTTGGATTATTACAAAGTGTGCAAAGATGAAGAAGTATCAGACATCGAAGCTGTTTTTGAAGAAATCGAGACGGATCTTACCAATGTTGAGGTAAGCCTCAAATGTCTTTATAATTCATTATGTACTAAGAATGATTGTGAATATCCAAATAATAGTATCCCAGAAACAAGAAGTAATTCCTTGAATTATAAATTGCCTAAAATAACATTACTAAATTTTCTGGTAATTTCAAAGACTGGAATTTATTTAAAAACCAATTTGTAGCTTTAATTTCATCTAATAGACAATTAACAGATTTTCAAAAATTGTTTTATTTACAATCTTGTTTAATTGGTAATGCAAAGCATATACAAACAATAGATCATACATATTCTAAGGCACTTGAAGAAAGATATGATAATAACAGACTGGTTGTAAATTCTCATATCCAATGAATTACAGTATTTTTCTGTTTTGCCGGCACAAGCGATAAAGTCGCCAATAATGGTACAACCGATGCCAAACGGAATGTCCTCGCTGGTAACCTTTTACGCCTCATTTCAAAGTCGCAGCTTTTTCTTATCAGATTGATTGTTTCTTTCAATACTGGCATATAATTACATAGAACTTTTATCAGATAGTTCAGTTTTATGTCTAAGGCCATTTTCGGTAATTAAGTCGATTAGGATGCAATCACAACGCTTATCCGAAGCCAAAAATATAGAAAAGATAAAGTCAAGGGTTAAATTCATCAATTCTAATGAGAATGCATTAGCGAAGTGAAGCACTACAGTTTTACATAATTTCTGAGTAAGCTATTCGTACGAATTTAAATATTTCTTGCATTTAAACGTGTGTTCCAAATTAAGATTTAACTTTAAATTAATGTAGATAATTACTGAGAGCATTAGACTTTTGTAGTGTAGTTTACGTGAGATGAGATCGCTTGGGGTCACGTGATAAGAACCAGCGAATCAGGATGTTGAACCATGAAAGCATAGTAAATTCTTAAATTACTGTCTTTTTACAAATTTATTGTCTTTATTTATTGGCTTTTTATAAAATAGGCCCTTTTGTAATCAAATATAGAAATCAAAGGAAAGGTAGTTTACATAAAGTTTATATAGCAATCTTTGTTTGCTTAGTTACCAAAAAAAGATTCATTTAGAAATAGTATTCGACTTAACATCTCAGCATGTTTAAAACGATTTTTCTTGCATAAAGGTAAAAGCTCATGTCTGTTTAGTGACAATGCAATTATTTTTGTAATTGCTCACAAAGAGTCTGCTTTGTCTGCTCACAAAGAGTTAAAGAAACTTGCTTCTTTAGTACCTGTCCCTCATGAAGTTTTGGGTAAGTATTTGGCATCTGAAAATATCTTTTGGAAATTTATTCCTCCTTGTGCCCCCAATTTGGAATTTGGGAGGCCGAAATCAAATCTATTAAATTTCATCTTAAAAGGACTCTTTCCGATGCTAAACTAACCTATGAAGCATTTTTAGCCTAATTGATCAAACTGAAGGAATACTAAATTCGAGACCTCTTTCTCCTTTATCCTCTGAACCTTCAGATTATGAACATAATTGGAACTACTAGCGTAGCATACATGTTTTGATCCCGTATGGTCGGAAATTCAGCGATTTTGATTTTTTAGTTTTGATACAGTCCAACTAAATAAAATTGGTTGCTGTTATAAAGTTGTCGTTAATATATAGTAGGACCAGCGACCTCAGAACAAAAGTGCTTTGATTTGTCGCAAAAATTTTAGGTGTAGATTGGCTGCACTTAAAAACCGCCAAATCTGCAGCTGTATTGGTATTAATACGCAAGTACCTTATTTATTAGTTCAATTAAAATCAACTACATTTACTAAATTAATTCCAATAAATAAGTTCAATCAATTTTATATTAACTTTGAAATAAAAACTATTATATGAATGAACTAACTGTGAATAAAACAGAAAAATTATCACACGTGGAGCATGATGTTTAACCTTAAAAGCTCCTTTATTCGTTATAATAGCTACAGCTTTAAAAGATTCATCTTTTACTAAAACATTTTGGAAATGTTAAAGTGATAAATTAAGTATTTATAATCCTGCTTGAGTGCTCCAGACATTATGTATGATGTTTTTAGTAATCATCAGATGTACAAGTTTTACAAAGACAGCCTCATCAAGTTTAACAAAAATTTGATATGAAACCTTACCTGGGATTTTTCATTAGAGGCTTTCAAGCGAGTTGTGGAAAATTTCTCCTCGTCAGTTTCTTCAAGAGTTTTAGCATTGGAAAAACTATCTTGGTTTGAGTTTGTTTCATCTGCAGTATTGCACTTTACATCTAAATTCTCACACTCAAAAAGTTCTTCTCTGCCATTTACCTCCAGACCAAAATTAACTTTTGAAGTTTCAGTTTCTCCTTCAGCTTCAGCTTCAGAAACAACATCCACTTCTACAGATTCATTTTCATTCACATTTAAACAATTAACAATAGTTCGATGAGGACATATATCATACACTTTAGGCTTGAAAAAGAGGAAACATTTGTAACGTAAATATTTGAGTTTGGATTTTCGAAATCCAACAGGAATTTCTGAAGCTTTTGAAGATGCATTTCTGTCTGAAGCAACTTCTACTTCTTCAAAATCTCCTTCATCAAAAGGAGCATCTGAAACCTCTTCAGTTTCAACAGTAGTGGGGGTACTAATATTTAATTCTGGTACATAATCTAGATTTTGCCTTTAACCACATGAAGCCACCACCTTTAAGCACATGAAGATTTTCAGGATTTCTACCAAATCCTCTCTGACTAGATCTCAGATTTCTGTCAGAAAATCGTTGGATAGGTTGTGATGAAGTTGATTTTCTTGACATTTTCACAGTATCAGCATAACATCATATTAATGAAACTTTAAAATCTAAAAAAAGAAATACAATTATTTTAACATATTATGCAAAAAGAATACAAAATAATTTTAAAAAGAAATCTAAAAGGTTTCAGATTTTAAATTACATCCAAAGGAGCTTTTTAACATTTTGTGTGCTACCTTTATTTATTAAATATCATGTTCTTTGCACTTAAACCATAAAATTGAGTTCAATAAAAAAAAAAGGTTGGCTATTTTCTGCAGGGGAGATATAAAAATAAAATTTTACAGACTTGTTTTATATAAGATTTCAATATTTTTATATGAATGAAATGTGTCTCCCTTTGCATATGGCCCTGCCGTTGAAATTAATATGCTTTTTCAATATACTGCTTGATACAGAAGTTACATACACTTCTTTTTAATAAAACTTTCATTATTTTTTTCTGTGGATGACAAAAGACATCTTAATTCAGAGAAACTGTAATAATTTCAAAATGTTACACAGATCAATTTAATATGTAAAGCATATCAAACATTATTTAAAAATTTATCCATTTGAGTTTGCTCCATATTTCTTATTAGTTGCTTTTCAACGGTGGTCTCCAAGACAAAACACTGCCTATAAATTTCTTTATCTCCACCTTTAAGTTTGAGTGTTCTCAAAATACCCACTGCTTGACACGTTTTTAAGAATTGCACATACTCGATATCCATGTGCACATTGACCTATTTTCAATCAAAAAAAGAAACCCTAGAATTGCACAAAAATGGCACTGTGCACACCCTTGACTTTATTTATGTACACATCGACCTATTTTCACTTATAAAGTAAAAGAAAATTGACAAAAATCCAATTGTTTTTACCCTTGTAAAAAGTGGCAAATAAATAAGTGAACGATTCTGCACTTTACCAAGAATATTTTCAAAGAAAAGGCATCATTCATTATAGAAAATTACGTTTGAACAACCAACGAGATGAAATTATGCTTTAGCGATAAGTCGGTAGCAAAATGCGATGCAGGCATCTATTCAGTTATGTTTAGCAATTTTTATATAAATTATATTAATGATCTGAAATAGTTATTTACTCTTATGCTTCCATTCAGTCATTTAGCCTTTTTCATATAAATTATAATAATAAAAAAGTATTATATGAAATTAACATTTCATCTAAATTAAAACATCAATCTTACATAGTTATTTACTATTATACTTCCTCTCTTGCCACAATTATCATGGTTGATGCAATTATTTTTGGCAGCACTGGCATCAACAATAGTTTGGCGATTTTTTATGGCCCTCGAAACTGAATAGTACTGTTGTCTTTAAAATATAGTAGAACCAGTGACCTCAGAACATCTGGTCAAGATCCACCGCAATTAATTAGAATTTTTATAAAAATGGCTAATGATGACATAACTATTTTGAACAGAAAACATGGAGGTAGTAACGCGCAAATAACCAAATTAAAGTTGTCTGTCAGTAGAAAAAGTGATGATTTTGGTTTCGAACAAATAGAAGTATTGCAAGAAAACGTGCGCAAGTTAAGTAAACAAAGTGATGAACTTCGCTTGGATTATTACAAAGTGTGCAAAGATGAAGAAGTATCAGACATCGAAGCTGTTTTTGAAGAAATCGAGACGGATGTTACCAATGTTGAGGTAAGCCTCAAATGTCTTTATAATTCATTATGTACTAAGAATGATTGTGAATATCCAAATAATAGTATCCCAGAAACAAGAAGTAATTCCTTGAATTATAAATTGCCTAAAATAACATTACTAAATTTTCTGGTAATTTCAAAGACTGGAATTTATTTAAAAACCAATTTGTAGCTTTAATTTCATCTAATAGACAATTAACAGATTTTCAAAAATTGTTTTATTTACAATCTTGTTTAATTGGTAATGCAAAGCATATACAAACAATAGATCATACATATTCTAAGGCACTTGAAGAAAGATATGATAATAACAGACTGGTTGTAAATTCTCATATCCAATGAATTACAGTATTTTTCTGTTTTGCCGGCACAAGCAATAAAGTCGCCAATAATGGTACAACCGATGCCAAACGGAATGTCCTCGCTGGTAACCTTTTACGCCTCATTTCAAAGTCGCAGCTTTTTCTTATCAGATTGATTGTTTATTTCAATACTGGCATATAATTACATAGAACTTTTATCAGATAGTTCAGTTTTATGTCTAAGGCCATTTTCGGTAATTAAGTCGATTAGGATGCAATCACAGCGCTTATCCGAAGCCAAAAATATAGAAAAGATAAAGTCAAGGGTTAAATTCATCAATTCTAATGAGAATGCATTAGCGAAGTGAAGCACTACAGTTTTACATAATTTCTGAGTAAGCTATTCGTACGAATTTAAATATTTCTTGCATTTAAACGTGTGTTCCAAATTAAGATTTAACTTTAAATTAATGTAGATAATTACTGAGAGCATTAGACTTTTGTAGTGTAGTTTACGTGAGATGAGATCGCTTGGGGTCACGTGATAAGAACCAGCGAATCAGGATGTTGAACCATGAAAGCATAGTAAATTCTTAAATTACTGTCTTTTTACAAATTTATTGTCTTTATTTATTGGCTTTTTATAAAATAGGCCCTTTTGTAATCAAATATAGAAATCAAAGGAAAGGTAGTTTACATAAAGTTTATATAGCAATCTTTGTTTGCTTAGTTACCAAAAAAAGATTCATTTAGAAATAGTATTCGACTTAACATCTCAGCATGTTTAAAACGATTTTTCTTGCATAAAGGTAAAAGCTCATGTCTGTTTACTGACAATGCAATTATTTTTGTAATTGCTCACAAAGAGTCTGCTTCGTCTGCTCACAAAGAGTTAAAGAAACTTGCTTCTTTAGTACCTGTCCCTCATGAAGTTTTGGGTAAGTATTTGGCATCTGAAAATATCTTTTGGAAATTTATTCCTCCTTGTGCCCCCAATTTGGAATTTGGGAGGCCGAAATCAAATCTATTAAATTTCATCTTAAAAGGACTCTTTCCGATGCTAAACTAACCTATGAAGCATTTTTAACCTAATTGATCAAACTGAAGGAATACTAAATTCGAGACCTCTTTCTCCTTTATCGTCTGAACCTTCAGATTACGAACCCTTGACGCCAGGTCACATTTTAATAGGTAGATCCATAAACTCAATTGTAGAACCTCAAATTTTAGATCTGTCAGAAAGCAGATTATCAAGATGGCAAAAATTAACTAAAATGATACAGATTATATGGAAACGATGGATAACTGACTATCTTAATCACTTGCAACAACGAAACAAATGGTATTTTTCAAATGACAATATAAAGAAAAATAAAATGGTTATTATTAAAGATGATCAGTTACTTCCATTTAAATGGTTACTAGGAAGAATTGATCAGACGATTCCTGGTAAAGATGGTAAGATATGAGTAGCAGTCATTAACACAAAGTTTGGTCCAATTAAAAGGCCAATATCAAAAATTTGTTTATTGCTTATTGAGGATAGCTTCAAGGATTAAGTTTCATTGTTAATAAAAATATACATTGTTCTTTGCTATATTTATATTTTGGTAATTTTGATGAAAAATGTGAATTTTTTTACTGTTTGAAATGTTGATATACTTACAATAATTACTGAAAAAATTTACAAATATTCAAACTTTATAGAATTTTCTGAATTGTTTATTTCATTCTGTAAATGATTTATTAACTTTAAGTCTTTTGTTAATGCTTATAAAAATGAGTAGCTGAATTAATAGAATTTGATATTGAATTGTATGCTTAGATATAGTTTGCATATCATAGATATTGTAACGTGGGGTGGTATGTTGCCTCCTACGCAGCAATAAAGTTATGTTCAGCACATTGTTTCCGCGCAACTTAAATGTTATGTATAGTGCATTGTTTCTGCGCAACTTTAATGTTATGTATAGCGCATTGTTTCTGCGCAATTTCAGTTAGTTATAACTGGAACTACTAGCGTAGCATACATGTTTTGATCCCGTATGGTCGGAAATTCAGCGATTTTGATTTTTTAGTTTTGATACAGTCCAACTAAATAAAATTGGTTGTTGTTATAAAGTTGTCGTTAATATATAGTAGGACCAGCGACCTCAGAACAAAAGTGCTTTGATTTGTCGCAAAAATTTTAGGTGTAGATTGGCTGCACTTAAAAACCGCCAAATCTGCAGCTGTATTGGTATTAATACGCAAGTACCTTATTTATTAGTTCAATTAAAATCAACTACATTTACTAAATTAATTCCAATAAATAAGTTCAATCAATTTTATATTAAATTTGAAATAAAAACTATTATATGAATGAACTAACTGTGAATAAAACAGAAAAATTATCACTCGTGGAGCATGATGTTTAACCTTAAAAGCTCCTTTATTCGTTATAATAGCTACAGCTTTAAAAGATTCATCTTTTACTAAAACATTTTGGAAATGTTAAAGTGATAAATTAAGTATTTATAATCCTGCTTGAGTGCTCCAGACATTATGTATGATGTTTTTAGTAATCATCAGATGTACAAGTTTTACAAAGACAGCCTCATCAAGTTTAACAAAAATTTGATATGAAACCTTACCTGGGATTTTTCATTAGAGGCTTTCAAGCGAGTTGTGAAAAATTTCTCCTCGTCAGTTTCTTCAAGAGTTTTAGCATTGGAAAAACTATCTTGGTTTGAGTTTGTTTCATCTGCAGTATTGCACTTTACATCTAAATTCTCACACTCAAAAAGTTCTTCTCTGCCATTTACCTCCAGACCAAAATTAACTTTTGAAGTTTCAGTTTCTCCTTCAGCTTCAGCTTCAGAAACTACATCCACTTCTACAGATTCATTTTCATTCACATTTAAACAATTAACAATAGTTTGATGAGGACATATATCATACACTTTAGGCTTGAAAAAGAGGAAACATTTGTAACGTAAATATTTGAGTTTGGATTTTCGAAATCCAACAGGAATTTCTGAAGCTTTTGAAGATGCATTTCTGTCTGAAGCAACTTCTACTTCTTCAAAATCTCATTCATCAAAAGGAGCATCTGAAACCTCTTCAGTTTCAACAGTAGTGGGGGTACTAATATTTAATTCTGGTACATAATCTAGATTTTGCCTTTAACCACATGAAGCCACCACCTTTAAGCACATGAAGATTTTCAGGATTTCTACCAAATCCTCTCTGACTAGATCTCAGATTTCTGTCAGAAAATCGTTGGATAGGTTGTGATGAAGTTGATTTTCTTGACATTTTCACAGTATCAGCATAACATCATATTAATGAAACTTTAAAATCTAAAAAAAGAAATACAATTATTTTAACATATTATGCAAAAAGAATACAAAATAATTTTAAAAAGAAATCTAAAAGGTTTCAGATTTTAAATTACATCCAAAGGAGCTTTTTAACATTTTGTGTGCTACCTTTATTTATTAAATATCATGTTCTTTGCACTTAAACCATAAAATTGAGTTCAATGAAAAAAAAGGTTGGCTATTTTCTGCAGGGGAGATATAAAAATAAAATTTTACAGACTTGTTTTATATAAGATTTCAATATTTTTATATGAATGAAATGTGTCTCCCTTTGCATATGGCCCTGCTGTTGAAATTAATATGCTTTTTCAATATACTGCTTGATACAGAAGTTACATACACTTCTTTTTAATAAAACTTTCATTATTTTTTTCTGTGGATGACAAAAGACATCTTAATTCAGAGAAACTGTAATAATTTCAAAATGTTACACAGATCAATTTAATATGTAAAGCATATCAAACATTATTTAAAAATTTATCCATTTGAGTTTGCTCCATATTTCTTATTAGTTGCTTTTCAACGGTGGTCTCCAAGACAAAACACTGCCTATAAATTTCTTTATCTCCACCTTTAAGTTTGAGTGTTCTCAAAATACCCACTGCTTGACGCGTTTTTAAGAATTGCACATACTCAATATCCATGTGCACATTGACCTATTTTCAATCAAAAAAAGAAACCCTAGAATTGCACAAAAATGGCACTGTGCACACCCTTGACTTTATTTATGTACACATCGACCTATTTTCACTTATAAAGTAAAAGAAAATTGACAAAAATCCAATTGTTTTTACCCTTGTAAAAAGTGGCAAATAAATAAGTGAGCGATTCTGCACTTTACCAAGAATATTTTCAAAGAAAAGGCATCATTCATTATAGAAAATTACGTTTGAACAACCAACGAGATGAAATTATGCTTTAGCGATAAGTCGGTAGCAAAATGCGATGCAGGCATCTATTCAGTTATGTTTAGCAATTTTTATATAAATTATAATAATGATCTGAAATAGTTATTTACTCTTATGCTTCCATTCAGTCATTTAGCCTTTTTCATATAAATTATAATAATAAAAAAGTATTATATGAAATTAACATTTCATCTAAATTAAAACATCAATCTTACATAGTTATTTACTATTATACTTCCTCTCTTGCCACAATTATCATGGTTGATGCAATTATTTTTGGCAGCACTGGCATCAACAATAGTTTGGCGATTTTTTATGGCCCTCGAAACTGAATAGTACTGTTGTCTTTAAAATATAGTAGAACCAGTGACCTCAGAACATCTGGTCAAGATCCACCGCAATTAATTAGAATTTTTATAAAAATGGCTAATGATGACATAACTATTTTGAACAGAAAACATGGAGGTAGTAACGCGCAAATAACCAAATTAAAGTTGTCTGTCAGTAGAAAAAGTGATGATTTTGGTTTCGAACAAATAGAAGTATTGCAAGAAAACGTGCGCAAGTTAAGTAAACAAAGTGATGAACTTCGCTTGGATTATTACAAAGTGTGCAAAGATGAAGAAGTATCAGACATCGAAGCTGTTTTTGAAGAAATCGAGACGGATCTTACCAATGTTGAGGTAAGCCTCAAATGTCTTTATAATTCATTATGTACTAAGAATGATTGTGAATATCCAAATAATAGTATCCCAGAAACAAGAAGTAATTCCTTGAATTATAAATTGCCTAAAATAACATTACTAAATTTTCTGGTAATTTCAAAGACTGGAATTTATTTAAAAACCAATTTGTAGCTTTAATTTCATCTAATAGACAATTAACAGATTTTCAAAAATTGTTTTATTTACAATCTTGTTTAATTGGTAATGCAAAGCATATACAAACAATAGATCATACATATTCTAAGGCACTTGAAGAAAGATATGATAATAACAGACTGGTTGTAAATTCTCATATCCAATGAATTACAGTATTTTTCTGTTTTGCCGGCACAAGCGATAAAGTCGCCAATAATGGTACAACCGATGCCAAACGGAATGTCCTCGCTGGTAACCTTTTACGCCTCATTTCAAAGTCGCAGCTTTTTCTTATCAGATTGATTGTTTCTTTCAATACTGGCATATAATTACATAGAACTTTTATCAGATAGTTCAGTTTTATGTCTAAGGCCATTTTCGGTAATTAAGTCGATTAGGATGCAATCACAACGCTTATCCGAAGCCAAAAATATAGAAAAGATAAAGTCAAGGGTTAAATTCATCAATTCTAATGAGAATGCATTAGCGAAGTGAAGCACTACAGTTTTACATAATTTCTGAGTAAGCTATTCGTACGAATTTAAATATTTCTTGCATTTAAACGTGTGTTCCAAATTAAGATTTAACTTTAAATTAATGTAGATAATTACTGAGAGCATTAGACTTTTGTAGTGTAGTTTACGTGAGATGAGATCGCTTGGGGTCACGTGATAAGAACCAGCGAATCAGGATGTTGAACCATGAAAGCATAGTAAATTCTTAAATTACTGTCTTTTTACAAATTTATTGTCTTTATTTATTGGCTTTTTATAAAATAGGCCCTTTTGTAATCAAATATAGAAATCAAAGGAAAGGTAGTTTACATAAAGTTTATATAGCAATCTTTGTTTGCTTAGTTACCAAAAAAAGATTCATTTAGAAATAGTATTCGACTTAACATCTCAGCATGTTTAAAACGATTTTTCTTGCATAAAGGTAAAAGCTCATGTCTGTTTAGTGACAATGCAATTATTTTTGTAATTGCTCACAAAGAGTCTGCTTTGTCTGCTCACAAAGAGTTAAAGAAACTTGCTTCTTTAGTACCTGTCCCTGATGAAGTTTTGGGTAAGTATTTGGCATCTGAAAATATCTTTTGGAAATTTATTCCTCCTTGTGCCCCCAATTTGGAATTTGGGAGGCCGAAATCAAATCTATTAAATTTCATCTTAAAAGGACTCTTTCCGATGCTAAACTAACCTATGAAGCATTTTTAGCCTAATTGATCAAACTGAAGGAATACTAAATTCGAGACCTCTTTCTCCTTTATCCTCTGAACCTTCAGATTATGAACATAATTGGAACTACTAGCGTAGCATACATGTTTTGATCCCGTATGGTCGGAAATTCAGCGATTTTGATTTTTTAGTTTTGATACAGTCCAACTAAATAAAATTGGTTGCTGTTATAAAGTTGTCGTTAATATATAGTAGGACCAGCGACCTCAGAACAAAAGTGCTTTGATTTGTCGCAAAAATTTTAGGTGTAGATTGGCTGCACTTAAAAACCGCCAAATCTGCAGCTGTATTGGTATTAATACGCAAGTACCTTATTTATTAGTTCAATTAAAATCAACTACATTTACTAAATTAATTCCAATAAATAAGTTCAATCAATTTTATATTAACTTTGAAATAAAAACTATTATATGAATGAACTAACTGTGAATAAAACAGAAAAATTATCACACGTGGAGCATGATGTTTAACCTTAAAAGCTCCTTTATTCGTTATAATAGCTACAGCTTTAAAAGATTCATCTTTTACTAAAACATTTTGGAAATGTTAAAGTGATAAATTAAGTATTTATAATCCTGCTTGAGTGCTCCAGACATTATGTATGATGTTTTTAGTAATCATCAGATGTACAAGTTTTACAAAGACAGCCTCATCAAGTTTAACAAAAATTTGATATGAAACCTTACCTGGGATTTTTCATTAGAGGCTTTCAAGCGAGTTGTGGAAAATTTCTCCTCGTCAGTTTCTTCAAGAGTTTTAGCATTGGAAAAACTATCTTGGTTTGAGTTTGTTTCATCTGCAGTATTGCACTTTACATCTAAATTCTCACACTCAAAAAGTTCTTCTCTGCCATTTACCTCCAGACCAAAATTAACTTTTGAAGTTTCAGTTTCTCCTTCAGCTTCAGCTTCAGAAACAACATCCACTTCTACAGATTCATTTTCATTCACATTTAAACAATTAACAATAGTTCGATGAGGACATATATCATACACTTTAGGCTTGAAAAAGAGGAAACATTTGTAACGTAAATATTTGAGTTTGGATTTTCGAAATCCAACAGGAATTTCTGAAGCTTTTGAAGATGCATTTCTGTCTGAAGCAACTTCTACTTCTTCAAAATCTCCTTCATCAAAAGGAGCATCTGAAACCTCTTCAGTTTCAACAGTAGTGGGGGTACTAATATTTAATTCTGGTACATAATCTAGATTTTGCCTTTAACCACATGAAGCCACCACCTTTAAGCACATGAAGATTTTCAGGATTTCTACCAAATCCTCTCTGACTAGATCTCAGATTTCTGTCAGAAAATCGTTGGATAGGTTGTGATGAAGTTGATTTTCTTGACATTTTCACAGTATCAGCATAACATCATATTAATGAAACTTTAAAATCTAAAAAAAGAAATACAATTATTTTAACATATTATGCAAAAAGAATACAAAATAATTTTAAAAAGAAATCTAAAAGGTTTCAGATTTTAAATTACATCCAAAGGAGCTTTTTAACATTTTGTGTGCTACCTTTATTTATTAAATATCATGTTCTTTTCACTTAAACCATAAAATTGAGTTCAATAAAAAAAAAAAAGTTGGCTATTTTCTGCAGGGGAGATATAAAAATAAAATTTTACAGACTTGTTTTATATAAGATTTCAATATTTTTATATGAATGAAATGTGTCTCCCTTTGCATATGGCCCTGCTGTTGAAATTAATATGCTTTTTCAATATACTGCTTGATACAGAAGTTACATACACTTCTTTTTAATAAAACTTTCATTATTTTTTTCTGTGGATGACAAAAGACATCTTAATTCAGAGAAACTGTAATAATTTCAAAATGTTACACAGATCAATTTAATATGTAAAGCATATCAAACATTATTTAAAAATTTATCCATTTGAGTTTGCTCCATATTTCTTATTAGTTGCTTTTCAACGGTGGTCTCCAAGACAAAACACTGCCTATAAATTTCTTTATCTCCACCTTTAAGTTTGAGTGTTCTCAAAATACCCACTGCTTGACGCGTTTTTAAGAATTGCACATACTCGATATCCATGTGCACATTGACCTATTTTCAATCAAAAAAAGAAACCCTAGAATTGCACAAAAATGGCACTGTGCACACCCTTGACTTTATTTATGTACACATCGACCTATTTTCACTTATAAAGTAAAAGAAAATTGACAAAAATCCAATTGTTTTTACCCTTGTAAAAAGTGGCAAATAAATAAGTGAGCGATTCTGCACTTTACCAAGAATATTTTCAAAGAAAAGGCATCATTCATTATAGAAAATTACGTTTGAACAACCAACGAGATGAAATTATGCTTTAGCGATAAGTCGGTAGCAAACTGCGATGCAGGCATCTATTCAGTTATGTTTAGCAATTTTTATATAAATTATAATAATGATCTGAAATAGTTATTTACTCTTATGCTTCCATTCAGTCATTTAGCCTTTTTCATATAAATTATAATAATAAAAAAGTATTATATGAAATTAACATTTCATCTAAATTAAAACATCAATCTTACATAGTTATTTACTATTATACTTCCTCTCTTGCCACAATTATCATGGTTGATGCAATTATTTTTGGCAGCACTGGCATCAACAATAGTTTGGCGATTTTTTATGGCCCTCGAAACTGAATAGTACTGTTGTCTTTAAAATATAGTAGAACCAGTGACCTCAGAACATCTGGTCAAGATCCACCGCAATTAATTAGAATTTTTATAAAAATGGCTAATGATGACATAACTATTTTGAACAGAAAACATGGAGGTAGTAACGCGCAAATAACCAAATTAAAGTTGTCTGTCAGTAGAAAAAGTGATGATTTTGGTTTCGAACAAATAGAAGTATTGCAAGAAAACGTGCGCAAGTTAAGTAAACAAAGTGATGAACTTCGCTTGGATTATTACAAAGTGTGCAAAGATGAAGAAGTATCAGACATCGAAGCTGTTTTTGAAGAAATCGAGACGGATGTTACCAATGTTGAGGTAAGCCTCAAATGTCTTTATAATTCATTATGTACTAAGAATGATTGTGAATATCCAAATAATAGTATCCCAGAAACAAGAAGTAATTCCTTGAATTATAAATTGCCTAAAATAACATTACTAAATTTTCTGGTAATTTCAAAGACTGGAATTTATTTAAAAACCAATTTGTAGCTTTAATTTCATCTAATAGACAATTAACAGATTTTCAAAAATTGTTTTATTTACAATCTTGTTTAATTGGTAATGCAAAGCATATACAAACAATAGATCATACATATTCTAAGGCACTTGAAGAAAGATATGATAATAACAGACTGGTTGTAAATTCTCATATCCAATGAATTACAGTATTTTTCTGTTTTGCCGGCACAAGCGATAAAGTCGCCAATAATGGTACAACCGATGCCAAACGGAATGTCCTCGCTGGTAACCTTTTACACCTCATTTCAAAGTCGCAGCTTTTTCTTATCAGATTGATTGTTTCTTTCAATACTGGCATATAATTACATAGAACTTTTATCAGATAGTTCAGTTTTATGTCTAAGGCCATTTTCGGTAATTAACTCGATTAGGATGCAATCACAGCGCTTATCCGAAGCCAAAAATATAGAAAAGATAAAGTCAAGGGTTAAATTTATCAATTCTAATGAGAATGCATTAGTGAAGTGAAGCACTACAGTTTTACATAATTTCTGAGTAAGCTATTCGT
Organism: Stegodyphus dumicola; assembly: GCF_044657685.1. NCBI lineage: Eukaryota > Metazoa > Arthropoda > Arachnida > Araneae > Eresidae > Stegodyphus > Stegodyphus dumicola. Next base: position 5,311,399 of record NC_140772.1, read on the forward strand.
ACGAATTTAAATATTTCTTGCATTTAAACGTGTGTTCCAAATTAAGATTTAACTTTAAATTAATGTAGATAATTACTGAGAGCATTAGACTTTTGTAGTGTAGTTTACGTGAGATGAGATCGCTTGGGGTCACGTGATAAGAACCAGCGAATCAGGATGTTGAACCATGAAAGCATAGTAAATTCTTAAATTACTGTCTTTTTACAAATTTATTGTCTTTATTTATTGGCTTTTTATAAAATAGGCCCTTTTGTAATCAAATATAGAAATCAAAGGAAAGGTAGTTTACATAAAGTTTATATAGCAATCTTTGTTTGCTTAGTTACCAAAAAAAGATTCATTTAGAAATAGTATTCGACTTAACATCTCAGCATGTTTAAAACGATTTTTCTTGCATAAAGGTAAAAGCTCATGTCTGTTTAGTGACAATGCAATTATTTTCGTAATTGCTCACAAAGAGTCTGCTTCGTCTGCTCACAAAGAGTTAAAGAAACTTACTACTTTAGTACCTGTCCCTGATGAAGTTTTGGGTAAGTATTTGGCATCTGAAAATATCTTTTGGAAATTTATTCCTCCTTGTGCCCCCAATTTGGAATTTGGGAGGCCGAAATCAAATCTATTAAATTTCATCTTAAAAGGACTCTTTCCGATGCTAAACTAACCTATGAAGCATTTTTAACCTAATTGATCAAACTGAAGGAATACTAAATTCGAGACCTCTTTCTCCTTTATCGTCTGAACCTTCAGATTACGAACCCTTGACACCAGGTCACATTTTAATAGGTAGATCCATAAACTCAATTGTAGAACCTCAAATTTTAGATCTGTCAGAAAGCAGATTATCAAGATGGCAAAAATTAACTAAAATGATACAGATTATATGGAAACGATGGATAACTGACTATCTTAATCACTTGCAACAACGAAACAAATGGTATTTTTCAAATGACAATATAAAGAAAAATAAAATGGTTATTATTAAAGATGATCAGTTACTTCCATTTAAATGGTTACTAGGAAGAATTGATCAGACAATTCCTGATAAAGATGGTAAGATATGAGTAGCAGTCATTAACACAAAGTTTGGTCCAATTAAAAGGCCAATATCAAAAATCTGTTTATTGCTTATTGAGGATAGCTTCAAGGATTAAGTTTCATTGTTAATAAAAATATACATTGTTCTTTGCTATATTTATATTTTGGTAATTTTGATGAAAAATGTGAATTTTTTTACTGTTTGAAATGTTGATATACTTACAATAATTACTGAAAAAATTTACAAATATTCAAACTTTATAGAATTTTCTGAATTGTTTATTTCATTCTGTAAATGATTTATTAACTTTAAGTCTTTTGTTAATGCTTATAAAAATGAGTAGCTGAATTAATAGAATTTGATATTGAATTGTATGCTTAGATATAGTTTGCATATCATAGATATTGTAACGTGGGGTGGTATGTTGCCTCCTACGCAGCAATAAAGTTATGTTCAGCACATTGTTTCCGCGCAACTTAAATGTTATGTATAGTGCATTGTTTCTGCGCAACTTTAATGTTATGTATAGCGCATTGTTTCTGCGCAATTTCAGTTAGTTATAACTGGAACTACTAGCGTAGCATACATGTTTTGATCCCGTATGGTCGGAAATTCAGCGATTTTGATTTTTTAGTTTTGATACAGTCCAACTAAATAAAATTGGTTGTTGTTATTAAGTTGTCGTTAATATATAGTAGGACCAGCGACCTCAGAACAAAAGTGCTTTGATTTGTCGCAAAAATTTTAGGTGTAGATTGGCTGCACTTAAAAACCGCCAAATCTGCAGCTGTATTGGTATTAATACGCAAGTACCTTATTTATTAGTTCAATTATAATCAACTACATTTACTAAATTAATTCCAATAAATAAGTTCAATCAATTTTATATTAACTTTGAAATAAAAACTATTATATGAATGAACTAACTGTGAATAAAACAGAAAAATTATCACTCGTGGAGCATGATGTTTAACCTTAAAAGCTCCTTTATTCGTTATAATAGCTACAGCTTTAAAAGATTCATCTTTTACTAAAACATTTTGGAAATGTTAAAGTGATAAATTAAGTATTTATAATCCTGCTTGAGTGCTCCAGACATTATGTATGATGTTTTTAGTAATCATCAGATGTACAAGTTTTACAAAGACAGCCTCATCAAGTTTAACAAAAATTTGATATGAAACCTTACCTGGGATTTTTCATTAGAGGCTTTCAAGCGAGTTGTGGAAAATTTCTCCTCGTCAGTTTCTTCAAGAGTTTTAGCATTGGAAAAACTATCTTGGTTTGAGTTTGTTTCATCTGCAGTATTGCACTTTACATCTAAATTCTCACACTCAAAAAGTTCTTCTCTGCCATTTACCTCCAGACCAAAATTAACTTTTGAAGTTTCAGTTTCTCCTTCAGCTTCAGCTTCAGAAACAACATCCACTTCTACAGATTCATTTTCATTCACATTTAAACAATTAACAATAGTTCGATGAGGACATATATCATACACTTTAGGCTTGAAAAAGAGGAAACATTTGTAACGTAAATATTTGAGTTTGGATTTTCGAAATCCAACAGGAATTTCTGAAGCTTTTGAAGATGCATTTCTGTCTGAAGCAACTTCTACTTCTTCAAAATCTCCTTCATCAAAAGGAGCATCTGAAACCTCTTCAGTTTCAACAGTAGTGGGGGTACTAATATTTAATTCTGGTACATAATCTAGATTTTGCCTTTAACCACATGAAGCCACCACCTTTAAGCACATGAAGATTTTCAGGATTTCTACCAAATCCTCTCTGACTAGATCTCAGATTTCTGTCAGAAAATCGTTGGATAGGTTGTGATGAAGTTGATTTTCTTGACATTTTCACAGTATCAGCATAACATCATATTAATGAAACTTTAAAATCTAAAAAAAGAAATACAATTATTTTAACATATTATGCAAAAAGAATACAAAATAATTTTAAAAAGAAATCTAAAAGGTTTCAGATTTTAAATTACATCCAAAGGAGCTTTTTAACATTTTGTGTGCTACCTTTATTTATTAAATATCATGTTCTTTGCACTTAAACCATAAAATTGAGTTCAATAAAAAAAAAAGGTTGGCTATTTTCTGCAGGGGAGATATAAAAATAAAATTTTACAGACTTGTTTTATATAAGATTTCAATATTTTTATATGAATGAAATGTGTCTCCCTTTGCATATGGCCCTGCCGTTGAAATTAATATGCTTTTTCAATATACTGCTTGATACAGAAGTTACATACACTTCTTTTTAATAAAACTTTCATTATTTTTTTCTGTGGATGACAAAAGACATCTTAATTCAGAGAAACTGTAATAATTTCAAAATGTTACACAGATCAATTTAATATGTAAAGCATATCAAACATTATTTAAAAATTTATCCATTTGAGTTTGCTCCATATTTCTTATTAGTTGCTTTTCAACGGTGGTCTCCAAGACAAAACACTGCCTATAAATTTCTTTATCTCCACCTTTAAGTTTGAGTGTTCTCAAAATACCCACTGCTTGACACGTTTTTAAGAATTGCACATACTCGATATCCATGTGCACATTGACCTATTTTCAATCAAAAAAAGAAACCCTAGAATTGCACAAAAATGGCACTGTGCACACCCTTGACTTTATTTATGTACACATCGACCTATTTTCACTTATAAAGTAAAAGAAAATTGACAAAAATCCAATTGTTTTTACCCTTGTAAAAAGTGGCAAATAAATAAATGAACGATTCTGCACTTTACCAAGAATATTTTCAAAGAAAAGGCATCATTCATTATAGAAAATTACGTTTGAACAACCAACGAGATGAAATTATGCTTTAGCGATAAGTCGGTAGCAAAATGCGATGCAGGCATCTATTCAGTTATGTTTAGCAATTTTTATATAAATTATATTAATGATCTGAAATAGTTATTTACTCTTATGCTTCCATTCAGTCATTTAGCCTTTTTCATATAAATTATAATAATAAAAAAGTATTATATGAAATTAACATTTCATCTAAATTAAAACATCAATCTTACATAGTTATTTACTATTATACTTCCTCTCTTGCCACAATTATCATGGTTGATGCAATTATTTTTGGCAGCACTGGCATCAACAATAGTTTGGCGATTTTTTATGGCCCTCGAAACTGAATAGTACTGTTGTCTTTAAAATATAGTAGAACCAGTGACCTCAGAACATCTGGTCAAGATCCACCGCAATTAATTAGAATTTTTATAAAAATGGCTAATGATGACATAACTATTTTGAACAGAAAACATGGAGGTAGTAACGCGCAAATAACCAAATTAAAGTTGTCTGTCAGTAGAAAAAGTGATGATTTTGGTTTCGAACAAATAGAAGTATTGCAAGAAAACGTGCGCAAGTTAAGTAAACAAAGTGATGAACTTCGCTTGGATTATTACAAAGTGTGCAAAGATGAAGAAGTATCAGACATCGAAGCTGTTTTTGAAGAAATCGAGACGGATGTTACCAATGTTGAGGTAAGCCTCAAATGTCTTTATAATTCATTATGTACTAAGAATGATTGTGAATATCCAAATAATAGTATCCCAGAAACAAGAAGTAATTCCTTGAATTATAAATTGCCTAAAATAACATTACTAAATTTTCTGGTAATTTCAAAGACTGGAATTTATTTAAAAACCAATTTGTAGCTTTAATTTCATCTAATAGACAATTAACAGATTTTCAAAAATTGTTTTATTTACAATCTTGTTTAATTGGTAATGCAAAGCATATACAAACAATAGATCATACATATTCTAAGGCACTTGAAGAAAGATATGATAATAACAGACTGGTTGTAAATTCTCATATCCAATGAATTACAGTATTTTTCTGTTTTGCCGGCACAAGCAATAAAGTCGCCAATAATGGTACAACCGATGCCAAACGGAATGTCCTCGCTGGTAACCTTTTACGCCTCATTTCAAAGTCGCAGCTTTTTCTTATCAGATTGATTGTTTATTTCAATACTGGCATATAATTACATAGAACTTTTATCAGATAGTTCAGTTTTATGTCTAAGGCCATTTTCGGTAATTAAGTCGATTAGGATGCAATCACAGCGCTTATCCGAAGCCAAAAATATAGAAAAGATAAAGTCAAGGGTTAAATTCATCAATTCTAATGAGAATGCATTAGCGAAGTGAAGCACTACAGTTTTACATAATTTCTGAGTAAGCTATTCGTACGAATTTAAATATTTCTTGCATTTAAACGTGTGTTCCAAATTAAGATTTAACTTTAAATTAATGTAGATAATTACTGAGAGCATTAGACTTTTGTAGTGTAGTTTACGTGAGATGAGATCGCTTGGGGTCACGTGATAAGAACCAGCGAATCAGGATGTTGAACCATGAAAGCATAGTAAATTCTTAAATTACTGTCTTTTTACAAATTTATTGTCTTTATTTATTGGCTTTTTATAAAATAGGCCCTTTTGTAATCAAATATAGAAATCAAAGGAAAGGTAGTTTACATAAAGTTTATATAGCAATCTTTGTTTGCTTAGTTACCAAAAAAAGATTCATTTAGAAATAGTATTCGACTTAACATCTCAGCATGTTTAAAACGATTTTTCTTGCATAAAGGTAAAAGCTCATGTCTGTTTACTGACAATGCAATTATTTTTGTAATTGCTCACAAAGAGTCTGCTTCGTCTGCTCACAAAGAGTTAAAGAAACTTGCTTCTTTAGTACCTGTCCCTCATGAAGTTTTGGGTAAGTATTTGGCATCTGAAAATATCTTTTGGAAATTTATTCCTCCTTGTGCCCCCAATTTGGAATTTGGGAGGCCGAAATCAAATCTATTAAATTTCATCTTAAAAGGACTCTTTCCGATGCTAAACTAACCTATGAAGCATTTTTAACCTAATTGATCAAACTGAAGGAATACTAAATTCGAGACCTCTTTCTCCTTTATCGTCTGAACCTTCAGATTACGAACCCTTGACGCCAGGTCACATTTTAATAGGTAGATCCATAAACTCAATTGTAGAACCTCAAATTTTAGATCTGTCAGAAAGCAGATTATCAAGATGGCAAAAATTAACTAAAATGATACAGATTATATGGAAACGATGGATAACTGACTATCTTAATCACTTGCAACAACGAAACAAATGGTATTTTTCAAATGACAATATAAAGAAAAATAAAATGGTTATTATTAAAGATGATCAGTTACTTCCATTTAAATGGTTACTAGGAAGAATTGATCAGACGATTCCTGGTAAAGATGGTAAGATATGAGTAGCAGTCATTAACACAAAGTTTGGTCCAATTAAAAGGCCAATATCAAAAATTTGTTTATTGCTTATTGAGGATAGCTTCAAGGATTAAGTTTCATTGTTAATAAAAATATACATTGTTCTTTGCTATATTTATATTTTGGTAATTTTGATGAAAAATGTGAATTTTTTTACTGTTTGAAATGTTGATATACTTACAATAATTACTGAAAAAATTTACAAATATTCAAACTTTATAGAATTTTCTGAATTGTTTATTTCATTCTGTAAATGATTTATTAACTTTAAGTCTTTTGTTAATGCTTATAAAAATGAGTAGCTGAATTAATAGAATTTGATATTGAATTGTATGCTTAGATATAGTTTGCATATCATAGATATTGTAACGTGGGGTGGTATGTTGCCTCCTACGCAGCAATAAAGTTATGTTCAGCACATTGTTTCCGCGCAACTTAAATGTTATGTATAGTGCATTGTTTCTGCGCAACTTTAATGTTATGTATAGCGCATTGTTTCTGCGCAATTTCAGTTAGTTATAACTGGAACTACTAGCGTAGCATACATGTTTTGATCCCGTATGGTCGGAAATTCAGCGATTTTGATTTTTTAGTTTTGATACAGTCCAACTAAATAAAATTGGTTGTTGTTATAAAGTTGTCGTTAATATATAGTAGGACCAGCGACCTCAGAACAAAAGTGCTTTGATTTGTCGCAAAAATTTTAGGTGTAGATTGGCTGCACTTAAAAACCGCCAAATCTGCAGCTGTATTGGTATTAATACGCAAGTACCTTATTTATTAGTTCAATTAAAATCAACTACATTTACTAAATTAATTCCAATAAATAAGTTCAATCAATTTTATATTAAATTTGAAATAAAAACTATTATATGAATGAACTAACTGTGAATAAAACAGAAAAATTATCACTCGTGGAGCATGATGTTTAACCTTAAAAGCTCCTTTATTCGTTATAATAGCTACAGCTTTAAAAGATTCATCTTTTACTAAAACATTTTGGAAATGTTAAAGTGATAAATTAAGTATTTATAATCCTGCTTGAGTGCTCCAGACATTATGTATGATGTTTTTAGTAATCATCAGATGTACAAGTTTTACAAAGACAGCCTCATCAAGTTTAACAAAAATTTGATATGAAACCTTACCTGGGATTTTTCATTAGAGGCTTTCAAGCGAGTTGTGAAAAATTTCTCCTCGTCAGTTTCTTCAAGAGTTTTAGCATTGGAAAAACTATCTTGGTTTGAGTTTGTTTCATCTGCAGTATTGCACTTTACATCTAAATTCTCACACTCAAAAAGTTCTTCTCTGCCATTTACCTCCAGACCAAAATTAACTTTTGAAGTTTCAGTTTCTCCTTCAGCTTCAGCTTCAGAAACTACATCCACTTCTACAGATTCATTTTCATTCACATTTAAACAATTAACAATAGTTCGATGAGGACATATATCATACACTTTAGGCTTGAAAAAGAGGAAACATTTGTAACGTAAATATTTGAGTTTGGATTTTCGAAATCCAACAGGAATTTCTGAAGCTTTTGAAGATGCATTTCTGTCTGAAGCAACTTCTACTTCTTCAAAATCTCATTCATCAAAAGGAGCATCTGAAACCTCTTCAGTTTCAACAGTAGTGGGGGTACTAATATTTAATTCTGGTACATAATCTAGATTTTGCCTTTAACCACATGAAGCCACCACCTTTAAGCACATGAAGATTTTCAGGATTTCTACCAAATCCTCTCTGACTAGATCTCAGATTTCTGTCAGAAAATCGTTGGATAGGTTGTGATGAAGTTGATTTTCTTGACATTTTCACAGTATCAGCATAACATCATATTAATGAAACTTTAAAATCTAAAAAAAGAAATACAATTATTTTAACATATTATGCAAAAAGAATACAAAATAATTTTAAAAAGAAATCTAAAAGGTTTCAGATTTTAAATTACATCCAAAGGAGCTTTTTAACATTTTGTGTGCTACCTTTATTTATTAAATATCATGTTCTTTGCACTTAAACCATAAAATTGAGTTCAATGAAAAAAAAGGTTGGCTATTTTCTGCAGGGGAGATATAAAAATAAAATTTTACAGACTTGTTTTATATAAGATTTCAATATTTTTATATGAATGAAATGTGTCTCCCTTTGCATATGGCCCTGCTGTTGAAATTAATATGCTTTTTCAATATACTGCTTGATACAGAAGTTACATACACTTCTTTTTAATAAAACTTTCATTATTTTTTTCTGTGGATGACAAAAGACATCTTAATTCAGAGAAACTGTAATAATTTCAAAATGTTACACAGATCAATTTAATATGTAAAGCATATCAAACATTATTTAAAAATTTATCCATTTGAGTTTGCTCCATATTTCTTATTAGTTGCTTTTCAACGGTGGTCTCCAAGACAAAACACTGCCTATAAATTTCTTTATCTCCACCTTTAAGTTTGAGTGTTCTCAAAATACCCACTGCTTGACGCGTTTTTAAGAATTGCACATACTCAATATCCATGTGCACATTGACCTATTTTCAATCAAAAAAAGAAACCCTAGAATTGCACAAAAATGGCACTGTGCACACCCTTGACTTTATTTATGTACACATCGACCTATTTTCACTTATAAAGTAAAAGAAAATTGACAAAAATCCAATTGTTTTTACCCTTGTAAAAAGTGGCAAATAAATAAGTGAGCGATTCTGCACTTTACCAAGAATATTTTCAAAGAAAAGGCATCATTCATTATAGAAAATTACGTTTGAACAACCAACGAGATGAAATTATGCTTTAGCGATAAGTCGGTAGCAAAATGCGATGCAGGCATCTATTCAGTTATGTTTAGCAATTTTTATATAAATTATAATAATGATCTGAAATAGTTATTTACTCTTATGCTTCCATTCAGTCATTTAGCCTTTTTCATATAAATTATAATAATAAAAAAGTATTATATGAAATTAACATTTCATCTAAATTAAAACATCAATCTTACATAGTTATTTACTATTATACTTCCTCTCTTGCCACAATTATCATGGTTGATGCAATTATTTTTGGCAGCACTGGCATCAACAATAGTTTGGCGATTTTTTATGGCCCTCGAAACTGAATAGTACTGTTGTCTTTAAAATATAGTAGAACCAGTGACCTCAGAACATCTGGTCAAGATCCACCGCAATTAATTAGAATTTTTATAAAAATGGCTAATGATGACATAACTATTTTGAACAGAAAACATGGAGGTAGTAACGCGCAAATAACCAAATTAAAGTTGTCTGTCAGTAGAAAAAGTGATGATTTTGGTTTCGAACAAATAGAAGTATTGCAAGAAAACGTGCGCAAGTTAAGTAAACAAAGTGATGAACTTCGCTTGGATTATTACAAAGTGTGCAAAGATGAAGAAGTATCAGACATCGAAGCTGTTTTTGAAGAAATCGAGACGGATCTTACCAATGTTGAGGTAAGCCTCAAATGTCTTTATAATTCATTATGTACTAAGAATGATTGTGAATATCCAAATAATAGTATCCCAGAAACAAGAAGTAATTCCTTGAATTATAAATTGCCTAAAATAACATTACTAAATTTTCTGGTAATTTCAAAGACTGGAATTTATTTAAAAACCAATTTGTAGCTTTAATTTCATCTAATAGACAATTAACAGATTTTCAAAAATTGTTTTATTTACAATCTTGTTTAATTGGTAATGCAAAGCATATACAAACAATAGATCATACATATTCTAAGGCACTTGAAGAAAGATATGATAATAACAGACTGGTTGTAAATTCTCATATCCAATGAATTACAGTATTTTTCTGTTTTGCCGGCACAAGCGATAAAGTCGCCAATAATGGTACAACCGATGCCAAACGGAATGTCCTCGCTGGTAACCTTTTACGCCTCATTTCAAAGTCGCAGCTTTTTCTTATCAGATTGATTGTTTCTTTCAATACTGGCATATAATTACATAGAACTTTTATCAGATAGTTCAGTTTTATGTCTAAGGCCATTTTCGGTAATTAAGTCAATTAGGATGCAATCACAGCGCTTATCCGAAGCCAAAAATATAGAAAAGATAAAGTCAAGGGTTAAATTTATCAATTCTAATGAGAATGCATTAGTGAAGTGAAGCACTACAGTTTTACATAATTTCTGAGTAAGCTATTCGTACGAATTTAAATATTTCTTGCATTTAAACGTGTGTTCCAAATTAAGATTTAACTTTAAATTAATGTAGATAATTGCTGAGAGCATTAGACTTTTGTAGTGTAGTTTACGTGAGATGAGATCGCTTGGGGTCACGTGATAAGAACCAGCGAATCAGGATGTTGAACCATGAAAGCATAGTAAATTCTTAAATTACTGTCTTTTTACAAATTTATTGTCTTTATTTATTGGCTTTTTATAAAATAGGCCCTTTTGTAATCAAATATAGAAATCAAAGGAAAGGTAGTTTACATAAAGTTTATATAGCAATCTTTGTTTGCTTAGTTACCAAAAAAAGATTCATTTAGAAATAGTATTCGACTTAACATCTCAGCATGTTTAAAACGATTTTTCTTGCATAAAGGTAAAAGCTCATGTCTGTTTAGTGACAATGCAATTATTTTCGTAATTGCTCACAAAGAGTCTGCTTCGTCTGCTCACAAAGAGTTAAAGAAACTTACTACTTTAGTACCTGTCCCTGATGAAGTTTTGGGTAAGTATTTGGCATCTGAAAATATCTTTTGGAAATTTATTCCTCCTTGTGCCCCCAATTTGGAATTTGGGAGGCCGAAATCAAATCTATTAAATTTCATCTTAAAAGGACTCTTTCCGATGCTAAACTAACCTATGAAGCATTTTTAACCTAATTGATCAAACTGAAGGAATACTAAATTCGAGACCTCTTTCTCCTTTATCGTCTGAACCTTCAGATTACGAACCCTTGACGCCAGGTCACATTTTAATAGGTAGATCCATAAACTCAATTGTAGAACCTCAAATTTTAGATCTGTCAGAAAGCAGATTATCAAGATGGCAAAAATTAACTAAAATGATACAGATTATATGGAAACGATGGATAACTGACTATCTTAATCACTTGCAACAACGAAACAAATGGTATTTTTCAAATGACAATATAAAGAAAAATAAAATGGTTATTATTAAAGATGATCAGTTACTTCCATTTAAATGGTTACTAGGAAGAATTGATCAGACAATTCCTGATAAAGATGGTAAGATATGAGTAGCAGTCATTAACACAAAGTTTGGTCCAATTAAAAGGCCAATATCAAAAATCTGTTTATTGCTTATTGAGGATAGCTTCAAGGATTAAGTTTCATTGTTAATAAAAATATACATTGTTCTTTGCTATATTTATATTTTGGTAATTTTGATGAAAAATGTGAATTTTTTTACTGTTTGAAATGTTGATATACTTACAATAATTACTGAAAAAATTTACAAATATTCAAACTTTATAGAATTTTCTGAATTGTTTATTTCATTCTGTAAATGATTTATTAACTTTAAGTCTTTTGTTAATGCTTATAAAAATGAGTAGCTGAATTAATAGAATTTGATATTGAATTGTATGCTTAGATATAGTTTGCATATCATAGATATTGTAACGTGGGGTGGTATGTTGCCTCCTACGCAGCAATAAAGTTATGTTCAGCACATTGTTTCCGCGCAACTTAAATGTTATGTATAGTGCATTGTTTCTGCGCAACTTTAATGTTATGTATAGCGCATTGTTTCTGCGCAATTTCAGTTAGTTATAACTGGAACTACTAGCGTAGCATACATGTTTTGATCCCGTATGGTCGGAAATTCAGCGATTTTGATTTTTTAGTTTTGATACAGTCCAACTAAATAAAATTGGTTGTTGTTATTAAGTTGTCGTTAATATATAGTAGGACCAGCGACCTCAGAACAAAAGTGCTTTGATTTGTCGCAAAAATTTTAGGTGTAGATTGGCTGCACTTAAAAACCGCCAAATCTGCAGCTGTATTGGTATTAATACGCAAGTACCTTATTTATTAGTTCAATTATAATCAACTACATTTACTAAATTAATTCCAATAAATAAGTTCAATCAATTTTATATTAACTTTGAAATAAAAACTATTATATGAATGAACTAACTGTGAATAAAACAGAAAAATTATCACTCGTGGAGCATGATGTTTAACCTTAAAAGCTCCTTTATTCGTTATAATAGCTACAGCTTTAAAAGATTCATCTTTTACTAAAACATTTTGGAAATGTTAAAGTGATAAATTAAGTATTTATAATCCTGCTTGAGTGCTCCAGACATTATGTATGATGTTTTTAGTAATCATCAGATGTACAAGTTTTACAAAGACAGCCTCATCAAGTTTAACAAAAATTTGATATGAAACCTTACCTGGGATTTTTCATTAGAGGCTTTCAAGCGAGTTGTGGAAAATTTCTCCTCGTCAGTTTCTTCAAGAGTTTTAGCATTGGAAAAACTATCTTGGTTTGAGTTTGTTTCATCTGCAGTATTGCACTTTACATCTAAATTCTCACACTCAAAAAGTTCTTCTCTGCCATTTACCTCCAGACCAAAATTAACTTTTGAAGTTTCAGTTTCTCCTTCAGCTTCAGCTTCAGAAACAACATCCACTTCTACAGATTCATTTTCATTCACATTTAAACAATTAACAATAGTTCGATGAGGACATATATCATACACTTTAGGCTTGAAAAAGAGGAAACATTTGTAACGTAAATATTTGAGTTTGGATTTTCGAAATCCAACAGGAATTTCTGAAGCTTTTGAAGATGCATTTCTGTCTGAAGCAACTTCTACTTCTTCAAAATCTCCTTCATCAAAAGGAGCATCTGAAACCTCTTCAGTTTCAACAGTAGTGGGGGTACTAATATTTAATTCTGGTACATAATCTAGATTTTGCCTTTAACCACATGAAGCCACCACCTTTAAGCACATGAAGATTTTCAGGATTTCTACCAAATCCTCTCTGACTAGATCTCAGATTTCTGTCAGAAAATCGTTGGATAGGTTGTGATGAAGTTGATTTTCTTGACATTTTCACAGTATCAGCATAACATCATATTAATGAAACTTTAAAATCTAAAAAAAGAAATACAATTATTTTAACATATTATGCAAAAAGAATACAAAATAATTTTAAAAAGAAATCTAAAAGGTTTCAGATTTTAAATTACATCCAAAGGAGCTTTTTAACATTTTGTGTGCTACCTTTATTTATTAAATATCATGTTCTTTGCACTTAAACCATAAAATTGAGTTCAATAAAAAAAAAAGGTTGGCTATTTTCTGCAGGGGAGATATAAAAATAAAATTTTACAGACTTGTTTTATATAAGATTTCAATATTTTTATATGAATGAAATGTGTCTCCCTTTGCATATGGCCCTGCCGTTGAAATTAATATGCTTTTTCAATATACTGCTTGATACAGAAGTTACATACACTTCTTTTTAATAAAACTTTCATTATTTTTTTCTGTGGATGACAAAAGACATCTTAATTCAGAGAAACTGTAATAATTTCAAAATGTTACACAGATCAATTTAATATGTAAAGCATATCAAACATTATTTAAAAATTTATCCATTTGAGTTTGCTCCATATTTCTTATTAGTTGCTTTTCAACGGTGGTCTCCAAGACAAAACACTGCCTATAAATTTCTTTATCTCCACCTTTAAGTTTGAGTGTTCTCAAAATACCCACTGCTTGACACGTTTTTAAGAATTGCACATACTCGATATCCATGTGCACATTGACCTATTTTCAATCAAAAAAAGAAACCCTAGAATTGCACAAAAATGGCACTGTGCACACCCTTGACTTTATTTATGTACACATCGACCTATTTTCACTTATAAAGTAAAAGAAAATTGACAAAAATCCAATTGTTTTTACCCTTGTAAAAAGTGGCAAATAAATAAGTGAGCGATTCTGCACTTTACCAAGAATATTTTCAAAGAAAAGGCATCATTCATTATAGAAAATTACGTTTGAACAACCAACGAGATGAAATTATGCTTTAGCGATAAGTCGGTAGCAAACTGCGATGCAGGCATCTATTCAGTTATGTTTAGCAATTTTTATATAAATTATAATAATGATCTGAAATAGTTATTTACTCTTATGCTTCCATTCAGTCATTTAGCCTTTTTCATATAAATTATAATAATAAAAAAGTATTATATGAAATTAACATTTCATCTAAATTAAAACATCAATCTTACATAGTTATTTACTATTATACTTCCTCTCTTGCCACAATTATCATGGTTGATGCAATTATTTTTGGCAGCACTGGCATCAACAATAGTTTGGCGATTTTTTATGGCCCTCGAAACTGAATAGTACTGTTGTCTTTAAAATATAGTAGAACCAGTGACCTCAGAACATCTGGTCAAGATCCACCGCAATTAATTAGAATTTTTATAAAAATGGCTAATGATGACATAACTATTTTGAACAGAAAACATGGAGGTAGTAACGCGCAAATAACCAAATTAAAGTTGTCTGTCAGTAGAAAAAGTGATGATTTTGGTTTCGAACAAATAGAAGTATTGCAAGAAAACGTGCGCAAGTTAAGTAAACAAAGTGATGAACTTCGCTTGGATTATTACAAAGTGTGCAAAGATGAAGAAGTATCAGACATCGAAGCTGTTTTTGAAGAAATCGAGACGGATCTTACCAATGTTGAGGTAAGCCTCAAATGTCTTTATAATTCATTATGTACTAAGAATGATTGTGAATATCCAAATAATAGTATCCCAGAAACAAGAAGTAATTCCTTGAATTATAAATTGCCTAAAATAACATTACTAAATTTTCTGGTAATTTCAAAGACTGGAATTTATTTAAAAACCAATTTGTAGCTTTAATTTCATCTAATAGACAATTAACAGATTTTCAAAAATTGTTTTATTTACAATCTTGTTTAATTGGTAATGCAAAGCATATACAAACAATAGATCATACATATTCTAAGGCACTTGAAGAAAGATATGATAATAACAGACTGGTTGTAAATTCTCATATCCAATGAATTACAGTATTTTTCTGTTTTGCCGGCACAAGCGATAAAGTCGCCAATAATGGTACAACCGATGCCAAACGGAATGTCCTCGCTGGTAACCTTTTACGCCTCATTTCAAAGTCGCAGCTTTTTCTTATCAGATTGATTGTTTCTTTCAATACTGGCATATAATTACATAGAACTTTTATCAGATAGTTCAGTTTTATGTCTAAGGCCATTTTCGGTAATTAAGTCAATTAGGATGCAATCACAGCGCTTATCCGAAGCCAAAAATATAGAAAAGATAAAGTCAAGGGTTAAATTTATCAATTCTAATGAGAATGCATTAGTGAAGTGAAGCACTACAGTTTTACATAATTTCTGAGTAAGCTATTCGTACGAATTTAAATATTTCTTGCATTTAAACGTGTGTTCCAAATTAAGATTTAACTTTAAATTAATGTAGATAATTGCTGAGAGCATTAGACTTTTGTAGTGTAGTTTACGTGAGATGAGATCGCTTGGGGTCACGTGATAAGAACCAGCGAATCAGGATGTTGAACCATGAAAGCATAGTAAATTCTTAAATTACTGTCTTTTTACAAATTTATTGTCTTTATTTATTGGCTTTTTATAAAATAGGCCCTTTTGTAATCAAATATAGAAATCAAAGGAAAGGTAGTTTACATAAAGTTTATATAGCAATCTTTGTTTGCTTAGTTACCAAAAAAAGATTCATTTAGAAATAGTATTCGACTTAACATCTCAGCATGTTTAAAACGATTTTTCTTGCATAAAGGTAAAAGCTCATGTCTGTTTAGTGACAATGCAATTATTTTTGTAATTGCTCACAAAGAGTCTGCTTCGTCTGCTCACAAAGAGTTAAAGAAACTTACTACTTTAGTACCTGTCCCTGATGAAGTTTTGGGTAAGTATTTGGCATCTGAAAATATCTTTTGGAAATTTATTCCTCCTTGTGCCCCCAATTTGGAATTTGGGAGGCCGAAATCAAATCTATTAAATTTCATCTTAAAAGGACTCTTTCCGATGCTAAACTAACCTATGAAGCATTTTTAACCTAATTGATCAAACTGAAGGAATACTAAATTCGAGACCTCTTTCTCCTTTATCGTCTGAACCTTCAGATTACGAACCCTTGACGCCAGGTCACATTTTAATAGGTAGATCCATAAACTCAATTGTAGAACCTCAAATTTTAGATCTGTCAGAAAGCAGATTATCAAGATGGCAAAAATTAACTAAAATGATACAGATTATATGGAAACGATGGATAACTGACTATCTTAATCACTTGCAACAACGAAACAAATGGTATTTTTCAAATGACAATATAAAGAAAAATAAAATGGTTATTATTAAAGATGATCAGTTACTTCCATTTAAATGGTTACTAGGAAGAATTGATCAGACAATTCCTGATAAAGATGGTAAGATATGAGTAGCAGTCATTAACACAAAGTTTGGTCCAATTAAAAGGCCAATATCAAAAATCTGTTTATTGCTTATTGAGGATAGCTTCAAGGATTAAGTTTCATTGTTAATAAAAATATACATTGTTCTTTGCTATATTTATATTTTGGTAATTTTGATGAAAAATGTGAATTTTTTTACTGTTTGAAATGTTGATATACTTACAATAATTACTGAAAAAATTTACAAATATTCAAACTTTATAGAATTTTCTGAATTGTTTATTTCATTCTGTAAATGATTTATTAACTTTAAGTCTTTTGTTAATGCTTATAAAAATGAGTAGCTGAATTAATAGAATTTGATATTGAATTGTATGCTTAGATATAGTTTGCATATCATAGATATTGTAACGTGGGGTGGTATGTTGCCTCCTACGCAGCAATAAAGTTATGTTCAGCACATTGTTTCCGCGCAACTTAAATGTTATGTATAGTGCATTGTTTCTGCGCAACTTTAATGTTATGTATAGCGCATTGTTTCTGCGCAATTTCAGTTAGTTATAACTGGAACTACTAGCGTAGCATACATGTTTTGATCCCGTATGGTCGGAAATTCAGCGATTTTGATTTTTTAGTTTTGATACAGTCCAACTAAATAAAATTGGTTGTTGTTATTAAGTTGTCGTTAATATATAGTAGGACCAGCGACCTCAGAACAAAAGTGCTTTGATTTGTCGCAAAAATTTTAGGTGTAGATTGGCTGCACTTAAAAACCGCCAAATCTGCAGCTGTATTGGTATTAATACGCAAGTACCTTATTTATTAGTTCAATTATAATCAACTACATTTACTAAATTAATTCCAATAAATAAGTTCAATCAATTTTATATTAACTTTGAAATAAAAACTATTATATGAATGAACTAACTGTGAATAAAACAGAAAAATTATCACTCGTGGAGCATGATGTTTAACCTTAAAAGCTCCTTTATTCGTTATAATAGCTACAGCTTTAAAAGATTCATCTTTTACTAAAACATTTTGGAAATGTTAAAGTGATAAATTAAGTATTTATAATCCTGCTTGAGTGCTCCAGACATTATGTATGATGTTTTTAGTAATCATCAGATGTACAAGTTTTACAAAGACAGCCTCATCAAGTTTAACAAAAATTTGATATGAAACCTTACCTGGGATTTTTCATTAGAGGCTTTCAAGCGAGTTGTGGAAAATTTCTCCTCGTCAGTTTCTTCAAGAGTTTTAGCATTGGAAAAACTATCTTGGTTTGAGTTTGTTTCATCTGCAGTATTGCACTTTACATCTAAATTCTCACACTCAAAAAGTTCTTCTCTGCCATTTACCTCCAGACCAAAATTAACTTTTGAAGTTTCAGTTTCTCCTTCAGCTTCAGCTTCAGAAACAACATCCACTTCTACAGATTCATTTTCATTCACATTTAAACAATTAACAATAGTTCGATGAGGACATATATCATACACTTTAGGCTTGAAAAAGAGGAAACATTTGTAACGTAAATATTTGAGTTTGGATTTTCGAAATCCAACAGGAATTTCTGAAGCTTTTGAAGATGCATTTCTGTCTGAAGCAACTTCTACTTCTTCAAAATCTCCTTCATCAAAAGGAGCATCTGAAACCTCTTCAGTTTCAACAGTAGTGGGGGTACTAATATTTAATTCTGGTACATAATCTAGATTTTGCCTTTAACCACATGAAGCCACCACCTTTAAGCACATGAAGATTTTCAGGATTTCTACCAAATCCTCTCTGACTAGATCTCAGATTTCTGTCAGAAAATCGTTGGATAGGTTGTGATGAAGTTGATTTTCTTGACATTTTCACAGTATCAGCATAACATCATATTAATGAAACTTTAAAATCTAAAAAAAGAAATACAATTATTTTAACATATTATGCAAAAAGAATACAAAATAATTTTAAAAAGAAATCTAAAAGGTTTCAGATTTTAAATTACATCCAAAGGAGCTTTTTAACATTTTGTGTGCTACCTTTATTTATTAAATATCATGTTCTTTGCACTTAAACCATAAAATTGAGTTCAATAAAAAAAAAAGGTTGGCTATTTTCTGCAGGGGAGATATAAAAATAAAATTTTACAGACTTGTTTTATATAAGATTTCAATATTTTTATATGAATGAAATGTGTCTCCCTTTGCATATGGCCCTGCCGTTGAAATTAATATGCTTTTTCAATATACTGCTTGATACAGAAGTTACATACACTTCTTTTTAATAAAACTTTCATTATTTTTTTCTGTGGATGACAAAAGACATCTTAATTCAGAGAAACTGTAATAATTTCAAAATGTTACACAGATCAATTTAATATGTAAAGCATATCAAACATTATTTAAAAATTTATCCATTTGAGTTTGCTCCATATTTCTTATTAGTTGCTTTTCAACGGTGGTCTCCAAGACAAAACACTGCCTATAAATTTCTTTATCTCCACCTTTAAGTTTGAGTGTTCTCAAAATACCCACTGCTTGACACGTTTTTAAGAATTGCACATACTCGATATCCATGTGCACATTGACCTATTTTCAATCAAAAAAAGAAACCCTAGAATTGCACAAAAATGGCACTGTGCACACCCTTGACTTTATTTATGTACACATCGACCTATTTTCACTTATAAAGTAAAAGAAAATTGACAAAAATCCAATTGTTTTTACCCTTGTAAAAAGTGGCAAATAAATAAGTGAACGATTCTGCACTTTACCAAGAATATTTTCAAAGAAAAGGCATCATTCATTATAGAAAATTACGTTTGAACAACCAACGAGATGAAATTATGCTTTAGCGATAAGTCGGTAGCAAAATGCGATGCAGGCATCTATTCAGTTATGTTTAGCAATTTTTATATAAATTATATTAATGATCTGAAATAGTTATTTACTCTTATGCTTCCATTCAGTCATTTAGCCTTTTTCATATAAATTATAATAATAAAAAAGTATTATATGAAATTAACATTTCATCTAAATTAAAACATCAATCTTACATAGTTATTTACTATTATACTTCCTCTCTTGCCACAATTATCATGGTTGATGCAATTATTTTTGGCAGCACTGGCATCAACAATAGTTTGGCGATTTTTTATGGCCCTCGAAACTGAATAGTACTGTTGTCTTTAAAATATAGTAGAACCAGTGACCTCAGAACATCTGGTCAAGATCCACCGCAATTAATTAGAATTTTTATAAAAATGGCTAATGATGACATAACTATTTTGAACAGAAAACATGGAGGTAGTAACGCGCAAATAACCAAATTAAAGTTGTCTGTCAGTAGAAAAAGTGATGATTTTGGTTTCGAACAAATAGAAGTATTGCAAGAAAACGTGCGCAAGTTAAGTAAACAAAGTGATGAACTTCGCTTGGATTATTACAAAGTGTGCAAAGATGAAGAAGTATCAGACATCGAAGCTGTTTTTGAAGAAATCGAGACGGATGTTACCAATGTTGAGGTAAGCCTCAAATGTCTTTATAATTCATTATGTACTAAGAATGATTGTGAATATCCAAATAATAGTATCCCAGAAACAAGAAGTAATTCCTTGAATTATAAATTGCCTAAAATAACATTACTAAATTTTCTGGTAATTTCAAAGACTGGAATTTATTTAAAAACCAATTTGTAGCTTTAATTTCATCTAATAGACAATTAACAGATTTTCAAAAATTGTTTTATTTACAATCTTGTTTAATTGGTAATGCAAAGCATATACAAACAATAGATCATACATATTCTAAGGCACTTGAAGAAAGATATGATAATAACAGACTGGTTGTAAATTCTCATATCCAATGAATTACAGTATTTTTCTGTTTTGCCGGCACAAGCAATAAAGTCGCCAATAATGGTACAACCGATGCCAAACGGAATGTCCTCGCTGGTAACCTTTTACGCCTCATTTCAAAGTCGCAGCTTTTTCTTATCAGATTGATTGTTTATTTCAATACTGGCATATAATTACATAGAACTTTTATCAGATAGTTCAGTTTTATGTCTAAGGCCATTTTCGGTAATTAAGTCGATTAGGATGCAATCACAGCGCTTATCCGAAGCCAAAAATATAGAAAAGATAAAGTCAAGGGTTAAATTCATCAATTCTAATGAGAATGCATTAGCGAAGTGAAGCACTACAGTTTTACATAATTTCTGAGTAAGCTATTCGTACGAATTTAAATATTTCTTGCATTTAAACGTGTGTTCCAAATTAAGATTTAACTTTAAATTAATGTAGATAATTACTGAGAGCATTAGACTTTTGTAGTGTAGTTTACGTGAGATGAGATCGCTTGGGGTCACGTGATAAGAACCAGCGAATCAGGATGTTGAACCATGAAAGCATAGTAAATTCTTAAATTACTGTCTTTTTACAAATTTATTGTCTTTATTTATTGGCTTTTTATAAAATAGGCCCTTTTGTAATCAAATATAGAAATCAAAGGAAAGGTAGTTTACATAAAGTTTATATAGCAATCTTTGTTTGCTTAGTTACCAAAAAAAGATTCATTTAGAAATAGTATTCGACTTAACATCTCAGCATGTTTAAAACGATTTTTCTTGCATAAAGGTAAAAGCTCATGTCTGTTTACTGACAATGCAATTATTTTTGTAATTGCTCACAAAGAGTCTGCTTCGTCTGCTCACAAAGAGTTAAAGAAACTTGCTTCTTTAGTACCTGTCCCTCATGAAGTTTTGGGTAAGTATTTGGCATCTGAAAATATCTTTTGGAAATTTATTCCTCCTTGTGCCCCCAATTTGGAATTTGGGAGGCCGAAATCAAATCTATTAAATTTCATCTTAAAAGGACTCTTTCCGATGCTAAACTAACCTATGAAGCATTTTTAACCTAATTGATCAAACTGAAGGAATACTAAATTCGAGACCTCTTTCTCCTTTATCGTCTGAACCTTCAGATTACGAACCCTTGACGCCAGGTCACATTTTAATAGGTAGATCCATAAACTCAATTGTAGAACCTCAAATTTTAGATCTGTCAGAAAGCAGATTATCAAGATGGCAAAAATTAACTAAAATGATACAGATTATATGGAAACGATGGATAACTGACTATCTTAATCACTTGCAACAACGAAACAAATGGTATTTTTCAAATGACAATATAAAGAAAAATAAAATGGTTATTATTAAAGATGATCAGTTACTTCCATTTAAATGGTTACTAGGAAGAATTGATCAGACGATTCCTGGTAAAGATGGTAAGATATGAGTAGCAGTCATTAACACAAAGTTTGGTCCAATTAAAAGGCCAATATCAAAAATTTGTTTATTGCTTATTGAGGATAGCTTCAAGGATTAAGTTTCATTGTTAATAAAAATATACATTGTTCTTTGCTATATTTATATTTTGGTAATTTTGATGAAAAATGTGAATTTTTTTACTGTTTGAAATGTTGATATACTTACAATAATTACTGAAAAAATTTACAAATATTCAAACTTTATAGAATTTTCTGAATTGTTTATTTCATTCTGTAAATGATTTATTAACTTTAAGTCTTTTGTTAATGCTTATAAAAATGAGTAGCTGAATTAATAGAATTTGATATTGAATTGTATGCTTAGATATAGTTTGCATATCATAGATATTGTAACGTGGGGTGGTATGTTGCCTCCTACGCAGCAATAAAGTTATGTTCAGCACATTGTTTCCGCGCAACTTAAATGTTATGTATAGTGCATTGTTTCTGCGCAACTTTAATGTTATGTATAGCGCATTGTTTCTGCGCAATTTCAGTTAGTTATAACTGGAACTACTAGCGTAGCATACATGTTTTGATCCCGTATGGTCGGAAATTCAGCGATTTTGATTTTTTAGTTTTGATACAGTCCAACTAAATAAAATTGGTTGTTGTTATAAAGTTGTCGTTAATATATAGTAGGACCAGCGACCTCAGAACAAAAGTGCTTTGATTTGTCGCAAAAATTTTAGGTGTAGATTGGCTGCACTTAAAAACCGCCAAATCTGCAGCTGTATTGGTATTAATACGCAAGTACCTTATTTATTAGTTCAATTAAAATCAACTACATTTACTAAATTAATTCCAATAAATAAGTTCAATCAATTTTATATTAAATTTGAAATAAAAACTATTATATGAATGA
Organism: Stegodyphus dumicola; assembly: GCF_044657685.1. Taxonomy (NCBI): domain Eukaryota; kingdom Metazoa; phylum Arthropoda; class Arachnida; order Araneae; family Eresidae; genus Stegodyphus; species Stegodyphus dumicola. Next base: position 5,334,387 of record NC_140772.1, read on the forward strand.
ACTAACTGTGAATAAAACAGAAAAATTATCACTCGTGGAGCATGATGTTTAACCTTAAAAGCTCCTTTATTCGTTATAATAGCTACAGCTTTAAAAGATTCATCTTTTACTAAAACATTTTGGAAATGTTAAAGTGATAAATTAAGTATTTATAATCCTGCTTGAGTGCTCCAGACATTATGTATGATGTTTTTAGTAATCATCAGATGTACAAGTTTTACAAAGACAGCCTCATCAAGTTTAACAAAAATTTGATATGAAACCTTACCTGGGATTTTTCATTAGAGGCTTTCAAGCGAGTTGTGAAAAATTTCTCCTCGTCAGTTTCTTCAAGAGTTTTAGCATTGGAAAAACTATCTTGGTTTGAGTTTGTTTCATCTGCAGTATTGCACTTTACATCTAAATTCTCACACTCAAAAAGTTCTTCTCTGCCATTTACCTCCAGACCAAAATTAACTTTTGAAGTTTCAGTTTCTCCTTCAGCTTCAGCTTCAGAAACTACATCCACTTCTACAGATTCATTTTCATTCACATTTAAACAATTAACAATAGTTCGATGAGGACATATATCATACACTTTAGGCTTGAAAAAGAGGAAACATTTGTAACGTAAATATTTGAGTTTGGATTTTCGAAATCCAACAGGAATTTCTGAAGCTTTTGAAGATGCATTTCTGTCTGAAGCAACTTCTACTTCTTCAAAATCTCATTCATCAAAAGGAGCATCTGAAACCTCTTCAGTTTCAACAGTAGTGGGGGTACTAATATTTAATTCTGGTACATAATCTAGATTTTGCCTTTAACCACATGAAGCCACCACCTTTAAGCACATGAAGATTTTCAGGATTTCTACCAAATCCTCTCTGACTAGATCTCAGATTTCTGTCAGAAAATCGTTGGATAGGTTGTGATGAAGTTGATTTTCTTGACATTTTCACAGTATCAGCATAACATCATATTAATGAAACTTTAAAATCTAAAAAAAGAAATACAATTATTTTAACATATTATGCAAAAAGAATACAAAATAATTTTAAAAAGAAATCTAAAAGGTTTCAGATTTTAAATTACATCCAAAGGAGCTTTTTAACATTTTGTGTGCTACCTTTATTTATTAAATATCATGTTCTTTGCACTTAAACCATAAAATTGAGTTCAATGAAAAAAAAGGTTGGCTATTTTCTGCAGGGGAGATATAAAAATAAAATTTTACAGACTTGTTTTATATAAGATTTCAATATTTTTATATGAATGAAATGTGTCTCCCTTTGCATATGGCCCTGCTGTTGAAATTAATATGCTTTTTCAATATACTGCTTGATACAGAAGTTACATACACTTCTTTTTAATAAAACTTTCATTATTTTTTTCTGTGGATGACAAAAGACATCTTAATTCAGAGAAACTGTAATAATTTCAAAATGTTACACAGATCAATTTAATATGTAAAGCATATCAAACATTATTTAAAAATTTATCCATTTGAGTTTGCTCCATATTTCTTATTAGTTGCTTTTCAACGGTGGTCTCCAAGACAAAACACTGCCTATAAATTTCTTTATCTCCACCTTTAAGTTTGAGTGTTCTCAAAATACCCACTGCTTGACGCGTTTTTAAGAATTGCACATACTCAATATCCATGTGCACATTGACCTATTTTCAATCAAAAAAAGAAACCCTAGAATTGCACAAAAATGGCACTGTGCACACCCTTGACTTTATTTATGTACACATCGACCTATTTTCACTTATAAAGTAAAAGAAAATTGACAAAAATCCAATTGTTTTTACCCTTGTAAAAAGTGGCAAATAAATAAGTGAGCGATTCTGCACTTTACCAAGAATATTTTCAAAGAAAAGGCATCATTCATTATAGAAAATTACGTTTGAACAACCAACGAGATGAAATTATGCTTTAGCGATAAGTCGGTAGCAAAATGCGATGCAGGCATCTATTCAGTTATGTTTAGCAATTTTTATATAAATTATAATAATGATCTGAAATAGTTATTTACTCTTATGCTTCCATTCAGTCATTTAGCCTTTTTCATATAAATTATAATAATAAAAAAGTATTATATGAAATTAACATTTCATCTAAATTAAAACATCAATCTTACATAGTTATTTACTATTATACTTCCTCTCTTGCCACAATTATCATGGTTGATGCAATTATTTTTGGCAGCACTGGCATCAACAATAGTTTGGCGATTTTTTATGGCCCTCGAAACTGAATAGTACTGTTGTCTTTAAAATATAGTAGAACCAGTGACCTCAGAACATCTGGTCAAGATCCACCGCAATTAATTAGAATTTTTATAAAAATGGCTAATGATGACATAACTATTTTGAACAGAAAACATGGAGGTAGTAACGCGCAAATAACCAAATTAAAGTTGTCTGTCAGTAGAAAAAGTGATGATTTTGGTTTCGAACAAATAGAAGTATTGCAAGAAAACGTGCGCAAGTTAAGTAAACAAAGTGATGAACTTCGCTTGGATTATTACAAAGTGTGCAAAGATGAAGAAGTATCAGACATCGAAGCTGTTTTTGAAGAAATCGAGACGGATGTTACCAATGTTGAGGTAAGCCTCAAATGTCTTTATAATTCATTATGTACTAAGAATGATTGTGAATATCCAAATAATAGTATCCCAGAAACAAGAAGTAATTCCTTGAATTATAAATTGCCTAAAATAACATTACTAAATTTTCTGGTAATTTCAAAGACTGGAATTTATTTAAAAACCAATTTGTAGCTTTAATTTCATCTAATAGACAATTAACAGATTTTCAAAAATTGTTTTATTTACAATCTTGTTTAATTGGTAATGCAAAGCATATACAAACAATAGATCATACATATTCTAAGGCACTTGAAGAAAGATATGATAATAACAGACTGGTTGTAAATTCTCATATCCAATGAATTACAGTATTTTTCTGTTTTGCCGGCACAAGCGATAAAGTCGCCAATAATGGTACAACCGATGCCAAACGGAATGTCCTCGCTGGTAACCTTTTACGCCTCATTTCAAAGTCGCAGCTTTTTCTTATCAGATTGATTGTTTCTTTCAATACTGGCATATAATTACATAGAACTTTTATCAGATAGTTCAGTTTTATGTCTAAGGCCATTTTCGGTAATTAAGTCAATTAGGATGCAATCACAGCGCTTATCCGAAGCCAAAAATATAGAAAAGATAAAGTCAAGGGTTAAATTTATCAATTCTAATGAGAATGCATTAGTGAAGTGAAGCACTACAGTTTTACATAATTTCTGAGTAAGCTATTCGTACGAATTTAAATATTTCTTGCATTTAAACGTGTGTTCCAAATTAAGATTTAACTTTAAATTAATGTAGATAATTGCTGAGAGCATTAGACTTTTGTAGTGTAGTTTACGTGAGATGAGATCGCTTGGGGTCACGTGATAAGAACCAGCGAATCAGGATGTTGAACCATGAAAGCATAGTAAATTCTTAAATTACTGTCTTTTTACAAATTTATTGTCTTTATTTATTGGCTTTTTATAAAATAGGCCCTTTTGTAATCAAATATAGAAATCAAAGGAAAGGTAGTTTACATAAAGTTTATATAGCAATCTTTGTTTGCTTAGTTACCAAAAAAAGATTCATTTAGAAATAGTATTCGACTTAACATCTCAGCATGTTTAAAACGATTTTTCTTGCATAAAGGTAAAATCTCATGTCTGTTTAGTGACAATGCAATTATTTTTGTAATTGCTCACAAAGAGTCTGCTTCGTCTGCTCACAAAGAGTTAAAGAAACTTGCTTCTTTAGTACCTGTCCCTCATGAAGTTTTGGGTAAGTATTTGGGCATCTGAAAATATCTTTTGGAAATTTATTCCTCCTTGTGCCCCCAATTTGGAATTTGGGAGGCCGAAATCAAATCTATTAAATTTCATCTTAAAAGGACTCTTTCCGATGCTAAACTAACCTATGAAGCATTTTTAACCTAATTGATCAAACTGAAGGAATACTAAATTCGAGACCTCTTTCTCCTTTATCGTCTGAACCTTCAGATTACGAACCCTTGACGCCAGGTCACATTTTAATAGGTAGATCCATAAACTCAATTGTAGAACCTCAAATTTTAGATCTGTCAGAAAGCAGATTATCAAGATGGCAAAAATTAACTAAAATGATACAGATTATATGGAAACGATGGATAACTGACTATCTTAATCACTTGCAACAACGAAACAAATGGTATTTTTCAAATGACAATATAAAGAAAAATAAAATGATTATTATTAAAGATGATCAGTTACTTCCATTTAAATGGTTACTAGGAAGAATTGATCAGACAATTCTTGATAAAGATGGTAAGATATGAGTAGCAGTCATTAACACAAAGTTTGGTCCAATTAAAAGGCCAATATCAAAAATTTGTTTATTGCTTATTGAGGATAGCTTCAAGGATTAAGTTTCATTGTTAATAAAAATATAGATTGTTCTTTGCTATATTTATATTTTGGTAATTTTCATGAAAAAATCCCACTACGACCTCTGGTCATACTATTTTCGTACACACAACTCTTTGCAAAGTGTTGTGTGAATCAAAATAATATACCGGAGGTTGCAGTGGGATTTTTCATCTAGCCTATAACAAAATCCTCCAAGACATCAACATATATGAATATATAAAAAATGAAATCATGGACGGCCTTTCGTGCCCACATATTCGTCAGCATTAAAATCTGAATAACATCTACCTTATTCTTTCCTGACCAACTACCTTTAATTTTTTCCTTTAATGAAGAAAACAATTTATTTCATATCTTTCAGATATGACGCTGATCGTCTAAAACAGCAGTGAGAATGAATTGCTCGAATTTAGTGAAAAAAAATTAAAGGATTCTATTTTTATGCTTTGAAAATATGTCACCTAAAAAAAATAGCAGTCAAGAAAATGAATGTGTTACCAAAAGAGAGAATACCTCACAGTCCCATGGATCTGAGTTAAGAAATTATAAGGTTTATCAGAATAAAATTCTGTATCATATCAGAATCAAATATCAGAATAAATAATGAAACTGCCAAATTTGGTGTATACTGTCTTGTGTACTTCAGTCACAGAACTGTTTATAGAGATCTATTCAGAAAATAACTAGACGAAATGATTAGAAAAACAAAAATTTACAAAGATAAATAACACTTTTTTTCCAGCAGAATTAAACTGAAATATCATTAACTTGAAAGTTTCTCACACACAGTACAGATGATGACAGAAGAATACCATGAAAAAAGGCATTATCTATCAGAATATAAAGCCCTTTCATCAGAATAATAGAAGCACAGTATAAATATATTATTATGAAATAAGCGAAGTGAAGTACCTACAAAACAATCCTAAAAACCTATCCTAAAAACAATCCTAAATCCTAAAAACCTAAAACTTATCCTAAACTTATTCTAAAAACAATTCCAGTTATATGTGTAAAAAGAGGAAAACTTAAGAGGTGGTAGGGATCATTTCATCAAAATGCCATTACAAACTGTATAATAATAACCTAATTATTTACAAAAGCAAAGCTGCAAAAATAGCATAACTTTTAAGATCATGAATTAACTTCTAATGGCTGGAGATGCAAATAAACATATAGAGTACAAAGTCTGAAATCTAGACCACCAAATCAGCAGCAAATGTTTTTTTGGAAAGACATGTCCCAATTTTTGATTTTACTTCAGCACTGAATTAAAATACCTCCCTATTAAAGAAATAATCATTTATAGGCAAAATTCTATATGGTCAAAATAATTTGACTCTGTAGGCAGAATTTAAGACCCACAGAGTCTGAACCAGATTGCAAAAAATCTATTGCCTGCCTGGATAATCTGAAGTATATGTGGAAATCATGTGCAGGAAATAGATCTAAGTATACTAAATGACTAATAGCTGTGTTGCCTTATGGCAGCTCCATATAGACAGGGCCAGATAAAAGGCGATTGGGCCCCGCATTTGAAAGGGCCCCGCATTACCATCAAAATAAACACAAAAAAATTTGAAATTTAAAGCAAATTGCTTTTAACAATAATGGATAAATTATGAATTATTCAAATAATTAAAAATATATTTATTTTAAGTTCGCATTGCTGGATGAGATTTATTAATGTGTTTATTATTATATTATACTTTATTATATAGAAAACTCATACCCATAAAAGTTCATATCAAATGTATTGAATTTAATCGAGATAGTCCTATATTAGAGAGATTTTGCACTACGTACGCGAACTACTTTACGTACGTTAACTAATATGCACGTATATGCACACGCAATTATTTGCACAAACATACCAGCCATTGGTATAGTATCAAACGTCAATTGTTTCTTGCATTTGTAGTTCGCTATTCTTCTAATCGTTATAATTATTAGAGTCGTATTTTCTGACTACAATTACTAATTGTTGAATAAGGTAAGTACTAATTGTATTACATAATTTTATTGACAAAACAAGTGTTTTTTAATTAAAAATTTAAGTATAGTATTTGATAAAAATGGATACCTAATCTATCATTTTATCATTAGATGTCGAATCCACTGAAACGAGAAAGAGATGTAGGAAGAAAATTTAAAACTGATAGTCTAAAAAGGAAATTAAGTGCAAAAAGGAAAACGGAAAGTGAAAAACTCAGAAGAGCTTTAAACAAATTTTTTTAAATAGATAATGATGACAAAGGAGAAGAAGAAACTAATGACAAAGTTGAAGAAGAAAGTACTGATAAAAATGAAGAGGAAAATGACAAAAATGAAGAAGTTCATGATAAAGATGAAGAAGATTAAGAACAATTAAAGAATGAAGAAGAAACATAATTGCACATAATGGAGCCGGAACAGGAAGAAGCAAATATTGGAATGAAAATGGAATCACAGAATATAACTGATGATCCTGCGTCTTGGCCTGAGATTATTACTAAAAAAATAAGAGATTTAGTTATAACAGAATCACTAAAAGATCATTTTGAACAATTAAAAAATCATAATGAATCTTTTGAGTTTCTGTGAAAACTTCAAAATATGGAAAAAGAAGTCGTTCAAAAACATGCAGCTGAATTAAAAATTTCTCTAACAGATTCTAAGTTAACAGAAAATGATGTACCAAAAGTGAAAGAAGCTGATATAGACGGGAAAATGTTAGTTGAAGAACTGGAATCTTTGAAATCTATTTTTCCTTCAGAATTTTCTGAAAATCCGTTTAAAATGTTCAAAGTTTTATGGGATAATGATAGAGCACTGGCATTTCTAAACGTGTTTATTGCTCTCCGAATATTCTTAACAATTCCAGTAAGTTTTGCTTCTGGAGAGAGATCATTTTCCAGAACAAAAAAACTATCTGAGAGCAACAATCAATCAGGACAGATTAAATAGTTTAGCAATTATGTCGATTGAAAGTGAAGATGCAAGGAAATTAGATTTTTAAACAATTTTAGAATTTACAGAACAAAAACTTAGAAATATGTAAATTCATGCATTCATATCCGGTGATGTAAATTTATATTCAATAAATGTTTTTGTATTTTGAACATTTTTATTTTTTAATTTATGTAGAAGTTTGCATGTCTGATGATCCATGACATTTGATATATTCATATATATATACTGAATTTGAATTTTATTTAAATATTTAATTTTAGAGAGAGGACTCTGCAAAAAAAAAAAAAAAAGAAAAGAAAACAATCGGGCCTTACACCCTATGCAATCTGGGCCTGCATATAGATTACCATTTCAAAACTTAAATGAAGGTCAGAAGTGAGTGACATCCTTCATTATTAGTTTTACTTGTTTGCATTCTTTCTAATTTTTTAGCTACATAACATAATACACAAAGAGAAATAAATAGTCACAAATCTACCTAATTATTCACTATTTATTACAACAGTTTAGCAATGATGAAAAAATTGCATAAAATAAAATGCATAAATTAAATGAAGCTTACCTCAGAGAGAGAGGTTTTATTAAAAATAAGGCCTTGTGCCCCCCTTTATTTTTGACTTTGCCCTAGTCACCGGCTGGTAATTAGTCATCACCCTAGTCCACGGCCGGCGCTGTAATAAAATGTTTAAATTAGAAATAAAATCTTTTAACATGGAGTTCAAGCAAAAAGTTGCATTCAGGAACATTAAAAAATTTAACACTAGCACACTAGAAACACAGATACAAGCATAAAGAACAACGTATGAATTGATTTAATGCCACAAAAATTTGGCAATATACAATAAATAAGACTGGGGAAAGTTTTTTAAATGCAGGACAGCTCTCTAGTAATTCAGAGTGCCAATCGTTTCGATGGCATGGAAAGGGTAGCGTTTAATTTGATTTGCCAAACCGGCAACCTCCGTTCTTGTCTTTCTATAATTTGCACTCTCAGAGACCTCAATCAATGCACCATACACTGATCCTAGCTGAAACCTCACAGCTTTAACGGAATCTATTCGACATTTACAAGGTGTTTCTGAGATTGGCTTCACTGTAAACAATTTCACATATCACTTGAGCATATCCCAGCAAACACCAAGTAAATCTGATGAAAAATCCCTGGTCGACAGCCACAGTCAAACAATTTGCCATATCGCTGTGCACTAAGCTGTTATAACCACATGGAACGTAAAATGCTTTTGGATTTAGCTCGAGTATGCGTTTTTGTACACCACTGTTCCGTCCCTACATACTTGGATCCATTATCATATCCTTGCCTTCTGCAGTTTTGTATTTGAAAATATCATTTATCAAGCTTTAAGCATTCTTCTGTCAAACTCAAACCTGTGCTACGACAACAAAATGCTCACAAATCTCAACTGTTGTCACATAAACATTGACAATTCATATTATCATAGACATTTGCTCCTGAAGACTTGCGTCAGGAGTCCAATCTAGCATGATGGACTAATATTTGCCAGTCTGACCATCTGCAATTATTTTCTCGAGAATCACTTCGCCCATCAGATGGAGGCGTTCATTTTGGATGTGATTCCGTAGATAATGGTCATGTATCTCAGCATTTTTGATATGTTCTGTCAGCCTTTTTTATAACACAAATCCAGCAAAATTACTTCCCCGGCCTTTACCTGCACAACTGTTTGTCTGTTTATCACAGATATACATACTTCCAGTTACAGAAATGTTTTAACTGACCCAAATACTTTTACTTTGGTATTTTTAAATTTAAGAGATTATAAATTACAAAATCTAACATTTCATTCGTTTCTTTGCATTACATTCCTTTACATTTTCTTCTTTGCAAAATTTAAGTACAAAAAGTCCAAAGCAGCCCATATCATTATTAACAAAGTGCCACAAATGAGACTGACCACTGATACCCACTGAATGAAATGGTGCTCCGAAAATTTTCCTAACTTTCAGTAACCATAAATATTTCATAGGAAAATCAACTAACAATAATCGTATTCTTAACATTAATGACATCACTACTACCAAGGGGACTCAGCCCCTGCCACTCTTCCAGCCCTACCACCTTCAATAAGCACTCTTGCTGGTTTTTCCATCTAGCTGATGATTTGCAGTATAACGTTAATATGAATAGAATTTTAAAAAATCATTCTTTGGGGAATTCCTAAAATATTCTGAATCAGACACTAATAAAAAGAAATATGATTTATATGTAGTTTAGAATTAAATAAAAATATTTCTCAAATGGTTGATTCGAAACGTGCAAATCATGTTGAATTTGCGTACAGAACAGAATCAAAATCAGTAAGAAACAATACACTGGTGTGCAAAAATTAAGGACGAAGTCGAAAAACTAACATATCAGCTGAACAAAGAGGCAGAGCGGACAGAAAAACCAATCAGGAGATTAAGTAAGGTGATGTACGGTAGCACATGCGCAGATATGCAGGTAGACGTAATGGGGGAGTGTCTGAGTAGTATAAAGCATGTTGTCGGTGTAAGATCAGTATTTCTGGCAAAGAGATTGCATGCCGTATAGCAGTTAAAATCACACCGAGTTGCTGCCTCAGCGAGAAATGGCGAATAATCAATCTGTTAGACGACATCTGGATGCTTTTACCCGAGGTCGAATCATTGGGAAGTTGGAGGAAGGCCGCAGTGTGACAAGTGTGTCTGCAGAGTTCGGAATTGCTCACAGCATCGTTTCACGACTTTGGAGACAATTTCAAACTACATTCAAACAAATCCGGGGCTTTAGTAGTGGTCGTCCACGAGGAACCACACCCGCAGATGACCGGTATATTGCCTTACAGCCCAGAAGAAACAGGCTGCAGACAGCGGGAGAAATTGTTAGACACACGACACAGGCGACTGGATGACTGATATCGCGTTTTACCGTGGCCAGAAGACTGCACGGTGATGGTCTGTTTGCACGACGCCCTGTACGGTGTGTACCTCTAATGCCTGCCCATCAGAGAAGGCGTTCTCTGTGGTGCCGGGAACACCGGAATTGGAGAGACAATGAATGGGAAAGAGTACTCTTTACAGATGAGAGCAGATTCAGAGTAGCGATTCTCATCGCATATTCATCTGGAGAGAGCGGGAAAGCCGCAATCATCCCTCGAACATCATTGAAAGGGACAGGTATGGAGGTGGCGGTGTTCTCGTTTGGGGAGGCATCATGCTTGGTAGTCGTACAGACCTTCACATCTTCGACGCAGGTTCAGTCAACGGGACCCGTTATTGTACGAGATTCTTCTTCCATATGTGCGTCTTTTTAAAGGCGCTATGGGTCCGCAGTTCCTTTTCATGGACCACAATGCACCATGTCATCGCACAGTAGCTGCCGAACAGCTCTTAGAGAGTGAGGATATTGAATGTATGGCACGATCTCCGGATCTCAGTCCCATCGAGCATGTATGGGATTTTCTAGGCAGACACTTGGCAGCTTGTACCTTACCACCAGTAACGATTCTGGAGCTTCGATTGGCGCTGCAAGATGAATGGGCAGCAATGCCTCAACAACTCATTGATACCCTCATTCTCAGCATGGGCAGATGCTGTGAAACCTGCCTAGCAGTCAGGGGAGATCATATCCCCTATTAAAGACCGGATGTTTCTTGCTGGACACACATCACAGGGATGTTTCGGCCTTCAGTCGCATTGCGCTCCATGCTACTTTTTCAATAAAGCTTCTTTTTATCCCTCTGATTTCTCTTTTAGTAAGTGTTGCTTACATTACTCATGTCCTTACGTATTGGGGATCTTACGGTCTTAAATGTGTTGATTTGGAAAGCTTTTGTACAAAGTTATATTGAAAAAACCGTCTCGTCCTTAATTTTTGCCCACCAGTGTATATGGCTAGGATTGAGTAAGTGAAAAGTGTGGATTCGCGTGCAATGGAGCCAGGACAATCTACTAGCTTTAAGAATATCGAATAGAAATGACAAATTGTTTATGGAAAATGTAATGAAAGCTATCATTTCGGTTTCCTTGGAATGGAGATAAAAAAGGAATCTCAGCCTTGATCTTTTGTTTGCAGTGAACTGTTATGAAATTATGCAGTGAACTGTTATGAAAGTTGAGCCTAAGCATGCTAATTTAAAGGATAAATCTAAAGAATATTTTAAGAGGAAATTTTCGGAGTTCAAAAATAGTAAACAGGTAATGAAAGATTTCATTATTTCAAGTAAAAAAGCTTTGGAACTTAGAATTGCTAAGAATGGGGGCAGGTTCACATTATTGGAGAAAACCTTACATTACCGGCAGCTAAAGATATCGTTTTAACATTATTAAACGAAAAAGAAGCTAATGAACTTAATAATATTACATTATCAAATGATCCAGTAAATTCATAACAGAGACACTTGTTCGAAAAATAAAACACAGCAAGTATTTCGCATTACAGTTGGATGAAAGTACTGATATAACGTACTCTGTTCAATTATTAGTTTAAATACGTTTTGAAGAAGATAAGTGAATTCCCGAACAGTATTTATTTTAAGAATGTCTTCATTACAGAGCAACTGTAAATGATATTTTCAAAGTACAGTACAAAGTCTTTAATCCGGACGTCCATAATCCGGAATGATCTATAATTCGGACCTCAAATCTACAAACACTCTATGCATGCGCGTTTAATGTATAGCGGACAGTATACTTTATGCATGCGTGCGTTCAAAGAAATTTTTAATAAAGTAAAGAAATACATATTAAGCTTTTTTTGTAAGTTTTGATACCCTTTAGATCATAATTGTTCTTTATTTCATAAATTATGATTTCATATTTTTAATTGTATAATTTCTGCATGCCATCTTACCAGATTTAAATTGATTTATTAACCAGAAAAATCCCAAATCTGGAACCGCCAAAGTCCCGACGAGTCCGGATTAAAGACTTGTACTGTAACTGACAATTTTATGTCTGATAATGATATTCCTTGGAATATGTGCATTGCTGTATGCACTGATGGAGCTCAGGCTTTAACAGGAAACATTCGGGTGTTATTTCTCAAATAAAAAATGTCGCACCTGAAACTAAATTTACTCACTGCTTCATTCATTGTGAAGCTTTGGTAGCTAAAACAATCCCCGAAAACCTGGAAATTGTTTTGAATCAAGCTGTGAAAACTAATAATTTTATTAAAAATGAAGAATTGAAGAATATTTACGATTTTATGCCAAGAGATGGGCAGCGAACATGAAACTCTTTTGCTATACTCTGAAGTAAGGTGGTTATCCAGAAGCAAAGTTTTAAATCTTCTGTTTAAACTTCGATCAGAAATTAAAATTTTCCTGTATGGTTAAAAATTAGAATTATAAAAATATTTATTTAGTGAATTCTGGTTGGCATGTTTAGCATATTTAGCTGATATTTTGGGAAAATTAAATGAATAAAATTTAGGATTGCAAGGACAATGTGTTAATTTATTTACCAATAAATGTTCTGTTAAAAAACTTGAGCTAATAATTAAAGAATTATGTAATAATATTTTAACCTTTTATAAAAATAATTTGAAATAAAAAAATTAATGTACAACAATAAAATTCATCGTTTTTTATTAATAAATAATCTCAACATGTATTTTCCCAAGGATTACGAAAAAGAAAATTTTGCTCAAATGTACCTGAAATTTTATCTCGTTTGGAAAAAGAACAATTGAGAGAAATTTTCTGTGGTCACACTCTAACTGAAGATTTAAAAAATAGCACATTTGTTAACTTCTGGCTGAACAAAAAAAAAAAAAAAAAAAAAAAAGAATGCATTTTCAAATAAAGCTATTAAATTTATTGCCCTATTTTCACAACCTATTTGTGTGAACAAGGATTTTCTTCCATGTTAGATTTGAAAATAGATACACAATAAAATCAAAAGTGGATCCTAATTTATGGTTAAAAACTAAGTGAAATAAGACCAAACATAAAGAGATTCAAACATCTTAAGCACAGCCAAATTTCTGACTAAATTGTAAAGTTAAAGCTATTTAGAGGACATTTTGATAATTAAAATCGTAACCAATTTTTAATCTAACATTTTTATGTAAACATATTAAATCCATACAGCCAATAGGTTGTGAAAATGACAAAATATATTTCTTAATATCTCTATTGAGAAACTGAAAAATAATCATTGTAAAATGTAGTGGTGGTACATAAGTTTTTCAGTTTTTGTTTAGATGGTACACGTTGGTGAAAAGGTTGAGAACCACTGAATAAACACATACAGATGATCGATTTTAAATAATAAACCTTTAATCACAACAATTACTCATCATAACTACTCGTTAAATCAACACTGAAGATATTTGAGTCGGAGAATAAATCGGACCAACCACGGCAGCGACAGAGCGTTAAGTGTTTTTCACGCATCTTGAAAATATCCGCTACAGTTACAGCTAGAAATTTGGGCATGCAGTTTGCGAGTAACAAAAATCAATACCTCCACACTCCAAACAAATGAGACTTAACTAACTTTTAGAAAATTACAGCTAAGTACTGATGTCTACTAAAACCACTGAAACTAAATAACTACGTTAAATCAATAAAACTTACGGGCGGTTTGACACGAGTTGGGAGCCGCCGCCGCCTGGAAGTCATCATCTCCTGTAAAAGAAACAAATGTATTTAGGAGCTTTTAATAGTTAGTGCACATATTACAAATATTTCTTACATTCAAAATCAGGTATGAAAAATCTTGAGATAACTGTATGTCAGTTTTCAGGAGGTACGGACATCAAGTAGAATTAATATAAATTATAAAAAACTACGAGTTGTTGGATGTAAATTTCTAACCTTTTTCAAACAAATCTGTGTGCATTTTTCTTGAACTGCGTATGTCGGATTTTGAAAGGGGAATGAAAACTGGAGTCTGATGAATGGGACTTTACTTTGATACTGTTTTTGATACTCATTCTATATTACTAAACCACTCAAATTAAGCATGAAGCATTCAAATAGGAAACGCATCTGGATTTCAAAAATGCTTTAAAATTGAAATGCTTAAAATTGAAATATATTGTGTTAAAGAAGTACCAGATAAATATCCATGAGATCAGTGTAGCAATAATGTTTCACTATGATATTACAACAAAAGACCTACAGATCTTTCTATAAGCAGTAAATAATCAAGAAAAATATCATTCGTGTCTTTCGTGTTTAATCTTTCTAATCTTTAGATATTACAGCTGTAGAGGACAAGAAAGTCATTTCCACGAATGACTCATTATCTATATAAAAATGATTCCTTGCAATATAAAAAAAGTTACTATACTTTATGTTATTTAAACCTAACAAAACAATACTCCCAATAAATGAGACTTGACTTTAGATGGGAAATTAAAACTAAGCACTGACGTGTTCTAAAAGCTCCTACACTAAGCTGACTACTGATAAAAAATCTCTACTGATATCAAATCTCAAGAACTTTAGTTAAATTATGAATTAAAAACATTCAAAATCTTAATTGACAGATACTTAATCATACTCCTTATAATATATAAGAAGATGCATAAAACTTACCTTAGTTGGTGGAGGAGGTGAAGGTGGTGGACTAGGAGCAGATCGTGGAGGTGACGGCCTAGGAGCAGATGGTGGGGGTGGTGGAGGTGGAGGAGATGCCGCCCCCTGTAAAAGACACAAACATACTTACAAACTTTCAATACTATAACATATGACAGATACAATTTCATACAATACTATACATACTCAACTTTCAATACAATACATATGAGAGCTTTTATGAGATACTGAAATCAGATAAAAACTAATATAACTTATCAAAGTTATGTTTTGCTGGATGTAAATTTTTGAGCTTTCCCGGACATTTTACAACTGCAGCTACATCTTGCTGGTGCTGCTTTCCATTCCACACAGGTGGTCAAAATGAAGTTGATATGTTTTTAGACTCACAACCACCAAGTTTCTGCGCCAAAGGTTTTGAAAAACTACCAAAATATTGGCATAAAATCATGGATTTAGGTGGATTACCTGCACTAAAGACACTGCTTTTATGTTCTTTTAATGTTATTAAGAACGTTTTTTGACGGAAAACTTTAAGATCAGGCACATTTCAACAATACAATTCCATGACACTACTACAAGAAATGAAATTATGAAATACTGTACGAAACACAGATTATATGATATTTGAAACATTTACTAGATAAAAATAAATGAGAAAGTATAATTGCTATTGCAACACTGAAATAAAAGCAAGAAAACAATACTTAAAGGAACAGCAGCAATATCATTTAACAGAGTACTAGACATTTCCAAATATAAGCCGACCTGCATACAATTCAAGACTTTGTTTCAAAAATTCAATCAAAATTGAAGACACACATGTGCAAATTGCATCAAAAGTCCAGTTATATGGCAAATCCAGCCAAGTACCTTTCCTGTCCTTTACTTGCATGACTGTTTGTATGTTTATCACAGATATACATACTTCCAATTAAAAAAGTGTGTTAAATGACCCAAGTATTCATGTTTTGCCATTTTTAAATCCGAAAGATTATAAATTTCAAAATATAACATTTTATACATTTCTTTGGCTATCGTATATTTGTGTTTAGGAAAATTATGCATTCCTTATTAATAAAAAATCTTGATGTGAACACAATATGACTTTCTTGTATGGAGCATTTATACACATTTTTAATGCATTTGAATTTATACTTAATTCCACAAATTTGAGACATATTTTTCATTCATTTAATTCAGTTCTCACTTTGCGGCAACAGAAAAATATGTAAAAACTCAAAATTCCTTCATTAAAAATTGAAAAATATGAAAAACATAAATTTCATTTGTCTTACCAGAAATGAGATGCCTGCCCGACCTTTTGTCACTGACCGTGTAATTGGCCGGTGCTGGAACAAAAATTTTTAATTAGCCATTTATAAATCTGAAAGATTATAAATTTCAAAATATAACATTTTAAACATTTCCCATATCATTAACAAAGTAAGGAAGTATGGAAGTACCACATATCAGAGATTATCAGCTGAACGAAATGCTGCTTCCTAAATTTTCCCAACTTTCAGTAACTATATATACTTCATAGGAAAATCAACTAACCATAATCATTAATGACATTAACATTAATGACATCTATACTACCAAGGGGACTCGGCCCCTGCCACTCTTCCAGCCCTACTGCCTTCAACGTATTTAAATAAGTTTGCTGGATTTCCCATCTAGCTGAGGATTTGCTGTATAATGTTAATATGAAAGAAAAAAATTTTTTTTAATCCTTCTTTGCAGAATTCTTAACAGATTCTGAATCAGACACTCATAATAAGAAATATGACTTGTATGTAGTTTAGTGTTAAATAGAAAATGAAGACATTTTTCAAATGGTTATCTCAAATATACCTTTTGTGCTCAAATTATTTGCAAATCTTATTGAATTTGTTTACAGAATAGAAGCAACATCATAACAAACAATACATTAAAAATTCTTGGCTTACACAGAGAATTGAAATTTCAAAACTAATTTATTTTTGGTAAGTATATGACACATGAAGAAACATTAACTTTCTCGATATTTAATTATTACAAATAGAAATTGCAAGCAAATGATTACAAATTATGTATAATTACATTATTTAAACTTGTACACAACAAAACAATGCTCTTACAAACAAGACTTAACTTCAACTGGGAAATTAAGACAAAGAACTGATGTCTAATAAAAGCTCCAAAACTAAGTCTAATGAGAATTCTAGTAACCAAGTTAAATGAAATATATAAAAAAGTTACTATATTTAATGTTATTTAAACATTAACCTAACAAAACAATACTCCCAATAAACAAGACTTCGACTTCAGATGGGAAATTAAAACTAAGCATAGACGTCTTCTAAAAGCTCCTACACTAAGGTGACTACTGATATCAAATCTCAGGAACTTTAGTTAAATTATGAATTAAAAACATTCAAAATCTTAATTCACAGATACTTAATCATACTCCTTATAATACATATGAAAATGCATAAAACTTACCTCAGGTGGGCAAGGTGGTGGAGGGGGTGGACAAAGAGAAGCAAATGGAGCAGATGGTGGGGGTGGTGCAGATGGTGCAGGTAGTGGGGGTGGTGCACCTGGTGGGGGTGGTGCAGATGGTGCAAGTGGTGCAGATGGTGCAGGTGGTGGGGGTGGTGCAGATGGTAGAGATGCTGCCCACTGTAAAAGCAACAAACATACTTAGAACCTTTCAATACTATACATATGAGAGATACAATTTCATACAATACTACACATACTCAACTTTCAATACAATATATATGAGAGCTTTTACGAGATCAGTGCAGCAATAATGTGCCGCTAAGATATTACATCAAAAAACCTACAAAGATCTTCGTAACAGTAAATAATCAAAACAAACATCTTTCATGTCTTTTATGTTTAATCTTTCTACTCTTTAGATTTTATAGCTGTAGAGGATGAGAAAGGCAGTTGCACAAACGATGCATTATGTCGGTCATTACTTCGTTACGATACGGAATAATGTTAAATCATTTTCCAAGCTGCTCACTGCTTTACAACAGCGTAAGATATTTTAAAATCTTTGAACCGACTTTCTTACACAGCTTTATAAGAAAATCTCAGGATATTATTTTATGTTTCTTTACTACTTCATTTCAATATACTATGAAGAACTTATCCACACACACCTCAAAATTATCTTCTATTTATTAAAAAAAAAAAAAAAAAAAAAAGAAGATTTCTTGCAATAATCATAAAGGACATTATTTAAGCATTAACATAAATAATGCTCTCAAAAAGCAAGACTTAACTTCAACTGGCAAGTTAAAACTGAGGACCGATGTCTAATAAAAGCTCCTACACTAAGTTGACTACTGATAAAAAAGCTAATAACCAAGTTAAATAAAATTTTACATTCATACTCTTAATTGAGAGATACTTTTTCTCATTATAATATATATGAAGTATAATATACAAAACTTACTTTAGCTGGTGGGCGTGGAGGTGAAGGTACACCCTGTAAAAGTAACAAATACATTTAAAAACTTTCAATAGTTAGTGCACATATTAAAATAGTTCTTAAAAAAATAGTTCTTAAATTTACAATCAGATGTCAAACAGCTAGAGCAACGGTTCTCAACCTTTTGACCTAATTGTGCCATCTAAACAAAAACTGAAAACATTTCAGTATCACCACTACAAAGTATTACTAAACCTGTTTGGACTGCCTTCATTTATTATCCTGTCTGCACCCATGTTATGACTGGATACCAGAAAGCCAGGAAAGTCTCTGCTTTCCATCCTGGCATCAACCAAAGACAAAACAAATGCATATTCTTTCTCTAAAGATGTTTATCAACTAATGATATTGACTGAAGGAAAAAAGGGAATGTTAAAAAATATATTTTAAAGTAAGAAATGATTTAGTTTTGGGGGAGCAGACATCGTGGGACGTAAATTATATCTGTAAAGTTGGGGTAAAGGCATTACACGAGCGTATACGGTAAATTTCCTTTAAAATTTGAAAAGAGAAACTGCTTAGATAGTATTATGATGTTCAATAACCATTGATAATATTCCTGTTTAATAAAAATAGAAGCTTTTCTGAGTTTTAAATCTCCATACTAAAAAGAATAATAAATCTGCTAGGAATTTCCTAAACACAATATTCAAGAAAAATACCATGTTTTCCACTGCTAAAAATACTGCTCCAACAATAAAATATATGTTGAATGTTTAAAGTAAAAATACATCAAAATTCATGAATTTTTTTAAAGACATGATTTAGAGAAATGTTGAGGGACGGAAAATTGTTCTTACCTCTTCTGGTCCTGGCAGTCTTTGCATCACTTTAAAAAAAGAAAAAAAATTAATTGAACTGTATGTACACAGTGCATGATTAACAAAAATGCATATTCAACGAAAAATTAACATTAACATAGAATCTAACAATAAAATGGATTTTGGGGAAAAACACTTCATTTAAAAAGTAAATAAATAATAAAAAACCAAAATTGTAAACAAATCAAAAGGGAAATTTATTTTAAATTATCAATACTTTCTCTGTATCATCAGTTCACTCTTACTTTGACACAGATTTTTCTTCTAATTCCATTCATTTCCATTTCAAACAGAAATGGTATCGAGAGACCTTCCCTTTAATAATATCTGTTGTTACTGCATTTTTAGAATATTTATAACAAAACAATATGAAAAGAATAATATAAAGGAGAAAATCAGCATTTAGTCCTTACTTCTTAAAATGCATCTAATTAATAGTTGACTATTTGGCAATGAAATCTGTCGACCTTTTGATTTCTTCCAATATTGTCATCAAAATATTGTTGGGTACTTACGAGTTCGTGGATTTAGATTTGGGATAACAACACTTGATGAAGAATGGAAACACAATTTATGAGACAGTACTACTCAGGACAGCTCCAAAAACATGTTTACAGTCATAGAAAAACTACAACAAATAACGCTAAAACAATCAGAAACACAGGCTTCAGGCTATAAAGCTATAATGGTGAAGAAAGCCTCACGGTGAAGCAAAGGAGAATGGCTCCCGACTCGGTTTGTTCTCTGAGAGTACTATCGAGACTCTCCGAGCTACGAATCGTGATGCACTCGATGCATCAACTCGCAATGCTCCGACTAGACACCTCGACACTAGGACAGATCAACTCGATAGACTACGAGACACTACTACTTCGCATACCGGCGGGGTTATATAGCTTTTGGGTTCCTTTCAAGAACATTCGTGCCAAACCGGTAAGAATTTGTTCTAGAATGTTCTCCGTCAGTCCACGGCATATTGCCAACTTTATCGCCACGGAGATTTTGCACCAAGGCAACCTGCTTTCCCTTGCCCTTTTCTGGCAACCCTAAATCCACCTTGCACTATCTTACTGCAGCTGGACATTTTGTAAGAAATTTTGTAATACATTTTCATTCAAAAATGGAAAAATTTCAAAAAATGGACATTTTGTAATATATTTTCAAACATTCATTTCAACGGTTATACCAAAGTTTTGACTGAAAGCAAGTTTTCTGCTTCAAATAAACCAAAAATTTAAAAAGCACAAATTATTTTTAAAACATTAATCCCAAAACAAAATGAAATGTTACAACTTTCTTAATAGTATTCGCAATTCACAGCACTGCTTCCTTCAAAAACCAAGTGCCATTCAAAAATCAGTTATACGTGTTCACGTGTTACATCCAAAACCTATTATAAATAGGAATGTTTGAATTTATGTTATTTATTATTAAGTTTCCATGGCTTTATTTTTTCATATTTGGGATACCAATGTTAAATGAAAAAGCAAAGCTTCATTATGCTACCGAATGAATATCAGTTTTTGAATGCATGAAGCATACTAACATGCACATTACTGAAAGATTTTCTGCATGTTTAGAAAATGCATATTTAAGTAACGGAAAATGCAAATGTTCTTGTGCCTAGTGCCCATTTTTGGGTGAAGGACTACGATATTGAAAATTGGATGACTCTAGGTTACCGAGAAACAGGCATACATTCATGCATATTGTTCATTATTTAATGTCTTTAACGCTTTGCGGCACAGTGTGTCTGGTCTGGACACACCTAAAATTTTCCTTCTGTACGCACAGAAAAATTGAATGAAACTGATTACACTGAACCTTCTTTATTTATCGTAGATCGCAGCTCAACACAAACCAGTCCATATATTTTATCCATGTTTAGTTTTTTAAGACCCTTATTTTTCAAAGAAATCTTCCAGACTTTTTTAGGGTATAAAAGGTTTGTTTGAAAAGAAATTTGTGTTTTTTTAAGCTATATACTAATCTCCTTATTCTATATTAGTTTTAAATTTTTACCTTGAAATCTTGCCTAAAATCAAACGGCGAACCCTAGGTGTGCCCAGACCAGGCTCACAGATAATCTAGGACAACTGAGAGTCTGTATTCTTTGTTCTCCGCATCTCATCGGTCAGTTCATTGACAACAAAGCTTGTTTCAGAATTCTTTTTGAAACTCTATTCAATCAGTGCGCCCACTTACCCACAGAATTAAACGATAAGTGCTATCTTCACAAAATTTTACTTCTGTACTCTCTAGGCCTAATTAGACTGCCTACCTTTTTTTTTTTTTTAATCAAAACTCTAACTTTAAAAGGTAGCGTGCCGGAAAGGGTTAATGAATATGACAAACATCAAAATGCACCAAAATTTAAATTCATGTATATCTTAGGAAATTTTGAATAAAAAGCTTTAATTTTTTGCAGGTATTCCAATTTTGTCTCAAAATATTTACACTGGAAAAATGCTATATATAAATCTAATACATGTCGTATTGGTTTTTTCCTGGTACTTATCAATATTGGTTTTTTCCTGGTACTTATCAATAAACGACAGGTAAAACATTTTCAAAAAATGCAAGTACATAATTTTCTTTTACTTTATAATTGTATAGTTTATAATTGTATACTTCAACTTTTATTAAAAAATTAATACAATGTTTTCAAAAATTCCTGAGATATTTATTGCCACATATGTTTTAATGTTAAATAATTAAATCCTATAAAACTTATTTTAAAGTATTTAAGTAATATTTTAATTCTTTTAAACGTTGGTATGATGTTTCTAATTCGATATTCAATTTAAGCAATATTTTAATCCAATTAAATGTTAGCGCAATGTTTTTATTCTATTATATGAAAGTAATAATTTAACCTTACTTTAGCATTTAATACTCTTAGTAAATGTACTTATTTACACTTGCAGGCCATCTTAAAAAACAACGTTTTCAACAAAATATTACTTAATAATAAATAATTTTTAGCGATATTTATTTTTTAAAGTTTCTAATACTTTACTATATGCGTAAAATACGTAAAAACAGCATTTTTCAAGATGGCTGATGACTGTAAAAACCGCGCCAACAATTGCGCCAATGTAAATCTCCAAAAATCCATGCAGCCATCTACCAAAGTAGCACCTAATTTTTTTCTCTTGAAAATATAAGGTAAAATATCATTAATTATACTTTGCTTTTCAGAATTTTTTGTTTTTTGTATTCTTTTATGTTATTTATTGCTCATTTCACTCTTTTAAGATATTGAAAAGTTTTGAGTGGTTTTTTTAGGAAACAAAGTTCTTAACCTCCTTTATACCATTTAAGTTCTTAAGATTTTGCAAAGGGAAGTTGGTTAATTTATTTATTATGATAATTAATATTTGTATTAAGGGATATTGCTTATTTCATTGTAATTTTGTTATACGTAATAACTCTTTTTATGAAGTTTTTCTACAGAGTAACATTCTATGCAGTTTTTTAATTTAACGTTTGGTGTTCCCTTCAGCCATTTTTCCCGTACATTTAAAAGCCAGACGAAGGCCACCAGCGAAGCTGCTAGTAAGGAATAAAATAAGAAATGAAAACAATAATAATAGGTAAAATAAAAATATAATGATTTATGGTGGGGTTCGAACTCGCCACCTTTCCATTTACAAAGCAGCGCGCTGACCACTCAGCTTATCTGTGATAGCAGTGTTTGTGAAAAATAATGTAACCTGTAGAAGTCACTGCAAAGGTAATTTAATTAAACTTCAATAAATGATTGCTGTATGACACAAGTTGTAACTTTCCTCCAAAATTTCGTAATTGTATTTTATTCAATACTCTTTCACAGTCAACTGCTTTATTTTAAAAGTTGTTATATTCCTGAAGTTAGTTTTTGGTGTATTTAATATTGGGATACTTATAGAGCTTTTTATTACACATGATATAGCCGATATTTATAATAATTAAGGAGAATTTTGTAAGGCAGAAAGTAGTAGTTTCGTAGAAACTGTAATTTATTTAGGTTCGTATTACTTACGGTGTTATTAATAGGTGAAGCATATGGATATACTGGTGCGGATCATTGCTTTATAAATATACAGTTTTCCCCTTTAACGAGAATTTGAACTTATACCAATATATACGGTTTGAGAAATCTGAAGATGGCGTGAACAAAGCTGTTTATTTTATTGCTGTATACAGTTATGATATTTCTAAGTAAAAACTCATCTCTGTGTGGTTCCGATGCCATATTGAAACAGGTAATCAAGAAGGTTTTCTGATTATGACACGTGCTGTATACAGTTATGATATTTCTAAGTAAAAACTCATCTCTGTGTGGTTCTGATGCCATATTGAAACAGGTAAGCAAGAAGGTTTTCTGATTATGACACGTGATAAAAACTCGGTCGGCCATTGGCTATTCATGCGCGTCGCGGGTGGGCGGGCGAAAAAGCTGAACAGGAGCGAACTCAGTTTTAGGTATTCTGCGTCACGCGAATTTATGCCGGCATAAAAAAAAGTTCGTCAACTACGTCACAAGCACAGTCGTGTGTACTGGCTTTTAAATTTCGAGCATCGGTCCAGTAAAGCAGAAGATAGTTCTCCCTTTTTCGGGGAGGAGCAAGGTGCACATTGGTTAATATATAATAAAAAGCGATATTAATAAAACCGAATAAAAAATGTTTGAATTCATGATTTCATTATATTTTAGTGCAGAGAAATTCATAATACAGTACAAAGTCGGAAATTCGGAATGGTCGGGACTTTTGCGGCAATTCCACTTTTTGTTTAATGGACATTGAAAAATGGTTTTGCTTAGCAGATACTTCGGCAGCCCCAGAATTGGAAACTCTTTTCCACATAATAGAAAGTTCAAGCTTAATTTTTATAAAAATTCCGCAATAACAGTCTGCAAAAAATAATAAGCTGTATCAAATTAGAACATCAGGGAGCAACGCAGTCTGCTACATTAATTGAATGATTATCTATATTAATCAGAATCAATAAAGATAATCTTAGCCTAGCTTAATAGCATCCACTATAGATTATTGGCTATGTATCACAAGGTCGGCAATGAGAGACAAGTTGTTTCGCTAAATTTTTTGTCTTGCTCCTCTTGCGTACTGAATTAAGCCTGAATTGTGTTACTTTAGCTATTTACTGCACCTATATTTATTTCTTGCACATGCTTCAAACTAATCCGAGTCCTGAATAAATAAACTCCCACATATACTTAAGGCTTTATCTAGGGCCGGCGCTCGATACCGCCTGGTTCAGTCTCAATGGGTTCTAAATTCTACTACAAAGCGTTTTCCTAAATTCTAAATTTTCCCCGTGCCTAAACTTTGGATCCCAGTGCTTTCCCTAAATCATAAAAAACTTCTCATCCCTTAATTTTGGAGCTCGGTGCTTCGCCAAATTCCAAAAATTTCGTCTTCCCTAAATTCTGTCGCAGCTTCTGGGCTTATGGTGAATACCATATCAGCTATTCTTAATTAAAATAGCACTAAATGTAATCTTTTGGCCTATGAGTTTCATTAACAAAATCTATTTTTAGCATATAAAAAGAAATTTTCATTGAATTTTTTCTCGTCAACAATTCTTAGAGCATTTAAAAATCTATAATCATCGCCAAGCATAATGTTAGCACAAAAGATTTCCATACTCTTGTTATTCAATTACTAATACAAAAAAAAGTTTAGACATCACAGCATGAGTTATTACTGAAACCGTCATTTATCGATAAAATTGCAGTGATGAATGCAAAATATAATAAATAATGACTCGCCAGGTCGGCATCAGTTATATAAAATAGGTGAATGTTTCGGTTTTGAGATGTATGCCAAGCAGATACTTAGCTATGGAGCCAAATTATTAATCTCATAAATTTATGTTTACACGATTGTTTTTCCATAACGAGGTATTTTATTTATTGCCTAAGTGAAATTAAGAATCAGAATTTTTAAGCGAAAATCTCCACACATTTTATTATGGAAGGAAAAATCAAATGCACATGCGTAAAGCATATAGATGCAAAAACTCAACCTAAGTCCTGATATATGACATACCAGTTAAGAAAAATGCATGAAATGAAACCATAACTCAAAAATAAATTAAAGGTAATAAATTAAAGGTATAGCTTCTGTGCCGTTTAGAGACATTTCAAAAATTTTCCGTTTCCTAATTAAAAACTATCCAACAAGTACTTGTACCCAAACTGATGGGATCTGTATTTGGCAGAATGCCAAGAAAACTCCATTCATGCTGAAGGGGAAATACATCCAGAGTTGGTTATTGCGAGGCAGGTGGAGTCAAGGCAGGGAATGTTAATGTCAAGGGGGAAGGTTCAAGGGAAAGAATGTAAACAAAATAACATTCGCAAAAAGCAACTGAGTGGTCTTTTGTGTGGGAACAGCACCAATCTATGCACAATGACATGGCCATCCAAACTATGTACAATGACCATCATAGAAAATATTTTATTTTTAGTGCACCTAAACGCCGCATGGGTAGAAACGCTGCACCCGCTGAAAATTTAAGTTTTAAACACGTAAACGCCGCGTCGTTTCTTCCGGAAATTACGGTACTATCATTTAAATGTGACATCATTTGTATTCTGCAATAAGAAATGAGACAAGAAGGCCGAGGGTCAATAGATCAAGTTGTGAGAGTGGATCAAAAAATTTCCCTTGTGAAATGGTTCGACAATAAAAGTGTTTTGCTGATGTCCAGTGAGCACGGGAAAACTCCCATCACAAAATGCAAAAGATGGTCGAAAATGGACAAGTCATACCTAGAAGTTGATTGCCCTCATATTGTAATAAATTACAACGATTACATGGGGGGCGTCGATCATCTGGACCGTACCATTAGTTTCTACAGAATGAAGCACCGAATCAAGAAATGGACAGTACGAGTCATTCTACATATGATCGAATTTACCATGTTGAGTGCATGGCTCGCGTACAGAAATACTATGACAGAATTAGGGGAACCTAAGAATATTCTGGACTATTTTGCGTTTAGACTCAGTAATGCAAATACACTCATCCACGGCTTACTGAAGAAGCCATCTCCCACTCCTTCGCTAGCCGAAGATGAAAATGATGAACCCCCTCCAAAACGCAGAGTTACAACTTGCATTCCACATCAAGCAGCTCGTAACAATGAAGGTAGGCACATGCCTGAAATGGTTGGGGATAGAACTCCTCGAAGTAGGTGCAGGAATGAGAACTGCTCGGCCTTAACAAATGTACAATGTACAGACTGCAAGGTTTTTCTATGCTTTACAACTAGTAGAAATTGTTTCAAGGCATTTCACGAATATAAATAATAATAATATGTACCTACAACGCCAATAAAACTTAATTTTCGTGTTGAATTTATGAATTGTATGTATTGTGTGATTAAAGACTAATATTAAATTAATTACTTCAATCTTGCTTAATACTTAAGAAAATTCTGATTGTAGTGCCTTGTTCCTAATGTATCACATGTGATACATCCCCCCTAGCTTTCATAAACTAAAAAAAAAATTTTTATTGCACT
Organism: Stegodyphus dumicola; assembly: GCF_044657685.1. NCBI lineage: Eukaryota > Metazoa > Arthropoda > Arachnida > Araneae > Eresidae > Stegodyphus > Stegodyphus dumicola. Next base: position 5,361,189 of record NC_140772.1, read on the forward strand.
TTTCTACATCAAAGTGATCGAAACAACTATTTAAATACCTCTTACAAAATATCAAGCTTTTATTTTTGTCTCGGGTCTGAGGAGGTTAAATAAAACATTAAATTACTGTATATGCCAAAAAAAAAAAAGTACTATTAATTACCTGCGTGGAGCACAGCTTCCGAAGAGGCCTTCACCTCCTTTATCTTTTCCATCGCCTGTCAATTAGAATGCTGTATAAATTATTTTTGCATTGAAATAAAAACAGTTTAAGAGCAATTTATTGCACTTCATATAATGTCTAACATATCTATTCTTCTCTTTATCATAGTTTACACCAGTGTGCTTTTATGAGAAATCTGCACTTGTATTGATGTTCGCTTACCGTAAAAAAATTCTAAGAGTTTCTCTTACACCGGAGCTTCTGTACAGCTTTACACAATGCAAGTAACAGCCTATGGGACTATAAAAGTGTTTTGCTGATTTTTTCTCAGTACAGATGCTGCTCGAGAGAGGAGTCTTTAAGTGCTTGCTGTTCTGAGCAGAGCAAAATATTCTGTGCTGTTTTCAAGCTCTTTTTATGACTGTGCTATCTCAGTATATCAGTTTCGGGTGGATTAAATCGAATCGAATGTGGTTATTTTTGTGCTGTGTCTGATAATTTTCATCTGCGACTTTGATTATTAACATGTGCGATGGAGGAGAGCGAATTCCCTCCGCTTAACAAAGTAGATGCTGTTGCTGCCATTAGTTGTCACGTTGTGGGGCTACCTGATGAAATACATAAATATGCAAATGCATTGTTTGAGGATAACTGCACTGAATTACTAAATGAAATACTCAATCTTTAAAAGATTATGTCACTGTTGCTCAACAAATTAGCATACTACAAAATGCCATTAGTCAGAGGAATTCGGATATTGATGAGATACTGGCCAGTGCTAAGACTGAAGATGAAAAACAATTGAAACTTAGTTGTTTTCACAAGAAAAAGGAATCTCCCAAGGACTCTACAACTCTTCAAAGGTAAGCATGAACCTTTTGATGTGCTTAATTCTGAGGAAATTCTTTTTACTGTGCTAATAATGTTATTTCTTTGTGTGCTAAAAATGCTAAATCATTTATTGCCATTATATTTTTGCATTCTGTTTATATATTACATTAGAATTATTCATAACAGGATGCTGAGATCTGAAAACTGGAATCTATTTAACAATGAAAGCATTAAAACTCATTGGGAGTCTGCAATAAATTTGAATTCGTTTAGCAAACATCTTCAACTTTGGCATATTCTTTGACACGTAACAAGTAATATGACTGGCCCAAACAATCGAAATGTCATAAATTGGGTCAATAAATATGTATATCATTTCTGTGGCGATAAATGAAAAGCTTATGTATAGGCTCCGGCCCTATCTCAGTGGCATTATACGATGATAAGTAAGTAAGTGAAATGTTCGAAACTAAATACTTATTTAAACTAAATAAACAGACTAAAACAGTTATTTAAATTATATACTATCATTTTATTGTGGTTTTGATTAAGGAAGTAATATTTTAGTCACATGCCGGCTGATGAGGCTCTGCTTGCCGACTGTGGCACGCGTACTATGAATATTCATTTAGACTGACACGAGAAATATTATGTATTTTCTGTACATTTAAAAAGTGAAAAAATATGTTATATAATCCTACAAAAATATTTAATGTTCTAATCTGATTAATTTTAATAAAATTCAAAATGAAGTATATTAACAAAAAAGAAAACTTTTCTAAGGCAGTCGTCTCAAACTGGTTACCTGCAGGCTGCATGTAACTCTGAAGCAGTTTCACACAGCTTGCAGATATATTTCCAGCAATTTAATTACCATTACTTTGAAGACAAAATTCAATATTTAAATTCTTCAGTGTGCAGTTTTACATTATTTTACTTATCATTAAAAATAAGAATCGGCCAAAAAATTCATAAATGGAACTAATTCATATAAATATATATACAGTGGTACCTCGCGATACGATCTTAATCCGTTCCTGGACCGGGATCGTATCGTAAAAAAATCGTATAATGAACAATGTAATCTTATGTAATTTAATTAATTCGTGCAACGCCCCATATATAAACAACAAAATTGTCTATACGTAATAATAATTAGTCACAAAATATTATATTAAGTACCACATACACACAATAAACATTTATACCACATTTATAAATTCAAATAACCTTATAAATAAATAAAAAATAAAAAGAAAAATTAATTTCACTTACCGTAAAGTCAGTCAGCGAGGGATAGTTTTTATTACGACACTGAGAAATTGCGCACAGCATTTATAAAACTTAGACACAGTAGTGAAAACTTAAAATTAAATTAAATTTCTTTTAAAATTAAATTTCTTATGTAAAATTACAGACACAGTAATGAAAACGTAAAATCAATTTTTTTTAATATTTTTTATCTTTTGTAATTTATTTTTTTTTTTTTTTAATTAACTGAACTTAAATTTGAGGTGATACATCATCGTCTTCATATTCCTTTCTAGTTTTCTTACTAGAAACACTCGCTTCTTCACATTCTGGGGCACTTCTCTTCGAAAAATATCTATCTAAAGAAGCCTGTGTCTGACGACTCCTCAAAATGTTTCGAAAATGACTCTTACAAATGTCATTCACATTGTCCATTGCACGAGCTGTACGCATTTTTTCTGGGTGCTTTTTTTCAATAAAACTGTTTAAGTTTTCAAACCAACCGATGGCTTCCCGTATTTCCGTAGATGTCAGTGCCACCTCCACCTCCTCCTCAACACTCGAAATGCCTTCAAGTCGTCAGAGATGAGCTCCTCCTTGTGCTCGTAGAGTAGGTTGTCAATGTCAGCCTCATCGACAACAAGCCCCAAAGACTTTGACAGAGAAATAATCTCCTCCAATGGAGCAGTATCATCCACAGCTTCTTCTTCAGTAGGGATTTCGAAACCCTCAAAGTCTCGTTCTGCAACCACAGCTGCCCAGAGTTTCCTCCATGCTGAGTTCAAGATGCGCCTTGAGACCTCACCCCATGCCTTTTCTATGATTTTTAAGCAATGGACAATGTGGTAGTGACTATTCCAAAACTCACGGAGTGTGAGTTGCATGCTCTCTGTCACTTCGAAGCATCATTTGAAAAGGTGCTTCCTTGTAAAGCTTCTTAAAATTAGCAATGACTTGCTGGTCCGTAGGCTGGAGGATGGAAGTGGTGTTCGGTGGCAGATAGAGCATTTTGATGAAGTCGAAGTCGGGATGTATCTGTTCTTCAAGGCCAGGAGGATGAGCAGGGGCATTGTCGAGCACAAGGAGGCATTTTAGAGGAAGACCATTCTCCTCTAAATACTTTTCACTGCAGGTCCGAAGCAGCAATTAACCCACTCAACAAATAAAAGCCTCGTGACCCAGGCTTTGGCGTTGGACCTCCAAAAGACAGCGAGCGTATCCTTCGACACATTATGTGCCTTGAAGGCACGAGGATTTTCTGAGTGGTATACCAGTAGGGGTTTTATTTCTAAATCCCCACTGGCATTCGCACATAGGGCAAGAGTAAGCCTATCCTTCATGGGTTTGTGTCCAGGAAGTTTCTTTTCTTCTTCAGTGATGTATGTACGACGGGGCATTTTCTTCCAGAAAAGCCCCGTTTCATCACAGTTGAAGACTTGTTGAGGGATGCAGCCTTCATCGAGGATTAACTTTTTGAATGCCTCGATAAATTCTTGCGCTGCTTTTTCATCGGCGCTGGCAGCTTCCCCATGCCTGACCACGTTATGTATCCCCGATCTCTTCTTGAATTGTTCAAACCACCCGTGAGATGCTTTGAACGTTGGGGCCTCTTGTGTTGATATCCCTTCGCCTCCTTCGTCTCTCTGGGCTTTTGCGAGGTCTTCAAAGATCGCAGTGGCTTTATGGCATATAGCAGCTTGTGTTATCGTATCACCAGCAATTTCCTTCTCTTTTATCCACATAAGAAGAAGAGTCTCCATCTCGTCATTAAGGGCAGTTCTATTGTATTAGAAGGTGGTAACGTTCTTTGCAGACTTGCTGGCTTTAATGGCTTCTTTATTCTTTATAATGGTACTAATCGTCGATTGGTTTCGTCCATATGCATTAGCAATAGCCATGATGCGCATGCCTCTTTCGTATTTTTTTTTATAATTTCCAACTTCACTTCCATGGTTATCGATGACTTTCTTTTCCCCTTATCACCACCAGCACTAGAAGCACATTTAGGACCCATGGCGAATAAAATTTATCACAAAATAATATTACGATCACACAATCACAAGAATATCGTATGAACTCTACGAACGCCACGCGGTCTCGAGAAGGAGAGAACGATATCACATCGACGCTTTGTGTGGACTCGGTATCCTACGATGCCGTGATGCCGACCAATAGGAGAACAGGATTTATAGAGAAAGGAAGATGACGTCACGTCGACCAGTACCAGAACAGCTTGAATAGTGACGTATTGAGGCTTGCTGAAGCTTGCTTAGTGACGCGTGAGGTTTGCCCGTAGCGCGCCAACTTCAAAACAATTTCAAGCGGCAAGAGATATTGGGATCGCATCACGAAAAACGTATCGTTTCGCGAGCACGAATATTTGCGATATTCCACTTCGTATCTTGAACACATCGTATGGTGAACCCATCGTATCGCAAGGTACTACTGTATTAATATATAAATTTAATTCCTGTAAATTTTTTCAAAGATTTCGAGCTACAGATCTGATGAAATTTCATTCATCCTCATTTGTGAATGTTTGCAAAAATAACAATCACGTTGTTTGCGTGTACATTTATAAGTAAACATTGTTTCTGCTCAGTTGAAAATTAATAAGGAAAAAAATGAGATTGGCGGATGGTTAGCAGGTTCTGCAGCGCAAATCTGCAGCCAGAAATACTCAGAAATATTTTGTAAACCCTTTATTTTTAGCTTAAGTAAGTTAGTTAATCACTGATTCGACATACTAGAATTATTTGGAATAAGAAAGATGCTTGTGTTTGTTTGATGCTATGTTTGAGTCCACTGCTCTTAGATGACAACATTTACAGAAAATCAAAAGGATAATCCTTAGAAAAGTTTTATGAAAATTATACATACCACATGGATCTCGTTTTGGAGATCCTGCTCTCTGTATGCTGTAAAAAAAATCAATATATTATTTGACATTTTAAAGAAAGATATGCACTGAATTTTAGTAAAAAAAAAGCTCTTTTTGCTACTGAAAATATTTGTTTATTTGTATACAAATATTTTCAGGCAAGAGCAATTTGTGACATAAAAAAATTCAAAGCTGGAGAAACAACAAATAAACACTCTTGGAAGGGTTTTTGTTTAAAGGAACGACAACTGCTGCTTTAAAGAACTACTTATCACTATGATTTTAAACATATTGATTTAACAATAAAATTTTCGGAAAAACAATTTTGTTACGTAAGCGGTGCCGCCGCTGGGCCTGATAAAACAGCATGCCGATATACTTGATAAAATTACACTTTAGCGAATTTTTGTTTATTTGCATTTTAGCACATAAATTTTAAGGGCCCACCAGCGGCCGAGCGATAGAGACGCTGAGCACTGGTAGTTCGGTCCAAGGCTCGAATCCCGTGAACGGGCTGGCTGCATGGGAGTTTTCGTGGTTTTCCCCATGTGTAACGTGTATACGAGCCAGTTTCCTTTAGAAAGTCTTCCTCAAAGGCATTCCTTCCTTTAAACAGATAGCCCTCGTGTGCTTTGCCATAATTAAGTAATCCAATCCAAACCATAAAATTTTAAAATATGTACAAAATTTTTAAAGAATTTCATTCAAATCCTTTAAATACTTTTTCAATTCAGAATCTGCCAATAAATCCAGAAATTCTTTTTCAGTCATTAACGAGTCGTCATAAATTTCATCTCTCGATTTATCACAGCAGATGTCATTATCTTTACTTTGATAGATTGCATCATAAGATATGGGTAACGTTCTTTGGTTGAAACCACATCAAGAACCACATCCCGATTTGATCATCCCGGAAGACTGGCAAATTTCGGAAAGCATAAACTAGTAAATATAGTGACCAGCGGTCAATGTAAAAAACCCCTACGACAATGCAGAGTTTCTGCAAGTAAAAAAAAAACTAAGCAGAACAGGTTTCACTTGTAAATACTGCAATGTCCCACTACACAAAGGTGACTGTTTCGAGCGATATCATAGTTTAAAAAAATATTAAACAACTTCCTTTTTTCGACAAATATTGTTATATGGATTATGGTATATTTTATGTAAATAATAAACTGAAAACGAATGTAATAGATAAAATAAATTTTGTTTAACACTAATATGATTTAAGTAAAAGATTTTATTAAATTTCGTTACCCTTCAATAACATGAAGTGTACAATTTTACCAGAGTTTAAGAAAAGCGCATATATTCCCGCGCATCAGTCTAGGCCGAAACCGAGCCAGTGTCTCGGAAGGTCTGCGGCTGAGCGGGCGGTGAAAGGGCATGGTACGTTCGAACCGCTACCGGTCGGTAAAGTGTTAACTATGAATTTATTTTGCTAGCCTAATTTATTTCACATTGCTAGTTTCCAGTATTACATGAACTTAAATCAAAAGATAAAATTTCTGCCGATTGCCAAGAAGCCAAAGAGTTTTAAAATGTGAACATGCCTTTTGTTCATTGAAAGCATTTTCAGAAAAATAAGTTTGCTTAAATTTTCTTGGCACTCAGTTCTTATTTCGTAAATGAGGCAGTAACTTGCTTGTCTCTAGGACAAATACATTCTCAGATGAGGGAAATGATCAAAAATTCTATAAATTCATTTAACAGATGGTTCAGTGCATTTCAAACATCATTATATTCAAACTTTTATAATCATTACAAGATTAACCGCTTGCCCGATTATCCTGAGTTATCTCTTCGTATATATTGAAGTTAATTATTATCCCGTGAAAACTTGGGTGAAGCAGAATTTGTTAGTACGATTTGTTTTACCGATGTTTTACTCCGCATGGAGGAAAAAAAAGGAAAGATTCAGCTTTGTTTGGCATTTTGCCAGATTTTGTTGGTTGCACACTTCTTTTGGAGGGACTAGTCACGTGTCTCCCTACTGTATAGTATACGTTGGCTTGTGGATTAGTAATGTATAAAGAAGGGTACATGCGTTGAAAAAAAAATTAAATATTGGTGATGATGCAAGATAGCGAAAGCGATGATTTTTCAGATAGTGATTATGAAGAGGTGGAAAAAAAATTCAAAAAAAAAAAAGCAAATCTAACAATACAGTGTACTCTGTGCTCCTGTGAAAGCGATTCCAGTGGTAAGCCAGTAAAAAAAGAGACCAGATACCAGTGTAGAATGTCAGGTATCACTTTGTGTTGTCCCTTGTTTCAAAAACTGTCATACAAAGAGTAATATTTAATGTTTTTTCATTTGCCCGATATAACTCGGGATAGTAAATTAATATTAAAACTAAATGCTTTTACACCTACAAAAATTAAAATTTTAACTTAAAACCTACATATTTTGATTTATTTCGTTTCGTTGTATTTAATAATAAAATTAAAATAATGTGATGATTTTTTGCAATTTTTTTCAAAAATATTTGTAAGGGAACTGGTTAACAAAAGCCAAACAGAAAATAATGCACTAATCATTGAGTTACAAAAGAAGAAAAATCAAACTAAATATATATAAAACATTAAATTACTACATCTGCCAAAAAAAATGCTATTAATTACCTAAGGAGACTGCACAGCTGAGGAAGGTGTAAGACTCCTCACAGAGAGCAGTGATCTTCCCGAGAGCCTGAAAAGGATTAAAATCAGAATTGAGAGTGCTGCATTTTTTTTTTTCATTTAAATAAAAACTTCAGTGAATTTGAAAGCATTTTATTATACTTCATATGATTTCTAACACATATATTCTTTGCTTTGTAATAGTTTACCCCACTGCACTTTTACCTGTATTTGTGTTTGCTTACCGAAAGCAATCCTAAAAAGGGTTTTGCTTATACCGGGGCTTCTGTACACCATAACTCAAAATCGAGTAGACTCAGAACGTTGAAATTTTGTATATAGGACTGCTATAACATGTAGATGTGCACCTCGTATTTTGGTTGCAATCGGCCGCACCAAACGTATATAAATATATTTATATATATATCCACTATGTTACCCGGCTCAGTGATCTCAGTTTCTTTACTCTTATATGTTTGTAAATTGTACACTTTTTGCTTTAAAATTGATTGAGTCATGTTGTTTTATGTTTTATTGAGTCATGTTTAAATTACCCAAATATTCATGATTTGTCATAAATGTGAAGGATTCTAAATTTTAAAATGTAACATTTTATACATTTCTCTGGATTTCTTATTTATTTAAATTATGCATTCTTTATTTAAAAAAAATCTGATGTGAATAAAATGACTTTCTTCTATGGCGTATTTAAATAATAAATAATTTTTGCTGCATTTCAATTTATACTTATTCCCTGGAATTTGGGATATATTTCTCATTCATTCAGTTCTCACTTCATGGCAAGGAAGAAATACATAATAAAATTTTGATGTCAAAATGGCAACTCCTGCAGATCATCAAAACGCACGTCTACATTGTCCCCCCACCAATGGCATGAAAAACATCTCTAAATTACAAAAAGTATAAAATATCTGAAATGAACTATCATACTACCGGATTAGAATCATTATTTATGTCTAGTTCTGTTGCAAAAATTGTGTATGAAGAAGCATAAAACTTACCTGTCTTGGTCAAGGTGGCGGGGCAGACAAGGAGGTTGTGGAGGATGAAATCCTCCTCGTCTTGTGTCCTGGTGCCTATAAAAGTAACAAATATAATTAGAAACAACTATTACAATAGTTAGTGCACAGATACGAAATATTTCTCATATTTACAATCAGGTATAAAACATCTTGAAATAACTCTATGTAAGGAAAGAATAAAAGACTCTTTTTTAACACAAAAAATTATAAAAACTGATTTTTTAAATTAAATCTAAAGAGAATTTTTCATGGCATCTGTACGTACATATCTCGCATAACTCAAAAAGAAGTAGCTTCAGAATATTGAAATTTTTTATATAGGACTGCTATAACATGCAGATGTGCACGTCTTATTTTAGTTGCAATTAACCGCACCAAACGTGTATAACGCATATAAAGAGATGTATATATCCACTTTGTTCACCAGCTCAGTGATCTCAGTTTCTTTACTCCTATATGTTTGTTAAGTTGTGCATTTTTTACTTTAAAAAGGATTGAATTATGTTATTCTTATCTTCCGGATAAGATTTTGTGCCTTTTAGTACATCTGCATGCAATATTCGTGGAGTTATCAACAATTTAAAAGTTGCTTAAGTGCACCTAAGCCTAATGAATTTTGTGGTTGCGGACACATTTGTTTACACTTCAAACTTGGCAAAATTATTAACTTTATTAATAGAAAAATTCCTTTCTATAATGCCTGTCCATATGATAAAATTAGAAGTACTTTTGATATTTTCCGTACTTGTATCTAGTGAAAAGTAGAGAAAATAAAGGGAAGATAAAAATGTTAAGACTGCGATTCTAGAATCAGCAGTAAAACATTCAACTATTATGTTTTCATTGTTCTTCCAGATGTTCTCCAAAATGTAAGAAACTGTATGTTACTACCATGGAGATATTTTTCATTTTATCACATTTTTCTAGAATCCTTTAGAATCGTGGGTCTATAAATTTGTCTTAAAATCTTTCTAAACTTTCCAAGATCCAATGTCTAAAATCCTAAAGAAATATTACCCCTACCAATTCTGTAACAGCAAAAAGGCTGAAAGGTTTTACAAAAAAAAATCAGAGAAAAATGTGTGAAATTAATTTTATAAAGAAAATTGATGCATTTTCTAAGAATTCTGATCATTCTGAGAAATGGGGAAAATTCTTACCATGAAAAAATTTAAAAGACATTTTTAATTAATTACGTAGCTATTTTGCTTTTGCTAAAAACTGTTTTGTAAACTGTGCTTTATAGCATTATTCCTTGCTTATTTTTCAGATTCAAAAAATTGTATACACTGGTGTGCAAAAATTAAGGACGAGACGGTTTTTTCAATATAACTTTGTACAAAAGCTTTCCAAATCAACACATTTAATACCGTAAGATCCCCAATACGTAAGGACACGAGTAATGTAAGCAACACTTACAAAAAGAGAAATCAGAGGGATAAAAAGAAGTTTTATTCAAAAAGTAGCACAGAGCGCAATGCAACTGAAGGCTGAAACATTGTGATGGGTGTCCACAAAGAAAAATCCGGTTTTCAATAGGGGATATGATCTCCCCTGACTGCTAGGCAGGTTTCACAGCGTCTGCCCATGCAGAGAATGAGGGTGTCAATGAGTTGTTGAGGCATTGCTGCCCATTCATCTTGCAGCGCCAATCGAAGCTCCGGAATCGTTACTGGTGAGCTGCCAAGCATCTGCCTAGAAAATCCCATACATGCTCGATGGGATTGAGATCCGGAGATCATGCCAGCCAATCCATATGTTCAATATCCTCACTCTCTAAGAGCTGTTCGGCAGCTACTGTGTGATGACATGGTGCATTGTCGTCCATGAAAAGGAACTGCGGACCCATAGCGCCTCTAAAAAGACGCACGTATGGAAGAAGAATCTCATTACAATAATGGGTCCCGTTGACTGAACCTGTGTCAAAGATGTGAAGGTCTGTACGACTACCAAGCATGATGCCTCCCCAAACGAGAACACCGCCACCTCCATACCTGTCCCTTTCAATGATGTTCGAGGGATGATTGCGGCTTCCCCGCTCTCTCCAGATGAGTATGCGATGAGAATCGCTACTCTGAATCTGCTCTCATCTGTAAAGAGTACTCTTTCCCATTCATTGTCTCTCCAATTCCGGTGTTCCCGGCACCACAGAGAACGCTTTCTCCGATGGGCAGGCGTTAGAGGTACACACCGCACAGGGCGTCGTGCAAACAGACCACTACTGTGCAGTCTTCTGGCCACAATAAAACGCCATATCGGTCATCTAGTCGTCCGTGTCGTGTGTGTAGCGATTTCTCCCGCTGTCTGCCGCCTGTTTCTTCTGGCCTGTAAGGTAATATACTGGTCATCTGCGGGTGTGGTTCCTCGTGGACGACCACTACTAAACCCTCGGATAGCTGTTCCTGTAGTTTGAAATTGTCTCCAAAGTCGTGAAACGATGCTGTGAGCAATTCCGAACTCTGCAGCCACACTTGTCACACTGCGGCCTTCCTCCAACTTCCCAATGATTCGACCTCGGGTAATAGTATCCAGATGTCGTCTAACAGATTGATTATTTGCAATTTCTCGCTGAGCCAGTAACTCGGTGTGATTTTAACTGCTATACGGCGTGCAATCTCTTTGCCAGAAATACTGATCTTACACCGACAACATGCTTTATACTACTCAGACACTCCCCCATTACGTTTATTTGCATATCTGCACACTGACCTTGCGTTTTCTGCTTTCAAAGCAAACAAAATTACCCAGATCAAAATAAATAATTCATTATTATTTCTACTTCCTTTTGAACAACGATCCCCGGAATTTCCGGGTATCGAAGTTCAAAATCCCCGGAGCACAAACACCCCTGCATACTATTTAATTTTGATATTAGAAAAGTTTTGAAATTTCTGCATATCATAAAAGTAATAATCTACCTTCTAATAAAACATTAAATGCGCAATTTTCTACACTTTTTTCCCAATACATGAAGTTGTGATTTAACATGTAACTGAAATATCAGTCATTGGTGACCAACACTATACATTCCATTCAGATGATTTTGGTCACCAAAGGCCAACAGTATATTTTTTATTTGGACTGCACCAGTCACCAGCGATACACAATTTAAAAAACTATCTCTTCTATCAAATGATGCACAGATCTCTTGGCTGCAACCATACTGGTGAAACTGGGTATCATGGTCTAAATAAGAAAGGAAGACAAAGCAGGTATGGTGCTTAAATGCTAAAGCACTGCAGTGCAATCAACTTTCTCTCAGGAATAGATAACATCACAAACTACTTTGTTATTATAATATTATATACAGGTAACTTTCTATTATTTATACATTTATAATTATATAGTATTTTCAGCTTAAAACCTAAAAATACTATATAAATTTTCCAAAATTGGCCCAAGCTTAGAAAAATTCCGTAAAAGCTAAATCCAAAAAAAGGAGTAAACAAGGTTCTCCAAGGCAGACGAGTAAGCAAGACATCAAGCTGCAGACTAAATGACAAAAGATGAGATTCCAAAAAGACAACATACTTGCAGAAAAAATAATTTCTGAAAAACTCTACAAGACAATTTAATGGGTAAAGTTAAAGAGCAATTTTTCTATCTCTTTCAGAAAGAAAATAATTTTTAACATGTGAGAGTAATTCTTTGCATTAACATCAGATAATTTTAACACACAAATGCTAGAATAAAAAAATTCAAATTTCAACATTAGAACTTGCTAGCAGTTTAATAGCATGCCAAATACAGAGGTAACTTAAACATGAATATGGCAAAGTAGAATTGAAAACTTTGATTTACAGTTGTCCCTTTTTGGCCAGTTATTTTTCAAAAGTAAACATATTTATGCTTAAAACTGAAGCAATGCAGGAAAAGTCATTTAAAAAAATGGAAACAATTGAAATCAGAGTCAATGGTTTCCTGTTAATTTTTTCCTCTGTTTCAATTAAAGCTGGGTTTACTACACACAAATCGATTCGTTGATGGGCTATGATAAATAATTAAAGATAACCTATTGTGTCTGTTAGCTCTTGATTCTTAAACTGAGCTGTCTTCAGTTTTTCCAAATCTAGTTACAAGCTCCTTGAAATATCAGTAATGATTTACAATTGGAACAAACTCAGCAGGCAAATAAAGACATTCTTCAGATTGTAGTTAATTATACATTCTTCACTACAATTTCATAAGTTTATCTGCAACGATCTGAGCAAAAATTCAACTACAGCAAGATACAAAATTGAAACCTAACAATTTAAATTAATACTTTTTTTAATACAGATAGATTTTTACTTAATTAGAATATTTTGCAAACTTCGATTTATTATGAAACAAATTTTTTTCTTCAGTTTAACATTTCTTCATATCTTCTCATTAAACAAAACACATTCAAATTAAAATTTTAAATTAATCTTAAAACTTACATTTTTATCAGCAGTTCCTTGACTACTGACAAGTTCTTCCAGTTCTAATTGCAACTGCGTTTTACTCCTTTCAAGTTCTTCCATTTTATCTTGGCTATCTTTATATGCCCGGGTTAAAGATAGGATTTTAATCTCTTTTTCTCTAGATTCTTTTTCAGCCTTATCTCTTTCCTGAGCAATTCTCTTAGATACAGCTTTTTCTAGGGCAAGCAACTGGTCAAATTTTCGTTGCTTTTTCTCTAGTTCAGAAACTTTAGTCCTCTGATTTTCAAGTTCCATGTTTAGGTCTTCTACCTATAAATTATTAGAAGTAAAATTGTAAATTGAATATATTTTTAGTGAATATAAACAAGAACTGCATAACTTCATATGAAAATACAGTTGAAATGCTAGTTAACTTATATAAATGTAAAATTATCTCACCTCAGATTGAAGCTTCTTTTTTGATTTGGATAATTTGCCATTAGCGGTCTGAAGTTCTTCTATCTGCCTCTGCAGCATTTCAATATCTTTCGTCTGTTTTTTACAAACTTCTTCAAGGTTGGCAACCTGCTGAGCATCCTCATCTGCTCGTTTCTTTAGTTCTTGCAACTAAAATAATAATGTTAACATTAAGAAATTTAGCAATTAGTAAGGAATTTACATTTCATAATGGCATATTCAATGGCAGATCTCTGAAGTGAGAGATTCATTTCACTTGACCATTTAAGGAACTCATTTTATGATACAATGTATGTTTACTACTCTTTAAAAATGAATCGATGAATCGTATTTCTTAGCAGCTTGCATGATACATTTTATGTATTTCTTTGTTAATGCAGGAAATAATCCCTGAGAATTTGCCAAGATTTGAAATGGTGCTATAGATGATTAAATATAATTATTTGTAACACTTCTTGTGATGTCACGTAAGTCCTAACACTTTGAACTAATCTTTTCAGTTTTAATTTCAGGTGAGAAAGCAGTAAGAAACAACCTAAGGGAAGAATTAAACGATGAGATAAATATACAATCAGCTACATACTTTCAAAAGCTAAAAACAGCTGTACTGAAGATAAATATGCCCCATTTCCCATTAATCTTTACAAACTATTTTTATTCCTGAATTACATTGCACTGTCTCAGTTTAAGTTTATGCTGCCCCAATAAATAAAATAAATCGCTAAACTACGATCTGGCATTATTATAAACTCAATATATTTCCTGTGTTTTGAAAAGTCAACACCAAACTATTCTGGACAAACGTGAGGCTTCAAGCTCAAATTCATACATCTGCTTTACCAAATACAGAAATAAAGATCATCACTAATCTGTTCCCCAAAAATCTGTGTATAGCATGTGTGCATAGTGCAGATAAAAATCTAAGCATAACATTTTTATTCAAAACATGGTACTAGTACTTTGTAGAGGTGGTACTAAAGGTTTTCATAGTCAAAAGGTTGAGAACTGCTGGTCTAGAGGTTTAGTAAATAGCAGGTAAATTTTATGTCAAACAGCATATATTAAAATAACAAGTAAGATCATAATCAGCATGATTAATAACCAAAAGACTGAATGTTATCACCGCTGCTGCTTGTCTAGAGAGAGAGAGAGGCCTGCTGATTAGAACAAATTTGAAAGGCCAGATGTAGGCACGTTTAAGCAAGTGTTGAAAGTTAGTCAAGCTCTGTTTGATGCAATTAGTGTCATAGCTTTGTGTAGAGTTCTAGGGGTTGTAACCCAGTTAATATACTTTCAGGTTCCAGTAAGCCATTAAAGCACCAGAGGTGATAAGTTGTTTTGTATTATTTTAAGTGTCTCTAGATGCAAAGAATAAGTTTTACTTGAATTTCTACATCTTTGTGTTTTATCTTGTGACCACAGTGAGTAGTATAGTAATGAAAGACAATAACTCGCTTTAATATGTAGGGATAATTTTTAAGGGTAAGCAGTTAGTTATAAATAATTAAATTAGGTAAATAGATAACCTTAGTCATTATGGATTTACATGGCAACTATTAAATTTTATTTTTTAGCAATATTTGTTAAAAAAGCCCTATTAAAATCAAAATCTAATAAAATTTCACAGATTAAAATACATGTAATTTATGACACTGATTCTCAAACAACAACACTCAAAAAAATATTTATCCGTCATTTTAATTTGAAGCCTTCCCAAGCATTTTGGCTAGTTTACATCGATTTCCTTAATTCAAAATGCAATTTCTTTATTTAAAATTAAATCAAACTGTAACTGTTAATAAAATTAACATAATCCTTATCACTATGCAGTCGAATTTAGGATCCACAGAGATTGCATCAGATGGGAAAATGCCTAGTGCCAGCTATGTGTATGGTGCATTAAGACATATTAGATGGATCTTTTAAATTTTCAATTTCTTTATTAATAAAGCATTTTGGCTAGTTTACATCGATTTCCTTAATTCAAAATGCAATTTCTTTATTCAAAATTAAATCAAAGTGTAACTGTTAATAAAATTAACATAATCCTTATAAATCACTATGCAGTCGAATTTAGGATCCACAGAGATTGCATCAGATGGGAAAATGCCTAGTGCCAGCTATGTGTATGGTGCATTAAGACATATTAGATGGATCTTTTAAATTTTAAGTTTTCGATTTCTTTATTAATAAAAAAAATCCCTTTCTATAATGTCTGCCCAAGTGATAAGATTAGATGCATTTTTAATATTTTCCATGCTTGTGTCTAGTGAATAGTAGAAAAAATAAAAGGAAGATAAACATGTTAAGAAAAAGATTCTAGTGTCAGGAATAAAAACATTCAAATATTATGTCTTCATTGTTCTTCCAGTCATTCTCCAAAAAGTAAGAAATTCTTCGAAAACTTTCTATAAAATTCATCTATTACGTGTTGATACTGCGAGAATGCATTATTCCTTTTGCAAACTCCTATTGAGAGTGTAGAATTAGCCAGAAATACATCAGCAACAGGAAGACCTAGTAAATCAGCATTCAAAAACCATAGCATGGAGATGGTAGACATTTTATCGTAAAGTCCGTTGATAACAAAAGACTTTGTTGTAAAGAATACCATAGCCAGACTGTTTATAGATGCGAAGTACGTAACGTAGCTTTACATCATGATTGTAATCAAGCTTTTCATGCTTGAATCTTTCAAATGAAATAATCTGTATTTGTAAAAGAAATACAATGTATATTTTAATATTAAATTAATTACAAGTAAAATGATTTTGTAGATTCATGAAACGTTATACAGCTAAAAAGTAATCCTGCGCTCCACTCAAAATAAACATCACACGAGTACAATCCTACTCACTAAACATCTGTAGTCTTATTCCGCTGATGTTGCGCGAACGCAACACTCGCTTTTTCCACAGGTAAGAGCATTTTTTTTTTATTTTCAATGTAAATTTATGCTCTAAATGCTTAATTTAATATTTGTTATCATTTTCATGAGAAAAGAAACCTTCCTTGTAGTATTGGCGGTTAATGGGTTAAAAACTTATGTCTAATAAAAGCTAATGCCAATAACTAAGTTAAATTAAATCTCAAGGAAGCTTTAGTTAAAGCATGAATCATTCAAAATCTGAATTGACAGATATTTAATTATTCTGCTTATAGATATATGAAGATGCATGAAACTTACCTCAGTTGGGAAAGCAGGAGGTGAAGGTGTTGGAGGAGGCGATGGGGTGCTCTGTAAAAGTAACAAAGAAATTTAGAGACTTTGTATAATTAGTGCACATATTACAAATGTTCTTTGCATTTACAAACGAATATCAAAAATCTTGAAAAAGCAATATGGGAGTTTTTATGATGTGCTGACATCAAGTAAAAACCAATATAAATTGTGAAACAGTTACGTTTAGCTGTATGTGAATTCTTGAGCTTTTCTGGACCTTTACCTTTTCTTACAACTGCTGCTACATCTTGCTGGTGCTAACTTCCATTCTGCACAGGATGTCCAAAATGAAGTTTTTTTTGGGGGGGGGGGGGACTCACACCTACCAAGTTTCTAGGCCAAAGGTTTTGAAAAACTACCAAAACATTGGCATAAAATTATTGATTTAGGTGGTGATTACTACCTGCACTAAAGACACTTCGGTCTTTTTTTTTTTTTTTTTTTTTTTTTTTTTTGACTAATTTTATTAAGAACATTTTTTGATGGAAAACTTTCATTACAACCAGACACATTTCAGCAATTCCTTGACAATAATATCTGATATATGATCATATAGATGATCTGATATATGAAATATTTACTAGATGAAAATAAATGACAACAGAAAATAGAATTGTTATTATTGCAACACTGAAAAAAGTGCAAGAAAACAATACTTAAAGGAACAGCAGCAATCATTTAACAGAGTACCGCACATATCCAAATATAAGCCAGCCTGCACATAAGCCAAGATTTTGTTGTAAAAATTCAATCAAAACTCAGAACACTCATGTGCAAATTGCATCATAAATCCATGTGATAAATCAATCCTTCCCTGGCCTTTACTTGCACAACTGTTTGTCTGTTTATCACAGATATACATATTTACACTTAAAGTGTTTTAAATGACCCAAATAGGACATTACATTACTCAAACATTAACATAGCAAAATTATGCTCCCAATAAACAAGACTTAACTTCAGCTGGGAAATTACAACTAAGCACAGACGTCTAC
This sequence comes from Stegodyphus dumicola, assembly GCF_044657685.1. Classification (NCBI taxonomy): domain Eukaryota; kingdom Metazoa; phylum Arthropoda; class Arachnida; order Araneae; family Eresidae; genus Stegodyphus; species Stegodyphus dumicola. The sequence goes on from NC_140772.1 coordinate 5,379,038, forward strand.
TAAAAACTCCTACACTAAGCTGACTACTGATAAAAAAGCTAATAACTAAGTTAAAACAAAGCTTAATGAAAACTTTAGTTAAATTATGAATTTAAAAACATCAATCAGAATCTGAATTCATGGATATTTAATTGTTCTTATAAAATATATATGAAGATTCATACAACTTACTTGGGACCAGAAAGCAGGAGGTTGAACATGAAGAGGCCATGCTATGAACTGCACATATCTACAAATCTTTTTAACATTTAGAATCGGATGTCAAAAATCTTGAGAAAGCAGTATGCCAATTTTTACATTTAATTTTAAGATACCAACATCAAGTAAAAACTAATATAAATTATGAAAAGTTCTGCATTGCTGGATATAAATTTTTGTGCTTTTTAAACAGCTTTGTGTGCTATGTCCGTCGGATTTTGAAAGGAGAATTTCGACATTTCCTGACCTCACAATATAGCTTCATTAAGCATTCAAATAGCATTACACATTTGGAATTCTGCAAGCTTAAAATCGAAAACCTTAAAATCGAACACGCAGAATCAAACTAAAAGGCATCAGATATGTATCTATAGGAACAGTGAAGCAATAACAAGTGCCAATTAAGATATTACAATAGAAGACCTAAAAAGATCTTGCAAAAAAGCAAAAAATGTGTATGAAGAAGCATAAAACTTACTTGTGGTGGGCAAGAAGGGGAAGGTGAGGAGGTTGTAGACGATGGTGAAATCCTCCTCCTTTTGTGTCCTCTTTCCTATAAAAGTAACAAATATATTTAGAAACAATTATTACAATAATTAGTGCACATACGAGGGCCATCCAGGAAGTAGATTACGTTTCCGTCTGTGTCCGCTAGGGGCGGGGCTAGCGCGGCCATCTTGGGGTCAGAGCGTTGCGCAGCTCAGTCTGCATCTAGCCGTGCTAGGGAGAGGTTCGTGCTGTGCTCCGTTCAGATACTGTGACGGTTTGAAATGTCTGCGTTAATTGAAAATCCCGCGAGCTGCGAGGTGTGCTCAGTAATAAGGTTTCTGACTGCAAAAAACTGTAAACCGATAGAAATCTATCGGCAGCTTCGTGAAGTGTATGGGGACAACATTATCACTGAAGGTGGAGTGCGTCAGTGGGTCATAAGATTTCAAAATGGCCGAACCAATGTTCACGACGAAGATCGAAGTGGGAGACCCAGCATAGTGACTGCCGAACTTCTCGAAAAAGTCGATGCTAAAGTCCGTGAAAATCGAAATTTCACAATAACGGAACTTTCTTTGAGTTTTCCACAAATTTCGCGAAGTTTGTTGCACGAAATCATCAGCGAAAAGCTTGGTTACCACAAGTTTTGTGCAAGATGGATTCCAAAAATCTTGACAGAGGACCACAAAAAGCAGCGAATGGCTGCAGCGTTGAACTTTTTGGACGCTTACCATAAGGATGGTGACTCTTTACTCGATCGCATCGTTACTGGTGACGAAACATGGGTGAAACATGTGAACTGTGAAACGAAATTGCAATCAATGCAGTGGGGGCACACAAGTTCTCCCCAAAAACCCAAGAAATGCATGCAAACAATGTCGGCAAGGAAGATGATGGCGACTGTTTTTTGGGACAGAAAAGGTGTAATTTTGGTGGACTTCCTGGAAAGAGGCACTACAATAAACTCTCAAAGGTATTGCCAAACTCTCCAAAAACTCAGAAGAGCAATTGAAAACAAGCGCAGAGGAATGTTGAGCTCTAAGATCTTGTTGATTCACGACAACGCCCGGCCCCACACGGCAAATGTCACTCGTAAAGTTCTTGAATCTTTTAAGTGGGAGTTGTTTCCTCATCCGCCGCGACTTCCACCTATTCCCAGCAATGAAGAAGTGGCTGGCTATGCAGCGTTTTGATGACGATGCACAGCTGCAAGAAGAGGTAACGAAGTGGTTGAAGGCGCAGGCGGCCGAATTTTTCGACGAAGGAATTTCCAAGCTCGTACATCGCTACGATAAATGCCTTAATTTGTATGGTGACTATGTAGAAAAGTAGTATTTGAGTGTGGCTTTCATCTGTATATAATAAAATTTGTTTCCTATACTTTGTTTATTTTTTTATTCCAAAACGTAATCTACTTTCTGGATAGCCCTCCTATTACAAATATTTCTTACATTTATAATCACATATCAAAACCTTGAGATTGCTGCACTCCAGTTTTTATGAGGTGTTGACATCAGATAAATCTAATATAAATTACGAAAAAACAAGGAGTCGCTGGATGTGAATTTTTCGAATTCAACAGCTGTGGTTGTCAGATTTTGTTACCCTATTTATTCTACATTACGAAGAACTTGATACCCCAAGATTAAATAGAATTCATTAAATAAGAACCGACTCTGATACATTTATTACTTCTGAAATTTATCCCCTAAAATATTTAAGAAATTTTCTGCTCCAAGAATATGGTTTAATGTATTAAGTGTCATACTATGATTACAACTCTCCATGTGGAGGTAATGTGTATAATTATGAAAATTTTATTATGTGTAGTCAATATTTAAATATCATATCAGGTATACAATCTATGCTACTGTAAGCAACCTGTGGCCATTCTATATTGCCAACCAGACTATTTTCTATTTTGTTGCAGTGCTGTGTGTGTACTTCTCTGTTGTCTGCTGTGTCTCAGTTAACACTATATATGCTATGCTAATCACATCACTATATGCAAAATTCGTTTTACTATAGCACACCTCTATTTGCACTTATTCTTTCTCGCGTATTAATCAATTTTTAGCAGCCTGATAGGTTTTCCACCACCTCGACAGCAGAAAAAACTGTCAAAAGTGTACAATATCGTGTAACATATTTTCCTGCATAATAGTCGAACCTAGACATTCACAATGAAAAATTAGCACAACAAACAAACAAAACAACAAAAAAAAGTGCAACTATTATGCGAGTAAATACTGTAACTAAAAATTCATGAATTAAATGCATTTGTAGGGTTTTCCTTATTTTGCATAACAAATGTATTTTAAGTGTTGCTGTTCTTAACTTCTCAAACTTTCCCTCACATTCTCTCGTCAGGATGAAAAGTTAAGTACTATTTAAACACATGACTATCTCAGTTTATTAAGAGCATGTTTCGTTAGCTTAGTACACATTTTGTTGATATTTTGTGGTCACGCCCCTTGGCCTTATCAGTTTAGTATCATGCCGGTTAGATTTCCGTGAGTCCATCTCTTAGGAGTTATTTTGAAGTGCGTTCTTGCACTCATTTATTTTTCAGACTTGATTTGTATTATTGTCCACGTTTAGTTACCGCCGTAAGTGAATGGTGTTTTTTAGCACACAAAGTCCGTGCTTTCTGTTAAATTAGTTTGATTTAATAAAGGGTTATTTTTCACCCTTCTTCTGCGCCGATATTTAATTCACGCCTGTGCGAGAATTCGCCAGGTTCATTGTAGGATCTAAGTTAGTGTATGTGGAAAAGTAGAGGTAGATCTTACACATTTTTATTTAATCAATTATATTAAAAAAATTAAAGAAATAATATTCTTACAAACTGCAAATACAGTACAGTCCCATAAACTTGACAAGATGTGCCACACATACATAAATATGCATATGCAGAAATAAAAATTATATATACTGTACTATAATATTTGCTCTGCTTGGCCTACAGATATCTCAAAAAAGTTTCAAAACAGTTCTTGAGTTATACAGAATGTCGAGATAACGGGTGTCAAGTTTGGGAGACTCTACTGTACAGCTTTTATATAGTTCAGTTCATTAATTCATAACAATATATTGGGTTGTTCAGAAAGTCATGTCGTATTTTGCAGGTGTCGTTATTGATACTTTTGGAGTAGAAGCATCATGCACACGCATCTCACTGAAGTACTGCATAAGGTCACACTTCTAACCAATTCAATAAACAGAAAATTGTTCGATTTGAATGAGTTGCATAGATTGTATAAGGAGTTAAAAATGGAGGGAAAAAACTGTTGGTTTTCGCTATATTTTGCTTTTTTATTTCCGCAAAGGCAAGAATGTGCAGCAAGCTTGTGAAAAGTTCCATAAAGTTTATGGGGACGATGCTCTAACAAAACGTCAATGGCAGCACTGTTTTGCAAAATTCCGTTCTTGTGATTTTGATGTGAATGATGTGCCTCGGGTCAGGAAGACAACTGAAGGCAGTCGATTACAAAATCAAGGCAATGGTTAAGTCTAACACACAGTACATGACACAAGAGATTGCAGAGGCACTACACATTGCTCAATCAACATTCATGACCATTTAAGGAAGCATGGATTTGTTAGCAAGATTGAAGTTTGGGTTCCTCATGAGCTGAAGGAAATCCATTTGGTGAAGCATTTGAACATCTGCCATTCACTTCTTAAACATGAAGAAAACGACCCTTTTCTGGAGTGTAGGGTCACTGGTGACAAGAAATGGATTGTGTACAATAACATTGCACACAAGCGATCTTTGAAACATTGGGATGAACCACCTCCATCCACATCCAAAGCGAACATTCACCAGAAAAAGGTCATGCTGTCAGTGTGGTGGGATTTCAAAGGTGTTGTGTATTTCAAGCTCTTACCAAGGAATCAAACGATTAATTCAGCTGTGTAATGTCTGCAACTGAACAAAATGAACAATGCAATCAATCAAAATCAGCCAGAACTCGTGAATCGTAAGGGCTTGTGTTTCTCCAAGACAACTCAAGACCACACATGAGCTGTTGGAGCTTGCTTGGGATGTATTACCCAACCCACCATACTCACCTGACCCTGCACCTTCAGATTACCAATTGTATTGCTTTTTGCAGAATACTTTTAATCATAAAACATTCGATTCTGATGATGCTATAAATCGGCACTTGGTACAGTTTTTCGCTTCTAAAGACAGGTCCATTTTACCAGCATGGAATTATGAACCTTTTTGAACAATGGGAAAAGGTCATCGAACAAAATAGCTAATACATTTTTGAATGAATTCTTATTTTTATAGGAACTAGCGGGCAAGCCCGCCAGCTGAGCGGGCTGAAGCCCGCTTATCATTGTTCGTTTTGAAAAGATTTATCATTAAATTTTGAAGGTATTCGAAAGTTGGACCGAACTACCAGTGTTCAGCGATTTTGGACGGGATGCGCCCACTTTGTTCCCATATGCATGGAGAAGATACTGCATAAACGATACACATGCGTAAAAGCAAGAAAACACCCATGGAGCCAGCCCGTTCGATGGAATTAGAAATTTAGACCAAACTACCAGTGTTCTGCGGGCTGAAACCCGCTTTTCATTGTTCAATGTTCATGAGTTCCCATTGTAATTTCGCCGGTATTCGAAAGTTGGACCAAAATACCATTGTTCAGTGGTTTTGCGCGGGCTGCGCCCGCTTTGTTCGTATATTCATGGAGAAGATACTGCATAAACGATACACATGCCTAAAAGCAGGAAAACACCCATGGAGCCAGCCCGTTTGCCGGAATTAGAAATTTGGACCAAACTACCAGTGTTCTGCGGTTTTGTGCGGGCTGCGCCCGCCTTATTCACGTATGCATCCAAAAGATACTGCATACACGATACACATGCGAAGAATCACGAAAACATCCATGGAGCCAGCCCGCTCGCCGGGATTCGAAAGTTGAACCGAACTACCAGAGTTCAGCGGATTTGCGCCGGCTGCGGCCGCTTTATTCACATATGCATGGAGAAGATTCTGCGTACTCGATACACATGCGTAAAATCACAATAACACCCATGCAGCCAGCCTATTCGACGGTTTTCGAAATTTGGATCGAACTACCAATGTTCTGCGCCCCTCTTATTCACGTATGCATCCACAGGATCCTTCATAAACATTAGAAATGCAGAAAATTTCGAAAACACACATGCAGTCAGCCCGCTTGCCGGGATTGGAAACTTTGAGCGAACTACCAGTTTTCAGCATTTTGCGCGGGCTGTGCTCGCTATATTCACGGATTCATCCAGAAGATACTCCATACATGATACACTTGCGTAAAATCACGAAAACACCCATGCTGCCAGCCCGCTCACCGGGATTCGAAAGTTGGTCCGAACTGCCAGTGTTCAGTGGTTTTGCGTGAGCTGTGCTTGCTTTATTAACTTATGGTCCCCAATATCCTGCATACACGATACACATGCCAAGAATCACGAAAACACCCATGGAGCCAGCCCGTTCGCCGGGATTCGAAAGTTGGACCGAACTACAGTGGATGGACAAAAATATGGAAACACCTTGTGAAATGCATGTTCGAAAAGAAAGATTGATTTTAATGAAATATGTAGGTGGCGCTGGCGTTTTTGACTACTGACGCCACCTATACAACTTCGTAAATGTGCTAAACAGTTCAGTTGTTGTCGGAGTACTGTTATGTGAGGTTGTCATTGCATTATGTCAGAGTTAACAGACTTCGAACGTGGGCAAATTGTTGGAGCACGTATGGTAGGTGCTTCCGTAAGCAAGGTAGCCGAGGTGTTTAGTGTTTCAAGAGGTACTGTATTGAAGATTTATTCCACATATTCGAAAAGCGGAAAAACATCATCTGCTAAATCACAGCGCGGACGAAAGTGTGTCCTGAGTGATCGTGACAGACGATCATTAAGGGCAATTGTGACAAAAAATAAGAAGACCACTGCTGCAAAAGTTACTGCTGAAATGAATGTTGTGTTACCGAACCCTGTGAGTACCAAAACAATTAGAAGGGAGCTTCATAAACAGGGAATTGCTGGCCGTGCTGCAATTGAGAAGCCACTCATCAGTGATGCTAATGCCCGTAACAGGAAAAGGTGGTGTTTAAGTCATAAAGCCTGGACTATAGAGCAGTGGAAGCGAGTAATATGGTCTGACGAGTCTTCTTTCACATTGTTTCCCACTTCTGGCCGAGTTTACGTTTGGAGAACGCCATCTCAAGCCTATAATACAGACTGCTTCTTGCCAAGAGTGAAACATGGCAAGGGTTCTGTTATGGTTTGGGCAGCCATATCGGGGTTCTCTGCTAGCCCCATGATAACTGTGTCAGGGCACATGACTGCCAAGACTTATGTGAACATTTTGGCCGATCAAGTTCATCCCATAGTACAAACTTTGCTCCCCGATGGTGATGGTGTCTTCCAAGATGACAAAGGCCCTGTTCACACAGCTCATATTGTCCAGGACTGGTTTTCTGAGCACGAGGATGAGTTGTCCCATCTCCCCTGGCCACCACAGTCACCAGACCTGAATATTATCGAACCTTTGTGGTCTACATTGGAATGGAAAGTGCGTTCTCGTTATCCACCGTCAACATCATTATCTGAACTTGCCACCGTTTTGCAGGAAGAATGGTATAATATTCCCTTGGCAAACATAAGGAATTGTATTTATCCATTCCGAGAAGACTGCAAGCTGTTTTGGATGCCAACGGGTTTCCTACACCATATTAAGCAAAGAAACATGTTTTTTTAAAGTTGTTTCCATATTTTTGTCCAACCCCTGTACCTGTGTTCAGCGGATCTGCGCGGGCTGCGCCCGCTTTATTCACATATGCATGGAGAAGATACTGCGTACTCGATACACATGTGTAAAATCCCGAAAACACCCATGCAGTCTGCCTATTCGACGGTTTTCGAAATTTGGATCGAACTACCAGTGTTCTGCGCCCGCCTTATTCACGTATGCATCCACAAGATACTTCATAAACGTTAGAAATGCAGAAAATCTCGAAAGCATGCAGTCAGCCCACTTGCCGGGATTCGAAAGTTGGACCGAACTACCAGTTTTCAGCATTTTGCGCGGACTGCACCCGCTATATTCACGTATTCATCCAGAAGATACACCATACACGATACACTTGCGTAAAATCACGAAAACACCCATGCTGCCAGTCCGTTCGCCGGGATTCGAAAGTTGGTCCGAAGTACCACTGTTCAGTGGGCTGCGCCCGCTTTATTAACGTGTGCGTCCCCAATATCCTGCATACATGATACACACGTGGAAAAGCACGAAAACACCCATTCAGGCAGTCCATGCACCTGGATTCGAAAGTTGGACCGAACTACCAGTGTTCAGCGACTCAGCCGCTAATGGGCCCTTGTACGAAATATAATCACGAATATTTTCGGGTTTAATATTCCAAGAGTAGATTTGTTATGAAAATTCATTTTTTTATACTTCAACTGAATCCGCACAAAATTACAAAAAAAAAAAAAAAAAAAAATTGTTTCACAAGAATATAGTTAAATTAAATTTTAAATAATTCTGTTGCACCATTGCTTCAAGGAATGAAATTTGAGTTTAAGAAATATTCTCTATTCCTATAAAGCTAATATTCAATTAAATTTTAATTGTAAAATAATAATTATTATTATTATTGCTGCGAAATAATTTACAATATCATTTAAATTCAAAAAGGCTATGTAAATTAAGTGGACACATCTAAAACCATGAAAAAAATATATTATGCGAAAAAATTAATTTATTTTTCAAAACAAAAATAATAACATATTATAAAAAAATTTATTAAAGTTGAATTCTTATTTTTATAGGAATAAATCATTTTTGAAAATCATAGTAAAAATATGACATGACTTTCCGATCAACACGATAATAAATAATGAGACCTGTCCTGAACTTCAAAGTGTGATAGAAATAGCAGTCAAAGTATTGAATCTTCAATACAATAAAACATTTCATTTTGATCATATTTGAAAATGAAGCATATTAACAGAAAAGAAAACTTTTGTAAGGCAGTTGTCTCAAATTGGTGGCCTGCAGGCTACACCTGTCCTGGAAGAAGTTTCACATGCTTGTGAATATATTCCCAGCAATTTAATAAGCATTATTATGAAATGAATTTGAAATGAAAGTTTAACATTTTAATGATGTGGATTCTTTTTTACATTTTATTCTTTATCATTCAAAACAAATACGAGAGTCTACCCAAAATATTCACAAACGGAACTAGTTAATTTACACAATGTAACTTTTTTCGAAGATTTCAGGTTACAGATCTGACTAAATTTTTTTCACACTTATCAAAAAAATAAAATAACCTCAGTAGTGAACTTTCGCAATAAGAAGTTTTCTCAATTAGATGTAAACACTTTGTTTGAACATACATTTAGATGTGAACATTTTTTTCTGCACAGTTGTAATTAATGAGACTGACTGATCACGTGGTGCAGCTCAATTGTGTAACCAGAAATAAAGAAATTCCTTACTGATGAACAAATATATGTATTTTTTCTGTATACATCAAAGGTAATAAGTAAAATAAAAAGAGTAAGTTTCATTATTTTTTCTTAATAAATAAAAGAAAGAGAGTAAGTCGTCATTATTTGTACTCAACTTTTGCCCACTTGGAAATATTTTGTAAACTGTTTATTTTACCCAAGTAAGTTAGAGTCATTAATTCAACATAATTAAATGGTTTGGCTGGTTTATTTCCGTCATAACGGCAAAGCCTTGTGGGATGTCTGCCCAAGAGAAGGGATGCCTTCGGACTTTCTAAGCAAAACTGACTCGTATACACATTACACCTGGGGAAAACCAAGAAAATGCCCATGCAGCTAGCCCGTACTCGGGATACGAACTACCAGTGTTCAGTGAATTTACCTCTTGGCCGCTGATGGGCTGAAGAATTATAATTTGAATAACTAGAATTAATAGAATAAACTGCTTTCAGATCATGCATTAGGCCCACATTTAATTTATATTTGAGAGCACTCTTCTTAGATGACAACTTCTACATAAAATCAAACAGATAATGTACATAATTATACAGACCTCTCTTAATTGTGCGTCGGTGGCTTTATAACCTGTTAAAAAAAATTTAATCTATTATCTGAAATTTAAAGAAAGATATATACAGACTTCGAGTAGAAAATAGGCTTATTTTCTTACTCAAAATATCTATATAAAAATATAACGGTCATGTTTTTAAATATGAATGGCAAGAGCAATTGGCGACATATAGAATTCAAAACTGCAGTAACAACAGTAAACATTGTTTGAACATGCTAAGGGTTTTTGTTTAAAGGAATGACAACTACTGCTTTAAAGAATTAGTTATCAATATGATTTGTCAATTTCACAATGGGAAGGTAAAAGGAAAAAACGAAAGTTACATTTCTTTGGAGACAACTGAAAAATATTTTATTAATATTACTGTGACTTAAAAACCATTACAAAAACAACGTTAAATTTTTCTTGGGGGGAGGCTTAGAGAAACATGTTTCATATTGTGGAAAGAAAGATAATAGTCGTTTTCTATGTTAGAAATATATACCTTAAATTATGTAAAATTCTGATACACAGAAAAATAATTTTGCTAGTAAATTCTAATCTCTAAAGCAGTGGTTCCCAATCTATGTTCCATATGGACTTGCCAGTCTCCTTTATCAATCCAGGTAAATAATGCTGGGCTGTTCCTCGGAACCACACATACGAGAAATTAAGTTGTCAACCTATTCGGCAACCGCAGTACCCATCATCAATTTGTTGTTCCATGGCAGAAACTCTCTCTTCTATTCACTCTTTTATGGTATAAACTCTTTCTTTTATTTGTTCTTTTACGAAAGAAACTCTTTCTTCAACTTATTTTCAACAGCATCAATTCTGCCTTCCATAGCTTCGAATTTGTTTTCCATTAAGTAAGTAATTTCTCTTTGTAATCGATTCAGTTTCTCACAGATGTAAAGCCTAGCGTTTTACCGATTCAAGACATCTACAATCTTTATTAAATAAGTCTGACAAAATTCCTTGATACACACCTCTGAAATATATGGGTAAAAATGAATTTTCTGTAATAGATACATTTCCTATAAATTTATCCTACCTTACATTTTTATTTACTTCTCACTTTCATAAACATATTCAACAGCGTCCAGCATATTTATCAGCAGCCATCTGTTTATTCAAATAGCCTGTCCTCTTATCAGCTTAGCAGTGTACACACTCACAGTGCATTTTCTTTACACTGACGCCAGTTTTATTAAATAATGAAACAATGAACAAGAAAGAAAAAAAGGAAGAAGACTGAAAGGGTTCAAATTTAACAATTGCTTAAAAGGGATCATTCTAAATTTAACATGGTTTACCAGTTGGGACTTATCATAAACTTTAACATATTTTTCATTTGATGGATATCAGAGGATGCTCAAACCCATCACCAAGAAGAATATACCAATGCTAACATCCAGCACGTTCAAGATGACTTATTTCTGTAGGGGAAAAAAAGGCTTATATTTTACATGTGGCAAAATTTTTCACATGTCAGTTTTATTGGCAAGTGAAGTGCCAACGAAAATATGCTGCAAATGCAAAGTTTAGGGAGCTATATCCATCACTCAAAAATAAAAAAATAAAAAATAAAAAAATTTCAACAAAGAAAACATTATTTTGTTAGATGCAATTTCTCACAGGAATTTTAATACAAAACAGTTTAATAAAATGAAAACAAACATATTAATTTAAATTCATTATTAAATACACAGTCATATAAATAAAGTAATATGGAAAGGACATAATACATGATTTGTTACAGATGTCCTATATATTGAAAAAATAATAAAATTTGAAAAAAAAAATCTAGGTCAAATATGCTAAATTCATTTAAATTTTTTCCAAATTCCGGAAAATATTTTGCACAAAATTAATTTTTTCCTGTACATTACTGCACTTAGCGGAAAACATAAATCACAAAAGGTAAAATATGTTGAACCCTCTCATGATAAACACCTCTGAAAGACACTATTACTTCTATTAGTATAAAGAAATATCAGTACTGAGCATGACCTCTCTAAGCTGACCGTCTCCAGAGAAAACTAAAATCAACTGAAATCATTTGGAATGACATGCAGTCATTTATCTTAGAGATGTACTTGAAATCAGAAGCAACATGATTTTATATATCAGCATTTGCTCCACTTTTTATAAAATAAGTGGAAGCAAATTCTTTGTTATTAGAAAATAATCCATTAAACATTAAGTTAAAAAAAGAAGAGCAATATTAAATACATATTAAAATATTCTGTTCAGCATAAGTCAAACAAATATAATTCTTAATTACTTCTATCCGGATTGCCGCCCTCTATAAGTATTTTTTTTCCGGATACTGGCATGTTTTCATACTGAAAAAAGAAAAAAAAAAAGAAGAAATATTATTACCAAAAACTTTTGTTTCAGATAAAATTATAATAATGTACAAAAGTTTTCAGATTCAAATAAATTTTAATCATTTTTTAAAGTATTTACTGAAGCTTGATTATAATTTCAATAACAAGTTTTGTTTCAATAACCTTTTGTTTAACTACACCAGAAGTTTAGCTACACCACTGCTTTTACAAATCATTACATACAGTATTTGCATCAATGTTTGCTAATGAAAGAATAAAAAAGTTTTGCTGTCACCTAAGAAAACTGTTAATTTTATATCAGCCATTGTACAGTATAAAACAATTTTAGTAATCCTTACACAGGTTGCCATTCAAACGGGAGAATGAAATCCCCCGACTTTTCTGAGTGTCTTTTAAGAAAATTCCAGTCTAGAGGTGTAGTGCACATTGGCTGTGCTAAGGGTAAATTTATTATGGTATCATTTGAAAACATAAAAATTTACTAATTACATATGACTTTTATTTAGAAAAATGGTTACTTTTGAATCCCCACAGCATCATTATTCTTATAGCTATAATAGGAGTTGTTCTCACAAAATTTCAAATTAGGTTCGAATCCCGCGAACGGGCTGGCTGCATAGGCATTTTCCTGGTTTTTCCCATGTGCAACGTGCATAGGAGCCAGTTTCCCTTAGAAAGTCCTCCACGAAGGCATCCCTCCCCTTAGGCAGATAGCCCTAGTGTGCTTTGCCGTAATCTCAATAAACCAAAAAAAAAAAAAAACTTTCAAATTAAATTTCTGCTAAACAAACTTGCTACACAATATTTATATACTAAACCAACACTCTCTTCAGCAATCAATTTTATCACAAAATTAGTTCAAGTACAAATAAATTTACTTTTTAATTAAACAAAAAGACTATATAATACCAGACTGATAGTGCAGCTGAAATATTTGCAGTCACTGACACTGAAATTTGCAGTCACTGACACTGCCAACATTTTATTTAAATGAAATGTACTTAAATAACATGTTGGCACAAATAAAATTAGTTAAAAAGTATAATTTTCATGCATAAAAACTTTCATTTACAAAAGAAATTAAATACAATTCCTTCCACTTAAGTAATAAATAAAAAATGAAATTTATCGATTTTTCTCTCTCCATTCCAAGAAGGAAAAGAAAGAATAATTGGGTGCCCTTTCGAAAAGATCAAAAAATCGACAAAATGATCAGCGAAAGAGCAACGAGCTTGAGAAGAACAACCGAACGATAACAGAAGGGAACTAATTGATATTTTTCATAAAACTGAGGAGAAAATCACAGCCTGCAAACATGAAAAGTTGGCAGACTTGATCCTATCAGCACTACTGATCAAGGTTCTTTACAATCAATATACTCAACAAATGGATAGGCCAGCCTCCAACATAAGAAATTTTAATGGACTCGCTGCCAAAACAGATCAGGACGCAGCCAATTCCTTGCAAAACAGTATGAAAAATGGAAACTAGGATTTGGCAGAGATGACAGGAAACAAAGAACAATTTATAAACAGATCAAAAGCAAACATCACCAACAAATAGATATCGTTTCACAGGAGCTTTTCTTTGATGAATACGCAATTCAAAGTTTCAAACCTAATAAATTCCCTTGTACTGACCTAATCTTTGGGCCCACGGTCAAAGAAAAAATGCAAGGCTTGTCCTTCTTCAGATTTTTAAACTTTCCTGAAATACAGGCAAATTGCCTAGTGCATGGATGCAATCCATCATAGTTCCAATTCTAAAATCAGACAAGGATGCCACAGACTGTAACAGATAGTGGCCTATGTCTTTGACTAGTGTTCTGCACAAGCTAACGGAGAAGATTATTCACACCAGAATCATGACTTGGCTTACAGAACAAAGTGTTATTCATTTTTACCAAACAGAATTCAGATCGCAACATAGCACCACTGATTAACTTTTTTACTTGGTTCAATCAATCATAGATGTAGTTCAGAAGAAACCTCATACAAAGACAACTGCCATTTTCCTTGATCTCAATGCAACCTTCGACAGAAAATCTGGAGACGGAAGCTCATTGAGCTTGTGCACAGGGTAGGCATCTCTGGCAATTACTTACTCTGGATTAACAACGTTCTCAGGAAAAGAAAATTCGTAGCTAAGGTCAATGGAAAATTGTTCAAGGACACACAAATCTTGGGGGAGCAATTCACAGGGCCGTCCTTAGTCTCTGTTTTGTCTTCTTTATATGAAGACCATTCAAAATTATATAGGCAATGAGGCTAAGATAGCCTGCCACACCAATAACATTGTTATTTGGCTCTGATTATCGAGGCTTCCGAGCATGCCTTTAACCTCAGTCTGACTGGCATTGAGGCTTGGGTTAAAAATCTAAAGTTGATGATTAATTCTGAGAAAATTCAAACTGTGGATATTCACAACTGATCGAAAAGGCAGACACACCTATCATCCTGTAATCAAGATTTGCAATTCTGCTATTGAACAAATCACTCATCCTAAATACCTTGGACTTGCAATCGATGCAGAACTGAGATTTACCAGACATCTGAAGGAAATCTCACACAGAGCCTTGAGAAAACCCAGCATCTTAACCCGTCAGCACATGCACTGGGGTAAAATCCACCCCACGTATAGTCTTTTCTTAGAAAATAAGGGAAGGTCGTACGTGACCTTTCTAGTACTTCATGTACCTTTTAAGATCAAGGTTAGGAAGGGGTCGTCCAGAGGATTTTTTCTCGTGTTCTTGGGATTTTGTGTTTTCGGGGAATGAATGTGCAATGGGATTGTAGGTACCCCGCGCATGTACTAACGTTTCACTTCTAGGGAGACATTCTTTGAGATGAGCGTGTACGAGCGAGTACAGTAACGACTGCTGGTTCTTCTCGCTAGTGATGAAACTGATGGCGAAATTGAAGATTCCGATTCTGAGTGCGTTAATATTTCTGAAAGTGCTCACGAAGCTGATTCTGACCTGTAATATTATGATTAAGATGATTTAGGGAGCATATCTTCTTTGAGATCAGATGATTTTTATGTTTGAAAAGATGGGACAATTTGAAGTAAAAAATTACCCTCGAAAAATGTTCGGACACGGCCACACAATATAGTGACACATTTACCTGGTGACAAGAAAAGCTTTAGAAATTCGAAAAATCCAACTGAGTGTTTATTGCAAATTTTGGATGAATAAATAATGGAAGAGTTGGTGAAACCAACAAACATTTAAATTTCATCAATAAGAAACAAATTCTCTAGAGAACGTGATGAACAAGAGACAAACGTAGCTGAATTGAAGGCGTTGTTTTCCCTACCATATTGCGCTGGAGTGTTGAGAGCAGCACTTCTTAAAGCAAGGATTTGTGGTCAGCTGATGGAAGCGGAATAACTGTTTTTCAAATAACAATGTCTATCAACCGATTCCACTTCCTGTTGAGGTATATTAGGTTTGATGATATAAATTTACGAGCAGAGCGAAAGATGACGGCTAGACTTGCACTTGTTAGAAATGTTTTTGAAATATTTATCAAAATATATTCTTTATCCGAATATTGAACTATAAACAAAAAATTGGAACCCTTTCGAGAAAGGTGTCAATTCAGACAATATATAAAAGTAAGCTTCCAAGATATGGAATAAACACTTTTGCTTTGTGCGATTCTCATACATTTTACGCATACAACCTAGAAATTTATGTCAGTCAGCAGCCTGTCGGACTATATAAATAATCAAATGTGGCATTTGATGTTGTACAAAGACTTATAGCACCTATAAGTGGCACTGAAAGAAATATAACCTATGGACAATTGGTACATGAGCATTCCTTTGGCCAATGAATTATTGAAAAAGCACAAATTGACATGTGTTGGGACACTTCGAAAAGATAAGAGTGAAATTCCAGAAGTACTTCTGCAAAATAAATCGGTTCGTGTTCTATCATCCATGCATGAGGATAATCAAATCGATCCATTGTCTAAAGAGCAGCTCAAGCTCGAAATGATAACTTTTTGCAACTCTACAAAATGTGATGTTTATACTGTTGATGAGTTACATGGAACCTAAGTCTGTTTCAAGAAAATGCCGCCGCTGCCCTCTAACGGTATTTCTCGGACTAATGAACATTGCAGTTATAAATGCTTTTATTATTCATCGATCAAATAACGACCAAGTGAATATGAACCGGAGAGCTTTTCTCAAAAATTTAGCATTAGAGCTTGTAAAACGGTCCTAAATAGGATTGCAATTCTATCTCTCTTGAGAAATTCAAAACTGGAGTAAAAAGGTTGGCAGGAATAGAAGATGCAGCAGACCTTCACCCTAAGAAATTGTTTGCAAAAATATGTTGTCACACTATGTGAGGAATGTTCAAAACAAGATTATTTTAATAATAAACTCAGGTAGGGGTGCGGAAAACCTATGTGTTATTTATATTTTGTAATATTCATATTTAGAATCTATTCTTTGATATGAATAATATTATATGACATTATATTGAGTTTTAAGGGAAAAAGCTAGTAAGAATGCAGCCTTTTCATATTCCTCTAGTGCTTTATTAAACAACACTTTATAATAAACACTTACGTTTAAAAATATGTACATATGAAAACTGATTTTTCTAATATACGAAATCGTATATGTATTTTATATAAGCCAGTAATTTTGCATAAATGTCGATTTTTATGGTTTACTTTAGGTAACCAGTATGGAAATGTTTGTATAACTTAAAGTAAGATTATCTCGAATTAAAACTGGAAAAAAGGTTTAACAGAATTCACAAAGCTATTAGTCATTTATACATTCATTTTAAACAAAGGAAATGCATTTATTTATACGTTAGGGGGTGAACTCCGAAAAACAAACACTGGGGTAAAATTTGTCCTGCGCGTGTACTAACGTAGCACAGTGATGCGCGTGTGCTGAAGGGTTAAATAAACTCTGCAGATCAACATGGGTTTCCATACCAAAGACACTTCTACATATTTGTAGAACACTGATAAGACTGATCCTGGATCCAGTTAGGCTCCATTTTCTTTAGCAAAGGAAAAGATCAATTATGTCCACTTCAGAGCCTCCAAGATTATTATTGGAGCTGTCTTGCCCACAAACAACTCAAAGGCTGAGACTTAATGTGGACCCTGCTGGAAAACAGAAGGAAACTTGCCACTCTGAAATTTAGGGACAACATCAGGAACAGTGCTAATGAACAAATCTCATATGTTACCTACCAGGCCTAAACAGCAAGAAACAGGTTGAAAAGATCCTCCATGCTTCAATATGACAAAGACATCAGGCAAGAAATAAATCTAGAATACACGTCTTGACATTCCACATGAACTAATATTCTCTTTGAGGCAACCGCCTTCTGTCAAAATTAATTTGGATCTGTTGGAACCATGCTCAAAAAAAGAATCACACAAAACTATCTAAAGAAAAAGCCTAAACACTATATCAAAGCTCACAAAGACAAACCTGTTCATAGTTTACACTGATGGCTCTTCTAACTCAGATTACCATAGCACTATATTTGAGCAGGCATCTTTTTTACCTGTCTGGATAGCAGCACGTCCAAATACAAAGTTTCAGCAAGGAAGGTTGCTTCCAGTTTTATGAGCAAACTTGTCACAATGAGAGAGGCCTTGAACATCTATCTCACACCTGCAACACTTGCTCCCTTAGATGGCATCACTATTTTCTCCGACTGCAAATCTGTCCTGGAGGCTATCCAAAATGGCCAGACAAACTCTCCCCAAGATACCAAAACCCTTTTGTACTTAATTGTGGAAGAGAAGAAATCGTGTATCTTTAAATGGATCCCGGCGCACGTGAATGTAGAGGGGAATAAGGAAGCTGACTCTCTCGCCAGCAAAGCTAGAACAGTCGAACCTGCAATCCTGTCCACCATGCTTTCTGATGCTAATGCCGTGTCAAAGTGGAGTCTTTCTGTCTATCCATGGCCAAAATTTTCTGAAATACCTGAGTTAAATTGTACTCAAGATGTCACAACCACAATCGTATTATTTTAATAAAACTTATCAATGTTACAATGTTTTAAAAGAAATTGTCAAAAAATTCCCAGATCTTGGAATTATAAATACAGGAGCAAACGGCAATACATTGCAAATGTATTACATATCCCGAGGAAATAATAGAAGTCATCTGTGTACAATTATTGAAATGTACATGAGCATATTCCCTTTTTCGCAGACATAACTAAAACAATTTCTTAAAACTATTTTTTGAAAGCATTTGAACTCGCACTGTGCAGAGAGAAGATGAACAAAATAATGTTGATCTTACTTTTTGCTCATTGGCTAATATGTGCCAGATGCTCACTGGAGAACTCTAACATGTCATTTTTGGAAGCATGTGATTTCACTCACAAAGAAGCATGCCATAATTTCACAATGAAACGACTTTTCTTATATATATAATTTCTTATATATAATCTGGAGAAAAACCAAATGCTTTCAGATGCCTCAAATCACTTTTTTTGGTGCAAATAACAAAGTATTAAGCCAAGCTAAATAAAAATCATGAGAAATTTTAAGAATAACTAAAAGTCGGGAGAAATATTTTGTAAATCGGGTTGGCGGGACCTAAACCGAGAGAGTTGGCAACGCTGTTCTTTGCATATTTTTATACCCATTAATTTTCTGATTGTTGATGTTCTTCGAAGTTGTCGTTGAATTTAAGGTATTTCTCCTGCCTTTTTAGTATGTTTTCATGATGTAATGTCATCACACTTGGTGCGCATTCGAGAGATCCAGCTTATAAAAAATAATAATAATAATGTCTTTACAGTGGCGCCCAAACTAAAAAAGGAGGGGGATGATGATTCTCCACCACCAGGATTTGGAAAATGGGTCCCCTAATCCCCAGTTGCCCTTTAAAAGGGGAAGTATATAAGGTGTTTCTCCCACCTTCTTAGCATGCCTTCATGGTGTAGTGGTCAGCACACTCGGCACGTATTCGAGAGGTCCCAGTTTTGGTGAGGACATTGCACATTTTTCATGGCTCCTGCTTCGAAATAATCTAATATCTCTACAGTACCAGTACCAGCATTTATGAAGTAGTGGGTGACAATGGCACCTAGTTTCCCAAATAATCATATTTTCTAAGATGATCACATTTACAAAAAATCAAAACTGTCTGAAAGCATGGGTAGTTAATACGTTGACAGTCGAACGCATTTTATGTGGTTTGTCCATGGCACCAACATTATTTTTTTATTATTCCATGTATATTATGTTGAAATATTATCTATAGATGATAAGGTGAGTTATGTAATCATGTTTAATGCATTTTTCGTGTAGTGGGTCACCGCTCACCGCCCAGGTGCTACAGACCATTTTTGCAATTTATTATTTTAATTTTTACGATCTATTACTCTTCAAACCATTATAGTAACAATGGTTGTTATTTAAAAATTGATCTGTATCGATATTTACCCTAATTATGTATTTTTACTGTTGGTCGCATCCCCGGTGGCCCCCATGCCGATGTAGACAAGTCGAGTGCAGGTCACCGGTGACCCCCCAAGGCAGTCAACGTGTTAATTATTCTACAAAGATTTCATTATAACAAACCTTTTTGAACAAATTTTCAAAAAGTTCTTTGTGCCTTTGCTTCTGCTGAGCGTATTTGTCAATGAAGCTCGGCGCAGTCCGCCCAAACTCTTCTGCTGCCACTTCTGACAAATGACCTGTAAAAAAGTATCAGATATTGCAAAACTAGATTTACTCTGAAATTTAAACAAAGAGATTATTGGATTTTGAGTAAGAATGATTTCTGAATGTCAGATTATTTCCAGCAACAATGCAATTTTACTGAAAAAATTGAATTGCTGATAATTTCACTCAGCATTCAGTTCTTAATACTGGCAAGCTGATTGATTACCATCCTGATTTCAAATTATATATTTACAAAAGATTAGCAAACTATTTAATTAATTTTTCTAATTTTCATTAATGTTCGGATGGAACTGATTACTATTTTGAGGCATTTACATTTAAGTTTTTTTAATGAAATGTTATTTAATTTCCTCATCCATTTTTTTGTCCTCCACTGCAAGATTCGCTCATTCCAGAGTTTATGCAGATTTGTTTAGTCAAGCAGTTTTTATAAAGTTTAGAGATTTATAAACGGGAGAGTGAGAGTTTGGTCTGTTGTCTGCAACCTTCCTGATTAAAGCAAAGTCTGCTAGCGACTCTAGTGCAAGTCTTGTTGTGAATACTTAAGTTAAGGTTAGATCCCATTTTGGTAATGTTGCACGTTAATATCTGTTGTAGTTGACAAAATCTGGAACCTCTAGTCTAACTAGACTTAGATCATTAAATTTATATCCACTGTGAAAAGAAGCTTTAGGTTTTAAATCAGGACCAGATTGGTTGGTAAAATTGCATTTGTGTATATTAGTTTACCCACTCACAAGTGGTAATTAATAAAATAAACTTGCTGTTTGTTTGCTTGATGATTGATTAAATATTTTGGTGGTGATAATTCATCTTATGTAATGTACTTTATTGACCAGCTAAGTTATTTGAAAAATACAGGAAGTACAATTTATGAAAAGATCAATATCTAAAAGCCATAAAAATAACAAATATTTTTAGGCACTTCACAACACTGCCAATAAAATAGTGACTTGGAATCGGTGAAACGCTGGAAATAAAAAGTTTTTTTTTTCGGTACAGTGTTACCATTGCTTGCTTTGAAATCGTTGAGTTTGTTAATAAAAAATTCTTTAATGTCTGGCAAAATATGAAATATAAAATAAAACAAATTCCAAATTTGGGCTTCCAGATGCCCATATTCAGGCGGAGACGTAAACTATTCAAAATGGCTTAAAGTACCGTTATTTTATCACAGTGCAAGAAAATGCATACATTTATACAGATTATTCATTATTTAATTTCTTTAAATATAATACAGGGCTCTTATATTTAGTATCAACAATTTAAAAACGCGATTCATCGTTTATAGTGAATCAACACAAAATGCCAAACCGAATCTAGGCAAATTGCTCCTTTCGGCTAAAAAAAAGTTTAAAATTATAGGATTAATTTTTAAATTTATATGAAAAAAATTAAAGCTAGAATCAATTTATTACAATTCATATATACAGCCTCTTTTGGACCTATGCAGTTCCCGAAATGTTCAGTTGAAAATGTCCTTCCAGTTCTGGAAAGTACAACTGAATAAATTCTATATTCTTGCCCATTCAACCCAGATATGTCTCATTGATATCAGTGAATGTTCTGCTTCAGATACCTAGGATACTGACCAAAGCAAGACATTATTAACAAAACAACATCATTTATCGAACAGTTTTCCCATAAACGGTGAGTAACACGGAGGGCATGTTTAGATGTATCTTAAGAGCGGGAGGAAATTTCAGCGTTTATTTTACAATAAACAAATACTGTAAATTTACTACTAAAAACCCCCTCGCATACAATAACAAAACAGTGAAAAAAGTAACAGATAACATTAATTTCAGAAAAATTACCATAAATTAATTATAAACTTAATACTGTTGCTCACTTTAAATTTTGCATTAATACTGCAGTTTTATGCATAATTACTAATTTGATTAGAGGTACATTATTAAGTTAAAAAATGCTTTCATGTTTGCATAATAGAAAAGAACAATATAATGGATTGAAACAGAATATCATTAAGTATGCCGAATCTATGCAAATGTAATATCTGAATTGTTTTCCCACAAGAATAATGCATTTATTTCATAAATTAAGAATATTCCTGAAATAAATATAAAGAAAAGAACCTTTTTGTTCTTTTCAGTCTTGACTTCTTTTCAGTCCTTTTTGTCTTCTTTCTTTTCTCCTTCCCTAAATTCTAATTCTAATTCCCTTATTAATTCAATAGCTATACAACAGAACAGCACATAGGTGAACAACAAATAACATCATTCAAGATAAGGACTGGCAAAAGCACCATTTTGAACTTGGATAATTGTGGTCAAAGGAACTTACATAATTGTGCCTTTTATGTATCAAAGGCAATAAATTGTATTTATTCATGTATTTCCCCCAGCTCCTTAGCAAAAGGCTCTAAAAAATTTTTAAATAATCATGCAATTTTCCCCTTCCTCAATGCATTCAGAAAGTAAACAACCCTTAAATTAAATTTAAAAAAAAAAAAAAAAAAAAAAAACTACAGGGGCGATTCTTAAACTAAAGATACTGCCAAAATAAAAATTCCCTAATTGTACCATAGTTGGGGTACATGATTCTGCTGTATTGGTCGTGTGAACTAACGAGAAGCATAGAAGTTGCTAGCTATCAGTCTGAGAGGTGCCAAAAATTTAGTTTTCTAAAAGATAGATCAGGCAGAAGATCAGGAAGAGGAGGGCTCATAATGAAAATGAAATTACCTTGTAATAATTAATATATGCTGTGCAAAAAAGGGGGGACAGTTCTATATCTCCCATTCTACTAGGCTGACTGACGAAATTCAAATTGTGTTTTTCATGTCTCGAAAGCATGATTTAGGATATACAGTCAAAAGTCTTTAATCCAGATGTCCATAATCTGGAATGTTATATAATCCGGAACTCAAAGCTATTATACAGTCAAAAGTCGTTAATTCGGACACCCATAATCCGGACCTCAAAGCTACAAACTTTCTGCGCATGCGTCACGTTGACGCATGCGCGTAAGACCTTTACGGCTGCGAATATCCGTGTGCGTGTGCACAAAAAAAAACGTTTATGAATGCACGTTTAATGTATAACGGACGGTATAAGCTAAGCTAAAATTATCTAATTCAGTTAATGTTGCAGATTGTGCTGTTCCTTAATCTTCACATTGGATTCGGCTTATTATTTTTTGCAGACTGTTAGAGCAATTTTATAAAAGTAAGCTTGAACTTTCGATTATGTCAAATAGAATTTTTGATATATATTTACTAATATGTAAAGGATCTAAAAAGTGAAAGTGTCTAAAGGCATATCCTTTGTTTATCTAAACTTTAACGTTTGTATATCTAAACTTTGTTTATCTTTAACCCTGTGGTTCCAATGAATTGGAAGTTGATCTGTCAGCACTATCCTTATCTTCAGGCAGTTTTTATTTTATTTGGCTTATAATTCCTTACTAAATGTAGTATTTCATCTCGATGTACTCTGTCTTTGATGTGATTTAAATCAAATTCCTCGGATAGCGAAGAAAGTAACAGAGGTTATTGAAAACGAAAAAATTTCGATTGACAAATTAGTCGGTATTCTCGACACAGCAATTATAGGACTTGAACAGCGGAACTTTGTAACTGAACAAGAAATTATGTCTGTTTATAGAATTAAAGAAAATGTATTATCACATAAAAAACGAAACAACTTACATTGAAAGAAATGTTTAATATAAAAAGAAATAAATATTAAGCTTTTTTTTGGTAAATTTTGATACCCTTTAGATCATAACTGTTCTTTATGTCATAAATTACGGTTTCATATTTTTAATTTTATAATTTCTGCATGCCATCTTACCAGATTTAAACTGATGATCTATAATCCGGAAAAATCGATAATCCGGAATCGCCGAAGACCTGACGAGTCCGGATTAACGACTTTTGACTGTATTGAAAACATCAGAGATGTTAAATAATAAAAAATGTTTCTACTTATTTATTAATTAATCCTTAAGTTGCAAAAGAAATCTCTTAAAATTATTTTGACATGACCTTGATTCATAACAAAATTAAGCAAGCATTATTCTGAAGCATAAAAATTTAAAGTAGCTCAGGCGCAAAACAAAAAGTCATACTGCATGTCACATTCACACAGGACAAATACCTTGATACTTAACACCGTAAATGTTTTATGGAAATTGCCAGCTGTTTGAAACACTACCGTTTTGGAAGAAACATCGTAAGATATGGGAACCTATTCAAATAAAGGCATGGTAAAAGGGGCACCCTCACTGGAGAAGACACTGGACAGAAATGTATGATGTAGGTGGGCTCCATTGCTCGGTAACACAGCTGCATTGAAATGCGGAATGATCCCTGCACTGTTATTTCTGAAGCACTTTTAATTGGCTGAACAGCAGTACAGTAAACTACTTCCGTTGACAGCCTCTTTGTTATTGAGTAAAGATGGGAAAATTACTATCCCAAACGGTTATCGTATAAAAGAAAGCTGTTCATGAAAAGTACAAAAAGGAAAAGTTAAGATAAAGTATTAATTTTACTTACCTATGGGGAGCAGGTGTTGGCGGGACAAGGGGCAGATCATTTTGGACGACCTAAATAACAGAATATTATATTATTATTCATTTAAACAGAAGAATTTGTAAAGAATACTATTCAGCAATTATAAAAACTACAATACGAATTATAATAACATTAATATATACTATTTTCTTACATAAATATTCAATGGATCAAGAAAATAGTTAGCATCATAAAAATTAAGAGATGAATTTATTAGCCCAAATGGGCCAATAGTCTGGTCTCCTACTCATGAATAAACTAAGATATTTCAAAGCAATAGATTAATTTTTCTAAACTTTTGAATCCGATTCAGTTAAATAAAAATTCACAATATAGCTAATTTAAAACATTTAATTTATGCAAAATTATTTATAATATATATTTTTCTCTTTTCAGATATAACCAATGTCCCCATGTTAGTCTAAATGTATATTCATCTAGCTGCTAGGACAGACTCTTCATCTAGCAATGCTACTGAATGCCAAAGATTCGGTGACAATCAAGATTCGTGTTACAATCTCGAAGCATGGGTCACTGCCATAGCGTTCAATGAATGGTTTCTTAACATATTTGTCCCAGATGTCAAAAATTATTTAAGTAAAAAGGGAATGCTCTTCTTTTAATTGAAAATGCACCTGGCAGGGTTCGTAGCCACATTTTAGTTAAAAAAATAAGCACCTATAAGCACTTTTCAAGCACATTTTATGGAAAAAATAAGCATCTGTCTAATTACATTATATACAACTGCATAACCTTCAAAGAAAAATTAGACTTGTAATTTAAAATATGAGCAATGCAATATTTATTAACAGAATGAGCACTGAAATTCCAGTTCAAAATATAGAAAATAAATAATAAAAAGGCCATATTAATTGTATTCGTTTGGGACCTAATAATAAATACAATTTATTTTTCCACTCATATTAATATTTAACTAATTTAAATTAAAATTCTGAACATTTTCTAAATTTTCATTGCATAACAATTTTCCCTTAACATATATTCCAAGCAAAGTAATTTAAGTAAAAAAGAGGCACATTTCTGAAATCAGAAGACGGGAAATTGCTTCATGCAGTCATCTTTAACAGTAAAAGCTTAACTAACCCGCATACTCGGAAATTGCCGAATATTCCGGACAGTAACTGGAAAAAGAGGAGTGGGGGAGATCGTAGCCGTTCTTTAGATTTCTCAGCTAAATAAATGATTTTGACATTTCGATATGTGCATCATATAAAAATAGACCAACGGAACTGAGAAATATTCTGCTTAGAAAGCACAGTAAAACACTTTTCAGTGTTCATAAACAAATCTCGGACTGAACATCAAAATTAATTATCTTTGCAAAATACCGCAAACGTTATTGCGCAATGCATGCGGCGTAATTCTTCCACGTGTGATATTACGCAATCGGAATCAACAGCTGCCGGTATTCGGAAAATAAAGAACTAAATAAAGGAAAAGAAAGAGACTTAGGGTGTTTCTGATTCTAATTTTCAACAGACTGCGTTAAATTTCCGGAATAGAATCAATCTTCGCTTAGGCTGGGTAGACCGCAAAAACTTTTAGTCCTATTCAATCCAGATTGGACAGTGACAAAAATAAGAGTCCACTGCTTCAATATTAGAGATTTTGCGGAGAAAGGGGAGAACCTCCCAACCTCCGTACTGTATAATGTATTGGGGGAAAAAAATTTATTTTGACTATTTGGTTACTTTCCTTTTATTTAAGCCATTCCGAATATTATTCCTTAGAAAGCTAGTCTGTGTAAAAACACACCCATTTTCGGAAGTTCATCTATACTTCAGCAGTTACTGCAACTATATTATTATAAATATTCATTCATATACTCATAACGATCATAATAAACATGAATATGAACTGACCACGCAGAACGAGAATGCAAATTATTAAAATCTTGATAGAAATTTAAACATATGTAGTATTTGGGTGGGAGGAAAAGAATACCGAATGTACCGGAATTTTCTATCGTTTTCGCAATTCTTTGACCAACGGAACGACGTGCACCTGTCTGTACTCTTGCGCGCACCATAGGTTACGTTAATGCAGAGAAAGGAGGGAAAAGCAATTTCCAGGAGTATGATTCACCATCTAACATTGCATATAAGGAAGAAAAGTTGTTTATTTAGTTTCGGCTTTGGTACGGGGGGAAAATGCGTGTTCATTACAAAAAAAAAGCACTAAAAGCAAAAAATAAGCACTAAAAACAAAAAAATAAGGGCTTTAAAGAAAAGGTAAGCACCTATAAGCACGTTTATATTTTATTTTCAAATATAAGGACTTTATAAGCACTTGTAAGGACCGCTACGAACCCTGCCTGGTCATCTTCAAGATTTACAACACAAAAAAGTAGAAATTGTCTTTTTACCCAAAAAATACAACTTCCTTATTACAGCCATTGAATCAAGGAATAATTTCGAATTTTACGATATTGTATATCAAACAAATCGTTGGGTATATTTTAGAAAAAATGGAGAATGATGAATCTCTTACTCTTATGGATGCTTGGAAGAAATTTACAATCTTAGATTGTGTTAAGCATGTTGGACTGTCATATACTCAGATTAAACAATCAATGCTCAATGCATGCTAGAAAGCAATATGGCTGGATGCTGCTAAAGATGATAACGATAGATTACCATTAGAGTATGAATATTCTCAGATCACTAAATTGGCCCAAACTATAGGAGGAGAAGGTTTTTGAGGATTTAGCTCAAGGAGACATTGAAGAAATAATGTTTGATGAAGAACTAAATGAGGATGAGTTAGTTAACAGAAATGGTAAGAACTTGCTGTTTGAAAGTTATAGGCTTCAGATGAATGTTTAACCAAAGCTTTGAAACTATAGGAAAACATGTATCCTTGAAATGCTACAGGACAGGAAGTGTTAGAGGTGTGGATCTACAAATGCCAGTACTGTACTAATGTCCAAAATCAACTCTAAATCTAAGAATATTTGTAAAAATTTCCTGTTCTCTCAATTCGAGCCACAATTTTTCATAAATGCTACATACTTTCAT
Source organism: Stegodyphus dumicola (assembly GCF_044657685.1). Lineage (NCBI taxonomy): Eukaryota > Metazoa > Arthropoda > Arachnida > Araneae > Eresidae > Stegodyphus > Stegodyphus dumicola. The sequence continues at coordinate 5,406,427 of NC_140772.1, forward strand.
ACACTATCAGGTTACATACTTCTGATGTTTGACTATTATAATTTATTTACTTTATTTAATCTTCGCTTAGGCTGGGTAGACCGCAAAAACTTTTAGTCCTATTCAATCCAGATTGGAAAGTGACAAAAAAAGTCCGCTGCTTCAATAGTAGAGATTCTGCGGAGAAAGGGGAGAACCTCCCAACCTCCGTACTGTATAATGTATTGGGAATTTTTTTTTTATTATTTTTTTTATTTTGACTATTTGGTTACTTTCCTTTTATTTAAGCCATTCCGAATATTATTCCTTAGAAAGCTAATCTGTGTAAAAACACACCCATTTTCGGAAGTTTATCTATACTTCAGCAGTTACTGCAACTATATTATTATAAATATTCATTCATATACTCATAATATAAGCATAACGATCATAATAAACACGAATATGAACTGACCACGCAGAACGAGAATGCAAATTGGCCCAAACTTAATTTATAACTAAATATACCTGATTATATTTTCATAAGGCTTGCTAATTTTTTTTAATGACAATAATAATAGTAGAATTTGACTGAAAAAAAAAAAAAAACATATGTTTCAGCTTTTTAGAAAGGAAAGTGGACATCTTTACAGTAAAATCTTAGATGAAAGTTTTACTATGACTCAACTTGGGAAGACACTGGAAATTTATGGTGGAGGCGGGGTCCCTTTCTTTGCTAAACAGTTGCGTTGTAATTGGCTGATGACTCAGAACAGTAAACTGAACTTGCTCGTATTCTAATGACATTTCTCTAGTCTACATCACTACATCGAGAGCATAAAGAAGTTTTTCTTTAAAATTAAATTTGAAAGGGATCTCAAATATAATTCTTCATTATAAAGGTTAGTTATTGATTTGTAATATTACATAAACTAAATTCTTATAATTTCAAACTTACTAAAAACTCAATTTAACTAAACTTTTAATCCATTTATCTAAAAATCCAAACTTATCACCATTAACAATGCAAATGTCTTCTAATATTAATAACGTATTGTTATATTAACATGAAATATTTTTATGATAAATATGAAATATAAATATATGTTTCCATACATTAAGAAACATAATGACAGGCCAAAAATGTAACTTGTCCTGCGCTATAGCTGCAGGATTGAAGTAAAATAAACTTAAAGCATCTAAAGTCAAAACTAAATTGGAATCAAAGGAAGGCAATTCCTTGATGCTATAAATAACTGCAACCGTGTATAAGAGGTTTAACACAATATCTAAACAAATTTAAAATAAGAATTCATAGTAGCACAAACTCGAAAAATAAAAATGCAAAAGGGAAAACATACAAAATTATAAAAATTATTCTCCTTTTACTGAAACTCCAATTCAGAACTCATCAGGAGAAAATGAATTAAAGCTTCATAATAGTCGAGTAATACGTTTTGAAAACATATTTCGTTGTCCTGGTTCATTTGAGATCTAAAATCGTAAAAAAAATCAATTAAATTTAAGACATTAAAATTGATATAAAACCGAAAAATCGAATCTGAAATGTACGAGAATTTTCTCTACACGCTTTTGAAACACTTGGAAAAAAGAATAAAACATAACACTGTGCCAAATTGACTACTCAAAAAAACCATAAAACTTTTCATTATGCAAATTGACCTTTCAAAAAAAAAAAACAAATTGGTTTAAAGCCATCATACGCAAATCCAAAATTCAAAAGCAATTACAAATAAAGAGCAGAGCAAATGTACTTTAAACCAAATTGTCATTTAAACAACACTCAAAAATTGGGTGATCCCCGAAATAGTTCACATATTCTGAGCGTTTTGTCAAAATGCAAAAATGATGCAAAAATGATTTTTTTTTTTTAAGTTCTTGATATGTAATTCTAATGTGTAATGTCTTCGAACTGCAAATTCATCCTCAAATCTGAACTCCAATAATTCAAAACATAAACAATTCGTTTAACACACGAAATAAGTGTCTGAAATTATTGAAAACTTTTTTTTATATTAATGCTTTTCTTGTTTTATAGCATAGATTTAAAATATTTTTGAAACCTTCTTATTTGAGAATTTAATTATACGGCTTAGAAACAATGAAAACTATACTGCAGATTAAATTGCAATTGACAGGAAAGTAATGCAATACATTAATATTAAGATTATTATATAAAAGTTTTAATTGTCAATTTTTGTGCTTATGTATGTTTAAATATCTGTAATTCCCTTATCTTCGGTTTTTATAGCTGTAATTCTGCCTAAAATAAAAGTTTTTCTTATGTCCTTTCATTCTTTTATTGCCCACCAACGGCCGAACGGTAAAGACGCTGAACACTGGTAGTTCAGTCCGAGGTTCTAATCCTCGGACAAATGGGCGGGCTGCATGAGCGTTTTCGTGCTTCTCCCCATGTGTAACGTGTATATGAGCCAGTTTCCCTTAAAAAGTTCTCCACGAAGGCATCCCTCCCTTTAGGTAGATAGCCCTCGTGTGCTTTGCCATAATTAAATAATCCTACCCAATCCATTCTTATATCATTAAATTAAAGTGTAATTTCTGTATGCTCTTTGCATTATCCTTGATTTTTAAAATGATGCGAAAAACTAAACTAAAGCAATATTAAATTTGATAACAGGGGTAAAAGTCAACAAAATATAAATTCCAAATTGCCCGAGATATGTTTTTGCTTGTATATGTGTGTATATTATGTAAATGTGTGTATTTGCATGTATATGTGTGTATTCAATATCTTCCTTTCTTTTGTCTTTCATATCCTATATTACTAATTTTCTTACTTTTCATTTGTTTCAATATTCATATAAGTTTTACGATTTGCTTATTATTTCTTTATATACCATTAGTTTTAAAATTAAAACATACCTTTGAACTTTACATTTTATTTCATTTTAATTATTCCTTGTTTTATTTGTTTAATTTATAATCATTTTTGATTCACTGTTCTTGATGGCTTACAGTAGGACCTTTAATTCCTAAATTAAGCCCAGGTTTAATAAATATCAATGTGCTTAATTTTAACCTCTAAAGACTTATATGCTTTTTCGGATTATCCCGGCAAAGGTTAATCACACAGAAACTACATACATTACAGAAGCTAGTTAATCAGAAACTTATTGTAATGAATTTTTACATTAATCTTTCAGATTTTAGTTCAGGAAATTAATATAATAAAAACATTTAAAAAATAAAATGAGTTAAAAATTTAATATATCATTAATTCAGAAAAAAATCTGAAAGGTTTCAGATTTTAAATTACGTTTAAAGGGGCGTTTTTTAATGTTTTCTGTGTTACCTTTATTTATTAAATATCATGTTTACACTTAAACCATAAAATTCAGTTTAACAGCAATGTCGCAAAATAATTTTAAAATCAGCATATCTTTAGAATTTCCAATGCACAGTTCCACGCGTTTTTTTCCCTCGTAGAGCGTTGTCACTACTCACTTTTAAATCGGCGAGTTTGTTAATCAAAAATTCGTTAAAGTTTTACTCAATATGAAATTGATAATAAAGCAAATTCCAAATTTGGGCTTCCAGATGCCCATATTCGGGTGGAAACGTACGTTATTCAAAATTGGATGGCTCTAGGTACCGTTGTTTTATCCCAATGCAAGAAATATAGATACGTTTATGCAGATTCTTCCTTATTTAATTTCATTAAATATAACACAGGGCGATAATATTGGGTGGCAACAATTTGAATAGTGAATCGGGCATTTATAGTGAACCAACGCAAAATGCCAAAATGAAAATAATAGTCCAACAGAGCAAATTGCACCTTTTTTGGACTAGAAAATTAATTTATTTTGCTTAATTTTTATTCGTTAAATATTTATACTGGTTGCAATATTTTTTTTCACAAGCATATTACTCTCTCCTGATAGTATAAACCATAAATTTTAAAAATTTAAATTTGATCAATCTTAGCTACATTAGCGCTAGATTTTTCACACTAAAAGTTCTAAATTTTTAGCCCCAAAAGGCTATTGATTTCGTTTTGGCATTTTGCGTTGGTTCACTATAAATATCGTTTCACTTTTCAAATTGTTGCCACTAAATATTACAGCCCTGTGTTATATTTAAAGAAATTAAATACTGAAAAATCTGCATAAACGTATTTATATTTCTCGCATTGGGGTAAAACAACGGTACCTAGAGCCATCCAATTTTGAATCATGTAATCTTGCACCAAATATGGGCATCTGGAAGCCCGAATTTGGAATTTGAAATTTGTTTTATTATCGATTTCATATTTTATAACTCTTTAACGTGTTTTTGATTAAGAAACTGAACGTTTTTAAAGCGCGCAATAGAAATTTTTTACAAAAAAAAAAATATATCACTAGTGCGCGTGACTGTGTATCGGAAATTCTAAAGATATTCTCATGCGATATTGCTGTTGAATTTAATTTAATGGTTTAAGCGGGAAGAACATGATATTTAATAAATAAGAGTAGCACACGAAACTTTAAAAAAATGCCTGAAAGCTTTCAGATTTTTTTGTAAATTTCGTATGAACTAATTTTGCCCCTCTAGCCGTTTACTTGCAGTAAGTTTCTCACTGGCTTTACCCTTGTCTCGTTTCTGGCTTGATTATTCATTTCCTTTTCATTATATATTTATTTCATGGATAACTTATATGGCGCTCCCTCCCCCGAATCATAGCACAGAAGCAGAATATTTTGTCTGTTTGGTTAATTAAGGGGAAATTTTTTAATTGCTCTTATTCTTTCATCTTATTCAGTGTTTTATTGCCAATAAAATAACGTTTCAGAAAAAGCTATTTTTTTCCAATTTTGCAAAATTTTTTTAAAGTTTAAACAAAAAGTAAATAAAACTTAACACAAATCATTGTTTACATTCTCATTTTTTTTTATTTGTGGAGGAAATTTATTCTGTACTATTATAGCTTGCTAAAAATATTTATTCTAGTTTCTTATGGCATTCGGCATCATCCTTGGCAGACAAAATTTAAAATTTCTCATCTCATTTGCTATTTGGAATGATATACTCATTCATGTAAACCAAGCAAGTAAATTCTGCAAAGTATAAAGATGAATCTGCAGTTATCTGTCGGAGCTCTGCAGAATGAGAAAACATTTTTAGAAAGTTATAGAAGTGATAATAATAATTTAATAATTTAAATAATAATTTAATAGATTTCATCTCCGAAGAAAAGTAAATGGCAGAAACGTTAGAAATCTACCCTTCCTTTAGCCAGTCCATCCATATCCTAAGGCGACGTAGATTGTTTGGGTACGAGGCTTCATATGAAAACATACAAAGTGTTGGAAGCGTAATTTAAAGTAGAACTGTGTTTCTACACGTTAGACATTGCTATTCATTCTGTAGAAGAAAGATTTGAACTTACTCGGGAATATGGAGCATACTACGGTACAGTTTCTTGTACGACGTAGGAACCCTCAAACATCTTTCAGAGAACTTTTGAATAGACGCAAAGACTAGAAATTGAAACTCAAAAATAAACATTCGAGTAATCTGAACGCTTCGGAACTTTGTGATGAACTGGAAGATCTGTCAAAATACATCGTTCCTGGAGCGGAGCCCCTTGTCAGTTTAGAATATGTATAAAATCTTGAATGTTTTGCAAATATACTGGAGTGGAACTTCGAATTTTGCTGTCCTTTCCTATAACAGTTGCAAGTGGAGAGAGATATTTTTCAAAATTAAAATACATACAAACTTGTTTAAGATCTTCTATGACGGAGACTAGGCTGACAAATCTTGCTCTAATTTCTATAGAGCAAGATACACCTAAAGAAATTGATCTTTCTGACTGTGTTCGAGAGTTTTCGAAAATGAAGGCAAGAAGCTTTTATAAAATTATAGCTAATATTATAAAATAAAAGTTGTTACCCTGGTAAAAAAAATCATTCAAAAATAAATATTTACACATATTTTGGCGCAATTGAAAAATATGACTATTCTTCAGTCTTGTAGATTTCTTTACTTCTGACGAAGAGGGACCTAAACCTGCTTGCCCTAGAAATTGTTTGAGATCTTAACATAAATCTACACCAAACTTAAGGTTATTGTGTTACTAATTTTGTTTCACTCGGCGTGTTTCTCTTCTATTTTCACAGAATATATTGTTTTCAATGTTTTATAATATAACCAGTTATTTAAGTTTGCTAAATTAAGCGAAAAAAACTTAGATTGGTGCAGATTTTATATAAAAATTAAAAACATATTTGTATGTAAAACCTCTTGGATTTATATAAAAATCTCCGTAAAACTAAGCTTTCTTACTTTTCTTAATGCTATACTTTATGTGACATGTTCCTTTTTTTATATAGACTTATTCATTTATTACCAGTATTTATCTCAGTGAAAGCAGAGAAAAGTCTGTCTCTCGCACACACAAAAAAGTCTTAAATAACTGATTAAAATCATCTGATATCAAATACCCAGACTAAAGCAAATTTCACAGTTGATCAAGGGAAAATATTTTCCTTTTTATTCTTTCTTCATGTTACGTACCTTTCAACTGGTTCCCTAAGGATATGCTTTTATTTTTTAACAAATAATCCAGATGTAATAAAATTCATCATAAAAACACTGGCTCATGAAATCCTTGATTTTTTTAAACTTTTTAAAAATTTTAATTTTTAAGCACATTAAATTTATTGAGGGGGGCCCAGGAAAAATTTTTGTATAGGGGTCCAACAGTTCTAGTTACGCCACTGCTCATGATACACTCAACGATAAGCACTAGAATACAGCTCCCGACTTGGTTCAGTCGTTCTCGGAGCTCAACACACTCCAAAATAAAACTCAATGATTCACTAACTTACAATACACTAAGAGACTCTCTACGCACTCGACAATCAACTCAATACTCGAGACACTACTGCTACTCCACGTACAGGCAGGGTTTATAACCTGCATTCGAGAACATTCTGGGTTAAAGCAATAAGAACTTGATCTAAATGGTTCTCAATCCGTCTATGATATATTGCCAATTTTGTTGCCAGATGTCGCAAAATGGGTGATTTCTCACCAAATCTAGCAATCCTAAACCTGCTTTGTGGAGGAAGCTATGTTACCGCAGCTGGACATTTTAAAACAGTACCTTTATGAATCTGTCAACAGTCGATTTTTTAAAAGTGTTCTCTTTTCAGGTTTTAGAATAATTATCCAATACCCTGACCTCTTATCTTCCGTAGAACTTCAACATCTAATCTTAAAAAAATTAAATTCTTTATCAAGCAGATTACAAATAATGGAAGAAAAGGTGGACTTGCTGAAAACTCCTCACTGTGCAACTGAAGCTCAACCAAAAAATTCCGAATTAAATATATTCCCATTGAAAACCAAATTAGAACTTCAAATTTTAGAGGAAATGTTTCTCGACAACATAGCTCCTGTGGTATTGTAAAATAATAATTTTTTACATTAATCTTAACAGCTTCTTTTGTTTACGTTTTGCACACATTTTCATTTTATAAAGTTATACCTGTTACATTTTTACTTAAACCAAAATTTCATATTTAAGTATTATCTTATTTTCTTCACATAAAAACTAACTACATAAAATGTAGTAAAATATAAGTATGGAATTTAAAGCAATGAAAATGTTACGATTTTATAAATTTTTTTTTGTTACATTTGCATTTTATTTTGAAGAAAGTTAGATTTCTTGACTGTTCTGTGAAGTTGAAATAATTTTCTTAAATGATAGAATAAGATATCCTGTTGGTTATGCATTTATATATTAAAGAATGAATTTTTATTTTTAGATCAACAAATTTACTTATGACTTACTTTTTTCTGGTATTAACTACTAAAGAGTTTTTGCCAGTAGATCGCATTAAAGTGCACTAAGCAAAGATATTTTCAAATAAATGGTACTAGGGAAGTACCAACACCCGTGGGCGAAGAAAATTCAGCTGCGTGAGCAGGCATATCTTAATACGAGGGCTATCCAGAAAGTAGATTACGTTTTGGAATAAAAAAATAAACAAAGTATAGGAAACAAATTTTATTATATACAGATGAAAGCCACACTCAAATACTACTTTTCTACATAGTCACCATACAAATTAAGGCATTTATCGTAGCGATGTACGAGCTTGGAAATTCCTTCGTCGAAAAATTCGGCCGCCTGCGCCTTCAACCACTTCGTTACCTCTTCTTGCCTTCCATCTTGCACAAAACTTGTGGTAACCAAGCTTTTCGCTGATGATTTCGTGCAACAAACTTCGCGAAATTTGTGGAAAACTCAAAGAAAGTTCCGTTATTGTGAAATTTCGATTTTCACGGACTTTAGCATCGACTTTTTCGAGAAGTTCGGCGGTCACTATGCTGGGTCTCCCACTTCGATCTTCGTCGTGAACATTGGTTCGGCCATTTTGAAATCTTATGACCCACTGACGCACTCCACCTTCAGTGATAATGTTGTCCCCATACACTTCACGAAGCTGCCGATAGATTTCTATCGGTTTACAGTTTTTTGCAGTCAGAAACCTTATTACTGAGCGCAGCTCGCGGGATTTTCAATTAACGCAGACATTTCAAACCGTCACAGTATCTGAACGGAGCACAGCACGAACCTCTCCCTAGCACGGCTAGATGCAGACTGAGCTGCGCAACGCTCTGACCCCAAGATGGCCGCGCTAGCCCCGCCCCTAGCGGACACAGACGGAAACGTAATCTACTTCCTGGATGGCCCTCGTACTTACGAAAGTAGGCGTTTATCATAAAAATTGTGCAGTGGTAAGCAATGGCATTAAATTGAAGCATGTAGGCAGGTTCAACAAATTAAAATATATTAATGGTAAAGGAGACTACCAAATCGTAACGAATATTTTGAAGTGATGTCGGATACACTAGCTGAAGAGTACAGTTGGGTAGGTGCCAAAAAAAAAGACATTTAAATCCCTGAAATTATCACAGGTTATTTTATGTAAATCAACATCTACAAATATCAGGTCAGTCCATAAGTTCATGCGCATTAAGAGTATACATGGAATTCACTATGACACATTCACTAAAACAATACAATTTTCAACCTGTTGAAACTTGTAATCGCTTGAGTAACATAGTATTCAGTTCATCACCAACTTTCGTAAATATCGAACGCATTTTAGTACCCGTAGAAGATGAATATAGATAATCAGTACAAACGTAGTGTGCTACATTTTTTTTTTCGTATGGTGAAGCTGCCAGGTTTGCAGCGATAAAAATTAATATTGCACATGGTGAACACACTATTAGTATAAGGACCACCCAGAAATGGTTTAAAAAATTTGAAGTTGGAAAAAGCAGCATAGATGATGAACCCCGTTCAGGATGTTTTAAAAAGTTAGAACCAAATCAAAGGATTCATTCAGAAGTTTATAGCGAGCAACTTTGCCGTCTAAACTCAGAATGGATCAAAAAACACCCACGATGGGTGAATATGAAGAAAGTGTTGTTTCATAGTGATAACGCTACACTGCATACGACTTGAACAATGCTGCAAAAAATGAGTGAATTTAATTAGGAGCTTTCACCACAACCTGCTTACTCCCCAGATATTGCCCCAAGTGATTTTCACTTATTTCGCGCCTTACAAAATGTTTTACTGGGGAAAAAATTAAATTCTAAACAGGATGTACACAATGAACTTTCAAGTTTTTTTTTTGCATCAAAATCAGAGAGGCAATGGCACAAAAAGGCTGCCTGTAAGATGGCGAGACATTGTAGATAATGGAGGAAAATATATAATTGATTAAAATTTTAAATTGTGTTTTTTTATATTATTTAAAAATTTACCAAAAAATGTGCAGGAATTTATGGACTGACCCAATATATTTTTATGTACCTCACATCATTTACAAAATATCTTAATAATTTTACGTTCGATTAATTTCATAATATTAAATCTGCTATATTAAGCCCCACCCGGCACCCTTAGCTCTGTCTTCGAGTCAAATCTTAATTATTTGAAAAATCGAATAAAATAAGACCAGTACTTCGATGAATAGTGTAGAGTGCTACTAATACTAGCTACAAAATCTATATGTGACTATCCCAGAAGAAATAAAGCAGGTAGATATTAGCATCTGGGAAGATATCCCAATGCATGAAGGAAAAGTAATATATTTAGAGTCTGAACCTGTTAAGTCAAGAAGACTTTAAATGAATTAGAAGAAAAAATAAAATAGCAGTTTTATTTAGCTTAAAATGTTTAAAATGTTATTTAAAATATCTACTTTTCTTTTATTCTCAAAATGATGTTTAATCCTCATTTGTTTTGTTATTTAATTTTTATGATGCATTGTTACTAAGTTTGTTATCTCTCCATTTATCAGTAATTGGGCTGAATTAAACTGACAAGCTGACCATTTAATAATGAGGGCATATGCTTAAGCACCCAGGGCCCATGGTCAAGAAAACAGATTTCAGGGCACTGCAGGACCTTGGCCCATTAGGGCTGTTTGCACCACCGAGTTTAGTTTTAGTTTATTACCGTATTTTCCAGCGTATAAGACGCACCCCCTTTTTTATACACATTTTTGAAGGACAAAACTTTATTACCGATCATTATAATAAATTTACAGTATTTTAAATATAAATACAATATAATACTTTATACCCACAATCCATCTGGGGACGAGCTTTTAATTTTCTTCTTCAAAATCTAAACACTCATCACCATAGCTAAATGAAAAGTCACTTGAAACCTCTCCTAAATAAGCATTCGAGTCCTCATATAACAAATTGTCCTCTGTGCCATCCAGTGTACTACTAATGCCACACTTCTTACACGATTTAACCTCTGCCTCTGTTTTCACAGCATCCCATGATGGTTTGACCCATTCACAAACTTTCGAAATCCTAGGCCTCCTTCTTCCTGATGGTGTAACCTCAATATTTGAAGACTGCATCCAGCTTGCATGCTATGTTATAGTAATTTCAACATTGTTTTTGAGCCATAATGTGCCAACAAATTTAAGAATACCAAATGGTAGAAATTTCTCCCACTTAAAAGTCGTTCGCAAGAACTAGACCCAGCTGTGATCATCGATGACAGCACATGTGCATTTACTAATGTAACTGTAATATTCCCACACTCCGCAAGGAAACAAATAAATAAATAAATAAATAAATAATCACGTAACTCCAGAAAAGAGGAAATTTCCAGAAATTAATGCAATAAAAAATTGAGTATCGACATACAAGATGCACCTCGTTCTTCTTGCCTGTTTTCAAAGAAAAAAAGTGTGTCTTATACGCCGGAAAATGCACTAATTAAAACTTTCTTACATTTATTGGAAAAATATACTCATTTTATATGCTTAATTTCATTTACATAACTATGCTCACTGTAGTTATTGGCTATACTAAATTTTTGAATGAAGAAATGTTAAGTTTTATTTGCACAAAAACTATGAGCACATGTTCTATAGCAATATGATGTACACAAAAATGATACACAAAAACTATGAGCATATGGTTTTATAGCAATTTATATGAGCAAAGTTTTACAGAAAAATGTAAATAAATCATAAATGCATGAGATATAATTTCAATACAATGAGATATTACAATAATCACTCAGAAAATCTGATATGATTATGATGAATATATTCAATAATTTAAAAAAATCCAAAGATTCCAGAGAGATTTTAATAACTGAAAGAGTGTAACTTTTTACTGAATCAATAAAACGCTTTTCTGCTGTTATCAATTTTATAGGAGGTACAGATAGGGCCTGCATTCGAGAACATTCTGGGTCAAACCAGTAAGAAATGGATCTAAATGGTTCTCCGACCCTCTACAGCATACTGCCAATTTTGTTGCCAGATGTCACCAAATGGACGATTTCTCGCCATATCCAGCAATTTTAAACCTGCTTTGTGGAGAAGCTATCTTATTGCAGCTGGACCCTTTGGAACAGTACTTTTAAGTCAATTTTTTAAAAGTGTTCTGTTTTCAGGTTTTTAGAATAATTACGTAATATCCTGACCTTTTTCTCTTTTGCAGAATTTCAACATCTAAAAAAAAAAAAAAAAAAAAAAAATTTAAATTCTTTATCAAGCAGATTACAAATACTGGAAAAAAAGGTGGACTTGCTGAAAACTCCTCACTGTGCAACTGAAGCTCAACCAAAAAATTCAGAATTAAATATATTCCCTTTAAAAACTGAATTAGAACTTCAAATTTTTGAGGAAATGTTTCTTGACAACACAGCTTCTGTGATATTGTGAAATAATAATTTTTTACATTAATCTTAATAGTTTCATCATTTTATATCATTTTATAAAGTAATTTCTTTTACATTTTTACTTAAACCAAAATTTTATAATTCAGTATTATCTTATTTTCTTTATATAAAAACTAACTGCATAAAATGCAGTAAAATATAAATATGAAATTTAAAGCAATGAAAACGTTATGATTTTATAAATAAATAAGTTTATAGATAAGTTTATAGATAAGTTTATAAATAAGTTTATAAACTTATCTATAAACTTATTTAATATTAAATGTTACATTTGCATTTTATTTTGAGGAAAGTTAGATTTCTTGCATGTTTCTTAAGTGTTCTGTGAAGTTGAAATAATTTTCTTAAATAATTATTTTTAGATCAATAAATTAAATTATATTAATGGTAAAGGAGACTACCAAATCGTAACGAATATTTTAAGTGATGTCGGACATACTAACTGAAGAGTACAGTTGGGTATACAGTAATGCATCTCCTTTTTTAGTACTTTTATTGATAAATTATTAGTACAAGTTTGTAGTTTGGTCTTTGAATCTTAACATTATTTTAATTACCAGACTAGCTGTTTAAAAACAGTCATGCATGTATTAAAAAATTCAAAAATTACCAATCATGTCAGGATATAATATATTTTCTTGAACATTTAAAACTGCATTATTTTTATACAAATTTGATGCTCTCAAAATCTATTAGGCTACCTTAATTTTCCAGTGAAAAAATAATAAAATAATATAATCCTACATTTCGAAACTATAAAAATTATATTTCATTTATTTAATGAATAAATTGTTGCAAAATATCTGAAATTCGTAGAATTTTATAAAATAATGTAACCATAGCTATTAACCTAATTTTACATCAAATATTTCGATAATTATACATGAGCAAATAAATACCGCTAGAGCATTTAGATGTTTAATCTAATATTAAACGGTTATTTAATTCACCCTTATTGCTTATGAGAGATAACGGAAATTTAAAATTTTCTTTTAATTATGAAAAAGGCATAGAAAAGTTGGCTATGGAGTTTTCAGATATCGATAGTGCAGAATCTGGTGCCGAAACAACGAAAAGAAAACACCAGCGACTTCAATTCTACGATTCTTGAATGAGTAAAAAAAGTAAACAAGTAAAAAAGTACTACAGTAAAAAAGCTAGCGAGCTGTGCTTGCCATTGCCACCAGAGTGCACACAAGGAAAATATTTTCAACCAGAATTTTCTGCATCTGTTTCAGCCAGTCCTCACTGGAGCTCTGGGGACTATAATACTCGAAAAGCACGTTCATCAGAAGGACCCAATAAAGGTTTCATACTGTTGCATTCCTGTACAGGTTCATGCAATTTGGAGTGGTTAATGACAACATTTGATGAAGTAACAAAGTATTTACCAGTATTACTCAGCGTGGGTAACAAAGTATTTACCAGTATTACTCAGGACAGCTCCAAAAACATGTTTACAGCCATCGAAAAACTGTGACAAGCACGCTGAAAATATCAGCAACACAGCCTTCAGGCTATAACAGTGAAGACAGCTTCACGGCGAAGCACTAGAGTACAGCTCCCAACTCGGTTCAGTCCTGTCCGAACTCGACGTACTCTCGAGACTCTCCATGCTACAATTCGTGATACACTCGATGATAAGCACAAGAATACAGCTCCCGACACGGTTCAGTCATTCTCGGAGCTCAACACACTCTTAAGATAAAATTCGATGATGCACTAACTCGCGATACACTAAAAGACTCTCTCTACACACTCGACAATCAACTCAATACTAGACTGAAGATCAACTCAATAGACTCGAGATACTACTGCTACTCTGCGTACAGGCAGGGCCTGCATTCCAGAACATTCTCAGTCAAACCAGTAAGAACTCCATCTAAATGGTTCTCCATCCGTCTACGGCATATTGCCAATTTTGTTGCCAGATGTCACCAAATGGGCGATTTCTTGCCAAATCTAGTAATCCTAAACCTGCTTTGTGGAGAAGCTATCTTATTGCAGCTGGACTTTTGGAACAATACTTTTAAGTCAATTTTTTAAAAGTGTTCTGTTTTCAGGTTTTTAGAATAATTATGTAATACCCTGACCTTTTCTCTTTTGCAGAATTTCAACATCTAATCTTAAAAAAAAAAATTAATTCTTTATCAAGCAGATTACAAATACTGGAAGAAAAAGGTGGACTTGCTGAAAACTCCTCACTGTGCAACTGAAGCTCAACCAAATAATTCAGAATATATTCCCATTAAAAACTGAATTAGAACTTCAAATTTTAAAGGAAAAGTTTCTCGAACAACATATGTCTGTGGTCTTGTAAAATAATAATTTTTTACAATAATCTTAACAGTTTCATTATTTTATAAAGTAATTTCTTTTACATTTTTACTTAAATCAAAATTTTATAATTCAGTATTATCTTATTTTCTTTATATAAAAACTAACTGCATAAAATGCAGTAAAATATAAATATGGAATTTAAAGCAATGAAAACGTTATGATTTTATAAATAAGTTTCCATTACATTTGCATTTTATTTTGAGGAAAGTTAGATTGAGTGTTCTGTGAAGTAGAAATAATTTTCTTAAATGATAGAATAAGATATCCTGTTGGTTATGCATTTAAATATTAAAGTGAATTTTTATTTTTAGATAAATAAATTAAAATATATTAATGGTAAATGAGACTATTAAATTGTAATGAATATTTTGAAGTGACGTCAGTCATACTAACTGAAGAGTACAGTTGGGTAGGTGCCAAAAAAAGAAGGCATTTAAATCCTTTAAGTTATCATAAGTTATTTTATGTAAGTCAACATTTAAAAATATCGGGTCAGTTCATAAATTTGTGCGCATTAGGAGCATACGTGGAATTCACTATGACGCATTTATTAAAACAATACAGTTCTGAACCTGTTGAAACTTGTCATTGTTTGACTAACATATTATTTAGTTCATCACCAACTTTCGTAAATATCGAACATATTTTAATACCCATAGAAGATGAATATAGATAATCAGTACAAACGTGCTGTGCTAAATTTTTTATTTTCGTGTGGTGAATCTGCCAGGTTTGCAGTGATAAAAATTAATAGTGTGCATGGCAAACACATTTATTACTGTAAGGACTGCCCAGAAATGGTTTAAAAATTTTTAAGTTTGAAAAAGCAGCATTGATGATGAACCCGGTTCAGGACGTTTTGAACTGTTAGAACCAAATCAAATGATTCATTCAGAAGTTTATAGTGAACAACTTTGCCGTCTAAACTCAGAATTGATCAAAAAACGCCCATGATGGGTGAATATCAAGAAAGTGTTGTTTCATCATGATAATGCTAGACCGCATACAGCTCGAACAAAGCTGCAAAAAATGGGTGAATTTAATTGGGAGCTTTTGCCAAATCCTGCTTACTCCCCAGATATTGCCCCGAGTGATTTTCACTTATTTCGTGCCTTACAAAATTTTTTACTGGGAAAAAAATTAAACTCTAAACAGGATGTACACAATGAACTTTCAAGTTTTTTTTGCATCAAAACCAGAGTCTTTCTACAGCAATGGCATAAAAAAGCTGCCTGTAAGATGGCGAGACATTGTAGATAATGGAGAAAATATATAATTGATTAAAATGTTAAATTGTGTTTTTTTATATTATTTAAAAATTTACCAAAAAAAATGTGCACGAATTTATGGACTGACCCAATATATTTTTATGTACCTCATCATTTACAAAATATCTTGATAATTTACGTTCAATTAATTTCATAATATGAAATCTGGGTTTTCATCCACAGAGAAAACGTTGGCGCTTCGGGAAAGAACCTGTTGGTGTCGTTGCATTTTTACTCGCCAAGCTCGCGGTTCATTGACGATGAACCGAGCCGTAAACGTGATTTTTAGTGCATTCCAGTTAGCAGACAAAACAATATATTAAGCATATGGTAGTAAAAATTCACAGATAATAAGCATGTAGATGTAAAACTCTCCGGTTGAACGTGATATACAAAAATAAATTTGTATTAAATTCAAGTTAGCACAGAAAAGAATAGATTAAGCATAAGACAATATATAAGCATTTATAACGGAAATAAAAATTTATTTAAAAAATATAAATTAATAATAATATACTGAAATTAACCGGTTAAACGTGATATATGGAAAAAAAAATTGTCTTAAATTCCAGTTAACACAGAAAGCAATATATTCCTTATGACAGCAGTAGTTTGCCAATTTTGATGACCACGGTGATGCATCAAACTATTCTGTCATCTTAGATAACCAATAATATTTTTTATTTCAATTTAACCATCTATTTATGTCACACCTGCCATCCTCTGAAAGGTTATTGTTAGAAAAGCATTAACAATATATTATCTTGTTAAAATTTTACATCATAAAAATTGATTTATTCTCATACTTTTAGATGACAATAACCAATAATGAAAATAAAAGCATTACTTAATTATTTAAAATGCGCATGCACATTTTTGCGGTCTACGAAAACAAATTATTTTAGAAGTTGGAAACCTCATGGTTCTTAGAGCTGTTAATAATTAAGAACACAACGTGAACAGCCGTGTTACAAATTAGCATTCACCCCTCCTTTCATCCCGAACCAAAAGCCTCATCTATCTAAGAAAATATTTCTACCTATTCGTTGTTAAAAAATTGAGAAAAAATAATAAATAAGAGAAGAATAATATAAACCTGCAAATGCGAACAACGACAGTGATAATTCAACAAAATGAACGCAAGAGGAATGGTTGCAAACTTCGAACAAGCGAATAGGATAAATCTGCTGAGTTACCAGGTTTGAACTATTATCGACAAAGTTGCCGATATTTACATTTACCAGGTTCTCTGCGGAAGTGCTTCTTAAGCTACACCCAGCACCCATAGCTCTCAGTCTTCGAGTCAAATCTTAATTATTTGAAAAATCGAATAAAATAAGACCAGTGTTCCGGTGAAGAGTGCTATTAATACTAGCTACTAGATGCATATGTGAGTCTCCCAGAAGAAATAAATCTAGAAGAAATATTAGCATCTGGGATGCTAATATTTCTTATTCTAATATTCCTTTATATTCTAATATTCCTTTTATAATTTATGCTAATATTCCTTCATGCTTAAATGCATGAAGGAAGGGGAATATATTTAGGGTCTGAACCTGTTAAGTCAAGAAAACTTTAAATGAATTAGAAGACAAAATAAAATAGCAGTTTTATCTGATCACAAATCTTTTTTTTTTCTCAAAATTATGTTTAATCCTAATTTGTTCTGTTATTTAATTTTTATGATGCATTGTTACTAAGTTTGTTATATCTCCATTTGTCAGTAATTGGGCTGAATTAAACTGACAAGCTGACCATTTAATAATGAGGGCATATGCTTATATGCTCCTCAGGGCCCATGGTCAAGAAAACAGATTTCAGGGCACTGCAGACCTTGGCCCATTAGGGCTGTTTGCACCACCGAGTTTAGTTTTAGTTTATTACCGTATTTGCTGGCGTATAAGATGCACCCTCTTTTTTATGCACATTTTTGAAGGATAAAATTTTATTACCGATCATTATAATGAATTTACAGTATTTTAAATTTAAATACAATGTAATACTTTATACCCGCAAATCCATCTGGAAAAGTGCTTTTAATTTTCTTCATCAAACCCTAAACACTCATCACCAGAGCTAAATGAAGAGTCACCTGAAACCTCTCCTAAATCAGCATTCGAGTCCTCATACAACAAATTGTCCTCTGTACCATCCAGTGTACTACTAATGCCACACTTCTTACACGATTTAACCTCTGCCTCTGTTTTCACAGCATCCCATGATGCTTTGACCCATTCACAAACTTTTGAAATCCTAGGCCTCCTTCTTCCTGATGGTGTAACCTCAAAATTTGAAGACTGCATCCAGCTTGCATGCTATGTTATAGCAAATTTGATGTTGTTTTTGAGCCATAATGTGCCAACAAATTTAAGAAAACCAAATGGTAGGAATTGTTGCCCAAAGTTTCAAAAACATTAAAGTTTAAACAAACCCAGCTGTGATCATAGATGAAAGCACATGTGCATTTACAAAACTCTACGTAACTGTAATATTCCCATACTCCACAAGGAAACAAGAAAAAACTCGCATAACTCCAGAAAAGAGGAAATTTCTAGAAATTAATGTAATAAAAAATTGAGTATCGACGTACAAGACGCGCCTCGTTCTTCGGACCTATTTTCAAAGAAAAAAGTGCGTCATATACACTGGAAAATGCACTAATTAAAACTTTCTTACATTTATTGGAAAAATATACTAATTTTATATGCTTAATTTCATTCACATAACTATGCTGACTGTAATTATTGGCTATACTACTTAATATTTGAATGAAGAAATGTAAGTTTTACTTGCACAAAAACTATGAGCATATGTTTTATAGCAATATGATGTACACAAAAATGATACACAAAAACTATGAGCATATGGTTTTATAGCAATTTATATGAGCAAAGTTTTACATAAAAATGTAAATAAATCATAAATGTGTCAGTAATATAATTTCAATACAATGAGATATAACAATAATCACTCAGAAAATCTGACATGATCATATCTGTCTGAAATGACTGTGTGTAAAACTGCTATTGTGACATTATACTGATTAAACTAATGTAACGTTGTGTGACATCCATCCTTAAAGCAGCGATTCTCAACATGTGGTACATAAGAGAAAAATAGGTGGTATGCTAAGAAACAAAGTTAAAAAATTCTGTGAAGAAAAAAAAGAACAACTGATCGAAAATTCCTGTGATTGAACTTCAACTGAAGGTTTCACAACTTTTGGCTGAACCAAAAAAAAAAAAAAAAAAATTAAAAGCATTTCAAATACAGCTATTAAATTTTTATTGCCTTTTCGCACAACTTATTTGCACAAACAAGGATTTTGTTCCATGTTTTATTTCAAAAATAAATACAGAACAAAATTAAAAGTGGATCACACATAAAGCTAAGTGAAATAAGGCCAGACATAAAGAAATTGGTCTCTAGAATTTAAGTATTATAACTTAAATTTTGATAATTAAAATGGTAACCAATTTTTAATCTAATATTTTTTATGTGTGCATATTTAATACAAATAGCCAATAGCTCGTGCAAATCACAGATGTATATTTTTTTAAATACAGTCAAATACCGAAAATCCACTGACCTGAAATCCGCGTTGCCTCTCAAAATATAAACATTCAGTTTATAGGTTTCGGAAACCACAACATGGAGCACGAAATATAGAAGAAAAAATACTTACCGGATAATGACATCATAATTACCGAGTAATAATGAGTCATAACGGAAATACCCAATTATTGACAGCATGATAAAAGTGTTTTCTTCTCTAATCTCTGCATCGAGGTAAGAAAGCAGATGATTCACTGAACTCTTCTTTCAAGTTTACGATTCATGTTGTATTTTCTGAGCTCTGTTATTTCACAAGATTATTTAATGCTGCTTTTTTTTTATCCGGACATTTTGTGGATAAGTTAAGAATATTTTAAATTTCAGCCCTTTTAATACAATGACAGAAAAGAAACGCACTCATGATTTTACTGCTTGCAACGTTGAAAAACGTTAACACATTGCATTGACGATAATGCAAAAAGTGCAAATTCTGCAAAAGATGGAGGCAGGTGCCACTCCTCGGTTTATAGCAGAATCGTATGGAATTGCGACATGATTGTGTATGATATATGGAAAAATAAAGAAGAGCTGTTAAAATTTTACAGCAACAGTGATTCTAAAACCGGAATCCGAAGCCGGAAATCTTTACACTAGGAAAAATCGGCAAACCTCGATGCCATTTCATACGAGTGGTTCTGGCAGCGGCTCGAGTGATGGGGTACCAATTTTAGGACTGCCGAGAGAAAAGGGAAGCAGATTCATGCTGATTTAAAAATAGAGAAGCCTATATATAATCAATTTATATATGTAATAATCATTTACTGCATAAAATAAACTATTGTAATAAATATATGTAATATGCCTTATTTATTTAGCACTTTTAGCCTGAATATTATGATTTATCTTTTCTGTCCCGAAATCTGCAAAATCCTAAAATCCACACAACCTCTGGTCCCAAGCTTTGTGAATTTCTGGAGACTTCTACTGTATTTCTATTCAGAACTGAATAATAATTATTGTAAAATGTACTAGTGGTACTAAAGTTTTTCAATTTTTGTTTAGATGGTATGTGTTAGCCAAAAGGTTGAGAACCGGTGCGTTAAAGAAATTAAATTTATGTCACTTTGTTATGTTACATTCGTGTCACTGTGACATTACAAAATTCGCAGTGTGACATAACATCAGTATTGCAGCATGACTTTTATTATCATATTCAAAGAGAAAGAAACAACAACAAAAAAAGAAGCCAAGGGAAAAAAATTCATATCTTACCTCTCGGTCTCCACATCCAAAGGGCGTTTTTGCCCACGCCCTTCTGGGCGCTCTCCTTTCCTGTAATAAACAAAAGTAGGTACAATTTTATTCCCAAGACCATAACAAACCACAGTGACAGTACATGCATAAAAGCACCAAATCTGGCACACACATCCATTTAAGTCATAAATTGACAAGCACATAAATTTAGACTTCTAAATGCAAGTGAATTATGACTGCACATAAATTTATATAGCTCTAAATTTTAATTTACCACTGAAATACAGGTTTAATTTTTATACTTTTTAATAGTGCATTGGATCTATCTATTTAGAAATTGCCTAAAGATGAAAATTTTGCAATAAAATTTTTACAAAGAAAAGGCATTCATGATAGAAAATTAGGTTTGAACTATAGTCCAAGAACCATGAGATGAAACTATTTTGTTTTTAACCTTTTAGGACCTATGGATTATTCCGTATTGAAAGATGGCTTTCCATATCATTACATGCAAAATACTCGTCAGATTTTGATAGATACGAAATCTTTTCGAATGATTTTTTTTTAGCATTACATTTTTCATCACTGGGAACGGAATATTCCCCCTATCTCCTGATGCACTCAACAGGTAGTGGGAAATAGCAATCGTTAGAGAAAGATGTTATACAATGTGAGGTTCATAAACAAAACCTTCGTATCCAGCCACACTATCTACTGATCTGAGGGCAATTTTCGTGCCGAAACCGAAATTGTCGCAAAAATTTTTGTGTATGCAAAAGATTTGTGAAACAAAATTTCTTCTACAAAAGAAAATGCAATTTGCACTGAACCCATGAATTACTTATAAAGAAATTTATATCACTTAATTTACAAATAATTTCTTTTAACATGGAATAAATAACTAAACAGGTATCTTACAATTACAGTCAAAAGTCGTTAATCCGGACTCGTCGGGACTTCAGCGATTCCGGATTATAGACCATCAGTTTAAATCTCGTAAGATGGCATGCAGAAATTCTAAAATTAAAAATATGAAACCGTAATTTATGAAATAAAGAACAATTATGATCTAAAGGGTATCAAAATTTACAAAAAAAAAGCTTAATCTTTATTTGTTTACTTTATTAAACATTTCTTTCAATGTAAGTTGTTTAAGTTGCTTCGTTTTATGTGTTAATACTTTCTCTTTAATTCTATAAACAGACATAATTTTTTGTTCAGTTACAAAGTTCCGCTGTTCAAGTCCCGTAATTGCTGTGCCGAGAATACCGACTAACTTGTCAATCAAAATTTTTTCGTTTTCACTAACCTCTCTGTCACCTTCTTCATGTCTTTATCCATTTTTTGCAGCAATTCCACTTTTTGTTTGATGGACATCGAAACATACTTTCGTTTTGTAGATCCTTTAGGAGCTCCAGCATCGGAAATTCTATTTGACATAATCGAAAGTTCAAGTTTACTTTTATAAAATTGCTCTTACAGTCTGAAAAAAGTAATAAGCCGGATCCAGTTCGACGATTAAGGAACAACGCAATCATCAACATTAACTGAAATAGATAATTAGATAATTTTAGCTTATACCGTCCGTTTTACATTAAACGCGCACGCGAAAACGTTTTCTGCACTTGCGCAGATGCATATGCGCAGTCGTAAAGGTCTAACGCACACGCGTAAATGCCTATGCGCATGTATCAACGCGGCGCATGCACAGAAAGTTTTTAGCTTTGAGGTCCGGATTATAGATCATTCCGGATTATGGGTGTCCGAATTAACGACTTTTGACCGTATGTGAAATAACATAATCTTTAAGTATCATCAGAGCTAGACCCAGTCCTGTAGGCAGTCGATATCAGCTCCTGAATTTAATTTATTCTGACCTTTATTTTGCATGTGTTTCCTTCGGGATTCGCATACAATGTCTTATTTTAGGACACCATCCTGTGATGACAATGATTTTAGTGATGCTGGTTCCGAGCAGTCAACTTTTTCATTACCCAGCACATCACGAAGAGGATTTATGAAGAACCCTGCGTCTTACCAAGCAGTTAAACCAACGAAAACTAAAAAAGAAGAAATTAGATAATACTCCAGTTTCTCAGGAAGAATTGCATACGATGATTCGGAAATTATATCCAAATACCACTCCACTTTCTCAGAAAGAAATACTGAAGTTAAAAGATGAAAATGTGGAATTGCCGTTTTTAATTGAAATGATTACTAAACATGGAATTGATGAAATCCGAAGTGTAATGACGAAACAGGATGACACTCCTAAAGAAACGCAGACCACCACATCTCCAAGCGTAGAAGACGGAAAGAAAAGAACTTGTATCGAAGAAACTCAAAAAACAGAAACGATCAACAGTGAATGGAAAACTCCTAAAAAGGTAGCAAAAATAGTAGATGAGCCGAAACCTATGGATATTGAACAGATTAATAGATTTCAAATCCTGCAGCAGCAGCCAGACGAAGGAAATAACACGAATTACGAAGAACCACAACCACCCATTGTCTTCCCTCATGATGAGATTGATTGGCTTGAAATGGATGAATTTCTCAAAAAGGAATGCAAGAAAGAATATGAAACAGTAGTAAAAGCAAAAAACATCTATATCTATATGTCAACGATGACTGACTACAAAAATATATGCAGAAGTCTTTTACAACAAAAAGCACTCTTATCAACCACATAATGAAAAACTGCTAAGAGTTATTTTGAAAGGGCTCCCAGCTTCAGTGAAGGCACAAGCAATTCTGGAAAATTTAGAAAGCAGAAAATACCCAATACTAAAAGTGAAACAGTTTACAAAAGGACACAAGGATAATATAGAAAAACTACTGATTTTTCTACTTGAACAAGGACACTTAATTCACAATTTAAGCAATGTCTTCAGTTTTTCAGTTACCATCGAAAAATTTACGCCAAGGAAAAGACCGGTACACAGCTACCGCTGTCAAGAGTGGGGACTCTCACAAATGTATTGTAATAAACCAGAGAGGTGCTGCAAATGTGGTGAGAATCACAGAAGTAACACCTGCCAACTTAAAAAAGAAGAAAAGCCGAAATGCATTTTTTGCAATTTAGATCATGTTTCGAGCTATCGTAGATGCATTGAATATTGCAAGAGATTCGAGAAGAAAACGCAAAAGCCCCAGCCAGCAGCTCCTAAAAATGATAAACAAAACTTCCCTGAGATGCTAAAAACAGCAGACATCCCAGAAAAGTTAAGCACGCCAAAAATTTCCTACAGTCAGAAGCTTCAAAGGAAAATCAAACCACCTAATGATATCAGCGAAGCAGTCACCTGGCTAAGTAATGACAAGTAATGACTTCTTAAAGACGATGATAGCACAAATTGGAAGAATTCAAGCAGCGAAAAGCACCAGCAGTTAAGCTCAAAGCGGGATTCCAAGCAGCAATGATCATGATGAACTTTGCCGATGAAAATTAGACAACTTCAGACCCCTCTAATAGATGTCAGCACATGAGACCTTCACTAAGCCTAAATCTCCTTTCCTGGCCAGCTTCTGCCACCACCGATAGATGGAGCCACAATATCATCGCAGCTAAGCCTAACATCGAATTTTGCGCCACTTACGGGATGACCAACAGATGGCAGCACATCTGCATGAGATGAACTTTTTTATTTCTCTTTACAAGCACTTAGGAAGCACTTTTTTCTTTCCAAATAGAAGCGAAATGCTTCTGGAGGCATTTTTTCTTTTCATGCAAATATAATTCTGTTTTACTAAAATTAAGGATTATGAAATTTATTTTTATATAAATAACTCTGCAAAAAGAAATCTCCAGGTGTCTTTATTCCCCTTATTTTTCTATTATTATCATCATAAAAAAAGAAAAGAAATAATAGCATTTACCTTAAAGATAATTAGATTATTTTAAAAATACAATCTGTAAGCATTTTCTTTAACTTGATATAAGATCCATTTATTTTAAATACTTTTCTAAAGCGTTTTATAAAAAATAATGTAAGCACAAACCATGTGGTTGAAAAGTTATGTAAACCCCCCAAATAAATAAATAAAAAATGAAAACAATTTCAGTTTTTATAGGATAAAAATTAGGTCCAAACAGGCAATTTTTTCATTTATAGACACATACATGCTTCGAAAGACTTTTGGCCTAATGCTACTTTAGACTAAAAGTATTTAAAAGCTACATATCTTTAGAATTTAGGACGGACTGTCTTGACACTTAAAATAAAAATGTTTTATTAATTACACTGCTTGCTTTAAAACTATGTTTCTTAATCAAAAATTCATTAAATTTTTATAAAACATAAAATAATACACTTATAAAAGAGCCTGAGGCAATTTATTACAATTAATTAAATTGTTTAATTTCCTTACTGAGTTTGATCTTTTAATTTCTATTTAACTACTTTTATTAAACTTCAATTTACAATATAAAATTAGTTAAATTTTTACAAAATATAAAATTACACTGCTCGCTTTAAAACAATGATTTTTAATCAAAAATTCGTTAAATTTTTTAAAAATATAAAATAGACAATAAAAATATGATAAATGCCAAATTCAGGCTTCCAAGAGCCCATGTTCGAGTAGAGGAATATATTATCCAAAATTTAATGACTATAAGCAACATTGCTTTTCCACAATGCGAAAACATACATACGTTCATGCAAATTCTCATTATTTTGTTTCTTTAAATATGATACAGGGCTATAACATTTGGTGGCAACAATTTCAAAATGGATTCAGACATTTAATGTGATTTGACACAAAATGCCATTTTCAAACTAATAGCCCTTCTGGGCTAATTCCCCATTTGGGCTTTAGAAAAAAATTATAAAATTAAAAACATTAAAAAAAGGCTTTAAATTTTATATTACACCCAAAGTTTTAATGTTTTGTGTGTTATCTTTATTTCTTTAATACCCTGTTCTTCGCACTTAAAGCATGTAATATTCAAGTAAACAGTAATATAAAAAAACATTTAAAAATGCCTATCTTCAAAATTTCCGATAGCCTCACTAAAGATAAAGAGATTTTTTTTCCCATACAGCATTACCATTGCTCCCTTTGAAATCACTGAGTTTGTTAATCAAAAAACAGTTTACAAAGAGCATTATTTACAGATATGTAAAAATAATCAAAGATGATGAAGCAAATACGAGGTGTGACACAAAAAAAAAAAAAAAATGAAACTAAGTGTCTAGCTTGAAAAAAAGTGGAGTTGGCAACAACTACGAGGGCCATCCAGGAAGTAGATTACGTTTCCGTCTGTGTCCGCTAGGGGCGGGGCTAGCGCGGCCATCTTGGGGTCAGAGCGTTGCGCAGCTCAGTCTGCATCTAGCCGTGCTAGTGAGAGGTTCGTGCTGTGCTCCGTTCAGATACTGTGACGGTTTGAAATGTCTGCGTTAATTGAAAATCCCGCGAGCTGCGAGGTGCGCTCAGTAATAAGGTTTCTGACTGCAAAAAACTGTAAACCGATAGAAATTTATCGGCAGCTTCGTGAAGTGTATGGGGACAACATTATCACTGAAGGTGGAGTGCGTCAGTGGGTCATAAGATTTCAAAATGGCCGAACCAATGTTCACGACGAAGATCGAAGTGGGAGACCCAGCATAGTGACCGCCGAACTTCTCGAAAAAGTCGATGCTAAAGTCCGTGAAAATCGAAATTTCACAATAACGGAACTTTCTTTGAGTTTTCCACAAATTTCGCGAAGTTTGTTGCACGAAATCATCAGCGAAAAGCTTGGTTACCACAAGTTTTGTGCAAGATGGATTCCAAAAATCTTGACAGAGGACCACAAAAATCAGCGAATGGCTGCAGCGTTGAACTTTTTGGATGCTTACCAAAAGGATGGTGACTCTTTACTCGATCGCATCGTTACTGGTGACGAAACATGGGTGAAACATGTGAACTGTGAAACGAAATTGCAATCAATGCAGTGGGGGCACACAAGTTCTCCCCAAAAACCCAAGAAATGCATGCAAACAATGTCGGCAAGGAAGATGATGGCGACTGTTTTTTGGGACAGAAAAGGTGTAATTTTGGTGGACTTCCTGGAAAGAGGCACTACAATAAACTCTCAAAGGTATTGCCAAACTCTCCAAAAACTCAGAAGAGCAATTGAAAACAAGCGCAGAGGAATGTTGAGCTCTAAGATCTTGTTGATTCACGACAACGCCCGGCCCCACACGGCAAATGTCACTCGTAAAGTTCTTGAATCTTTTAAGTGGGAGTTGTTTCCTCATCCGCCGTACAGTCCCGACCTGGCACCGAGCGACTTCCACCTATTCCCAGCAATGAAGAAGTGGCTGGCTATGCAGCGTTTTGATGACGACGCACAGCTGCAAGAAGAGGTAACGAAGTGGTTGAAGGCGCAGGCGGCCGAATTTTTCGACGAAGGAATTTCCAAGCTCGTACATCGCTACGATAAATGCCTTAATTTGTATGGTGACTATGTAGAAAAGTAGTATTTGAGTGTGGCTTTCATCTGTATATAATAAAATTTGTTTCCTATACTTTGTTTATTTTTTTATTCCAAAACGTAATCTACTTTCTGGATAGCCCTCGTATTTTGGTGAAGTCATTCCACACACCTCCTCTATCCATGTGGCCAGTTTCGACTTAACCAACCACGCTAGTGGGGAGTACTGCATCATTGAGTTAACATTTGCAACTGCATTCTGCTGGAAAAAATGTCTAATGTAAAAAACCAAACAGTGAATCAACATCAAGTTTCTTGTGAAACTTAAGAAATCAGCCACAGAAACATTTCAAATGCTAACTGAAGCTTATGGAGACGAAACTTTGTCTCGGGCACGTGTGTTTGAATGGCATAAGTTGTTTTCAAAGGGAAGAGACAAGGCACACATGTCAAAATCAAAAGTGTTACGACACTGAAGCACTAAAAAGACTGTCAAAAAATTAGGGAAAAAAGGCCATGGTTGTGGAATGATGAATGGTTGTTGCAGCAGGACAATGCATCAGCTCACATGGCTTATGGAGATGAAATTTTGTCCCATGCATGTGTGTTTGAATGGCATAAGCTGTTTTCAGGGGGAAGAGACAAAGAATGCATGTCAAAATCAAAATTCATGGCAATAATGGAATTCCATTTGCACTAGGACAATGCATCTGCTCACATGGTCCTATCTGTCAAGCAGTTTCTGACCAGCAAAACATGACTGTGATGGGGCATCCTCCTTATTCACCTGACATAGTATCATGCAACAGTTTTTTAATTTCCTAAAGTTAAATCTTGCTTAAAGGGAAGCCATTTTACCTCAGTTAAAGAGGTTCGGGCAAAAACACAGAACCTCCTGAAGGGCCTTCCAAAAATCTCGCTCCAGAACCCTTATCGGCAATGGCAGCACCGAATGCAGATGTGTGTGAATGCTGAGCAGATGTGTGTAAATGCTGAAGGGGACTCCCTTGAAGGTGCACAGAAGAACTGATACTGTTAAGTACAATGATTTATTTTACCAGTCTCGTTTTTTTTTTTTTTTTTTTTTTTTTTTTTTTTTTTTTTTTTGTGCCGCACCTTGTATACTGACTCATCTCAATATTGACGAAGCTTTCCTCAGCTTTTGTCACATCACAAATCAATCATCTAAAGGTATTTCTTTATACCCGTGTAATATTTTGCAAGTAAATGAAATTCATTTTTCAAAATGCTGAGGACAAGGATGATGGAATACATTTCATCATTTTATATCATTTTTTAAAGTAATTTCTTTTACATTTTTACTTAAACCAAAATTTTATAATTCAGTATTATCTTATTTTCTTTATATAGAAACTAACTGCATAAAATGCAGTAAAATATAAATATGGAATTTAAAGCAATGAAAACGTTATGATTTTATAAATAAGTTTCCATTACATTTGCATTTTATTTTGAAGAAAGTTGGATTTCTTGAGTGTTCTGTGAAGTTGAAATAATTTTCTTAAATGATAGAATAAGATATCCTGTTGGTTATGCATTTAAATATTAAAGTGAATTTTTATTTTTAGATCAATAAATTAAAATATATTAGTGGTAAAGGAGACTACAAAATTGTAACGAGTATTTTGAAGTGACGTCGGTCATACTAACTGAAGAGGACAGTTATGTAGGTGCCAAAAAAAGGAGGCATTTAAATCCTTGAAGTTATCATAGGTTATTTCATGTAAGTCAACATTTAAAAATATCGAGTCAGTCCATAAATTTGTGTGCATTAGGAGTATACGTGGAATTCACTATGATGCATTTCAGGGTTCGTACACATTTCTGCACATGGAAATCAAGTACTTTTAAGGACTTTTAAGGACCATTAATGAAAATAATTAAGGACCTATGAGCAAATGGGAACTGAATAAATTCAATTGAAGATATTATCTATGCCTGAATTTCCCTTTTGCAATACCATCCTAAAAATAAAATAGATCCCTAATTAGTATGCATTATTACTAAACATGAATTAATTAACATAATTGTTAATAAGTTTGAAAATAAAATAAACTTTATGCAATTTATCAAGTTGCATTAAATATTTTACACTTATAATTGTTGGTCATATTTGAAAGAAGATAAGTGACATTTATGTTTTACTAACAGTTAGCTTTATGTTGATTTTTTTATGTCACATTTTGTCATATACTTGGTCAGTCTAGAGGTTTAGTAAATAAGCAGGAGGATTTTATGTCAAACTGAATAGGTTAAAATGAGAAGTAAGATCACAATCAGCATGATTCATAACCAAAAGACTGAATGTTGTCACCGCTGCTGCTTTAGAGAGGGACCTGCTGATTAGAACAAACCTGAAAGGCCTGATGTAGGCAAGATTGGCAAGTGTTGAAAGTTAGTCAGCTCTGTTTGATGCAGTTAGTGTCGTAGCCTCGTGTACATATCCAGGGATTATAACCCAGTCAATATACTTTAAGATTCCAATAAGCCATTAAGGCACCAGAAGTGATAAGTTGTTTTATATTATTTTTTAAGTCTAAATAGATTCATAGTAGAATATGTTTTACTTGAATTCTTAAGGGTAAGAAGTTAGTTATAAATAATTAAATTAGGTAGTTTGATAACCTTAGTCATTATGGATTTACATGACCACTATTAAATTTTATTTTTTAGCAATATTTGTTAGAAAAGCCCTATTAAAATCAAAATCTAATAAAATTTCACATTTTAAAGTATATGTAATTTATGCCACAGATTCTTAAACGATATTAAGATAATTACACATTAAAAGCTACAGAGCATTTATGTTTTGTAACAGTCAACAAAATATTTATCCGTCATTTTAATTTGAAACCTTCCCACACATTTTAGCTAGTTTATATCGATTTCCTTCTCTTTAAGCATCTTTTCTAACAATTAAGAGATTTGTCTCAATATGCAAATCAATGCTCTCACTAGTTTCTGTGTCTTTATCTCCAAACTTGTCAACCTCTCTACAATGTACCTATGAGGGTTTAATTGATCTGGTAAGAGTTAAATAGTCCAAAACTCCCGACAGGGGTGAAGCATATTATCGCTATGTCTGAATTGGGTTATTCAATTATGGCAAAGCACATGAGGGCTATCAGCCTAAAGGAAGGGATGCCTTCCTGGAGGACTTTCTAAGGGAAACGGGCTTGTATAAACGTTACACATGGGAAAAACCATGAAAACGCCCATGCAACCAGCCCGTTCGTGGGATTCGAAGCTCAGACCGAACTACCAGTGTTCAACGTCTTTACCGCTCGGCCTCTGGTGGGCCTTCCTATGTCTGAAATTAACTACAATATTAGACAAAGGATTAAATAAGCCTCTTGTTTAAAAAGAGCTTAGAACATAAAGGCATGTTCTGATGCTAACAAAATCAATTAAAGCTAACGGTGACGTAATTAAACAAGAACAGTCAAATTCAAACTAATAATGTGGACTTGTGGTAAAAAATTATACAATTTAATTTTAATTTAATCTGGCTCAATAACTCTTATCATATGAGGAAATAGAAATGGGGAATTAAAGTAAAGGTTGAAATCATAAACAATTGGGTAATTTACATAATAACAACTGCAGATATCTTTGAAGAATAATTTCCTTTATGTATTCAGTTTCTTTCTTCAACACGTTTCCTTTTCATTTTAGAATTTTTGGATTTAATTAAGGATTTCCGATATTCTAAAAAACACTAAATGCATTTAGAATGTACAGAAAAAGCGGTTAATTTTATTTCTTTAGTAATATGAACATTCGGAAACCTCGCTTCAGCACTGTTATCAGCAATGGCAGCGCAGAATGCAGATGTGTGTGAATGCTGAAGGGGACTCCCTTGAAGGTGATAATGTCACAGAAGAACTGATACTGTTAAGTACAATGATTTATTTTAACAGTCTCTTTTTTTTTTTTTTTTTTTTTTTTTTAATGTGTCGCACCTTGTATACCGACTGATCTCAATACTGAAGAATCTTTCCTCAGATTTTGTCATATTACAGATCATTCAGCTAAAGGTATTTCTTTATACCCGTGTAATATTTTCAAAGGAAATAAAATTCACTTTTCAAAATGTCAAGGACAAGGACGATGGAACACATAATGTGAGGGAAAGTATAATGAAGTGTGAAAGTGCATTCAAATAACACAACCAAATTTTCTGTACATAACCTAAGCTGCCCATAACTTTAATGGGGAAAGTGCAGAACTGACCACTGCTTGGCGCATTTTTAAGAACTGCACTAACTCAATACACATCGACCTATTTTCACTTAAAAAAAAACATCTCAGAATACCACAAAAATGGCATTTCACACTCCCTTGACTTTATCCATGTACACATCGACCAATTTTCACTTAAAAAGTCAAAGAAAATTGACAAAAAGTCCAATTCTCACTCTTGTAAAAGCGCCAAACATAACGTGCATGAACATAAACATGAGTGGGTGACTCTGCATTTCACTCGAATGGTGGGACTCTAGTGTAGAATTGGGTGCCCCTTCGATTAGCGACAATTTTTTGTAAAATTTTCGCGATGAAATCTCATTTCTGGTTACCATGATAATTTAACTTTGCTTTAGCCTCCTGATTATTTTTAAATAAAAATAGATTGATGTGTACATGGTCAAATTTAAAGCAGTGCACAATGCCTACTTTGTGCAATTCTGGGATTTTCCTAAGTGAAAACAAATCGATGTGTACATGGACACAAGAGTTAATGCAATTCTTTGCCATCTTGAAATTGTGTCTTCCTGGCGCCGATCTTGGCGTCAAAAGAATCGCCAAAAAATAAGGGGCACCCAATTGTAAACTTTTACCGAATGGTGGTTATACAGAAAAATAAAATACAAAAATCATAGCTCTTTGAATACAATAAAATACAATTTGAGATACATGATGACTATGGTGATGCATCAAACTATTTTGTCATCTTAGATAACCAATAATATTTTTTATTTCAATTTAATCATCTATTTATGTCACACCTGCCATCCTCTGAAAGGTTATTGTTAGAAAAGCATTAACAATAATCTTGTTAAAATTTTACGCCGTAAAAACTGATTTAGTCTCATAATTTTAGATGACAATAACAAATAATAAAAATAAAAGCATTACTTATTTAAAATGCACATGCACATTTTTGCGGCCTACGAAAACAAATTATTTTAGAGGTTAGAAACCTCATGGTTCTTTCTACTCATGGTTCTTAGAGCTGTTAATTATTAAGAACACAACGTGAACAGCCGTGTTACAAATTAGCATTTACCCCTCCCGCCGTATTTTCTTCCTTTCATCCCGAACCGAGAACCGGCATCAATCTACGAAAATATTTCTATCTATTCATTGTTAAAAAATTCAGAAAAAACAATAATATATAAAAGAAGTATAATATAAAAATCTGCAAATGCGAACAACGACAGTGATAATTCAACAAAATTTGAACGCAAGAGGAATAGTTGCAAACTTCGGTAAAATCCTAGTATACGGTGCAGCCTTGGCGCGATTTTGAAAATTATCGCCAACACCAAAAATGATCCAAAGAACGTCTATATACTATACACTATATACTATATGTGTATATATATAATTATATATATTCTTTAAGCAAATATGATAAATCCCCTGGGTTACCAGGTTTGAACTATTATCTCTAGAGTTGGCGATGTTTACATTTACCGGGTTCTGTGGGGAAGTGCTTCCACGTCTTGTTGTAAGTAGAGGAAAGTATCATTGAATAAAAATGCAGCACCGGCCAAATAATTTCCAGAAACGTTAAGAACAGTTTTTAATTTTCTATTAAAGACATCGCACCAGTCCTAGTATCCGGTGCACACGGGATTTGGCTACTTTTGGCGACTTTATGATGAGCAGTAAAAACGGGACATATACGATGAGTAGTTAACGGGTCATTCAAAGAAAATATACAGTTAAACATAGTATATAGTATGTATATAGTAAGTATATATACTATGTGTTTATAATATATATATAGACGTTCTTTGGATCATTTTTGGTGTTGGCGATAATTTTCAAAGTCGCGCCAAGGTTGCACCGTATACTAGGATTTTAAACCAATTTTTTCCCTTTACCTAACTAGTATACTAGCATCGATTTATGTATTTCTAGTTATATTTGTAGTAAATTAGTTAAATCCCACTGTTGTTCAGAAGAATATTTTTTTCCGTCGTTTAAATGTTAATGGACAAACGTTAGGCGGCACAATACGATGAAAAAAAAAAAATTAATAATCAATGCACTTGTGGATAAACTTTGCTATGTAACCAATACTGATGTAAAAAAAAACCTAAACACAAATATTAACGCTAATTAAACATTTCATAAATAGAAAATACACTAGATTAACATTAATACCACATATTAACACAATTAATTTCAAATACAGTTTATTATGAAAATGTAATGGGGATAATTTATAGCAAAATTCCATTTTTGTTAACAAAGGTTAAAAATTATAACCCTGGACATCGGTGATCTACCGACAAACGGGGCAGATATGAGGGGGGAGAACCTGGAAAAACAGGCAATTAAGAAAAAATATATAAATTAAAAATCCCTTACCTGGATTTCCTGGTCTTCTTATCCATTTTTTAAGTTATATTATACAATTAATATACAATCAAAAACTATTAAAAGACAGACTAAAAAATACAATATAAAGATTAAGAATATAATAAGAATTAAATTAATAATAAATAGTATGAATAAAATAACTAGCTAAGTAATAATATAATAAAGTAGTTAATATAATCAAAGGCTTTAATCGCAAAATGAGAGTGCTAGACGAGAAAGCTCAAATCTAGTATAACTGAAACTGGTCTGAGTCTTCGGAAGTCACTTTCCTGTCCGCCCAATCAAATATTATTACGTACTTTCTAGCCAATAAGAAAAATCCGTTAAAAATATCTGTAAAATTTCATTGGACAGAGTAGTACGGTTTATTAAGCAGCAAATTCGAACCGTTTGAATTAATGCAGGTGTTTTATTTTTCCTAAAAATAAACACTTCGTTTTCGAAGTGTGAACATTGTGACAGATGTTTTTAGAGACTGACAAATTTCACTTTAGTTTTAGACAAAGGAAATTATTTGATTAGCTGGGGGGGTGTCTTACTGTAGCAAGCAAGTAATTAATGGCGAAGGAAAAAAAGTTCTATTACCACCAGGCAAGAAACTTTCATTTAAAATCGAGAAATCTTAGTAATACTTGGAATGTATAATTATGATTTTAAAGATATTTACAGCAAAAGAGGCGTGTGGCCATTTTAAACCAAAGTTTTATTACTGAAACTTAATATATTTTTTGCTTACTTTATTCTCATGTACTGTTTTTGGATTTCTATATCTTGAATTTTCCTTCCACAGTTTTGCATCATTTATGTATACGAAACAGCTTTGGCGCGATTTTGAAAATTGTTGCCAACACAAAAATGACTCGCTTACTGCTCATCATAATGTCGCCAAATCCCGTATGTACCGTAAACTAAAATTAAAACATGTTCTCTCTCACACACACATACATACATATATATATATATATATATATATATATATATGCACACATATAAATTATATACATTGCTTTAGTTATTTTGTGGACAATTTAGGAATTTTTAACTTGTTATAGAAGGGATAGTGGTTGGTGACTCTGAGTGTCGTAATGAAGGACCCACGTTCGATTCCCGGAGATGTTTGTAAATGTAGAGTATCTGTGCAGCATGGGGGGCACTCTAAATACGAGGCGAACCGAAGTCCTCTCGAGAGGTTGGTAGTAGAGGAGGAGGAGTGGGGAAACTCTCGAATACGTCCGCCGGGGTGCTCTTCTTCAAAATTGAGAGTGGAACTGAGCAAATTCGTACTGTCACCTGTATGATGCTCAAGTCTCTTGGCAACGGCAGGTGATATCTTGCATTCCTTGCCACGATAATTTTCGTGGGCTTTTTCTGATGTTACAGTCAGACAAATGGAATCAGTCACATCAACAACGTTTGTCCATGGCTATTTCGGTAACAGTAACCGAATGATGACACTAAACGATGAGAAAATAATTGCCCTTCAAAACAGCCATGGAATTTAAATAAATGTGAATGTTCAGAAATATATAAATAGGTGCTTTTATAAAATTTTAAAGAGGAAAAATACTGTTCATATCCTTAATCTTAATATTCGAAGGGTATTCCTCGCTGAAAGAAAACATGCTAGTGTAAAATATTTATGCAAGAAAACAGTAACCTTAGCAGATGGTTTTATTTTGTTTTCTTCCCCTTTTCCAAAAGAACTTTTATTCTCGAAACACGATTTTTTCATTCGAGTCTGTTGTCGTTCGTAAAAACTTAAGATACTGTTCTTTCATGCTGTTATTAATTAACAAATTGCACTATTTGAAAGCATATAAGGTATTTTTGAAAGCATATAAGCATATAAGCTTCATGCTGTAACTGGAAGCATGTTCGACGCAGAGTCGTAGCTAGGGTTTTCAGCGCCCAGGGACAACTGAAGATTTCGAGCCCCCTACTGCTTGCCAAGCATGGAAAACATTTAATTCTAAAATGTCATAACATCAGTTTGGCGCCCCTTGGATTCTGCGCCCGGTGACAGATGCCCCCCTCTAGCTACGCCCCTGGTTCGACGCGTATTCGGAAGGTCCGAGTTCGAATCCCAAAGAAGGCATTGTCCATTTTTCCCGTTTCTGCATCGATATAACATAATGATTCTATATGCATTAGAAACGCTCTTAAGAACATTATTAGTCCAAAGGGACAATTTGCCCTGAAGGATTATTAATTTCGTACTGTCATTTTGCATTTGAAACTTTAAAAGGCTGTATCACATTTCAAATCGTTGCCACCATATATTATCACCCTGTCTTATATTTAAAGAAATTAGATACTGAAGAATCTGCATAAATGTATGCATGTTTCTCGCATTGTGATAAACCAACGGTACTTAGAGCCATCAAAATTTGAATAACATAATCTTCCATAGAATATGCGTATGTGGAAGGCCAAATTTAAATTTGAAATTTGTTTTATTATCGATTTCAGAATTTGTAACACTTCAACGAATGTTTGATTAAAAAACTAAACGATTTCAAAGCGAGCAATGGCAACACTGTACGAAAAAAAAAAAAACATATTTATCTCCAGCGCGCGAGACTCTGTATAGCAAATTCTAAAGAAATGTTCATTTTAAAATTAATTTGCGATATTGCTGTTGAACTGGATTTTATAGTTTGAGTACGTAGAATATGATATTGAATAAAGGTAATACACAAAACGCTAAAAATTCCCTCCTTTGGAACGTAATTTAAAATCTGAAACCTTTCACTCTTTTTTTTTTTATGAATCGGATTGATTAAAAAAATATGCATTTAATTAACGATAAGTCCAATTAAAAACATTCAGTATTTACATAGAATTACAATGCTTTTTTTTTTTTTTTTTTTTTTTTTCTTTATTTTTCATTTTTAAATATATAAAAGATGTTATGTTACATTTTAGCCTAAACGCATATTCATCTTATATCCTGGAGCCGTGTCTATACATAAACTATCATAAATCATATTAAAATTTAAAAGAATCCTTTGTTCAAAAAAAATTTTTTTTTAATAATACAACTTTTTGATCGTATTAGCCGAACTCTTGACTGCAATAAGCGATGCATTTTCCATGTTTTTGTTGTAGGGTTTATATTTATTTTAACTAACATTTATTTTAAGTTTAAACTATCTTTCCTGTCAATCCTTACTTTCCCCTGGAACTGCCAATGCCAGAATATGTAAATTTGAGTAGGACGCGCAAGCATTCAAATTATCAGCGGAAGTAGTATGATTTAAATAGAAGGAAACAAGTTCGGTGAGAGAGAGTTATTCTTACTTAGCGAGCGCGGAGGTAGTTATAGAGATTTGAAAAACCCCGCGTTGCGGCCTATGTGTTTGGCGGGAAGTAGTTGCAATTGTTCCAGTGAGCTTCAAGTCTGCTGAATTAGCAGCCGTATTGTAAAACGCGGTGAGTTAGTTATTTGAGAGAGCCTCGTAGTTAGAATATTGTCTTTAATTTCTTTTCAGGTTTTTATTTTTATTTTGACTGCCGAGTTGGCACCGTTTGTAAGCGTCAAGAGAACGCAATTGTAAATTAGTACGTTGAATAAAAAGGGACTTAAACCCTTTATAAGACTCTGTGGTTTATACAAGCTTTCACAGTCACCTCTTGGTTGCGTGCTAGTTAGAGGCGCGCAACGTTATATTGTATACAAACAGGAGAGATTTCGGCATTTCGATAACAATAATCCAAATGATTGCGCATTAAAGTGCATCTACTGTATTTTACGAAGTCAATTTTCCGATTAATAAGAGTGATTCAAAATCTCGGTTAGAAAAGCGAGTAGGCTGACAGCGTGATAGTTTGCGTGAAATTCTCCACGCGTAACGGCCGAGTGGTAATGTCCCTGAACGCTGGTAGTTCGGGCCGAGGCTCGAATTCCGCAAATGGACCGGCTGCATGGGCGTTTATGCGTAACGTGTTGATACGAGCCAGCTTTCTTAGAGAATCCTCCACGAAGGCCTCCCTCTTTTCCGCGTAGTGCTTTAGGGCGGAACACATAATAACAATAACGTGAGTACGAGCCAGGTTTCCTCGAAAAATCCTCCATCAAGGCATTTCTTCCTCCTGCTGGCATGATTTGCCACAATCCTAATAATAATGGAATTTCTTATTGCAATGAGTTTACATCTTCAGCCTAATGTGCAATAAAATCTGATGGTCAAAACACCTTTTTAAACTAAGCAGTTAAACATCACACTTCAATCTTTCTGAATTAAATTGAATTTTATTTTTGAATTTAAAATTTCACGCAAGGGCAAACAGAACCTTTTTCGGATCTTTATAAGGGAAACAATTTTCTCTACATGCATCATTATATTATTTCCGACCAGAAAACATTCTTTCGTCATCATCTCATTTCGGTAACTGTAAAATTTTTCAAAACGTTACAAACGTATCCGTCAGAACGAAAAATTAGAATGGCACATTTTCTAAAAAGTTTTTGTTCAAAGTACGCTATTCTAAGCGATAAGAACAACACATTGAATTTAATGTGGCCACGCCAGGGCATATACAGGATAATCCAAAAGTCACGAACTTAAAATTTTGTAAACTCCGGAATGAATGTTGAAGGCAAACAGCTTTAATGGATGCACTTCTGTATTCTTAAACGTAAGAAATCACATGGAACTTCAGCTGTACATTATTTTATTACCTTGTACAGACATAAGTTTATTTCGAGGCAGAAGTCATGAAAAATGTGCAATGCCCTCGCCGGGAATCGAACCTCCGACCTCTCGAATACGCGACGAGCGTGCTGACCATTACGCCCCGAAGGCGTTCTAAGAAGGCAAAAGAAATATCTTATAACTTTTAAAATCCATTGATTTGCTGCAAGACAGAAACCAGTTTCGCAAGCAGAACGAATTTTTATGATTGAGCTTTACTTCGCAACGTATTCTTACAGAAAAGCTGTTGAAGCGTTTAAAGATTATCTTACCAAAATGTTCTTGAACTTAACAACACAATAATGTTCCCGTTGGTAACCTGATTTCGAGAAGCGAAGGTAAGCGTTCACCATAAAACAGAAAACGAATTCATCCTGAGCTTTGGTATAAGAAACAGTTGTAGATGCAATTTCAAGTTACGGTTTGCGATAAGAATAGTACTAAATTTTTTAGCTAATTAATTTTCGCATATTTTTATTCTCATTTGATTCTAATTAAAAGTAACGTATCTGCACAGGAAAAAATTGTTTAATTTTGCACTTAAGTTTGAAAACAAGAATACCACAGTTATTAAAATTAAGAGGTTTATTTCAGAATTATTAGTCCAAAATTATTAGTCCCTGAGGGACTATTGTTTTCATTTTGCGATTTTGCGTCGAATCAATCTGAATGTCCGTTTCACTTTGCAAACTGTTGCCACCAAATATTGTGATAAAACAACGGTACCTAGAGCCATCGAGTTTCGAATGACGTAATCCTACTGCGAATATGGGCAACTGGAAGCCCAAATTTGAAATTTGTTTTATTATCGATTTTATATTTTGTAAAACGTTAAAAAATTTTTGATTAAAAAACTCAAGAATTTCAAAGCGAGCCATCGCAACGTTGGACAGAAAAACATTTTTATCTCCAGCGCCTGAGACTGTGAGTCGGAAATTCTAAAAATGTGCTCGATTAAAAATTATTTTACGATACTGCTCTTGAACTGAATTTTGGTTTAAGTGCGAAGAACATGAAAAAAGGCCCCTTTGGACGTAATTTAAAATCTGAAACCTTTCAGATTTTTTATTTTACTAAAATTTTAAAATCTAATTAAAATGGATCCTATAACCACGTGATCTGGATTTAAACATATAATATGCAGTGAACCCTCTTATGGCGACCTCTTCCAAAAGAATTTCCCAGAGTAGAAATTAACATTTCTGCCGAGCATTATCTCTTTAAGACGACCAATTCCACCAAAGACCAAATTATTAGAAACGTGGATGATTGTCTTAGAGAGGATTTAATACATTTTACAATGCACCAATGCGTAATCCACTCAGAGCCGGACCATCTAGTAGCCCGAAAACGATTGGCGACCATCTCCCTAAGACGATCACTTCCAAAAGTGACAGGCATTTCTATAGGTATAAACAAACACTTTAAACAAAATATCATCTTTTAACAAAATATTATTATTTAAACAAAATATTATCTTTCTAGGGTGACGATCTTCACAGAATACGAAAAATCAACTAGAAACATGGATGGATTAGGATTATTCAATTATGGCAAAGCGCACGAGGGCTATCTACCTAAAGGGAGGGATGCCTTCGTGGAGAACTTTCTAAGGGAAACTGGCTCGTATACATATTATACATGGGGAAAACCACAAAAGTGCCAGCCCGTTCGTGGAATTGGAACCTCGGACCGAACTACCAGTGTTCAGCGTCTTTACCGCTCGGCCGCTGATAGGCTGAAACATGGATGGATATCTTAGAAAGGATTTTTACTTATAGTAGTTATATTAATTACAATTAAGTGTAAAGCTTATGGAAACTTAAAAGCGGCCGAGCGGTTAAGTTGCTGAATACCGTGGTTGTTAGATCTGGGTTCGATTCCTAGCAAAGCAGCTTTTCGTGGTTTTTCCCCTATATAACATGGTTACGAGCTAGTTTTCCTTAGGAAGCCCTCCACGAAGGCAACCCTTCTCTTAGGCTAATAAGTTTCGTGCGCTTTATTATAGTCAAGCAAACCAAACCAAATTAAAGAAACTTATTAATTCTACTTTCCAAATTGAGCTCCAAATAAATCATACGTGGGAGTTTTTCGTATTCATAACCTAAAACGCATCAAAACGGAAAATTAAATAAATTTAATTATTTAACTTGGTTATCCAGAATTCCAGTTTTTAATTTATCTCTATTTTCCAAAAATTTGAGCATGAATAATCGTGTAATAAAGCATAGACCGATAACTTTGAAATTCAGAGAATAACTTAAATGACCTTCCACCACTAGCAGCCGAGACGTAAAAATCGTTGAATATTGGTAGTTCGATTGGCGTTCAAACCATGGCGGATGTGCTGCTCACCAGAAAATTTTCGTGGTTTTCTCAAAGTGTAACATAAATACGAGTCAGTTTCTATCAGACGTATGAAATAATTTTTGTATCAACTCCTCGTTATAAACAGTCCTCTATGAAGGCATCCATATCCACTTCGGCAGATAATCTTATGGTACCTTGCCATATCCCAAATAATCTGATTTGATGATCATGTTAATCTTTTCTCATACTGAAGCAATGCTTTAATTAATGTTTTATTTATCATAAACTCTGTTAACTACTTTAAATTAACCATTTTAGCAACTTTTCTGTTAGATTTTCTTTCTAAAATTTTTGACATCATTTTAGAAGCCTAAATATGTTTGATCGTTTTAGTAAGACATATTTTTTGTAACTGTTTTACATATAAGTACAAAGAATCTCATGACGGCGAACTCTAAATGTGTTTCCTACAACATAAATAAACAGGCTTTTATACATTTGCCTCTCTAATGCAACCATCTGTATAAGTGGCCTAAAAATCGCTTGAAGCCGCCGTTAGTGGTCGTATTAGAAAAGTCTCGTTATATTTGCATTTTTGTGGCATTTAATAATTTTAGTTACATGTTCGCCTTATAAATTATAATATTGATTTTTGAAGGTCGTGTAACAACTTTCAATATAAATTAGAATAGTAATAATCTTTTACATTCCATTCGGATTATTTTATTCGTATGAAAGCCTTGAATCAAATGTTGATCATTATTTTGTACGTATGTTATTGCAAAAATTTAAAAATTCTTAATTATGATATTTTCCAATATTCGGGCTTTAAATGCCCAAGTTATTTAATTTTATGCCAAGATTTAAATTTGTGCATTTACAATAAGAAGATCTTAATTATGGAACTTTTTAACATCTGAAGCTGTTTTACATCTGACTGTTTATAACGAGGAGTTAAAACTGGTGTTGAGGTCTCAGTTCGTATGCAAAACCATTCTCGCGCTGATTTGTTTTATGCTTAATTTATAGCAATTTCCCTAAGTAACGAAATTTTAGATTTATATAATTTTTCAAAATTGTGAAAATAAACAAAAAGAAACGAGAAAATTTTTCTTTCTTACATTATAATTATTTTCTGTTCATCTCTTATGATAATTAGTGTATTTTTCAATTTTCCTCAACTGTCAAGTGTTGTTGTATTTCTAAATATCTTTAGATTATTTACAGTCCCTGCAATTTTAGAGTTTTTATGTTAAACTCTAAAATAGTTATTAGAAGAATTATTAGAAGCATTTGATGTAATGAATCACGCACGTCGCCCATAGATTCGCAAATTTTGAATTTTCAAAATTATTGCAAGCACTTGAGCAGAAGATTCGTCTTTCTTAGCAATTTGCAAATTTTAAAATTCAAAAAATTCAACTCCATAATTCCAATTTTCAGACTCAATTAAAGGCACTGAAGTTATTTAACATTTAAGAACTCTTGGTGATTTAGAACTCCCCGGAATTGGTACAAGAAATGTATTCAAAAATGCTCTTCTACATCTATTATTAATTGTTCTATCCCTTGAATAGCTAGTATCTACTGCATTTTCTCCTCATTTTTGCTTTGGTTATTTGAATCATGGCAGAGCACGTGAACAGTCTGTCTAAGAGAAGGGATGCCTTCGTGGAGGTTTTCACGAAGTATGAGAAAAGGAAACTTGATCGTATTTACTTTGCACATGAAGAAATAACTACATTATCTTGCAACCAGTTTGTTAATAATTGCTGCGATTTGAGCCCCTGTCGAACTAAGTGTTAAGCGACCGCTGGAGCGCTGATGAGCTGCATTACGTATTATAGAAATGACTGTCAATCAAATGACTACGTATTAAACAACTACGTATTACGTAAACAAATGACTGTCAATCTTATTATATCATCAGTGTTTGGTAACTTTCCCTGTGAAAATAAAATTGCTAGAAATGTGAATGAAAAGACATGCAAATATTTTGAATTTGGATTCAATTTAATCCCCTTCGTGTAACATATAATGCTGTAATTTACGTAATAGCCCTTTAAATTTTTTAATATATGAACACAAAAGGATCGCAAAAAATGCGATGATGGGAACATCGTATAAATAAACGGACACTGTGCTAGGGCAGTGCTGTAACGGCATTCGACAAAATATGTCTCGTTTATATACCAATCTCTGCAGAAGG
Organism: Stegodyphus dumicola; assembly: GCF_044657685.1. Classification (NCBI taxonomy): domain Eukaryota; kingdom Metazoa; phylum Arthropoda; class Arachnida; order Araneae; family Eresidae; genus Stegodyphus; species Stegodyphus dumicola. The sequence goes on from NC_140772.1 coordinate 5,449,343, forward strand.
AAGAAAATTATAGCCAATGCAGAAAATTTCTAAATTCAATTTCGCCAGATACCTTTTGCAGAAAATGAAAAAACAATTTTCAGTACACATAAATAATTAATTGAATGAATGTAAATTTTTACTGCAGAATACATAAACTTATTTCCAGCTCAATGTAAAACTGTTCCCACGCAAAATTTATATTATAAGAAAAGGTTAAATGCCTGTTATGTCGAATATTTCTTTACTTCCATGTAGAGACATTCGATATTTTATGGAAGCAGGAGACTCTAAAAATGAGCAACGCCCTGGCCGGAAATCGAACCTAGGACCTCTGGAATACACGCCCAGCGTGCAGAGCATTACACCACGAAAGCACGTCAAGAAGGCGGGAGCCTTCTTGGCGTGAATATTATCTTATAATTGTCCTTGACCTTATAACATAATTAAAATAAAATCAAGTCTAAAATTTATGTATATTTAGTACTAATTCTAAATTTTGCATAATAACATTAAAAAAAAAATACCTGACTAAATTACTCCTGGACGGTTGTGCATAAGCCTATGGTTTGTTTGATCAAGTGCGACTCATTTGCAAAGTACTGAATGGTGTACTCTCTCGCAAAACCTTGTGAATTTTGTGTTTCTTGAAAAACCGGCAATACTAAGTATGATTGCTAAATATTACATTCTTTTTAAGGGAACATTATATAATAATATGAATATTTTCTCCTGGGATATACTTTTATCAATGATATGTTACTACATTTGCTAAATTCATATAAATCAGTTCTAATTATTCTAAGGGGTGTATTCCATAATAATTTTTGCTTTTCATTGCTTATTTTTCCCTCTCTAGTGGTCTCCCGTTCTCTGGGCAGGTTTTATAGCAATCACTGAATATTTGCCGAAAAGTCTAAACTCGGTCTAAATATTTTGATCACCAAATGACATAAAATGAACAACAAAATGCTACTGATGAAAAAGAAATATGAAAATAATAATAAGCAGCATTGATGCGATGGCTTTTGTCAAGTAAATTTTGTTGTAGAAAACATTTCAGAATAACTTGAAATTTGATTGATTTTTCAGAAATCATTCTGTTCTACATATGATTTCTGAGAAGCGACATTGTATAACATTTCTTTTGATTCATGGAGTTCTTACTTAGTTGTAAATTATACCTTTAATCAATGGGCTAACCAGCGGCCGAGCGGTAAAGTCGCTGAACACTGGTTAGTTCGGTCCGAGGTTCGAATTCCGCGAACGGGCTGGCTACATGGGCGTTTTCGTGGAATTCCCCCCGTGTAACGTGTATACGAGCCAGTTTCCCTTAGAAAGTCCTCCACGAAGGCATCTCTTCTCTTAGGCAGATAGCCCTTGAGGCTTTGCCATAATCACATACCTTTAATCAAATATTTACCTTATGCAACACTTCCGTATTTGTATTAAAATACAAAAGCGGGCAATGCTACGAAATCTGCTTATTAGGATTTATTTCATTCATAATTAGTAAGTGCCACGAATGCTTTATAATTGAAAATATTCCACCATAAACGGCTAAAATTTTAAACCATGAAAATAGATAGGACTAGGATATTTTCAGCTAAGTTTCGCATCATGAATCTTGTCTTGCCAGTGAACGTTATTAATGATGCAACTTTACAAATATATGTTACCTTTAAAGCGTATAATTCAGTTGTTTCATAGAAAAATTTGATTTTTAATGAAATAACTAGCCAATCGATTAAAGTGTATAATTTCACACTTTACCTACTTATACTATAATTAACAAATGACAGACCGGTAAAGTGAAAACTAAACAAATTGAGATTAAAATAAGTTCGTTGTTTGATAAATTAACTAATGGTAAGCGGTGAAATTCTCTCCAAAAATATGTTTCATATTACGGATAGAATAATTTATAAATAATAAAGAAAAACGGAACATATAATATACTATTATTGCTACATTAGTTAGCGGCTTTCGCGTGCCATCTTTATTAACATTTCGTCATTTACTAACGCTTTAACACCATCTTTACTTACGATTAGGCATTTACTGACACTTTGACGAAGGGTGTTTTCTAATTCTTTAACGATCAGGAAATTGTTATTCTATAAAATGACTAATTAAAGTGTAGAATTCAATGATTTTATGTACTTTATCTGAGGTAATTCATGGAATGCCTAGTTATTTTATGAAATAACGGATTCCACGCTTTAACGCTAACATTTATATATTCAAAAATAACATCCATAAAATTCTCTTATTGCTCAGTTATAGGAATGTTTACTAACATCCGCTGAACGTGTGGGAAAAAGTTTGAAATGTGTTCAGTTGTGCTCATTTGTAGGTTCCGGAGGGGTGGGGGATTCATTACTGTCACCTGATGATCTCCAAGTAATGCACTTGAAATTAAAATGTTTCAGAAAGCTAGAACATAAGGTGGTATATTCTGTCCCTTGAGAAGAGGCTTCCCTCTAACAGCCGATCAGTAATGAAAAGCATAATAGGCCACAGCAGGCTGTCTATTGTTAATAGCATTCAGTCCATAACCGACGGTGGAACATCAGGTCTGTCTTTCATTACTTAAAAAGTGAAATTGGTTAGCCATGATGACAGCGCAGATTAAAGAATTTGTTTTTAGCATAAGTTTCTTTAAACGTTTTTAAGCGGAATTCCCAGATTTTCTTCGAATGGGAATTCAGTTCTCCGGCTTTCTTTTCTCGAAAACTGACGACAATAATCTCATCACCCATTTAATTTGTATAAGCTAATCACTCTTATCATTTCGATCAGCGTGTGGTTAGTAATTAAAATTACTAGGATTGTTATGGGAAACTACTTTTCTTAGAATATTCAAAATAAATGTTATTAAGAAGCTCAAATTGATTCATTTTTCCACGCCATTGGGGAAAACAAAAGTCTGAAAGTTTTTCAGATTTTAAATTACGTCCAAAGGAGCGTTTTTTGAACGTTTTGTGTGTTACCTTTATTTATTAAATATCATGTTCTTTGCACTTAAACCATAAAATTCAGTTCAATATCAAAGTCGCAAAATAATTGTAAAATGAGCCTATATTTAGAATTTGCGATACACAGTTCCGCGCGCTGGAGATGTTTTTTTTTTTTTTTTTTTTTTTTTTTTTTTTCCCATATAGTGTTGTCATTCCTAGCTTTTAAAATCGTTGAGTTTGTTAATCAAAAATTCGTTAAAGCTTTACAAAATATGAAATAGATAATAAAACAAATTTCAAATTTAGGCTTCCAGATGTCCATATTCGCAGGAGGATTACGTCATTCAAAATTCGATGGCTCTATGTACCGCTGTTGCGAGAAATATACATACACTAGCAGCCTTCGTCTGGCTTTTAAATGTACCAGAAAAGTGACTTAAGGGAACACCAAACGTTAAATTTAAAAACTGCGCAGAATTTTACTCTGCAGAACAACTTCATTAAAAAAAAATATTACGTATAAGAAAATTACAATGAAATAAGCAATATCCCTTAATACAAATACTAATTATTCTAATAAAAAAATTAACCAACTTTCCGTTGAAGAAAAAAAAAAATCATGTAAAACTTTTCAATAACTTACAAACAGTGAAATAAGCAAAAAATGACATGAAATAAACTCAACAAAATGACATGAAATAAACAAAAAAATCCGCGCAGAATTTTACTCTGCAAAACAACTTTATAAAAAAATTAATAAAAATGTATTATATATATAAAAAATGACAATGGAATATGCCAATCTCTTAAAAACAGTGACATAAGAAATATGATGAAAAATTGTTGCCAAACCCATATTTCTAAAAGAATGAAACTATTCAAAATGATGCGATTTCATCAAAAATCTATTAGCAACAATAAGAAAGGAAAATTGATGCCACAATCACATTTTTAAAGATGTGAGATGTGAGATGTTAGAAGTGTTCTCGGAAGCTTCATTTAAAAGTTTTTTTAAAAATACAAAATATTATCATTTCTCCAAAATTCTTTTTGTAAAAGCAGTCGCAAGGATGAAAGTTTAACGTGTCCAAAAATCAAAGAAAAATATATCGTACATTTTTAAAAATAAACTTTTTTTAAAAAAATCCCGTTGAAAAGGTGTTAAGCTCACTTTGTTAAATAAATTCGCAATTAATCGATTTATTGAAACACGAAGTTTATTTTAAATTCGTAAAATAGGTAAGTGCTTACGTTTCATGACGATGTGAAAATCGAGTGTGTAGAATAAAATCTCGCATCACAAATCAAAATCACAAAACATAAAATTAAAAAAATTAGAATTCGAATTTCGAAAAAATCGCTTCGAGGTGCACTGGCTCTTGTCTAGATGCACCTATGTACGAAATTTCATAGCCGTGGGTCTATTAGCTTACGCGCAAGCGTGAACGAAAGACACACACACAGACAGACTCTTTCTTTTATTATATGTAGAGATTTATGCAGATTTTTCATTAATTTATTTCTTGAAATATCTCTAACATTTGGTGGCAACAGTTTGAAAAGTGAAACGGACATTTATAGTGATTCAACGCAAAATCGCAAAACGAAAAGTATAGTCCTTCAGGGACAAAGCCTCTTTGGACGAAATACTAGTATGTTTATTAGAAAATATACTAGTATGTTTATTAGAAAATTGCGAGAGGTCTGCTTTAGGGGTGGGTTGCATCATGGGGGACTTTCTGAGGGAAGCTGGCTTGTATTCACATTATACATAAGACGAAACCTTGAAAATATCTATACAACCAGCTCATTCGCAGGGATTGATTCAGACTGAATTACCAGACTTCAACTCTCGGTCACAGGTGGCTCACTTTTACAACTGGTAAATAAATGAAAAATGTTATCTCTGTGGACACATAATAGTTCCCTCTAATATTTAAAATCTTTCTTTCGTAACGACGAAAATGACGCCCACGATCGGTAATGTGTACGATCAAAACAACAGCTTGCGCCCACCAGCAGCCGAGCGGTAAAGTCGCTGAACACTGGTAGTTCGGTCCGAGGTTCGAATCCCCAAACGGGTTGGCTGCATGGGCGTTTTCGTGGTTTTCCCCATGTGTAACGTATATAGGAGACAGTTTCTCTTAGAAAGTCCTTCACGAAGGCACCAACCCCTTAGGTAGATAGCCTTAGTGTGCTTTGCCGTAATTAAATAAACCAAACCAAAACAACAACTCAATAACCGGTTTCGATTTGCATCGTTGTCGACCTTATGCAGTTACCCTGAAAACTGCTAATTTTATCAAATTCTTATTTTCTTGGTTATACACGGTCGGCTATTATGAAAATGCCGATTATATATAGGTAAACTGTATGTGGTGTCGACTATATGCCTGTGAAGACTCTGTGCACGTAGAAAAAATGTGCAATACTTATTATTATACCATTATTAAAATTTCTTTTTTACCATGTCGTTTATGCTGAAAACTATCATTCGTACGTCAATGTCGATTCTACGTGTGTCGAAATTATTCTTATAACAGAGCTTGCCTTGTCGATCATATGCAGCATCGATGTGGAATGTCGAACCCATAAATAAAAGCCTTAATGGGAGATACAATTTTATCCAGTAACGTGCCACTACCGTTCTTTCAAGGTGTTGATTAGACACTGTAATCAAAAGTTATATATATAAGTGCATAGAGTTTATGTGCTTTTCAAGTGCGCAAAGTAATTACGAGAATTCCTTTATAAAGTACTTCTTAAAAGCATTCTTTCCAAAGCAGAAAGCCTCTACCCCTTAATCAATGAATTTTCAACTCCCTTCGTAAGTAGGAACCCACATCAGTTTTGTTAATATTACAGTTTATATTTGGATGAAAAGAGAGAAAATAAAGGAAAAACTGAAAGCTTTTCATATTTTATATTACGCCCAAAAGGATGTTGTTTAACGTTTTGTGTGGTACCTTTATTTATTAAATATAATGTTCTTCGCACTTAACCATAAAATTCAATTCAACAGCAATATCACAAAATATTTAAAAAGAGCATAATTTAAGAATTTCTGATACACAGTTTCGGGTGCTGGAGATACATTTTTTTTTTTTTTTTTTTTCGTACAGTGTTCCCATTGTACGCTTTTAAATCGATGAGTTTGTTAATAAAAAATTCGTTAAAGTTGTAGAAAATTGGAAATAGCTAATAAAACAAATTCCAAATTCGGGATTACAAGTGCTCACGTTCGGTTGGATGACTACGTTATTCAAAATTGGATGGCTCTAGGTACCATTGTTTTTGAAAATGCGAGAAACATTCATGCATTCATGCACAATCTTCATTATTTAGTTTCTTTAAATATAATGCATGGTAATAATATTTTGTAGCAACAGTTTGAAAGTGAATCAACACAGAAAGTGAAGCCATGCAAAATGTCGTTTTGAGACTAATAGCCGTTCGGGTCTAACGCCCCTTTGGGCTAAAAATAAATAAATAAAATAAATGTTAAATTAGCAAGTTAAAAATCGGAAATAGCAACATTTAACCGATAAGAAAGTCATAACTCCTTACTACCTCGCCCGAAAAATGCAATTTTGAATACAATGATAATTTTGCTTCTTTATTAAATTATTCTTATAACAGGGCTCGCATGAATGGATTATATTCTACTACACGAAATTTTTTCATACCAATAAATTGCTACAGTTAGGGAACGAAAGTACAGTAAACCCTTTCTAAGATGACTAGCACAGGTTCATAAGATTTTGGGCTTTTGCGAATTACAGAAATAGCTCTCAGCACCAATGTCCAAGTTCTCAGAAATATTAATCATCGTAGGAAGATAATCACCAGAAGAAAAACCACTGTTCACATTCTGAAGTGCACTGTTCTATAAATGAAAATACATTAAGCCGATTCGATTGCGTATTTATATATAGGAAAAATTATAATATAAAATAAATATAGTGTAAAATATATGTTACCGTTAAAGCGTATAATGCAGTTATTTCCTCGAATAAGTGAGTATTTGACGGGGAAAAAACTAGCCAAGCCGGTTAAGCTAATTATTTTAAAATAACTATATTAATTAGTATAGAATATAGTATTCTATCAACTAACTAATGATAAATGCCGCATAGATGGTGTGGTGGTTAGGGGAGCCAACTGCAATACCTAACGGCCTGGGTTGGAATCCAAGGGAATGCATAGTTCTAATTGCCCGTCCTTTCATAGGAGGCAAAGGTGGCCCACTTGTTAGCTGCCTGCATAATAAAGTGACAACTACTTCTGGCCTTAATCGAAGTCGGCTGAAGGCCCATCATTCATATTAGAAAAAAAAAAAAAAAAAAAAAAAAAAAAAAAAAAACTTAATAACCAAAAAATCTGAAAGGTTTCAGGTTTTAAATTACCTCCAAAGGGGCGTTTTTTTTTAACGTTTTGTGTGTTACCTTTATTTATTACATATCATGTTCTTTGCACTTAAACCATAAAATTCAGTTCAAAAGTAATGTCGCAGCATATCTTTAGAATTTCTGATACACAGCTCCGCGCGCTGGAGACAAAAAGTTTTTTTTTTTTTTTTTTTTTTTTTTTTCCCCAGTAGAGTTCTGTTATTGCTACCTTTTAAATCGTTGAGTTTGTTACTCAAAAATTCGTTAAACTTTTACAAAATGTGAAATCGATAATAAAACAAATTCCAAATTTCAAATTTGGTGTTCCACATGCCCATATTCGTAGGATGATTACGTCATTCAAAATTCGATGGCTCTAAGTTCCGTTGTTTTATCACAATGCGAGAAATAAACATACATTTATGCAGATTTTTCATTATTTAATTTCTTCAAATATAATTCAGGTCTCCAACATTTGGTGGCAACAGTTTGAAAAGTGATTCGCCATTTATAGGGATTCAACGTAAAATCGCAAAACGAAAAGAATAGTCCTCTAGGAGCAAAGTCTCTTCAGATTTTGAAAAAAAAAAAAAAAAAAAAAAAAAAAAAATGATAAACCGTTAAAATGAAAAAGAAATTGACACTAAAAATATCTATCGTTTTATAAATTAACTAATGATAAAATCGTTAGTGTTTAGAAAATTATATTTCATATTACGGATAGATTAAATAATAAAGGAATGCATAATATAATATTACTGCTAGATTCGATAAACCGCAATAAAATATAACAGACTATTATACTACGCCAATAGTTCTGTTTAAATTTTTACAGCTTATCAAATTATTAAGCTATTTAGTCCTGCAAACAAGCAGCTTTCGGGTGCCGTCTTTACTGACAATTCGTCATTTATCAACACTGTAATGTGACACAAACTGTTAACTTCCAGTTAGGGATGGATGAAATTTAGTTTCAAGGGCGGCAATCATTGATATAACAGAGAAGAAACATTTGCTCCCCACGAATTCTTTCCTTCCTGGTGATGTGGGTCGATTTCCTAAATGAAACGGATGAAGCAAACGCGGAGGAGAACATACGATTTTCCCGCAGGCAAGTTGGAAAACCTCCCATCGAAATGACCTTGCTCGGCTGCAGCCAGCTCAACGTCTTACCCTTAAAACCTCCCTCAAGAGAATCGGCTATAACCCTGGCGGTTAAATTAGAATTTGGGCGGTTTCCCCAACTAAGATTGGCGACATTATTTGGCGAGATTTTAGAGTTCCTTTTTTTCCGGGTGACATTTTTTCCGTTCCTTATTTTCCGGGGACATTCTTTCCGTTTCCCTTTTTTCCGGGTGACAATTTTTCCGCACACCTCTGAAGGTTAACAGATATATACAAGTTACAAATCACGAATGCAATAACTTCAGTAATTAACACACCAATTTCTCGAAATTAACAGTGATTTTAACCTAGCACTTTAAAATTTCATTTCACTATAATGCCTTTATTTGGACTACTCAAGAACTCTTACTATCGTCCTCACACAACCCAATAACAGTATAGATATTTACATATTCACACAAAAGAAAGAGCTCTTGGTTTGTATGTTATGGCAAAGTACCCGAAGGATATCTGCCTCAGCGAGCTTGTTCTCCTGCGATTGAACCTAGCGTACAGCGGTTTTCAATTCGATCACTAGTAGGAGCTAATTTTCCAGATAAACTGGCTCGTACTCAAGTTACATATGAGGAAAATCCACGAAAACTGTCATGCAGCCAAATCATTCTCTTGAATTTGAAACGTCGGTCAAATTACCAATGTTTAATGACTACCGCTTGATCGCTGGTCAACGCACAGCTCTTGAAATTAGTCTTATGAGATGCTGTGAGTTGAACAATATATTAAAGAAGATAGAAGGTACAATATTAGTAAACGCAGAAGTGCGCTGAATATATATTTACATATCTGGTAAATGAATTACATTTATCTCTATGCAATCATGAAACATTATATCACAAAAATATAAAGGAAGAAGAAAATGTAATCAAAATATTAGGAGCATTTGCTATTATTTCCGGTATGGCTGGAAATTTTTATAAAAATTGTAAATGAGCTATACTATTAATCACGTTAACTTGTATTATAAATAGCGACAGTTAAAGATATTATTAGCATAACTCAGCGTCATCTCTCTTTAAAAGCAGTTTTATTGAAACCTAAACTTAAACTCAAAAATAAGATGCATACTAACGATTCATCAACACGAAGACGTTAGAAACATGTTCTGTTAACTACAGTTATGATACAGAACTTTCTAAAAATTATCATTTAAATAAAAATTGGATGAATATAATACAACAATATACAAATTCTAACATATAGCAAAAAGAAATATATAATGCAAGTTTAAAAAGAAATGGGTGAACAGGATATTAAAAATTTTAAGCGATGAATAGAAGGAAGTTAGAAATTTTTTGTATAATTATGAACATGTTTCATATGTTCATAATGATTAATTAAACGTGTATGTGTTTAATTAAATTAAATGTGTTTCATTGCATATCGGTGAGAAAAGTATTGGAAAACAAAATAAATTTTTTAAAATTTCTTATATTTCTTAAAATATGAAGACTGTAAGAAAGTTAGTGATTAAAATCACTAACTTTCTTACAGTGATTAAAAATTTTCAGTGATTAAAAATTGGAAAAGTAAATAACGGCTTAATATGACATATATTATAACAATATTTGTATGAATTTAGAACCGTTTAACAAGCCGAATTTCGGGATCCAATGAAAAGAATTTAAAAATTAGATTAGAACCGAATAGAGCATTAATTATAAATTGACTTACATTTTTCGATTTAAAAGAAGCCAAAAAATCATGTCATATTTAAGAAAGTATTTTAGGAAGAAGCTCTATAAATAGAAAAGAAATAATGCATAATTTTAATATTAATAATACAATAAACTTTGATCTTAATTTTTGTACCTTAACCGAATAAAATCAAATTACCTTAATTTTTTTTTCTAATGTAATTAACGAAAACTTGTGAAAATATTTCATTCAAATTAAACCATTCTGAGAAAACTGTTCTGTGAAAAGTATAGCATATAATTCCGTTCAGATTGAAATGTTGTTTTCACATACTTAGGACTCTGATGTGTTGTAGAAAAAGAAAATATATACATTTATATGTATATTTGCGACGTAATTACAAAATATTTACACCCGAACGCGTCAAATCCCATAGAACTCAATGGTAAATGACCCAATGTTTTGGTCACCAGGTAGGGATCGCCGGTGCTTCAGAGCAGGATACGGAGAAACTTGTTTAGGGCGACTCCATCTTACTTCCTACCTCCATGAGTTAGGTAGTAAGTAGTTTCCTACCTCCATGGTGTTGAGTTGGCAGAGGCACGAGCCTCGAGGACAGGGTCGTCTGACCTTGTCAGTGACGCCTGAAGTTTCTCGATTGTCCTCTCTCTGATCTTATCTTTACAGTCGTATTCGGATGTACTTAGCTCTCTTTTAACTGTTTGTTTCATTAAAATGTTTCTTAATAATTAATTATAAATATTCTTAAAAGTGGTCTTTAAAATTACTAATATTGTATCAAAAATTAGACAACATTCCAAATACGATCCAGTAACACGCTTGAATTTGCCGCCCGGGGCACAGACCCCATCTTGCCCCCCTCTAGATCCGGGACTGCAGCTCTATGGTCAGTAGGCGAGGTGAGAAACCCAGTGACATGTGACATCACTTTGCTCTCCCTAACAGGGTTCGTGTCGGCATTGTTCCCCTCAAAGGGAAGACTTAGCCCTTCTTTTTCTTTAGCCCTGGGCCAAGGTCCACTCGGCTCCCCACTATGTAACTCCTTTGGGAATGGGGTAACGAACATTGATGATTTCACAGAAACAGGAATGATTTTGACAACCGCGGAAAAAGTAAGATGCGGCGAAGGAATAACCGGAACAGCTTCAATCCATACATCAATTTTGATACATTCGAATTTTATTTTGCCGGGTGTTGTAACTGAAACTGGGAGAGAAAATGAAAGTTTGTTCATGATTGAAATAAAAAAACATCTGCGCTTCCTAATAAATTTGTGAAGAGAACTCAATTAAAATGGGAAATTAGAACGACTTACATAAAGCATTTCTGCAAAGTCGAACAGCAATTTTAATGCAGCTAAATGCTATTTTTGATACTCCTCAATATAATAAGAGTATTTTTTATACATATAATTATGATTTGAAATTAGAAGTTGTTGCTACGACACTTCAAATTAGTAGTTTTCTTTTAAATAATAAACAAAAGCGACAGAAAAGATTTTTTAATTTAGACTCAGACGATAAAAGATTTTCCAGTCGAATTTTTATAGCTTGTTTATATTCCAAAACTCGTGGAAACTAGGATGCCTGGGGTTATTTTATCAGGTTCAATGTTTCTTCTAATCTTCTTCGGGAACATACAAGGACCTGACTAGGAACAGAGAGCTTACTAAAGCTATGTTCACTAATTGTAGTAAGTAGACAGGATACAGACGAAGGGTATGCAAACCCCTTTATTTTTCTTTATATACAATGACTTCCGTACTTCGGAATACAATGACCCTCCACTCGGGGTCTAACGCAAAAGATATCAAAATAAAACTCTAATTTAACTTTAGAATAATACACGTGGAAGATTGGCCTTATAATAACAGGAAGCGTATGTAGCACAGAGACTGTGAACACTACAATACGTTTAATTTATCAAGAGGATTAAAACCTCTGGCCTGGAAGGCGAACAGCAACTACGTAACTTCTAAGGTAAGCGGCCTGCTTCGACTCACTGCTTCCTCTCTCTCGCTTGGCAAAAAGCCACAACTTAAATACTTGGCGTTCGCCAGACAAACTTTGCATAAAATCCTTAACGCTTATAATTCTGGCCGGAAGTAGAAAATAAGAAGTGATAGTAAAGATTTAAAATAAAATAAACGTTAGTAAAACTTAAGATCCTTACATACTTCCCGCCAGAGTTAATTAGTTTGAAACTGAGGTCTAAAACGACCTTGTTGAAAACTTTTAGCTCTAGAATCTAACGCGAGGCCAACCTTTTACAATTATAACTTCGCTAGAAACTAGAAAATTTAAAAGAAAGAAATTTGTTACAATAGCAGCTCCCAGGATATACAACAATCTTTTTTTTTTCATCTGTACTGCATCTAAACAGGAGCTTTATTCAATTCTGGTTCCTTCCAGAGATCTGGAAGGAAAACTAGTTTAATGAAATGTTACACAATGACATTGCAAATAACATATAGAATATACTTCTCTTAACATTCTTATTTCATTCATGACTATTTTAATTATCTCTCCCCGTGCTCTCTGACATGTGTTGTAAAAGAACACCAAACACGAATGTGTTTCTCTCTACGTGTGCCACACTTCCTCCTACAATCAAAACACTAACGTGTTAAAATTCAACATAACGAGACCTCTTAACACACCCTACTTTCAACTCTAAACCCTGAGGTACTATTCTAAAAGTGGCTAACTCTAAAGTGTAGCGTCGGAGAGCCTAACTACATCATTCAACCTTTACCACATATTTGTCATGATTTAGTCTTTACAGTCACACGAATAACAAATTTTTAACATTACTTTCACTTTTACCATATCACGGTATTTCTTAACATTTAAAATAACAGTTCACATGTATATAAGAACATATCAACATGCCGTTAATTTTACACATTTGAAAACATACATTAGTAGTACATTGTTAACTTCTATTCTTTTCCAAGCAAGTGCCAATTCTTTCTACATTGAAATAATACTACATTTCAAAAAGTCTTTCAGACTAAAACTTCTTTCTTGCTAGAATGTTTTAAATAAAATTTATACAATAACTTTTTACAATATTTAAGTCTTTACACAACGCTATTATACATCAACTTTAGTTTTACGCACGAGTAATTTAAAAACATAATACGAAAATCGGTCACAACTCATTTCTCGCTCTTTTGGCGATAAAGGTAGACCTCGCATGAGGTAAAACTTCTTGAAATCTGCCACTTGCAGTAAGAATGAAAGATTAACTTAAGTTTGCAAAGTAACATAAAATTTTACTTATCTTTGTAATATTCGGACATCCTTTTCTGGGCCCAGTCTTTAAAGGTACTGCAGATATTAGCCTGGTTTATCCTCCTTCTTGTACGGGCTCGCCCTTCAGTGCTTTCCTCTGGAAGCTTCCGTTTTTCACCAGTACGGCCACCCTTGAACACCTTCCTTTTCTCCTCTGCTTGTGGTCTTGGCCGTTTGAAGGCAGCTGGTCTTGGCGGAACCGGGAAACTTCTGTCGTGATCCTGCTTGGACCTCGTTGTTGGCCGTTCAAATTTTTCTTGTACTTTTTCCTCCGCCGCTGATGGCCCTTCCGCAGTTCGGCGACTTTTGCTGCGGAAAGTTCTGTCGGATGAGTCGATCTTCCGTTTTAAAGCCGGGTTATAGTTGCCGTCATTTCTCCTGGTCCTCTTCACATACGTCGTCCTTCTCCCTTCTTCATTCTGGGGGTGTTCGTGAACTCTGTTTTCTGGACGGTGGAACGGCTTCTTTTTCTTTTTACCTTCAATTTTTCCGCGGGGCAATTTTCTTTTCACTTGCTTCTGTCTCTCATTGGCTTGCCCTTGTACTTGTCGTTTTCCCACCTCTGGAACTTGTACCTGCGGTGTCTGCCGTGCCGGATCCTGCAAAAGATCTGAAAAGATTTGCATTTTATTACGATCGAAGTAGGGCTTAATTTGATCAATATTTGCGGAACAGGTTTCACCATTTCTGGCCTTTAACACTACAACAGCGTGAGTTATTTTTTCTATAACATATGGTCCTTCAAATCGTGGAAAAAATTTGGCAGTTTTATCTTCTGGTGCTGAAGAAAGTGAATGCTTAATTTTTAGTACTTCATCCCCTACTTTATAAGTTACTCCCCGTCGTTTCAAGTCATAATACAATTTTTGTTTTCTCTGTGCTACTTCAGTATTCTTCTTTGCCTCCTTAATTAGTTTTTCTATATCACCCATTTTAAATTCTGGGGCTCTTTGTTGTACATAAAATAATTTATCTAACGGTGTTATAATCTTTCTGCCTAGAAATAACTCAGCAGGAGTTTTTCCCGTTGTATCATGTTTTGCGGTCCTAAGGGCGAAAGCAAATTCATTGACATAGTTATCCCAGCTTTTATGAAAATTTTTAACATAACTACGGATAATTTTCACTATATTTCTGTTGACCCGTTCCGCTATATTTGATTGCGGCCGATACTGGACCATTTTTAAATGACGTATGCCCAGTTTTTGGCACATGTCTTCAAATATATTACTTACAAATTGAGGACCATTATCCGATATAACTTTTAGGGGCGCCCCGTATTTTAAAATATATTTATTTAAAATAGAATCGGTAACTAATTTCGCGGAGGCTCGTTTTAAGGGAACAATTTCGGTCCATTTACTAAAATGATCAACCATAACAAGGAGATAGCGACTTTTGTTTAAGTGACTTTTTGGGAAAGGGCCCAATAAATCGATGCCAATTATTTCATTTGGAAATTCGGATTTAATACTATTTAGAAACCCGGCCGGGCGGAAATTAATATAATTAACGGCTTGACATGTTGGGCAGGACTGGACATATGCCCTTGTTAACTTTTGCAGTTCAGGAAAGTAGACTGCCTCGCGTACGCGTTGGATAGTTTTTCGAATACCAGCATGAGAAGCTAAAGGGCTGTCATGGAGCTCATGCAGGATATTTAATCTAAGACTAGCTGGGATAACAGGTCGAAATTCGTTGTTGGAATTCGTAGTTTTTGTATAAAATAATAGACCATCTATTAGTTCGTAATGGGCCGCCCTATTTCTTATCGCCACAATATCTTGGTGGCTAAAATTTTCAGGATCCTTCAAATACTCATAAATACTTCCAAACTCAGGATCCTTACCCAGTTCGGTTATTACAGTTTCTCGGGAATTTATTGTACACGCTGCAACTTTTACGGTATTACCCTGTTCGTCTAATTTAATTCGTGATAGGGCATCTGCTACGATATTTTCCTTTCCGGGGGTATGCTTGATTACCAGATTATATTCTTGCAGCTTGAGTGCCCATCTTATTAACCTTGGGGATAAATTTTTCCCTGAGTACAATCTAGTTACCGCCGCATGATCAGAATATACTGTTATCGGCGCCTTTCCAAAATAGACTCGGAACTTTTGCACTGCTAACAGAACTGCAAGTGCCTCTCTCTCGGTCGCGGAATAGTTTCTTTGTGTTTGATTTAAAGTTCGGCTAAAAAATGCCACGGGCTGCTGATTTTGCGAAAGTACCGCTCCTACCGCATAATCCGATGCATCCGCTGAAATTTCTAAATTTTCATCCTTTTCAGGAAATTTCAACACAGGGGCTTGCGTTAATGCTTGTTTTAATTTTTCGAAAGCACTATTGGCTTCGGCCGTCCACGAGAATCTTGCCTTTTTCCTTTTTAATTTTAACAATGGCTCAGCGATAGCCGCAAAATCTTTTATAAAGGACCTATAATATGAACAAAGTCCTAGAAAAGAAGAGAGCTTCTTTTCCGTGTTTGGAGTCGGATACTTTTGTACAGCGATTATTTTTGATTCATCTGTCTCGATCCCTTTTTGCGATATTTTGTAACCTAAATATTTTAATTCAGGGGCTGCAAATTTGCACTTTTCGACATTAACTTTTAGACCGGCTTCATTTAATAAAGAAAACACCTGTCTTAAATCCTGTATATGTTGGTCGAGATTATCACTAGTAATAATGATATCGTCTAAATAGATAAATGTGGACTTTCCAAGAACAGGTCTTAACACAATGTCCATGCATCGCTGAAATGTTGCTGGGGCCCCAGAAAGGCCAAACGGCATACGCAAAAATGCATAAGTGCCAGACTTGGTTATAAAAGCAGTCTTAGGCACGTCCTCAGGCCTGACCCCTATTTGAAAATAACCATTCGTTAAGTCTAAAGTCGTCATAAATTTGGTTGATTTTATGTTCCTTAAAATTTCTTCTATGATCGGTAACGGATATACCGGATATTTCGTTATGGAATTTAATTTAGAGTAATCAATAGCGAATCTCCACCTTTTTGGATGCTCCAAAGGATAATCATTATTTTTCTTACATAAAACCACCGGGATAGCATAACTACTTGAGATGGGCGTTATGATCTTTTTACGTAGCATATCGGTAATATGCCATTCTATAATTTTTTCCTTATTCTTATCATACCGGTATGGTTTTTGACGAACTGGCAATGCATCTCCGGTGTCAATACTATGGTTAGTAACCTGAGTAAATCCTGGAATATCACTAAATAAGGAAGCAAATTCACTTACCACTTGTCGGATTCTATCTTGCTCGTCATTAGGCAGGTGGTCAAGATTTAACCTTGGCGGTTCAACCTTTTCTACACGCACTGGTTTCATTGTCAGCCTAAGAGACGCTTCATTAAAATCCAGTGTAGCTTGTGCGTCTGAAAGAAAGTCTATTCCTAGGATTAAATGTGCTTGCAAATTCTTTACTATAAAAAACATCACCTTTACTTGTTTGTCCTTGATACGGATATATAAAGGTACTTTACCTACGCACTTACATTCTTCTCCTTGCGCCGCTAATACTGTCGTATTATCCGCATTATATATGCGGTATTTGCGAAAATACTTTCTAAAAAAGACTTCTGCCACACAAGAACACTGCGCGCCGGTATCCAGGAGTGCGGTGGCTGGGATATTATTCACCAACACTTCAATCTTCGGAAGAGTCAAATTTTTCACCATTACTGTATTTAACTTGTAGGAAGAGGGATTTTCGTGGCCTTCGGATTTCCGCACCCTCTCGTCAGCAGCACCCTCTCGTCAGCAGAAATCCGTTTTAGTTTAAATTATTTTTCCTTTCCGTGCTTTACTTCTTTCTCCACTGGCCTTGAGACTTTTTCCTGGGTTGCTATTGAACTGTCGACGTTCGCCGGCTGTTTTTGAATGCTCGGGTTTCCTTGCCCACTGATTCGCTTTTTCTCCGTAGCCGTATGCTTGAGTTTGCTGTAGTCTTGGCGTACCAAATTGGTTTCGCTGTTGATATTGGCGTCTTCTTTCGACGTCCGCCGTTCTTCTACTTTCAAACTGGATTGCTAGCTCAAATAATTTTTCCAGTGTAGTCGGATTTCTCAATTCAATAAAGTCTTGCACTTGGGGTAGTAACCTCGGCAAAATCACTTGAATTATTATTTCAGGATCCGAACGGTTTCCATACAAGAGGTTGAAAACATGAATTTTTCTTAAAATAAAGCTCGAGAGGTTTTCGATTCTTTGTTGATATATGCTAAAAAGTTCCGTTTCTAATTTCGCATGATCCCTTACAACAGGGAAGGCTTTTAGTAGGGCAGTCTTGAAATTTTCATAAGTATAGGTGGGACTTCCTGCTTGACCCAAGAGACTTCTGCCGATACATTTGAACCAGTTAAGCGCTTGGCCCCTCAAAGCGCTGGTAGCTAAGGTAACTTTTTGAAACTCGTGCACGGGGTAGAGCATGAAGTGGTCATCCAATTTTTCCAAAAAACTGGTTACCGGTGAGTTTCCATTAAATGTTGCTTCTGGTTTCATCGAAGCGCGCATGGTCTGGACGATGTACCCAAATCCTTCCAGGGCGGCAGCTGGCATTTCTGGATTCTGAGCCGTTTCTGCAGGCAGCACAGGTTCTTCTTGAAACTCGGCCATGGTTATTCTTCTTCGTTGGGCGCCACTATCAGGTTCAATGTTTCTTCTAATCTTCTTCGGGAACATACAAGGACCTGACTAGGAACAGAGAGCTTACTAAAGCTATGTTCACTAATTGTAGTAAGTAGACAGGATACAGACGAAGGGTATGCAAACCCCTTTATTTTTCTTTATATACAATGACTTCCGTACTTCGGAATACAATGACCCTCCACTCGGGGTCTAACGCAAAAGATATCAAAATAAAACTAAACTCTAATTTAACTTTAGAATAATACACGTGGAAGATTGGCCTTATAATAACAGGAAGCGTATGTAGCACAGAGACTGTGAACACTACAATACGTTTAATTTATCAAGAGGATTAAAACCTCTGGCCTGGAAGGCGAACAGCAACTGCGTAACTTCTAAGGTAAGCGGCCTGCTTCGACTTACTGCTTCCTCTCTCTCGCTTGGCAAAAAGGCCACACTTAAATACTTGGCGTTCGCCAGACAAACTTTGCATAAAATCCTTAACGCTTATAATTCTGGCCGGAAGTAGAAAATAAGAAGTGATAGTAAAGATTTAAAATAAAATAAACGTTAGTAAAACTTAAGATCCTTACAATTTGAGTAACCATAACGCGTGCATTCTTTGTAACTTTACAAAGATTATGTCTGTAATAGCTATAGATCTTTATTTTGTAATGTTACAAGTTACAACAAGCAACTGTTAAACAGAACAAATTTTTCTCATAAAAGTCCCACAAGATATACAAAAGACAGTTTAAAAACATGAAATTTGCGTTGTACTGAGCAACTTCTGTACTGACAGAGATAGGTGAAGGATATTTTTTGCCGTTATAACCACAGAAAAAAAGGCTTTTCTTGAGGTTTTTCAATTTGATGCTTCATATTATTAACCATACCCGAATAAATGTTATATTTTATCAAATATATCTTTTAACTCTCAACTGATCAAGTGATTTGTTAACAAGACTAATCATCCTGGTTAAGTTAGAATCAAAAAATTCCCATCTCAAAACAGATCTATTAAGAATTATTTAGAACTCCATTACTTGGTAACTATTTGTATTTTACCGTTAATTAACTAATTAACGGTTAAAAAATCTGAAAGCGACATTACTTCGACAGAGACTTTTTTTTTTTTTTTTCATTTACACGCACATACGCGTTTCGAGAGCATTTGGGCTAATGTCTCTTTGGGATAAAAATATTTAAAAACAGCATATCTTTTCAGATAGACAGTATCGTCCGCTAGAGATGTTTTTTTGTTCCGTACAGTGTTACCACTGCTCCTTCGGAATAATTTTGTTTGTTAATAAATTCTTTAATGCTTATTAATGAAAATATGAAATAGACAATAAAACAAATTCCAGATTTAGGCTTTCATGTGCTCGTATTCTGATGAAGAACTACGTTATTCAAAAATTGGATAGCCTAGGTACTGTTGTTTTTTCACAATGCGAGAAACACCTGGTGGCAGCAATTTGAAAAGTGATAAAACGCTTTTAGTAATTTTTTAGCGATTTTTAGGCGTTTTTCATTTACACACACGTTTACGTTTCGAGAGCATTTGGGCTAATGGCCCTTTGGGTGAAACATTTAAAAACAGCATATCTTTAGTATTTTGGATAGACAGTCTCGACCGCTAGTTTTTTTTTCCCAGTGGCTGTAGGGGAAAGTAGTGGCTGTAGTGGCTGTAGTATAGTGGCTGTAGGCGTTAAAATAACGCCTCTTTAGACGTAATTTAAAATTCTGAAACCTTTCAGGTTAAAAATCTTAACCTTTCAGTTTTTTTGTTTAATTTTTTTGTACGTTACCTTTATTTATTAAATATCATGTTCTTCGCACTTAAACCATAAAATTCATTTTAACAGCAATATCGCAAAATAATTTTAAAATGAGCATATCTTTACAATTTCCCTTTCCCCTACAGCCAGTGGCCACTGATGGCTTTAGAATGAATGAGTTTGTTAATAAAAAATTCGTTAAAGCTTTACAAAATATGAAACAGACAATAAACCAAATTCCAGATTCTTTCATGTGCACATATTTGGGTGGAGGGATACTTTATTCAGAATTTGACGGCTTTAGATACCGTTGTTTTTTCACAATGCGAGAAACATTGGGAACAGCAATTTGAAAAGTAATAAAACGCTTTTAGTGATGCAATGCAAAATGCAGTTTTGAGATTAATGACCCTTCTGGTTTTACGATCCTTTCGGCTATAAAAAATAAATTAAAAAAAACTCGCTGCTCACTATGTCATGCAACTTTTAACAAGTTTAAACTTAGGCGTAATTTAGTTATTAAGTTTGCAACTTTTAAAGGAATAGATTGATTTAAAATCGGAAGTAATTTTAGTCGATTTTTTTTGTTCGGTGGCTACTATTAATTATTTTTATCTGTTAAGAATCTTTAAAAATGGAATAATTAATCGAACAATTTCTTAATTTCTTCATCAGAATTTACTGGTTACACTGAAATATTGCTTTGCGGAAATGAAATTCTCTACCACGTCTTAACGTTAACTTTTTTCCATGAATTTAATATGGTGATTTACTTGAAAAAATAAATATATATATTATATATATATATTATATATAATATACTATTTGAAAAAAAAATGTCTCAAACAGACACAGAGATATATGTATTTACTTTTCTTAAAACTAATCCGAAACTGATGGAGGGATGCCTTCGTGGAGGACTTTCTAAGGGAAACTGGCTCGTATACACGCTACACATGGGGAAAGCCACGAAAACGCCTATGCGGCCAGCCCGTTCGCGAGATTCGAACCTCGGGCCCAACTACCAGTGTTCATCGTCTTTACCGCTCGGCCGCTGGTGGGCAAATCCGGAACTGAATTCTCGCAAAAAGCATTTTTATTTTAAAACGTTGCTGTTTATACATACAGTAGAGTTCCGCCAACTCGACATAATGCGAACTGAGAGACTGTCGTGTTTCCGAAAGGTCGAGTTTTACGGAATAAGGGGTGGGTTTTTCAGAACTCTTAATATTTAACCTTTTCATGCGCACGATATTATTTTTATGATGTTTAAAAAAAAACTCTTTTTATGATGTTTATAAGAAATCGAATATTATGATCCTAGAGACAAATAATATACGAATTAAAAAGAAATCTACTTTTGCCCAGTGGCATAACGAGTATAACTGGCGCCCGGGGCAAAATACCTTTTTGCTGCTGCCTCCCCCAAAACAACACTTACAGTAATATAATGTGTAGAATATATACGTATTAAGAAAATAATGCAAATAGTAATAAAATGCTGAATCTACCATAAAAATACTCTAAAACTTGTTAAGAATAGTCACTACCTAACTACACTAGCACTGGATTCGGACATGTATCTGTGTCGGCTGAAAAATCAAACATACGATGATCTGGAAATTAGTTAAAAAGGTATTATTTATTTTACATAATTATTTATATAATTTTATATATTATATAAATAATTATATAATTATTTATATAATTGTTTTTAAAAAAGTACAATTTTTAAACAATTACAAGTTTAACATATAGTACAGATAAGTATGATCTTAAATTCATTTAGTGCGTACTTTCAAGTTACTTCAAAACATCTTTCAAAATATATCTTACTAGTATGGATTCACTCTTTTAAGATAATCCTACTATAATTAAAATTAGGAGATAATATAATCAATTAATCAATATTATTTAGTAAATAAATTAGATATATTTATTAATAATAATATAATATAATAATATAATTTCAAATTTTTCTCTTTCCACATCTTGTTAGGGGATCTTGTGCCGTCGTTGATTGTAAATAGTCAAAATTTATTTTAATTTGCTGAACGAACGTTTGATAATGAAATAGTAAGGAGTATTTGAAGTGCGACTCTTAGATTTGGAAAAACATTTTCTCCATAGATCTGTAATGGAGTTTTAGGTTCAATTTCTTTTCTACTGCGGAGTAATATCTTGCAGTCATATTCACTGTTCAAAACAATTAGGGGATATTGTGAGTTCGGTATGAAATAACCATATAATCGACAAACATTTTAACAAAAAGAAATAGAAGAGATTATAAAGGAAAATTATAACCTTTACAAAATATGCAAATTTAATTAATAATATTAAATTATTAAAAAATAATATTAAATTTCGACGTCTGTTACGTCGAAAACTATGCGTATTAGATAAGGAGCGACCTGCAGCATTCCTTTGTAGTAGGAGATTAAAAACAATTGACACGCATTGAATGCTTTGTAGCAGTGAATATACGAATATAATATTGAATTATAATATTTCAGCAAGATGACTTAGTTGAATCGGTAGTCAGGAAGGCCATCATTCGTTTACAGGAGAGTCAAACGAAATCCATTATAGCGGAGTTTGCAAAAATGTCATTTCCAGACTATGGAATCGTTTCTGGAAAACTGGATATGTTTGAGAAATTCGGGACAAGGTAGTGTTATCGTTTTGAAATAAAAAGCGGGAGCTATATACGCATTTCGTTTAAAAAAAAAAAAAACTAAAAATATATCTCTATTATAGAGAAATAAAGTGGTCAGAAAGAACATTTTGTATGCGGAGATATTTGGTTAATGTATTGCAAACATTTTACTACACAATTTTGTCAGACAAACCAAGAAAATAAATAATTAATTATATTACAATAATTATTAATTTTAAATATATTTTCCAGAAATCGATCAAAATAAAAACTGAAACTTTCTGGAAAATCTTGTTTGGAGACCATTTGGCGCTCTTCTGCGAGCGGCGCCCAGGAGGTAATACACCCCCTTGCCCCCCTCGCTATGCTACTGCTTTTGCCCCTTGATCTGTGCATGGAGGTAGGAAGTAAGAAGGAGTCGCCCTAAACAAGTTTCTCCGTACCCTGCTCTGAAGCACCGGCGATCCCTACGTGGTGACCAAAACATTGGGTCATTTATCATTGAGTTCTATGGGATTTGACGCGTTCGGGTGTAAATATTTTGTAATTACGTCGCAAATATACATATAAATGTATATATTTTCTTTTTCTACAACACTTCAGAGTCCTAAGTATGTGAAAACAACATATTTTTAAACAACATTTCATTCTGAACGGAATTAAATGCTATACTTTTCACAGGACAGTTTTCTCAGAATGGTTTAATTTGAATGAAATATTTTCACAAGTTTTCGTTAATTACATTAGAAAAAAAAATTAAGGTAATTTGATTTTATTCGGTTAAGGTACAAAAATTAAGATCAAAGTTTATTGTATTATTAATATTAAAATTATGCATTATTTCTTTTCTATTTATAGAGCTTCTTCCTAAAATACTTTCTTAAATATGACATGATTTTTTGGCTTCTTTTAAATCGAAAAATGTAAGTCAATTTATAATTAATGCTCTATTCGGTTCATTTTAAATTAGAGAATTATTAGGAATTAGCGAAATACTTTAAATAAGTATTTCGCTAATTCCTAATAATTAAATAGTATTAAATAGTATTTGACTTTCTCTGAACATTTCTGAAAGGGAATAAAACAAGTTTTTTAAGTATTATTTAAAACTTGTAACTGAGTTATTATAAAATGTAAAGGGAATAATTCTTTTAATTATACTTATCAGATTTTTTTTTTTTTTTTTTTTTTTTTTTTTTTTTTTTTTTTTACCCTTCATTTCAACAATACATATTCCAAAACTCTTTATTACGTTCTTAAGTGCGCATCTCATAGCATTTGCTTTACAATACCTTTTAACAGATTGCTTTCCAATACGAACAATTCTTGCTTAAATAGTTTTATAACGTATTTGTCAACAGGATTTCAATTTATGTTTACTATTCAACATTAAGGTTATTATATATTTAGATAACATTTATAATCATTATAAATTAGATACATTTAATCATTAGATTTCTTCACAGTACTTTTACAGTTGTTTATAAGTGAATAAATTCTTCATTTCAAATTGGTTTATAAATAATTTAATGAATATTTAAGTATTTTGTCAAAGGCAGATACATGCTTTTTGCAAGCACATGCATAAATACCCATACATATTTCCTATTTATCATTTCCGGCATGTGCAAATCTTTAATTTCTGTGCATTCACTATATTTTTCGTGTAAAGTAATTTACACTAATTTAGCATACACCCGAAAGTTTTACATAAAAATATATATGAATATAATTTGAATGAAAATTATAAGTATTATTTTTAATACCCACTCAAAGGTCAGTTTTTCTTTAAAATTCCTCCACGATGGCATCTCTCTCTTTAGGCAGATAGCCCTTGCATGCGTTACTCTATTTAATAAAAACTTATCTGACCTATGTGCCTAATTACAAATATTTTAACATACATAATTTTATATTTACATTTAGCCATCAAGTTTCAAACTTTTCAAATCTTCTAGAAAATAAATTTTGGTAGATCTCTTTTAGCAATTTTCTTAAAATCTATATTTTTGTAGTGCAACAGCTTATAATTTTATAAAACAAATTCATAATCAAAATCGCTGTTGTTAGTTATCGAAAAATAACCAAGATGTGATTTTTGCGTAAATGTCACTAAACTATACAAATTGCTATTATCCATCCCACTATGAATGTTTCTTTCATGCGAAAGTGTCCCTTTTTCGATTTCTATGGAACTGTCGTGTGTCGAAACACTATCAGAATCTTGTCAAGCGAGCTTCTGAATGTAAACAAAGAACAACCCCGTCTGGTGACCCAAGCTTCAAAGCAGTGCTTCACTTCTAGCGCGGAATGGCCCCTCCTCCCTTTCCTACCTCCATGGATCTGTGGGTGGTGGTACCCTTTTTCCCATCCGTGGAGCCAGTCAGAACTAGCAGTCAATCCAGGCTCTCCTTGAAATGCATCATAAAACTTTATGGCTTCTCTGGCCATAAAGCTTTATGCATCTTCTTTATTCCGGCCGGAAGTGAAAAATAAGAGAGGACAGTAAAGTTTTAAAGTAAAATAAACGTTAGTTAGTAAAACTTACAAGTACTTGTAAATAACAGAAGAAATGACAGCATCACGTGCAAAGCCAAGTATAATGAACGTTTATGTACATTGAACGACGCAAAAGAATGCGTCGAAACGTTTCTGCATTTTCTTCGTCTGTATCTTTATCTACTTTCAGATACATTGTGAAAAATATTTGGTAATTGTAAAATTATTAGAAGTTAAAGAAATATCAAAACCGCTAAAATTTTTGGCTACCCCCTGCTGCAGGTCTCTCGACCCCCAAACACAGTTAAAAAAACTCTTATCTAAACCAAACCAAACCAAAATCTGCATGGGTAAAAGAATTCGATTCCAAAATGCAACTAAAAGAAAGGGTGAGAAGATAATTTCCACCACGCAACAAATCGATCCGAGTTGAACCACGAGTATATAATGAGCGGAAACTATTTTATGTATTTATGTAAATCTTTTAACTTAATCGAGAATCACTGTACATTTATTTTTACTACTGAAACCGTAAAATATCTCCACCACACGATGACAAATTTGTTCAGTGGCAATGTGGCCACTTTCTCTTCAAAATTCACATCTTGTCCCTTTAAAAATGTTTCTACTTTCGGAATCCCATAGCTGGCGACAACTGGCAAAAAGCCTGCGGACTTCGACCCTGGTTAGTTCCTGCATCCAAGGTTAACAGTGACCCAGAATAGGAGAGTAAGACAGAATTCGTCTGACACATTCCATGTTCTATTTTGCAAGTATTCCGGCGCCAAAAATCGATTCGTAAAACAAAAATAGACGAGTGAACCTTGGGAAAGAAGTGAAAAATTTGCTTATATTTGAAGAAAAATTATCCACCGCAGCATCTTTCATCACTTCGGGTGTTTTTTCTAACGCAGAAAGTTTTCAACATGAAAAATTTGCGCGTCTAAGCAACTCATAGTAACCTAAGCACACAATCCACAGCAGCTGCAATAAATAAGAGGGAACACAGAAAGTCAAAGCGACTAAGCATTAGTAAAGCCAGTTCTGCGTATATTAATGAGCTAATATATCTCTCATCTCATCATTGCAATAAATTGTATTTTTATTAGTCCAAAGGGGAGTTTATTAGTCCTTGAGGCACTATTGTTTTCGTTTTCCGAGTTTGCGTCGAAACACTATAAACGCCTGTATCACTCTCCAAATTGTTGCCACAAAATATTATCGTCCTCTATTATATTTAAGGAAATTAAATAATGAAGAATTTGCATCAATATATGTATGTTTCTCGCATTGTTATAAAACAACGGTACCTATAGCCATCCAATTTTGAATGACGTAATTCTGCTGCGAATATGGGCATCTGGAAGCCCAAATTTGAAATTTGGAATTTGTTTTATGATCGATTTCATATTTTGTAACACTTTAACGAATTTTTTTATTAACAAACTCAAAGATTTCAGAGCGAGCCATGGCAACGTTGTACAGAAAAAAAATAAAAATTTATTTCCAGCGCGTGAGACTGCGCACTGGAAATTCTAAAGTATAGGCTCAATTTAAAATTATTTTGTGATGTTGCTCTTGAACTGAATTTTATGGTTTAAGTGCGAAGAACGTGATATTTAATAAATAAAGGTAACACATAAAATGTTAGAAAACGCCCCTTTGGACGTATTTTAAAATCTGAAACCTTTCAGATTTTCTTTTTTCACTTTATTTAATTTGAAAATTGTACTATTATTTAGTAGTTTGCTTGCAAATAATAAACAAAAGCGAAAGATAAGATTTTCACTTTAAAGGTAGGAGATTAAAAATATGAATTAGAAATTTTGCAATCGACTTTTTTTTTACATCTTTTTAGACACCTTTATTTATGATATGCTTAGTATAAAATAACACTCACTACAAACATAAATTATTACTATTCAGATAAAATGAATTTTTAATCAATTTACGCTCTATTGAGTTTTATTGGTTTATTGAGAATACGGCAAAGCACACTAGGGCTATCTGCGTAAGGAAAGAGATGCCTTCGTGGAGGACTCTCTAAGGGAACTGGCTCCTATACACGTTTCACATGGGGAAATCCACGAAAACGCCCATGCAACCGGCCCGGGATTCGAACCTCGTACCGAACTACCAGTGTTCGGCAATTTTACGGCTCGACGCAGTCTGTAATAATAGCCCAGATAAGTGAAAGATATTTGTTGCAGTCATAACACAGAAAAGAGACTTTTCTTTGAGATTTTTTTACTGTTTTCCATGGATTCACTAAACATATGTATTAACAGTATCCAACTAAATATTGAATATCTAATTAAATTCGAAATATTTCTGTTAATTCTCAGCTAATGAAGTGAATTATTAATGAAACGTAATCACCTTGAATTAATAGAATCCAACTGAGATTTGAAAGAGTTATTTGTAACTCCTAGTTAACCAATTAATTAACGGTTAACTAAGCATATGATTAATTTTTAGTTAACGGGATCTTGCACACAAGGGAAGGAAGTGCTCAGGGTTTTTAAAGCCAGTTTTTTTATGTGGCCTTTAAAAATTTCGTATTAAAATGCTGCGAAATTATCTTTCTCTCAAACGAAATTGCCCTTTTCCAATTTCCTTTGTTTGCCCTTAAGCTTGATGTTTCGCCCTGCGGGCAGAGGCCCATCAGCCGGCGGAGCGGTAAAGTCGCTGAACACTGGTAGTTAGATCCCAGGTTCGAATCCCCAAAACGGGCTGGCTGCATGGTCGCTTTCGTGGTTTTCCCCATGTGTAAAGTGCATACGAGCCAGTTTGCCTTAGAAAGTCTTCCACGAAGCCATCCATCCCCTTAGGAAATAGCTCTAGTGTGCTTTGCCGTAATCTCAATAAATCAATCAAACCCAACGCCCTGCGGGCAGAAAGACTTCTGTCTGTCTTAGGTTCAAGCATAAAAAAAAATTTGCTGCGTATGTCGTGCAACTTTTAAAAAGTTTAAGAATTGACGATTAAATAATTATAATTTTTGTCTAATCATCTTAATTCTCATCTAATTAAGTAAATCACTAATGGAAGTAATCAACTTTTTGCTAACAGATTCCAGTTTAATATTTCAAAGAACTTAGCGGGGGCAAAAAGCTCCTTACGTTGAAACGTAAACAAAAGGTTTGCTCGTTACGACATGAACCTTTAAAAAGTCTAAGCGTAATTTAGTTATTAATTGAAAAGAACTAGATCGGGAGAAATCGCAGCCGACTTTTGTTTTATTCGCGAACAATTGTCAATTATTTTTATCGCTTATGAATCTTGAGATATAAAGTCCAATAATTTCTTACTTTCTACTTCATGGCTTTATCGCTTGCATCATGTTTAGCAAAATTCAGTCAGATAATGTTGAAAGTCTGCAATTCTGCCAGTTTCTTAATACAATTCATTTCAAATTCTGTTGAGTGCACAAGCGGCAGAGCGGAAAAGTAGTCGAAAACGGGTAGTCCGAACGAGGTTTATATCCTAGCTGCACGGGAGTTTCGTCGTTTTGTTCATGCTTTTGGCTTGGTTTATTTGATTACGGCAAAACACACTATGTCAGGGCCCACCAGCGGCCGAGCGGTAAAGACGCTGAACACTGGTAGTTTGGTCCGAGGTTCAAATCCCGCGAAAGGGCTGGTTGCATGGGTGTTTTCGTGGTTTTTCCCATTTGTAACGTGTATACGAGTCCAATCCCTCCACACTATCTCAGTAAGGGTAGTGATACTTTTCTGGAGAAACTTCTAAGGGAAACTGACTCATACCCACGTTACGTATGGGGGAAACAACGAAAACGCCGATGCTGGTAAGCTCGTTCGCCCGGAATTGAATCCAGGTCAAAACTACCAATGTGTAGATTTTGAATATCGATTTCGAGAGCAGTCAGACTAAAGTTCCTTTTCTTCAGGAGCAAATAAAAAATTTCTGCTAAATTTTTCTCTCTTTGCTCCCTGTGTGTGTGTGTAGGGGGCTTTTCACTCTGCACTGGTTCTCTTTTCAAACTGTTGCCACCCAATATTATCGCCCTGTATTGTATTTGAAGAAACCAAATAATGAAGAATCTGCATCAATTGTCGCACTGTGGAAAAACAACGGTACCTTATTGACATTATGTAGAGACATTAGGTAATTTTTGGAAGCAGGAGATGTTAAAAATGACCAACGACTCTCCGGGAATCGAACCACGGACCCCTGGAAATATGCGCCCAGCGTGCAGACCACCACACCACGAAGGCATGCTAAGAAGGTGGAGGAAATACTTTATACCTATACCCATCCAATTTTGAATAACTTAGTCCTCCAACCGAACATGGACACTTGGAAGACCGAGTTTCTAATTTGTTTTATTATCTATTTCAAATTTTGTAAAACTTTAACGAATTTTCGATTAACAAACTCAACGATATCGAAGCGAGCAATGGCAACACTGTACGAAAAAAACATTTTTATCTCCAGCGTGCGAGACTGTCTATCGAAAATTCTAAAGCGATGTTCTTTCTAAACATTTTGTGATATTGCTGTTTGAATTGAATTTTCTGTAGTTTAAGTGCGAAGAATAAATACAGGGGTTGGACAAAAATATGGAAACACCTTTAAAAAAACATGTTTCTTTGCTTAATATGGTGTAGGAAACCCGTTGACATCCAAAATAGCTTGCAGTCTTCTCGGAATGGATAAATACAGTTCCTGTATGTTTGCCAAGGGAATATTATACCATTCTTCCTGCAAAACGGTGGCAAGTTCAGATAAAGATGTTGGCGGTGGATAACGAGAACGCACTTTCCGTTCCAATGTAGACCACAAAGGTTCGATAATATTCAGGTCTGGTGACTGTGGTGGCCAGGGGAGATGGGACAATCATCCTCGTGCTCAGAAAACCAGTCCTGGACAATGTGAGCTGTGTGAACAGGGGCTTTGTCGTCTTGGAAGACACCATCACCATCGGGCAAAGTTTGTACCATGGGATGAACTTGATCGGCCAAAATGTTCACATAGACACAGTTATCATGGGGCTAGCAGAGAATGGCTGCCCAAACCATAACAGAACCCTCGCCATGTTTCACTCTTGGCAACAAGCAGTCTGTATTATAGGCTTGAGATGGCGTTCTCCAGACGTAAACTCGGCCAGAAGTGGGAAACAATGTGAAAGAAGACTCGTCAGACCATATTACTCGCTTCCACTGCTCTATAGTCCAGGCCTTTATGACTTAAACACCACCTTTTCCTGTTACGGGCATTAGCATCACTGATGAGTGGCTTCTCAATTGCAGCACGGCCAGCAATTCCCTGTTTATGAAGCTCCCTTCTAATTAATTGTTTTGGTACTCACAGGGTTCGGTAACACAACATTCATTTCAGCAGTAACTTTGTGCAGCTGTGGTCTTCTTATTTTTCGTCACAATTGCCCTTAATGATCGTCTGTCACGATCACTCAGGACACACTTTCGTCCGCGCTGTGATTTAGCAGATGATGTTTTTCCGCTTTTCAAATATGCGGAATAAATCTTCGATACAGTACCTCTTGAAACACTAAACACCTCGGCTACCTTGCTTACGGAAGCACCTACCATACGTGCTCCAAAAATTTGCCCACGTTCGAAGTCTGTTAACTCTGACATAATGCAATGACAACCTCACAGAACAGTACTCCGACAAACAACTGAACTGTTTAGCACATTTACGAAGTTGTATAGGTGGCGTCAGTAGTCAAAAACGCCAGCGCCACCTACATATTTCATTAAAATCAATCTTTCTTTTCAAACATGCATTTCACAAGGTGTTTCCATATTTTTGTCCATCCACTGTATGTTTATTGAATAACTGTAACACACAAAACGTTAAAATAACGCCCTCTTACCCGTAATATAAAATATGAAAGCTTTAAGATTTTCTTTTTTTCCCCCTAAATTTTGCATTGGCATGCTCTCTTTCAACGAGAGGTGGTCTTCGAATATTAAGTTAGATGTTGAACATCGGTGGAATAATTTCTAGAACTGTCAAAAGCAAGTATTCAGAGGTCTTGATCACTCGGTAGAAATTTAAAATTTATTTTTGCGATTAAAGATTTTTCTTAGCAGATTTAAACAAAATGTTGAAATTATTTAAAATAATAATTTAAATTCTATAAATTTTTTCATTGATGGTTTTAAATTTGTGTTCCTTGGAGATGGTATATGGAAAATTGTCTTTTTATAAAATATTAGTTTATATACACTATATATATATATATATATATATATATATATATATATTTAAGATGAATGTACAGGTACCAGACACTGTACACGAGAGAGATAAATACAGAAATCTGTAGAGCACAGAAATTCTGTAGTTTGTAAAGGAATGGAGTATATGTGAATCAAAATAATAGATTTTTGAAAAGTGGAAATGGATAAGACTAAAGAATTTTCAATCATCACACGGATTTCATTTATTTGTGTAGCAGTTCATTATTTGCAAAAACTAAGGTCCCCCCCTTAAATATATTAAATCGAAAAAGCCAATGTAATGTTTCTGTATAAAGTCTGGCGATTAAACTTTTAAAGTTATTTTGGCAGATTAATAGACACTTTACGATCTCAAGTACTATTTAGAAAGTAAATGCACATAGCACAATTCTGAAAAAACACTGCTTGAAATTTATAAAATAATAATAAAAAAAATGATTTTATTTTGGGAATCGTCTGCTTCAGACTGAAAATATTTTTCATTCTCAGCGAAACATTTCAAAATAGCATATCTTTAAAATTTCCGATAGATAGTCTCAAGCGCTAGAAATAAAAACGTATTGTTCCCTACAGTGTTGCCACTGCTCTCTTTGAAATTGTTGGATTTTTTTAATCGAAAATTCGTTAAAGTTTTACAAAATATGAAATAGAAAATAAAACAAATACCAAATTAGGGCTTCCAAGGGCTCATATTTGGGTGGAAGACTATGTTACTCAGAATTTGATGAGTATAGGCACAGTTCTTTCTTCACAATAGAAGAAACATGCATACATTCATACAGATTCTTCATTATTTTTAATCTCTTTAAATATAACACAGAGAGATAAAATTGGTGGCAACAATTTGATTGAAAAGTGATTTGGACATTTAAAGCGATTCGACGCAAAATGACGTTTCGAGACTAATAACCCTTCTGGGCTAATAATATTATACGATTAGATTTAATTAATCTAAGAATATAAACATATTACATGGAAGTAGCATTAATACCTCAAAGATCATTAGGTCGAATTCTCGATTATCTCTGTGGGAAAAGTGCGCTTTGCGAATTATTTTTTTTATTGCTCCTCAAAAGTATTATCAAAGGCAAAATGTTTACAGTTTTTCAGAAAAAACTCGCATATTTGATGCATTGAATAGTAACCTGAAATTTAGTTAACAAATTATCATTCTTGGCTGGAAAAACTGAATCCTGAAACTGTAATCGGGCTTCTTTGAAATGATTCGCGGTGCTGAAGATTTGCAAAAATATGTGAAGAAAACACAGAAGAGTGGATAAAGAAAAAAGGAAAAATAAGGTTTATTTCAGACGAAGACTGATAATGCAGTAACTCAGAACGAAACAGTCTGGAAGTAGTCTTATGTTCTACAAGGAAAATGAATTAGAAACGATGGTCATGATGAGGTTCTGGAATGTGTAGAGAAGTTGTTAAACTGTATAGATGATTAAATTACGTTCAAATTCAGTGGTCTCATACCAAGTGTTTGTTCAGTGCTCCATATACTCATAGTATGAAAGCATATTAATATTGCATCTAGAAAAGGAGAGACAAAATGGGATAGAACATTTTGCATAAAAATTGAAAGCAAACTTCATAAATTTTATAGCTATTTTAATTAAATTCTGCTTTAAATAAAACATAGTATACTTTGTAGAAATTTCTGATTAAAAACTTCTTCTTTATATGGTACTCGTACGTCAGTCACGATTTCACAAAACCATTTTCTAATCAGTGCATACCTATGCATTAATCAGCAAACATACTGTAAATATTGGAGGGGATGCCTGGATTCACTATAAAAGGTTTGATTACTATGGGTCTAAAGTCATGAATATGTGATTTTATTGGAAAGAGATTAAAATGTTATGTTACTTATTATTCGTATCGCTAACGTTTGGCCGAAAACAAGAAAAAAGTGTGAATTCAATCGATCTTTTTAATACAATTAATTCACAGAATTATATATAAATTTAATCAATCTGTATGCATGAATACATATATGGAAAAGAAGCAAAAAGTTTTATCGAGATACAAAAAAACGACGGTGCAAATATATTTTTCTGGATTCTGCTTTTAAACTGCACTAGAATCTAGGATAGAATCTTTTCTTCTGGCATCAACTTGTAAGAGTTCTACACGTTAGCTGTAAAAGGTAAAACATATAAATACAATTAAGTTAAAAAATGCTATTTCTGTTTGTCCAAGCACATGGAAGCAACCTCAGTTTTCAGCTGTCTTTTATTAACCAAATAGCCTTCAGCGCCCAGGGGTAATACAATATCCATGAGTTAAAGCCTCATGAAAATACCCGCTCTCACGGTTGCGGACTAGCGGTTCACTCCGTGAGACTTTTTAGCGTAATTAGCTGTAATTCATCGCCCCTCCCCCAAGTTCAGCCGTTTAGCTTGTTTTTCATCTCAATACTCAGAGCTAACACCTGCAAGTTTCCCGAAAAGTTCCTATAATTGCTTTTATCTTGCATACAGACTGCTACGGTTTCCAGGGAAATCCTGATTCTCACTTCTCTTTTGAAACAAATATCTGCTACTACTAAACTTTTCCTTTGAGTTGGGAAAAGTTGTGTATCTTCACTGGGGCTCTTAACTCAGGGAATATGCCAAGGGGAAAAATTATCCAATCGCGGCTTGGCTCTCGGCGTTAGAATGCGAGATATCTGTTTTATTATCTAGTTCATATTTCTTAAACTTTAATGAATATTCGATTAAGAAATTCAACGATTTCAAAGCGAACACTGGCAGCACACTGTGCGGAATAAAATATTTTTATCTCCAACGCGGAGATTGTCTATCGGAAATTCTAAAAATATACTGTTTTCAGATATTTTTAGTCCAAATGCTCTCGAAATGTGTTTGTATGTATAAATGAAAAAAAAAAAAAAAAAAAAAAAAAAAAAACTGCGCGTAATATAAAACCTGAAAGATATCAAATTCCCCCCCCCATCAATATCCGGCCAAGCGTTAAATTCCTCACAATTCATGCTATCAAGGCGACTTTTAATCCACTAGTTGGATACATGTTTTTGTCGTTTAGCAATTTCTATACCTTATTTGTCAATTTCTATACCTTATATACCTCTCATGGGTATTCTTCAACCTTATTTGGCGACTTTAATTCCGTTTCAAAAATTCCTTCTTGATAACGTTAACCAAACTGTTGATCATGATAATCGATGTATTTTCCTAGTTTTCATATAAAAATGGGCTGGACTTCCGGAATTCGATAACAATATACGAATAACATTAACCGCGATCAGATACAGTGGCGCCTGCTGTATTTTTGCTCCAGAGGAAAATGTATAATAATTATAATTCAAAATTCTTGAATGTTCAATTTCTAACTTAACACCTCAAATGTGGCACATATACTCTGTAATGTAAAATGTGACAACCTACCAAATAAGTAAATATTAAGTATAAGGTAAGTACTAGGTTAGTTGCTGTGTGTTGTTGCTTATACTCACTTGTTAGTTAGCCCTAGCCCACGAAATTCCTCGTGGCAAGGAGTGCTAGATTACGCCTGCCGTTGGCAATGCGATTTATTTCAGTTCCGCCCCGAATTTTGATGGAGAGCGCCCCGGGAGGGGGGCAGTTCCGCGAGTTTCCCACCTCTCTACTCTTTCCACCAAAACACACGAGAGAACTTTCGGCTCCCCGCAAATTTGGAGTGCCGCCATGCCGCACCGATACTATACATTTACAAAGATCTATGCGTTCAACGGGATTCGAACCCGGGTCCTTCGGCAAGTCGCTAACCACTATAAATGTCACCCGGAAAAAAGGAAAACGGAAAGAACGTCCCCGGAAAATAAGGAACGGAAAAAATGTCACCCTTCGTTTGAAATGGAAAATATAAGGCATGTTTAGAAAGATCGCTAAGCTGGGTGATTAAAGTTTTATCTTACCTTAAAACCTCCCTCGAGAGAGCCCGCTATAACCCTGCCCTTTAAATTAGAATTTGGCAGGTTCACCCAACTCCAATCAGCGACATTATTTGGCGAGATTTTAGAGTTCCTTTTTTTTCCGTTCCTTATTTTCCGAGTGACATTTTTTCCGTTCCTTATTTTCCGGGTACATTCTTTCCGTTTCCCTTTTTTCCGGGTGACATTTTTTTCCGCACACCCCCTCTTACACATTCGCCGGGATATGAATTCTGGTCGAATTACTAGAATTAAAAGATCTCATCCACTTGACCGCTTTTATGAATAGACTGTCACTTTATAACTAAGATGAGTAACTAAAAAATCAGCGTTACATTTCTTGATTTTTACCTTTGCTTGAAAAACCTGTCGGCAAGTGACTTTTGGACTGACTTGTGGCAAGTGACTTGCTTGGAAGAAATGATAGCTAGACTGCGCTGCAAGCAGGACCGGAAAAGCTATTAATTTTGTTTTGGCATTTTGTCTGAATCACTTTTCAAATTGCTGCCACCAAATATTATCACCATGTATTATATTTAAAGAAATTAAATTCTGAAGAATCTGCATGTATGGACGCATTTTTCTCGCGCTGTGTTAAAACAACGGTACCCAGAGCCATCTAATTTTGAATAACATAATCCTCAACCCGCACATCGGTAAAACAAGTTTTAGCTCAGATTTGGACTAAAACTTGTTTATTATATATTTAATATTTTATAAAATTTTAAACGAATTTTTGATTGACAAACCCAACGATTTCAAAGAGAGCAATACAACACTGTAAGGGGGAAAAACATTTTTATTTTCAGCGCGCGAGACTTTATATCGGAATTTCTAAAGATAGGCTCTTTTTAAATTATTTTGCGATACTGCTGTTGAACTGAATTTTGTTTAAGTGCGAAGAACACGATATTTATTAAATAAAGGTAACTCGCAAAACGTTAAAAAAAAAAAAAAAAGCCTCTTTGGGAGCAATATAAAATCTGAAAACGCTCAGATTGTTTATTATTTATATTATAATTTTTTTAATATGGTACTTTATCTGAAGGCAAATCCTGGCCTTGGGAATTAATAAGGATCCTAAGAATAAGCTCAGTTAGAAAGAACTGAAACAGCTTCAGAAGCACGAAATAAAATATTAAAAAAAAAAAAAAAAAAGAAAATATGGATCCTAATCCTTTGTTGCGCCAAATCTGTGCAAAATGGATTAAGCTGAAAAAGTTTTCGTATAGTGATATAAACCTGATAAAACAATAGCCATAGATAGCATCAGCATTAGTAAATTTAGAAATGCTACAGAAATTTACCAGCAAGAAATCGCATTAGATAAATTTATTTTTTAGACAAATTAAATCACATTCGATAAATTTTGGTAACAAATCACATTACATAAAATTTTACAACAGTATAGTGATCTAGTGATGGATAATAGGTTCTGTTGATTTGTTTCTCATTTGGTATTCACAAGGAAGAAGGTTGGTTTTCCCCATGTGCAACGTCGATACGAGCCAATTTCCCTTAGAAAGTCAGGCCTAGCGGTAAAGTCGCTGAACACTGGTAATTCGGTCTGTTCGAATCTAGTAAACGGCTGCATGGGCGTTTTCGTGGTTTTCCACGTGCATAACACGTATATGAGCCAGTTCTCCACGAAGGCATCCCTTCCCTAAGGTAGATAGCCCTCGAGAGTTTGCCGTAATCGCATAAACCAAACCAAGCCCCTAGGAAGTCCTCCAAGAAGGCATCTGGGACAGATAGCCCACGTGTGCTTTCCCATAATTAAATAAGTCACCATTCGCACCATCATTCAAATAGGAAGAACTTTTAAAGCTTAAGCAAAAGTTATAACATGTTTGTAGTTATTTCATCTATAAAACTTACTTTCTGTATTTTAAAACATTACACATTCAGAGTATTTCAGAAAATGATGATAATTTTTTTGACATTTTACTTCATATCTAAATGACTTGCGATGAATCTTAATTAGATTAGGTTTTTTTGGATATGGCAGAGACTACCTGCTTAAGAAGGGGATTTTGTGGAGCACTTTTTAAGAAAAACTGACTTATCTTCACTTTACGCGTAGTGAAAACCATAGAAAACACTTATTATCTTGTTTGCGGGTCTTAATCATTCTTCCACCACTGGACAACGAATCTTGGTAATTAATTCATAATTTTATTAATAAATCGATAACCATACTTCAGTTTTATTTCACTTGACTGTAATAAAATATTTCCGACAGTCCCATTCTCTAAGACGACCACAAATGACCTTTCTTACCTCCATATTGTTGGAATCCGCGGGGGGGGGTGCCTCTTTCGAAACTAAATTGACCGCCGCCGTTAGGCAGAGAGCCATTTGTAATTTGGGAAACGGTCCTTAGACGTGAAAATGTTGAGAGCCATTTGTGTTAAGACTGTTTTGTCAAATATTTCGTACACATACATCATTCGAAATGCAAAATTCAATATTTACACTACAGATTCATTGATATAACAAATATGCGTCTTTCTACTCTTAAAGAAAAAGATGTTATTTGCCTTACAATTTATCTTACAATAATCCATTCCCATTGTACAAAATTGCATTTATTCAAAGAATTAAATTTGTTTTCTTCATTTTCTCTCTCAATTGTGCAGAGAAGTTAGATGTTTTAAACGATCCCCCACATTTTACCATGCCTCCGAAGGGGTCAGTCTCTCCTTCTTCCGCATTTCCCGTGATTAGATTTGTAATTTATGACTATGTTCGTAGTTAAGTCCCCCCGATATAATTGGCCAGTTTGACCCCTCACCAGATGTTCTCAAAAACTGCCTCTTGGAAAAGGAAAAAAGCAATTAAACCACTTTCAATGTCCACTTTCAATGGGTAGAACTACTATAAAGAACTACTACACTACAAAGTACCACTCTTGAATCCCCCACTCTTGAACAAAAGCTCAAATCGCATAAATTTAGGAGTGTTTACGAGTGTTATTTACGAGTGTAACGTGAAGATAAGTCATAAAATTACGGTTAGTTTTTCTTAATCGGGATGCTGGGGTGTAATTTTTGAATACAATAGTTAAAAATACTTTGCTTCTTTGCGTATCACCTATTTTACAAATAGATAATCAATTTGTAATTCACCTATTCTACAGTCTTATTTTGCATTTTATTCAGCAATTTTATGAAACTTAGGACTTATTTTGCACTGACCACTGCTAATGACATGCCATTTAATTGCATTTAAAAATTAATATTTACTGAGTTTATCTCATGACTTCGATCTCACCTTCGGGTGCGGTGTATTTTTCAATACACCTCTTATTTTATAATGATTACTTAGGGGATTACTTATTAATACTAAGGGCCTTTGGTAAAATGTTTAACTACTGGTTAGATCTCCTAGAAATTGATGCCAGAAGAAAAGATACGATCCTAGATCCTATTTTACTCTCACTTGCGTACCACCGGTTGAGAACCCTTGTAGTACTAAAAAGCCATTTTCAAACGGTACGAGTGTAAACACAGCGTACGATTGAGCAAGAAGGTATGCAGCATTAACTATTCCTTAACGATAGTAAATTTAACTTTTAGCAAGGTGCATCGAAAGTTAAGATTATTTATTAGTTCACTTTAATGTTTTCCTTTAATTAATTCCGTTTGACCTGTATTTCTTAAAAGTTAGTTCGTGATACAAAACAAACACTTCTATGATAAACGCAAGCTAAAGAGATTTCACCCATTTTTATTCATGTTCTAATCATATTTTTATCACATATGCCATAACGCTCATGTTAAATATTATAACAATCCGGTCAATTTCTCTTGTATCTTTCATTTTCAAACTATGTATCAAACACGAATCTCGTAATGCTTTATTCGAATAATTCCTTCTTTTATGTTCGACTTTTAGCGAAGTAGCTGAGTGCATGCGCGTTTTCGTGGTTTTCCTCAGAAAGCCCTCCACGAAGACACCGCTTCTCTTAGACAGTCTTCGTGCGCTTTACTCTAACCAGATAAACCAAACCAAATTAAGGAAACTTATTCGTTTTGTTCTCTGAGTTGCGCCCCAAATAAATCATACGTGAGAGCTCTTCGTATTCAGAACCTAAAACGTATCAGAACGGAAAATTAAATAAATTTAATAATTTAATTTACACGTTGGGCCGGTATTCCAGAGGTCCGTGGTTCGATTCCAGGCGAAGGCGGTTGCTAATTTTTCATCTCTCAGGTTTTTTTCATTAACCTAATGTCTCTACAAACTTATTATAATAATTTTACAACTACCAAAACATTTTACACAATTTATCTGAAAAAGCTAAAGACAAGACAATACAGACAAAGAAAGAAAAAAAAAACGAAAATGTTTCCAAGCATTCTTTTTATTATATAAACGTTCATTTTCCTTACTTTGCACGTTACGCTATCATATCGTCTGTTACTTGTTTAAAATTTTCACATTGTTTTACGTCTTAAAATTAGAAATGAAAGTTAATGACCTTATAAAAGAGGTCTGAAAGAGGTCGATACACAGTCTCTCGTGCTGGAAATAATTTTTTCCCCCCTCCGTACAATGTTACTATTGCTCTCTTTGAAGTCGTTTAGTTTGTCAATCTTCAATTTAAGTTCGTTAAAGTTTTACAAAGCATGAAATAGATAATAAAACAAATTCCAAATTTGGGCTTCCAGATGCCCATATTCGCAAGAGGATTACGTCATTCAAAATTGAATGGCTCTAGGTACCGTTGTTTTATCACAATGCGAGAAACATACATACATTTATGCAGATTCTTCATTATTTAATTTCTTCAAATACAATACTGGGCGATAATATTGGAGGCAACATTTTGAAAAGTGAAACGGTCATTCAGAGTGATTTGATGTAAAATTGAAAAATGAAAACAATGGTCCATTAAGGAACAAAGTCCCTTTAAACTAATAAATGTAAACACACACACACACACACACACAAAAAAAAAAGTCTGATGTGTGCAACACATGATTTCCTTGTACAGAATATTAAATTTATACGCATTTTTTTCTTGCATTTCATTTAAACCTTATTGCATTGAGCTGAATCTAATTCGTCGATAGCGCAAAAACCACAATAGAATAAATGAACTCTTTAAAATTCACTATATTTGTTTACCATAGCTACACTGTGGCGCTAGATTCTCTTAACAATGTTACATTTCATTCATTTTATAACTCAGAATGCACAAAATTTACGTCATTTGAAGAATTATCTAATCGTTGCCACATGTTCTATTCAAATAGAATATGTGGCAATATATAATAAATCTAAAACTATTTATAAAAGAAATTAAGCAAACAAACAAAAAGTTTTCACAGACGATTCCCTATTTTTCATTCAATTAATTTAGTTCTTACTTCGCGACAAGGCAAAAATACATAAAAATTCAAAATATCTCTATTAAAAATTACGAAGTAAATCTTTTTTCCTCCAATAAATTCCAGAATGGATTAAGCATTATTTAATTCGCAATAATAAATGAAGGCGTTATCTTTGTTGTTGCGAATATAAGTATCTCTAGACTGGCAATAGTGGATTTAACTATTCTTCTAAGTTTCAAATGTAAACAAACATGGCCGCCATGGCAAAAATAACCGCCGCACTTAAACAACTTTTAAATTGTTGATATTTCTACAAATATTGTATGCGGATTTCAGGGCCGGGACGAGGGAGAGGCAGGTGAGGTACTTGCCTCAGGTGAACAAATAGAATTGGCGCCAAATTAGCTATTCGATCAAAAATTCAGAAATTTATTTTCAAGACTTATGATTTTTAACTTTTAATTTCGGAATACAATAGTGGATATTAAAAGAATTTTGTGTTATAAAACAATCCAGCTAAAAAAAGAAAAAAAAACTAATAGCATTAATTTATTCTCAAAAGACATCAGCTTTCACAATAGTGTATATAATATTTTCTAACATTAAAATTTGTTATTGAAAGTAGCTTTAAGGAACTAATGACACTTTTTCTAACGAATTGTATAGACTAAAGTTTCATGGAAAATATTATACTGGCCCATTAGCTGTCTCAAGCTCTTAGTCATAACAAACTTACCACATAATACATACAAACAAGCAAATACTGTGAATAATGTTTTTAAAATATGGCAATCCGTTGTTCTCCGTTTACTAAGACCCTTAACCCTAAAGACAAATTTTACTGCTGTTGAAATGAACTAATTATGAAAGTATGTTTTTCTCACTGAAAATATCAAGCTGGCAAATATAACTTTCTGAAGAAAATTATTTGCGCATCTTCTCTTATAACGGAAAAGATCCAAAATCTGCGAGGAAGGAAAATGAAACAATATAATTAGTTAAATAAAGCGTTTATAAATACGTTTCAAAAGAAAATCTTATTCCTAGTCAAACAGGAATATCAAATGCTACGTTTAAAAAGTTTACGGCACAATAATATTTTTTAAACGTTTTCTTAATACTTTTCGTTTTATATATTTTCAATTTTAACATTATGTAAATTTCCTTCAACAATAAATTTTTATTAACTTTCTTATGACAAAGCGTAAAATTCAGATAATTTCTTAATCAAAATCATTCGAAAATCGAATTTTTCACAGATGGCATCGAAAAAACCCAGTGGTGCTGAATACAAAAGAAGGAAAAAAATAAGAAATTACGTTCATCAAAGCTGCGCTTTGCAGTTACAAGGGCCGACCAGCGGCCGAGCGGTCGCTGAACACTGGTAGTTCGGTCCGAAATTCGAATCTCGCGAACGGGCTGGCTGCATGGGTGTTTTCGTGGTTTTCCCCATGTGTAACGTGCATACGAGCCAGTTTCCCTTAGAAAGTTCTCCACGAAGGCATCCCTACCCTTAGGCAGATAGCCCTAGTGTGCTCTGCCATAATTAAATACACCTTAAATACACAGTTACAAGGTTGGTTGGCGAAATGCGGAAACTCAAATGAAATGAGTAATTCATCGAAAAAAGTAATAACAGATAGCTCAGAAGAAAATGTGGTTGAAGTTCGAGAAGAAGCAACTTTGATTCAAATAAAGGCAAACAGGTAATTGAAGTTTCTGGAAAGGAGAATGATAAAGTAACCATGACACTGTTTAACTTCAATGATCCTCATTATGGACAACCATTTCAGACAATTTTTCCGAAGAGAACATGGACCAGATCAAACACACGATGCTGATTTCAGGAAATCTA
This sequence comes from Stegodyphus dumicola, assembly GCF_044657685.1. Taxonomy (NCBI): domain Eukaryota; kingdom Metazoa; phylum Arthropoda; class Arachnida; order Araneae; family Eresidae; genus Stegodyphus; species Stegodyphus dumicola. The sequence continues at coordinate 5,491,765 of NC_140772.1, forward strand.
CTTCAGAGGAATTTCCAGAGAATGTTTTATTTATGAAGTGTTCTAATGAGGAGGTAATAAATACATCGCAACTGTCTTATTTATTAAAAAAGAACTCTCTCGTTATTCTGTTTTCCATGCATTCTTTTTACTAAAAGTAAGACAGACTTTACTATTTCTAATCCAAAAAGAGGTTTCAAAGATTGGAAAACCGTAAACCGAATTTCCGATCGAGAAAATTCTATGATGGTTATCTTCAAAGGAAATGCTTTGAAAAAAAAAAAAAATTAAAGGAGGTGGTTTCATAGATGATTCCCTGCATAAATAAGAAGAATCAGAAAAAGAAAAACGGGCGACAAATCTTACGCGTTATATAAGAACATTTTGTATTGTTCAAAACAATTAACATCATTTTGTATTGTTCAAAACAATTAACATCATTCTGTATTGTGCAAAACAACTAACATCATTTTGTATTGTGCAAAACAATTTACTTCTTAGAGGTACGCATGAAATTATTGGCAGTTCAAGTGCAGGAATGTTCCCAAACTTAATTGAATGGATAAGTCATTATGATAGAAATATTGCCTATCATATAGCTAATCACAGAAAGGGATCCGTTTCTTATCTGTCTAATAAAGTACAAGATGAATTTATATTACTCTTAGGTAATCATGCTCGATTTAAAATTCGGTCTAGGACCAAAAAAGCGAATTATTTTTGTTTGATATGTGATTGTACACCAGATGTTTCGCATCATGAGCAACTGTATCAGATTATTAGATACGCTATTAAAAGACGAATCCCTATTTATTGAAGAAAGCTTTATAGATATCATAGGAACAAAAGAGAAAACTGGTAGGGGTTTAGCAAATGAAATTATTTATCCTCGCCATTCAAAATGTTCGAGGACAATGTTATGATAACAGGGAGAACAGAAATTTTTATAGAAATTAAAGAATTGTTCGACGTTTTATTTCCACAATTGAAAAGGCGATACGAAAAGTTAAACGAAATCTCTTCCGATTTTCAGTTTCTAACTGGTGAACAATTAATGTCATTAGATTTAAGTAATTTAAAGGCAGCAGCTTATAACTTAGCACTTAAATATCCGAATGAATATGAATACTGAAGAAATTCAGTCATAAATATCTAGTTTTAAAAACGATCCTATTTCAGTAATTCCGGACACAAAAGCAGCTACAAGCTTAGAAATTTTAAAAATAATTCACGATTATAATTTAGTTCAGTCCTATCCGAATTCGGAAGCAACGTTAAGAATATTTTTAACGTTGCCAGTTACTGTAGCTAGTGGCGAAAGGAGCTTTAACAAACTTAAAATAATAAAGAACTATACGAGATCTTCACTAGGCCAAGAAAAACTTTCAAACATGGTCATACCCTCTATAGAACATGAGTTAAGTAATCGAATAGATTTAAAAAAAAATATTGGTGATTTTGCTTCTTTAAAAGCTAGAAAAATTAAATTATAAATATGCGTGAAAAGATTATGCTTAAATTTTTGAGCAGATGTTTTATTTATACTACTTAATATTATTTGCCATTTTTCAAAAAGCATATTTTTAATGTTTTCCATTTCAAAATTGTTAATCATTTTATATATATATATATATTTCATTTTGTGCAATATACAATTTTAAAATTAAATATTTCTGTAAGAGTTATTGTATTTTCACTTGAAATAGTTACTTTTAATGAGCATAAAATATATATACGTATAGTTAATTTGTTACATATGTATGATTATATGTATATATATGCAATAATAGATATATATATATATTTTGTGCGTGTTTGTATACTGTTACGTTCTCAAACAGCATTTAGTATTATTTATTTATTCCTTCCCTTACAAGTAGGTAAACAAATAATCTTGCATTGTATACAGAGGCTCACATTTACCGCTTTGCCTCAGGTGAAAACATATGTAGGCACGGCTCGGGCAGATTTACTAAAGGCATAAAAACCTTAACCGGAATATATGATCAACATAATTCAATTATTTTTAAAGCAAAAAATGCACAGTTTACAAACATATAAGAACTAAGAAACTGAGACGAGTAACAGAATGTGTGTATATATATATACATTTGGTGCGGCCGATTGCAACCAAAATAGAGGTGCACATCTACATGTTAAAGCAGTCCTATATACAAAATTTCAACGTTCTAAGGCTACCCGTTTTTGAGTTATATGAGATATACGCACGTAGAGACGCCACGAAAAAATCTCTTTAGAAGTCATTTTAAATCAGTTTTATAAATTTTTCGGGGAAAACGAGTTCTTTATTTTGTCCTTAGGTACAGATATTACGCAGAAGTATCGTTAAATTGCATTCAATAGTCAAATTATGATAGAAAATTATAAGTATTCAGAAAAATTATAAGATTTAAGTAAGATGCTGTCTGTAATCAATAAATGCTATTAAAATCAATAAAATAATATTTAACAACATTAATAAATCCTCCTGTCAATTCATAGGTTTTGCATTCATTGCTTCCTGTCAATTCATAGTTCATAGGCAAAGCCTCGAGGGCTATCTGCCTAAGGGAAGGGATGCCTTCGTGGAGGACTTTCTAAGGGAAACTGGCTCGTATACCCGTTACACATGAAGAAAACCACCCTGTCAATTCATTAAAATCATGCTATTACCGCAGCAGATACTTCTAATTATAATCATTGGTAACTTTCATAACTTTGGCTAGAACATCATGATTTTAATCACTATCATTTATAAATAAAACCAGTGATTACCAAAAATTTTTACGCTTTCAGGTTTTAAAAGACTAAAAATAATCAGAAAACTTTCAACCGCAAAATTTAAAATACTGTGTCACTTTGCATTTAATTTAGTTTATATGAAGAAGCACCTCAGTATGTAAGAGAAGTAGGTCTTGGAAAGTAAAGTGTAAGAATATACAAACGCAGATTCATCCTTGGTATCTTTATGTAAAAAATTTACATTTCTTGCGCACATACTTCTAAAAACGAGATAAAAAAGTGTGTCATATTTTTTCCCCTTGCAAACATACGTACAAATATAAACTGCTATTTTTTTTGTTAAATATAAATCCCTCACACATAGAATTGATTATTTGGACTAAATTGTTGAAAGGCACTCGAACATGTGTTTGAATTAGATAATTTGAGTTATGGCAGAGCATACGGAGACTGTCTGCTTATCAGGTTCAATGTTTCTTCTAACCTTCTTCGGAAACATACAATGACCTGACTAGAACAGAGAGCTTACTAAAGCTATGTTCACTAATTGTAGTAAGTAGACAGGATACAGACGAAGGGTATACAAAACCCTTTATTTTTTCTTTATGTACAATGACTTCCGTACTTCGGAATACAATGACCCTCCACTCGGGGTCTAACTTAAAAGATATCAAAATAAAACTAAACTCTAATTTAACTTTAGAATAAGATTGGCCTTATAATAACAGGAAGCGTATGTAGCACAGAGACTGTGAACACTACAATACGTTTAATTTATCAAGAGGATTAAAACCTCTGGCCTGGAAGGCAAAGTAGCAACTGCGTAACTTCTAAGGTAAGCGGCCTGCTTCGAACTCACGGCTTCCTCTCTTCTGTTTGGCAAAAAGGCCACACTTAAATACTTGGCGTTCGCCAGACAACTTTGCATAAACTCCTTCACGCTTATAATTCTGGCCGGAAGTAGAAAATAAGAAGTGATAGTAAAGATTTAAAATAAAATAAACGTTAGTAAAACTTAAGATCCTTACATGCTTAGGGAAAGAGATGCCTTCATGGAGAACTTGTTGAAGTGAACACTATTTAGAGTTGTTACAGTAATAATAGCAGTATTACATCAAAACATCTGAAATTTGTCTGATGAGCTCAAATATTAAATTAAATAGTTTTATTTATTTAATTTAATACTTGAGATAAATACATAAAAATTCAGAATATCTATATTAAAAATTACGAAGTAAATCTTTAACACTTATTTCCTCGAAAAAATTCCAGAAAGGATTAAGTATGATTTAATTGGCAATAATAAATGAAGGCGTTATCTTTGCTGTTGCGAAGCTAAGTTTCTCTAGATTGGCAACAAATCCACTAGTCTGCTGTTTCAAATGTAAACAATCAATGGCCGCCATAAAAAAGGCTTAGCGGCACTTAAACAACTTTAAAATTCTAAAAATATTGCATACAGATTTACTAAAGGCATAAAAACCTTAACCGGAAGATAAAAACAACATAATTCAATCATTTTTAAAACAAAAAATGTACAATTTACAAACATATAAGAGTAAAGAAACTGAGATCACTGAGCCGGGTAACAGAGTGGATATATATATAATTATATTTATGTACGTTTGGTGCGGCCGATTGCAACCAAAATACGAGGTGCACATCTACATGTTATAGCAGTCCTATACAAAATTTCAACGTTCTGAGGCTACTCGAACGTACGCACGTACGTACATACGTTCGTACAGACGCCACGAAAAATTCTCTTCAGAATTAATTTTAAAACAGTTTTATAATTTTTTTGGAGGAAACGAGTCTTTTATTCTGTTCTTACGTACAGATATCACGCAAAAACATTGTTAAATTGCATTCGATAGCGGTCAAAATGGATATTTTCGTTGAAATATGCTGCCTGAAATTTTTCGCGATTACAATACTTCCTTTTCACTTCGTACAAGGAAGTAAAAATAAAAGCTCGTTCTTAGAGAACCAGTTGAAAGGAACGTAAAATGAAGAAAGAATAAAAAGGAAAATAATTTCCCTTGACACCAACTGGTAAAAGGAAAATTTGCTTTAGTCTGGGTATTTGACGTCAGATGATTTTAATTTATAATTAATAAAAAAAAAAAAATTTAAAAAGTGGAAAGTTAAAAAAATTAAGGATTCCACGAGCTAGTATTGATGATTTTTATCACATCTGGATTATTTGTTAAAAAATAAAAGTACATCCCTAGGAAACCAATTGAAAGGTACGTAACATGAAGAAAGAATGAAAAGGAAAATATTTTCCCTTGACCAAATGTGAAATGGTTTTTATCAGTCATTTTAGACTTTTTGTGTGAGTGCGAGAGACAGATTTTTCTCTTCTTTCACTGAGATGGATACTGATAATAAATGAATAAGTAAAGAATATAAAAAAAAAAAAAAGAAACATGTCGACGTATAGCATTAAGAAAAGGAAGAAAGCCTAGATTTTCGGAGATTTTTATATAAAATCCAAGAAGTTTTACATACTAATGTTTTAAATTTTTATATAAAATCTGCGTCTATCTAATTTTTTTCGCTTAAGTTAGCAAACTTATAAATAATTAGTTATATTATAAACCGACAGAAAAGGTAATTGATAAACGTACAAAAAAGCTATTACATTAATGTACAGTACTCTGTGATTTACACAGCTTATGAACATGATTTATGCAATAATATACAAGTAATAAATAAGAACTTTTATAATGTAAATGATACATTTGTTAAATATAAAACATATTTATCATAAACTTCATAAAGAAAACTATTTGAACATAAAATTTTTGTAGGAAATATGTATGGTAATGTTTTTTCTGTCTTTTTAAAAAACCTTTTGGTACACTAAACTACTTGAATACATAATTTTTATAAAAAATATGAATGTTAAAGTTTTTTACTGTTTCCTTTCAATTTTCCTCAGTCCGTACTGCTTTTCTTCTTTAATTTTTTCCTCCTTCAATAAGTGTAATGGCGGCCAAAATTCATCATAAAGAAAAAAAAATCTTTGCGTCTCCTAACCTTCATTTCAGCAAAATTATTTATCAATATTTGGACGTCCATTTTCTCAGCCATCTCAGCTTCAACGCTCAATAGTGAAAGGTTTGACAACCGATCTTCTGTCATACTATTACTTATATGTTTTTATCATTATTGAAAATGACCTCTCACTCGCGGATGTGGTTACAGGTAATGATAAATACAAGTAAATTGCACACTCCCGAATAACTGCTTGTCATGTCATAATATTCTACCATAGCTAATTTAGCTAAATCCTTAAAGGATTTCAAATTTTGGATTTCTGTTCAAAAAGTATTTATAAATAATAAAAGTTGTACTTCCAGTGTAAGTCTTCTTTACACGTTTTCTGTATTTTTGAAACATTATTAATAATTTCCGTATTTGTTAACAATGACAGTATTTTAGGTTCTTTATTTCTTTTATTTTCCAAATTTAGTTTCTATGCCCCATTTATTTGCAATAAACTCAGCTTCTTTCATAATGTCTTCACACTTGTTTCTCATATCTTGCATATTAATAGAAACGCTTTTTAGATGTTGATGTGCTCCATTCAAGTCGATTGATTTTCGATTGTCGAGCCGATTGATTGGTTGATCGATTCTTCACTATAGCGCAGGACGTGTTTAAAAAATTTTGTTTTTAATTTTGGCCTGTTATGATGTTTCTTAATGTATGGAAACATAGATCATATTTAGATTTCATATTTATCATAAAAATATTTAATTAAATTAATATTAGTAGACATTTGCATTGTTAATGGTGATAATTTTGGATTTTTCAGATATATGGATTAAAAGTTGAATTGAATTTTTAACAAGTTATAAGAATTTAGTTTATGATTAATTTAGATATTACAAATCAATAACTTTATAATGAAGAATTATATTTGAGATCACTTTGAAATTTAATTTTAAAGAAAAATTTCTGTTTGTTCTCGCCATAGACTAGGGAAATGGCATTAGAATAAGAGCAAGTTTAAGTTCAGTTTACTGTTCTGAGTCATCAGCCAATTTGCAAGTATACTTGAGGGGTCGCGTTTCACACATTAATGCCGTGGCTTAACGAAGAAGGGACTCGAAATCACCCTTCAATGCAGCTGTTTAAGGAAGGAAGAGACCCCGCCTCCACTATAAATTTACAGTGTCTTCAGAGGAAAATGGAATGGAATGGAAGTTGAGTCACAGTAAAACCTTCATCCAAGACTTTACTGTAAAGATGTCCATTGTCCATTTCCCTTTTGAAGCGCTGAAACATCTGTTTTTTTCGGTTGTAGGAAAAAATGTCACCCGGAAAAAAGGGAAACGGAAAGAATATCCCCGGAAAATAAGGAACGGAAAAAATGTCACCCTTCGTTTGCAATGGGAAATATAAGGCATGTTTAGAAAGATCGCCAAGCTGGGTGATAAAAGTTTTATCTCAACAACCGTAACTTCGGATGACCGGAAACATGTGCGAGTAGAAGCAAGAAGATGTGTTGGCTGCTTGTTTCTTCCATGGAGCCTCGCCAGGGATAAATAGAAGGACTAGCTCATTTCTTTGTTCGACTCCTCGCCGACGCGAGCCTAGTGGGGGGACGTAACAGGCAATAATCTGACGTCACTGTGATGCCACCTGTCCTGATTTCCCGCGTTTAAAACAGTAGTTTCATTGAGCTGCGAGACGATTTTCTAGAGGTTACATATCCCAAATTAATTTTAATAATATATATATCTGTTTTCTAATAATGTATATATTTAAAATAATTTATATATATGTAATTTTAGTCAGTTTTTATTTTAAATTCTATATTGTAAAATATCGTTTACGTAATATGGCTTTTTGCGCTGCAGTAACGTGCCGTAGCACTTACAGAAGTATGAAAGGATGAGATATTTTGTTTCATGGGACCAAAGGATCCAAATGAGAGTTTGCTTTTGACGAAAGAATGGATACACAAATGTCAAAGAGAAGATTCTATTAATGTGAAGATCGGAAAAATCTGCAGCGAACATTTTCTATGCAGTGTTTATGAAGATGATATGAAAAATCGATTGTTTGGATAGCCACAAAAAGAAACTGTTGAAATGGAATGCTGTGCCGAAAGTAAATTATGATGGCAATAATAAATCGAAATTGATGATGACAATAATAAATCAAATTTTAATGATTTTGAAATAAAACTCACAAATGAAAATGTAGATCATCTTGAATGTTTAAGGATAAACAAGAATGCATTGATAATTTGAAGAACAAAATAATATCCTTAGAAAATTGTATTAAATTGTATTAAAGTATTGAAAAATAGAGAAAAGAAAAATTTTAGAATGTTTGTTCAGCGACAAAGAAGGTGGACGACATCTAGACAGAAATTGGTATCAGAAATTAAAATCTCAAACAGCGAAATTTGGGGGGGGGGAGCACAAATCGGAGAATTTGGAAAAATGTCTAAAGCCTATTTTTATAAAGACGCAGATTAATGCATTACTGAAAAAGAAGAAAAAACGCAGATTAATGCATTACTGAAAAAGAAGAAAAAAATCAGGTGGACTAGTGAAAATCGTAGCATCGTCATAAGAGCTCTGTCATCTTAAAGCTATGATTTTTGGAAAGAAAAAAAATTGGAATATCTTTACCTAGTATTATCAAATTAAAGAAATGGTGTTTATTTTATTTTTTAGCGTTTTCTAAATTTTAGTGTAGTCCAAGAATTCAAAGTAATGTTCTTACTCTAAAGAAGGAAAGAGGCGAATATTTGTATTCTGTAGAAAAAATATGCGTTCTCAGTTTCGACGAAATGCATATAAATTGAAAACTCTGCTATGACTATAAACTGGACTAAGTTGGTTCTTTTCAAAATGTGCAGTTTGTTTGAATCAGAGTCTCATTTCGCGCTCTGCCTCAAATTACTGAGAAACCGCGTTTTAGATAGAGGATTTGTTTTAGAAGATGTAACTGTTTGAAATTTTGATATTATTAAAGAGGTTTTAAATAGAGATTGAGAAGAAATCAAATTGTGTCACAAACTAAAACCAAATTATTTAATGGTCAAGGGAAACGAGAGACAAAAAGTCGCTCCAGAGAAAACATTATTTTCAAAAAGTACCGCAAAAGGTATACTCTACCCCACAGGAAATCAGAAAGCATCTGACTTCTATGAGTTAATCGATAATATCTTCGGTATTATGTGTATGTGTGTATTTAATTATGGCAAAGCACACTAGGGCTATCTGCCTAAGGGGAGGGATGCCTTCGTGGAGGACTTTCTAAGGAAAACTGGCTCGTATATACGTTACACATGGGGAAAACCACGAAAACACCCATGTAGCCAGCCCGTTCGCGGGATTCGAACCTCGGACCGAACTACCAGTGTTCAGCGACTTTACCGCTCGGCCGCTGGTGGGCCTCTTCGGTATTATGAATAGTACCAAAATAGTACCAACAAGAATAACAAGTATTTAACAAACTAATTTTGTAAAGTACTTGTTAAAGTTATTCTTATTGTGTCCTTTGTAACTAATTATTGATTAGATTTTGTGCTAGATTAGCATTCTAGATAAAATATAATAGTATAAAACATCAAAGTAATTGGCATAAAAAGACCTGCTTCCTTTACTCACACTTTTGAAAAATTAAATAACTGTTTTAGGTACTCTGAATAAAGCTATTTTGTCAAAATTAAGGTAACAATCTTATATACATTTATTTAATTGTAATATAGATATAAGTATAAATTACAAAATTATTTAAAAAATATCTATTATATTGAATCGGAAGAGAATTATAACGATGTAAAATTTACAATTAGGCAAAAAATCAAACGTAGGTTAGCAGAAATGTTGCCATATATGTCATATATGTTTAAACCTATGTCAATGTAAAGTTGTTTTTTGAGTAAATTTAAATAGCTGCTATTATAGTTATCTTAGAAGCAGCATAAAAATTCTCTCAGTTAGTATGCAAATAAAGAAATGATTAGAAAAAAACGTGCATTAAATAAAAAAAACCTGCAAATAAAAATAAAAAAAACCACGGAACTTTATGTTAAAAGAGTAGCACATTTTATCTATTATTTTAAAATTGAGTAAGCATTATTAAATTTTTAATGGTTGAGTCTAAAATTCATAAAGCAGTAACATTGCCTTTTCCAAATTATAGCTATATTTCACACACAGCTCATTTTAAACGCTGGTTCAAAAACGCTAATTTCCAAGCTGTGAATTATATTGGCGCGCTCAGCGTCATCATGGCTACGTCATCACTTCTCACTTTCTGCTTCAGGGGGAAAAGCTCTATGAGCTAGCCCTTCTCTTCTAAGTCACTTATCACTGCCAAATTTCAGGTATCTGGGCGTTTTCCCGAACTAGAAATTCGACCGCAATTCTTTGTTCCACGCTGCAAGCCAGCTGTTGTTTGCTCAACATTCTCGCGACAGCCGGACTTGACTGAGCAAGTTCTAATCTGAACGGCAAGTAAGGTGGGTAGACTCAAAGAGAAATCAATTAAGAAAGACCATCAGGTATGTAAGATTGGTCAGAAATTATAAAGACCATTATTAAAATGAGAACCTGCCATTTCATAGGAATGAAAATTAACAAAGATGGTAATGGATCATATAAGAATTTGTAGAAACTGCCCCGAAAAGAAACGTTCTCCAGAACACGTCT